>NC_091823.1:76010858-76610858 GCF_038994185.2 Dermacentor albipictus | reverse complement strand
CCTGGATATTTATATGTGGGAGTCTTCGCTGCGCTGTCTCCATAACAAACACTAACCCTCTCGCCCGCATTGAAACGCGAAGTACCTCAAATTCTATTTTGCTCTGGCTTGGTTTGCATAAGGTTTAAGGATTCACATAAGATCCATGATACATATCAACATTCTTACAAGGCTGTTAAAATTGTGCTAAACCAAAACCATATCGTTAGCAGATTCCGTTAACAGCCGGAAAGTACAGGCCCATGAAGGTCCGCAAAGAAATATGTCCATGTTGAAGAAAAAAAACACACACACACATCCCCCATTGCCAACCTTATTCGTGGCATCAGGAGCCTGTCTGTAGCCCACGGCCATATTTTGTAGTAACGTTCAAGCGCAGACTCACTGATATTTTTTCTCGTTCCCTGGAGCGGTGCGCCTAGGGCAGGCGGTCGTACCTTATTTATGCTGCGCTGTGTACCCAAGGGAATAACCAAGAGCTTTCAAGAGCCGTCGAACCCAATGAGGAAACATGTATAATGCTGCCGCCCACGCGTGCAGTTTCAGTGCTTACACTGGCTTAGCGGATTTGCTGTGCCGTAGGCTGCAGCAGTAGCATGGCGAGTTATCGGTGCAGGGATGCGATTTGTCATGCACGTGCTGCAGGTAATGACTGTTCATTCTTTTATTTTTATGAGGCCCTCCTTTGATATTGCACAGCGGGCTAGCCGCGAGGACATGATCAAGCCTGTATATGGCGTGCACGGGTTTCTCCTGGATCTATCGTATACAGGTAATAATTCTGGCGTATGTTGGCTTTCAGGTAAACGAAACCGAAAGTAGCGTATGCGCGTGTGCTTGGTCCTTTGTTCATCTAAACAGATAAACAACCGTTGCCGTGTGCGTGCGTGCGTGCGTGCGTGCGTGCGTGCGTGCGTGCGTGCGTGCGAGCGCGCATGTGTGTGTGTGTGTTTGTGCGTGTGTGCGTGTGTGCGTGTGTGCGTGCGTGTGTGCGTGTGCGTGTGTGTGTGTGTGTGCGTGCGTGTGTGTGTGCATGCGTGTGTGTATGTGTGTGTGTGTGTGCGTGTGTGTGTGTGTGTGCATGCATGCGTGTGTACGTGTGTGTGTGTGTGTGTGCGTGTGTGCGTGTGTGCGTGTGTGCGTGTGTGCGTGCGTGTGTGCGTGTGCGTGTGTGTGTGTGTGTGCGTGCGTGTGTGTGTGCATGCGTGTGTGTATGTGTGTGTGTGTGTGCGTGTGTGTGTGTGTGTGTGTGTGTGTGTGTGTGTGTGTGTGTCATCACTGCAATCATGCTATGTGTTCGCGGAGTTTCCTGCTTTTACTAGACTTTGTACCCAATTTAGCTTCATGGATCTGCATTTTTTGTAAACGTAGGTGTGACCACTATTCATTATGAAAGCTTTCCTGCAATGGCTTCACTAAATCACTTCAGCTTCTGTAAATTGCTTTTAAGAATGCACTGTACATGCATCTTTTATGAGTTTTGCCTTTTCTACTTTCCATACATTTTATAATATTGTTACGCGAAGGACGAGTCAGTACGACGAGCAACTATTTACAGGTTATATTTACAACAGCGGTTGCAGCGCTGACCGGTTAGATTACCAGCGCGAACCCAGTTCGTTCTTCCTCCTTTTCTTCTCGAATGATGGCGTCAACGCGCCTCGTTGAAACAATCAAATACCACATGCGTGTAGCAATATATTGGCCTAGCTGGATTTTGCATGAAGAACAAGTATTCTCATTTGTTTTCTTACGTATGGCTGTGGATCTATATATGTTAGCTTTTGTGTCTGTGTACAATAACAAAGATGGTTTCAGTATTTCTTCTTCAGGTCTGTATGGGAGTAAATATGTTGTTTCTTGACGCCACGTCAAACTGCTGCATAAATTAATCGACCTGGAACTATCAAAGATATCATCAACAAATTGCTACTTTCGAAGAGACTTCCAACTCATGCTATTTTTATTCGTGTTCGCAGTCATGTTTTACGTATGATGAATAGTAAACCTAAGACACTTGACGGAACAATAATCAATGAGCAGAGCGTACGTATTTTAATGTGGTGTCAACGCTTTTTAAATGACACAAAAGGCATTGTGAAGTGCGCTCGTACAAACGTACATCTGAGAAAATTTGCGTTCACGTCAGCCATTGCATCAGTTCTGGTTCACACTCAGACTTTATGTATTTCTCTATACTGCCCAAGAATGATTGCTATTGCGTACGTGCGTTCGTGTCTATGCGTGTCAACATTAAAATTATAGTCGCTGCATTTTTTTGCCCACACTAGTTGGTAAAATAGGCATCGTTTTGTGCACCTATGCCAATTCATAGAGGAGGAGCATCTGGTGTCGGTTCGAGGTGCCAACATTGTTTTAACCACAAGTAAACGTAAAAAAATGACGGATAGCCTTTTTTACCTGCTTACAGCCGAGTGATCGACTCCACAAATATTTACGTAACTAAAGCTTCACTCCTCTGAGAGAAACGTTAATTTATTGGAGGTGCAGATTAGAAAGAGGTTGTGCAGCGCAAGAACCGTACCCGAGCAGGGTATCCGAAACTCCAAGCAATCGCAGCACACCCTGCGTCTGTGTTATTTTGAGGCAACCGACTGCGATGCCGTGGAACGGAAGGAAAAGAAACTAATGAACAAAACATAACGTCGCTGTCGAATAGCGTCAAAGCGGGCTCGCGATGTTGTTGGAATGAAGAGAGTGGCCGGGCCTGTGTGCGCAGGTATTCCAATCACGAGCGACGCTGGCTCGGCAGCCCCGAATCGCCCGCAAAACGATTTCGCCAAACACCGCTGATGCGAGTCACCGCTTCCTGGTCAAAAGAAAATTACGGCGCTCCATCCGTCTCCTCCTACGCTGAATGTGTGCAGTACTGCGGGAACTTGACGCCGTCTCAGCCAATTATATGTCCAAATTCCCAATGCTGTTCGTAAGGGTCATTATTTATGTTTGCTTGGTGGTTCGGCAGCGCAAGGTAGACTTCAGTAGTTGGCCCATGCACCGAAACACGTGCCTCTCTGCAAGGTTCCCGATGTCTCGAATAAAAGAAAGAAGAAACACATTGAATTCGTTACCTCAGCTGCCACTTCTACGTAGCATTCGCAGTGCCACTACTGCACGTTTTTCTAGATAGCACCAGATAGGCAGGATATGGCAGCAAGAATAGGTTATACTGAGCTGCCACACAAAAATACAAAGACAATGATAAACAAGAACATATAAACGTAAGACATAAGGAACGTGCAGGTACCACAGAAAACAAGAGAATGAAAGTTGCTCATGCCGCTTCCCCCCGCCCCCTAAACTCAGGAACAAAACAAAAAAGGTCACTTAAATTGAACTAAAGTGTTATTTTTAGTTTGTTGAAGGCAGTCGCACAAAAAAGATTACGGCCTTTCGGCGGGTTCGCTTTACTTTCTTCTTGCGATTTGTGGCTTCATTTATGTCTAGAGAAAATAAAGTCGAAATTAAATTTCATGCTCTTCCATTCAGTCAGTTTTCTTGCATATTTATTTATTTATTTATTTATTTATTTATTTATTTATCTTGGTTTAGTGCGCATTTATAGAGCTATTTGGTATCACAGAACGGTGCAGCGACAAAGCAACGAAATGTCCCCTGAATATACCTCCAATTTTCTTTCTTTTTATTCAAGTGTTACCTAGTGCCATGATTTGTAAATTTCCCCTTTAGTAAGTTTTCATACATCTCCATTTTATCTTATTTAATAACCAGACCAGGAGGAGTAGCTGTCGACAGCACACGCTGACAAATATTCGTACACTTATTTTGATCTTAAAAAAAAATAAGCATTCAGCGCTACACTTGCCTTCGAACTAAATTTTATTTCTTACAGTCTCCATTGTCTCACTCTAGCGAACCAGAGGGGGTATTCTGTAAGTGTCCCCCTAGTAGACTGTCCATTTCGGCAGCAGCCGATTAGTTCCAGCTGCGGGCACCTCTTTCCTTCTCGCTAGTACCCCAGCCCAGCCAAGAAACACTTCGACAGCAGCCGAAATGGATACGTCCATTTCGGCTGCAGCATTTACGTTCTCTGCGTACCACTTTCCCCTACAAAATCCACTCTCATATTCATTTTGGCTAAAAATATCAGGACCTGACAGTCGCTGCCTGTTCTACGATCATCTCTTTCTGTACTGTAACTGGATGTTTATCAATCATCTTCTTACCGTCACTCATTTCTAAGCGTCGCTCAATTGATATTCACATTACCTTTTCTTGTCTCCTGATTCTGCCTAGTTAGCTTCAGCACTGCAAGAATACGTTGCCCATGCGAACTTTCTATTAAGGGTTGTCAGTAAGAAGGGATTCGTGAACTGATTTACAGATTTTTTAAAATCTCTGTGTACGTGCCACCATATATTAGCTTATTGGTTCGGGTAACTGGGATGCAGGGTGTTTGTTGCGCCGAGATCAGTAGGCTGTATTTTCACACCCAGGAAGTAAACTTATCTCGAATAAAAAGCCACGCCGGATCGCTCGTGCAGTATTGCGAATTTATTGTTTCGATTACAATGGCACAATAAGATTACAGAAACGGGAAATGCAGAACAAAGCTTTGGAGGAATGGCCTCTGGTTGACTAACGCCCCAATCAAGAAATCCTCTGGTGTGCAGATTACTTATCTCCTGAAAGAGCGTTTTTTTTTTCACCGGTATTAAATGGTGTGACAGCTGAATCTTTAACAGTCCTCTTACCACTTAATTTGCAATTAGTGCGATATATATGTTAAAGCAGTCAATGTCTTGTGCAAGGCAATTGAGTTTGCGAACATATTGTGTAACCATAAGCCGAACTGTTAATTTCTGTGCACGTCAGTCGCTTTGGCGTGCCGTGAACACATAGCGAAAGACTCGCTAACAGTGCGGCCATACAAAACGCAAGTCTACATGTTATGTTAACATATATGCATGTTGTACACGCCTGTGATGATGTTGGACTGAACAGCCAGTCATTTTTGATTCATTTCTTTCTTCTTGGGGGGGGGGGGGGGGGCAGGGCTGATTGCAAAGGACAACACGACAATGAGGGACAGCTACAGTGGTCTGCAGAAAAAATCGTGCCTATCAATTATTTACTTTTCCATAGACTTTTCATATTTATAGCTGTGAAAAGAAGAACTGAACGAAAGCAATAAAACACCCCACTCGCTGACATCGCATATTTCTTCTTTGCGCAACTAGAATGAAATAAGTTATTACAGACGGCAAATAGACGGATAATGAACTGGCATACTTTTCTGCACCTATAGTGAAGGCATGACCACCAATCCGTGCACAGTTCTTTCCTTGTCGTCTGATATTTGCTCTGTGGTTCTTATTGGCCAATTCCGGAATGCATGTAAGATCAAAGTGGACTAAGAAGCCGCCGGTTGGCCGCCGGTTGGCCGCCGCCGGTTGGCGCCGAACCCGCACCTTCCGCACTACGCGTGCGTTGCTGTAACAATTTAGCTACTGTGGTCGCTGTTCTAACGCCCCCATTCTTGGGTATTTCTGCGTACCAAATATCTAAACGGGAAAGTGTTAGCCGGCACCACTGATGGGTGTAACAGCGGATGTGGAACGTCCTTTTGACCAGTTGCGTCACGTAGTCGCAATCTTTACTTTTTTTGACAAAAATACCAGACGGTATTCGAAACTAACGCATAAGAAGCGATATCACAAAATTTATCGAAAAAAATATGACATACTCAAAGTAACACTTCGTCTATCAACGTATTCGCTATAACGTTCTAAACGAATTACCAGTAATTGCGTAAATAAATTCTCACCAATTTGCGAACGACAGAAAGGAGAAGCAACCGCGCTGAACAATCAAGAAACAAAAAGGTATCGCCGAAGCGAGGTCAGCCTGAATGGTAATCCCAAGAGACTTTGACTGACGTTAAAATGACCACCTGAAGATAACAGCCCCCTGCGAACCAAACAACATGCAAACAGTGCTGCACATAATACACTGGCCACGCAGGCCCTATACCCCCGGCACTGAAAGATCCTGCGGTGATATCTCAAGAGAATGTACGTGGAGCAATGCGGCGAGAGTAAACAAAATAAGATTGTGGACCTAAGCGAATTGGATTGACCTTCGCTGGGAACACAAACAAGCCCGCGGCGATGATTAGGAAGGGAGAAGCAGGGTTCTGTTTTTGGGAGAGGAAAGTGCGCCGTTAGAGAAAAGAGCTACAACTCGGCCATGCTGTTGCAACAAACTCATAGCGGAGGAAAAGAGAGACGAAAAAGGCAGAAGAAAGCTGGTTCACTGAGAAAGGCTTGTCGTGAAAAGGGCAGCATGAAGCACATACCACCGAGGAAGGTCGGAGTTGAGTTCCCTAATAAATTAACTGGAAGCTACAAGGGGAGTTTAAAGAAAGAATTAACACTGTTGTCACGCCACACACGATCGCACACGCACATACACATATAGATTGTTACGTGTATACAGACGCTCCTTCTCGTTCGAGCTGTTCTTTTCTTGTTCTCAGTGGTTTTATCTGTAAAATGCAATCCACAATGTATATATCAAGTTGAAATCAGTCAACATCCTTTTACCAAATATGAACCGTTCGAATGCTACCTACCGAAGTTACAGCTACACACAGAAGGTACAGTGTTATATACGGGACCTTTTCCTGAGCCTCCTTCAAGTTCACCAGACTACATCGAATCGCGCCACAGCTAATTAAGGAGCGCAGAAGCACGTATACCACATTCCCGAGGCGCGGCACGTGCAAGCAAGTTGGCGGCCCCCACCTCGTATGCCGCATCTGGAGCTATTCACTGCTTGACTCTTCCCGAAAGTGAAGCGAGAGCCAGGCACTGTTCCAGGTAACGTGGGTCCAAGAGGCAAGACGGGTGTAATGCACCGTAAAGCCCTGGCAGCAATCCCCCCCCCCCCATCCACCTTTGTCACGGTAGTTGCATACCGGGAAGGCAAGACCGCAGAGAGAAGTAAGCACTCGGACAATTGGGGACCAAGGAGCGACCCTCTCCCCCGGGTGTGACACAATCGCACGGGCGCCTACCATTGGCCGAAAATGACGACACCTGAGCGGGCTCGCCGATTGGCCGAAAATGGCGTCACCTGAGCGGGCTCGCCGATTGGCCGAACGTGACGTGACTTCGAGACACCGAAGGGCTTAAAAGCCAGAGACCGGGAGCATTCCTTCATACATCTCTTTCGAGCTTCTTGCCACGGGCCGCAGCGTCCGAGTTGCTGCCGGCCCATAATGATTTTATTACTGTTAATTTCTTTGTACTCCCACTGTACATAATGTAAATAAACCTCCAGTTTTCATCCCGACGTCCTCCTCAACCTCGGCCGAACTCTCGCACCCAACGGCATGGTCCAAAATCTAAGGGACAGCAATTGGGATTGTCCTCCAGAGCCTACAACAGGAAGTTAAAGAAGGTCCAAATAACCATAACGTCCCCTAAATATTGTTGACTGGTAAAATTATAATGAAAAGAAAGCATGTCTTAGGATGAAAACTAAGACATTCTTTTCTTTGTAATGAGTTACGTAAAGACCATTAACGAGTATAATATTGTGTTTTTGGGAAATTATTATTCTTTAACTCTAGACGTCTAAGTCGGAGCCAGGAAACACTCATACATCTGCTGCATATTATGAATGTGAATATTATATATTGTAGCGTAACTACGAGTTGGCCTAGTTGGAACAGATTCATCTTAAAACTTTTTTGTGCGCAAACAAACAGGGACGAAGAATAGAAGAAACACAAGGACGAGTGCTTTCTAACAACTGGTTTTATTTTTGAAGAACCACCTGCTTAAATACCCACAGATCTGCGCGATCTAGTCAACAGAGCACGCCTATAGCGCATATAATACACACAGTATAGGCATAGGAATCAAACCACGTGGGAAATTGTGGGAGCACACTGGACTGAAAAGCAAAAAGAAAGATGCATCAGCCATCCTTCTGTTTCATTGTTGGATAAAGAAAATTCACTTCTATCATCACATCTTTAACGCATTTTATCGTAAGTAGTTGTTTCATGCACCTTGCTGTTTTTATGTTGACCGGGTGGCTTTGGTCCACGTATTTTTATCATAAGTGTTATATGTACTATAGACGTGCTCTCTTGACTTGACAGCGCAGATATGTGTGTATTATATGCGCTATAGGCGTGCTCTGTTGACTAGATCGCGCAGATCCGTGGATATTTATGCAGGTGGTTCTTCAAAAACAAAACCAGTTGTTAGAAAGCGCTCGTCCTTGTGTTTCTTCCATTCTTCGTCCCTGTTTGTTTGCGCACAAAAAAGTTTTAAGATGGCTTATATATTGTATTATGAATATTACGAATATTATGACGTGCTAGTTAAAGGGTGAGAACTGATGTCGCTGGTACATGCATCAATCGGCGCCTTTTATCCTGCTGACGTCAAGTTCATGACCTTGTTGGCTTCACGACGTGTAAAGAGAAGGCCGGGAAAGCCTGGAGAGGAGCACGCGGCAATTTTTTTTTCAAATATTTGAGGTCGCTCAGGGGCGCTTCTAACAAAACATGGCGTGGCGATGTAAACGCTGCGGCGTCTCTGTTTCCTTGGGACGAATATCTACAGAAGAGACGATGACGACGTAATTTACGCATCCGCATTCAGCTTCGTATATTGCGTGACGCTGCCATTGACTGAAATTAGGCGGAGAGACGGTGAACGCGCACTCGAAAAAGGGCAAGCAGAGCGTGGAAGAAAATTGATTTTTAGCGTCTAAATGAAAAATGGAAGAAATGTTTTTTTTCGCAGGAAGACAAAGAACGCTTTCACATGCGCAAGAATGGTCGCTTCTCACAGCGAACATATCCGAATAACAAGCACTGTTAAATTATTCGCGTCCATAAAGAAAAGCCTCGCTGCTGCATGCGTGCTTGGCATCGCGATTTCCAAGTTTTATACCGCGGGCTACCCCTCAGGCATCAAGTCGTGCCGGAAGCTGTCGCTTGCAGAACCAAGCCAGCGCTCTCCGTTCCCTGCAGTCAGGTCGAGGAAACGGGAAAAGTGATGCGTAGTGAGGGCACATGTGGAGATCTTGAGAACGGACGAGGGTGGACATTCCGCAGTAAATGTGGCATGCTTGAGAAGAGGGAATAGTGCACAACGGAGCAACCGTTGCTCGCTCTGCCCTTTCAGGCATGCCGTAAGCTAGGCTTGAGCGTCTCAAGATGGCGAGCTTGGTCACTCAGAAATGTCAGGCAAGTTTAGATGTGCTTGTCTAGAAAACAAGGGCGACTTATTTTAATGAATGACAGATGTTATTCTTAATTGAAAGTTGAAGCAAGCTGCATTGAATTTTATGCGAACGACGTCCTACCGTGTACACTCTCGAGCAAAAGTTTCGAGATCGCAGGCAGCAAGAATGTTTTGTCTCGCAGAATAGATATGCAGGCTAAAGCCAAGAGGGATGCGGACCATGTGCGTGTGTTCGATTAATGCATTGCATTGAAATAATCCCACGTGCCGCGTTTATGCTAGATTAAATTGTAGTTAAAAATTTGTAGAATGTCATTGTCTCTAAACTTACGCTCGCAAGTGTACAATTACGCTAAGCATTATCCGCTACATTAATTACTTCAGTTGTTCCTTGCAAGAGCATTTGAAGCTGCGTCTCGCAGAGTCGCTTGTTGTCCTAGGCATGCAGTAGTGGAAGGCGCACATAATAGCTTAATAATCTGTGCTTTCAACCAAGCTCTCAAGTTGACTGCGCGTAACATTTGTCTCTTGTCGCAATGGCAAATAAGCATAGGCGACATTTCACTGAATAATAGGATAATGCAAGCAAGAAGTTGAGCATAATGTCAGTACTATCAATTTTTAAGGCGGGTACAAACGGGAAGGCACTGACCGGTGCCCTTACAGTGTCCGTCTTTTATTTGTATTCGCGTGAATGCATGAGTGTGCACACCCCAGCAATCTAGCACACGGGCGCCGAGTAATTAGGGTGCCTGCCGATGTCCTCTGAGAGGCACAAGACTGAGAAATAAGGAACGCCGAACAATGCAAAAACATTTATTTCTGGCTTGTAAAAGATATCTTCATGATGCGCTGGAAGCGATGTACATACGTATTTGTAACTTTCATGACCACGTTGATGCTAAATCACGTAGGCATAACATAAGGTGTAAGGCACGCAAGTATAGCCTGGGGATCTTTTCCACTCTCGGTCACTACAGGTTGCGCTATACTAAAGCAGATAGAGGATTTAACATATTAATCTGTTTCAATTTCCATTTTCCCATATCGCGCGAAACAATGTGCACGTGTATACCGCACAATACAAAATGCACCGAAGTTCAATATCGATACGTACACCTTTCAGAGTGTTTTGTGTGGCTTGCACGCAAGTTGCCGAGGTTTTACTTTTTGGCCTATAGAGCGAGCATGAGTTGTAAACAGCTGATCTTCGAGCCGTCTTCTGTTGGGGTCACCTAGTCTGGTTTGCTTATTTCATAAGCAACTAACACTTATTATAAGATTAGTTAATCATAGCGGTTGCTTCGCCCATTATCTGCGAATACCTGGCTTCAAAGCATCCTAGCAGCTCTTCAACAGTTGTGTAAGAGTGTCACTATGCATTACTGGGACGATGCAATAGTGATAAGGATGACAGAGCATCGCCGTCAGACAGGTTTATTCATGCATGGTTCATGTTTTTTTTTTCTTTTAACCTGATTCGCATTGCCTTAGCAGCACTGTCATATCTTTCTAAAACGACCAGCCGACTAGTGCACTAGAAGAGAGACAAAAAAATAACAGGATAAGTGAAAGACAGGGAGGGTATACCCACAATTGAGCGCGGCTGGCTATTCCTGCACTGGGAGAAGGGGAAAGGGCCGAGATAAACTAAGAGAAGAAGAGGAACTCCACTGTGGATATCACCTACGTAGTAACAGTTTTCGGCTCTATACGCAGGAAAAAAAAATGAGCGAGATATGCATATAACGTCGGGTACCTCTCGTAAATGACAGTGAAAGAGCACCTACTTCGTATGGCAGCCCCCCTTAAAGTATCCGAGGACACCTAAGAATAACTTATGAGTTATGAATGCGAAGACATTAATGTCTAATTGAATTCCTTCGAATTATGAGCTCCACGTGGGCAAGCAACGCGTTGAGATGTTTGGCCGGTTTCACCCACTGGGTAAGACACTCGTCGTCTGAGCGTGACGTCGTTGATTCGAAACTCACTTCCGCCAACGTGTTAACTTTCGAATTCATTCAGCACTTTATACATTCATTTCTTTGGAGCGATTACCGAAGCGAAGTTAGAACGCAGGCGACAGCTTGCGCAGACAAGGAACGCGCGGGCAACACAGGCCTCCGAGAGTGAGAATGACGTGGCGTTGTGGTCATGCCCTCTCCCCTCACGCAACACCCGGCGTGCCAGCACTTGAGCAGGTGTTTCCTTTCGCCCGTTCTGCATCATCGAGGCATGCGCATGACGTGGCGTCGCAGGCAACGGGTATTTAGTTCTCGTTTCGCTTCTACAGATGCTGTCTTTGTCGGTCAAAATACCATTTGATTCTTTCTCATCAAAAAAAGTGCTCTTTTATTGCTCACTTCTCAAGATATGACCGCATATTTTTTTTCCGAGTGACCGTTCGTTAAGATGTCGACATTACCTCTTGTAACAATACTGCAGCGTCGCCATTAATACCAATTCCGAGTTTTTATTCACTGTAAGCTGCACAATGAGCGCGTAGGGGGAGGTGAGCAAAATACTGAAAATTGAGTCCTTCGCTTCTCGGGAAAAGCCGCCAGACTGCTCTCGAGGCTTCGCGTTTTCTTTTCAGGTTTCTGCCCCGTAAAACAAATACATTAAAGCTGTGGCATGTGCTTTTTTTCCGAGTGTTAGTCTGGCAATGGTTTTAGTGTTCCGATTCTTGAGCAGAAGATAACGGAAAAGGAAATCAGCGAAAAATGTTGGTGCCTTTTGCTAATTGCTGTTTTTTTTTCATGGCATTAATCGCATTATCGAAGCATTACTGTCCTTCTTTTCTTCTGCTTAGCCGTGAACTGTCAATACAGAGAAATAACGCTGCGATGTATAATATCATCCGAACACACAAAACCATCGTAAAAGAAATTCTACTGAGAAATTTCGTCAAAGGACAAGAGAGATACAGTGCGAAACAGAAGAGAAAGAGCAGAGAGGTTTACGAAAAGCGAAAACCCTGTTCTCAACGCCGCACTAGGATGAAAAACAACATAGGCGCAGCATGCGGGAAACAAGCGGTAGTGGCAATATAGATATGAATAGATTAGGAATTAATCTATTCATACGGCCTCCTCCTGAATACCTTTTTTTTGTTGTTGTTGCATCGCTATTTGATACGCGGCGAAATGTGATTGCGCGTCGACACGTTAGTTGTAATCCGGCTGCTGCCGCGCATGGTTCGGCCGCGCGATCCATATACCTTGAAAGCGATCTGCGATGCGGGCTGAGTCTCGGCGTCTAGACGCAGCGAGGGCCGATAGCTTCGCGTGCGCTATAGCACGCATACGCTTGCGCTTCACCCGGGTTCAGTAAGTGAAACATCATTAACTTTTTTTCTTGGTTCTCCGAAAGAACCATTGAACTACACTGAAGCTCTGCAATATTAGAGAGATAACCGGAGACACTTCCTTCCACCACAAGATTCCCTTAACCGAGAAGATGCCGTCGCGTGGCGACAGCTTCAAGCTTACTAATTTCCCTGCCTCTTTCACCTTCACCGATTCCACCCCACACAATATGCCTCATACTGTCCATATTGTGGAAAAAGCCCGCAGTATATCGTTGCACCTGGCAGTGCCCACACCCTCCGGGTTACTCCCCTATTCCTTCACCTTCCTCCTGGGAGCCTGCGTTGACCAGCTCAGACCCGCAAGAGCAGCGACGGCTGATCCGGCGGGCATGCGGAGTGGCGCGAGCCAATGGGGCCCGGAACTAAGGGCTCCACCCATCGAGAAAGTCAGCCCATTTCATTACACATAAATGTTTTCTCTCTCTCTCTCTCTTTCTCTCTCCGTGAACAAATGGCAATGCTGAAATAGGAGAATAGCTTATACCTACAGTCTGGTAGGTATAGGATGATCGACAAGGTTTGTGGTGGAACAGGGAAGAAGAAACGAAACTCTATTTCGAAACTCGTCGTATTTTCCACCTTATTACTTGATTGATTGATTGATTGATTGATTCTTTATTGCTTTATCACATATACATGTGATGGGAGGCGAAGGGAAAAGCCATTCAAGGATGGCTTGAGGGAGTCCTTCGCCCCCACGCTGGCAAAGACAACGGCAGAGGCACACACGTCCTGTTCACATGGTCGTACACTTTTACAAAACATATTAAGCACAACATTGCCATAAACCTTGACGAAACCACAAAATTAAACACATTAGTTACTGTCCTACGTAGGGCATCATGCGTTAACATACTTTACTTCACCTCAGCATCGAATGACAGCACATTTCATAACAATGTACGCTTAGTAATAGTGACATTGAAACAATATAATTAAATAGCAATCGTAAAACAGCTCTAGTGGTCAATGTTAGGCTAGAAAGAATGTGTACAAGTCAGATAATGTTGCTTCGCGAATATCGATTTGTTTTTTATTAAACTCATTTAGTAGACGTGGAAGTTTATTTTGGAGCATTTGCCGACCATAGCCAGTGTGACAATATGGAACATTCCATATTTCTTAACTTAACTTAACTTAACTTAATTTCTTAACTTAACTTATTTTCAGTTAATGCAATTATTAGACACAAACTGATGCCCAACCTGAAATTGACAACCTTTTCTTGGTGCCATAGACGACGCTCAGAGAATGAGTGCGTTCACCAACACGCATGCACGAGACGCCGCACGAGGATGTGTACACACTGAAGAATGGAAGCGTGGAAGTAAACAGGCGAATACGTTCTCCGGCGCACTCTGGCGATGCCCGACAACATGAGGTGTGTGTATTCAGCGAAATCCGCGTCTTTCCCCTATTTTTCTTTCTTCTTTTCTTTCGAGCACGCGCTACTCCGTTTGATCCCTTTTTCACTTCCACATTGTGTTTAAATGAAATGATGCAGTTTTATTTATGTTACGGTATCCGTGTCGCGCAAGACGAACGTTCGGAAATTGAAGTTGGGAAAAGGTAAGCAAGAGAAAACAAAATCTGCCGTTAAAACGGAGGGCAAAAAAATATTAAGCGACAATGTATGCCAATATATATATATATATATATATATATATATATATATATATATATATATATATATATATATATATATATATATAAGTTGTATAGTAATAACAGACAAGAGCAAGTGAGGGAAAAAGAACAGGTGTTCAGTTTCCCAAGAAAACCTGTCCCAGAGTTCAAGCGCTTCTTCTTCTTTTTTTGCACGGAACTACTGATTCTCAGCCAGAATATCAAATTACATATAAAAACCGAGCACGCACTTCCAATGGTCATGTAGGCACACTATAATCCAAGGGATTCTGAAACCAGAATGTTTTCACAACATTGATGACAAAAAGAAAAAGTTATATGTGCTTGGCTGCTATTTCTCAACACGCGAAGAATGCATCCTATTGAAATTCAGTGAAGGTTTTGAAGCACACAAACATCACACGTCAATTCTTTCTTTCGTTTGGAGAAGAGTGCGAGCGCTCTCGTTCTTTTCTGTGAAACGTATATTCCGATATTTAAATATGCTCTCTTTAAACGATAGCTCATATCCGAAAGTTGTTGTTTATTTTTTATTTTTTTTTAACAGCGAAGCTGTTTACGGCTAGGGTACGTTCCGTCCGCTTTTCGTGTCCATGAAATATTCTGTCTGAGCAAGAAGAACCATGATCAGGAATGGCTCATACCACTATCTCGCTCGTTCGTCGTCGTCTTCCACAGATGGCTCCGTTGACGCTCATCATGCCAGCGTTACCACAATGTCCCTATGAGCAGTATGGTAACGCAAAAAGATCAATGGTTCTGGGACCATTGCTCTTTTTACTTTAGATAAATTATATTACTACTGCAATTCATTCCAGTGTGCAAATTAGGTTGTTTCCGAACGATTGTGTGCTTTTTAAAGAAATCACTTCAACAAATGATCAAATTGATTAAAATACTTATGTTGTGGCATTATTGATTGGTGCAAAATGAGGGGAATGCGGCTTAACGCTGAAAAGACGGTCTCTCTTCGCTTCACTCGTCAGAAAGCTCCACTAACCTTCAGCTGCCCGTTAGGTTCGTTGCCTTTGCAGGAAGAAACAAAATATAAGTATTTGGATGTCACAATTACTAACAATTTATCATGGAATTTACACATTGATAATATCTGTTCTTCGGCCTTGCGTAAATTATATCTTTTGAGACATAAAGTTGAAAATTCGCCACCTAACATAAGACTGCTTGCTTATTATTCATTAATTAGACCGACACTTGAATATGCATGTGTTGTTTGGGATCCGTTCACTAAACAAAATAATAAATGTCTTGAAAGGGTGCAGGAGAAAGCTGTGCGATTCATATATTCAAAATTCTCTCAATATGGCTCCCCCTCACAAATAATGTGTGATAATGGCATTGAAATCCTTGAGCATCGAAGGGAAAACTTAAGAATTCGATTTCTTTCGATGCGTTTTAATGGAGATTTATTATTTAATCCTGCATCCTATCTGTCTACTTCAACGTCTAGGCTTACTCCACACCATCATACGAATTCACTAACCCCTTATTTTGCACGGGTGGATGTATTCAAGCATTCTTTTTTCCCCCGAACTATAACAGATTGGAATAACTCATTGTTGTCTGTTTCAATCGATTGATGCATTGTATTACTATTGTGTCTAACCACCCTGGTTGGACCGTAACTAGGTCTGCAGTATGAAATAAATAAAAAAGAATCATTCGCCCAGCGAACACATTTTTTAAAGAGTGGAGGTGCTCTGGAGACTATCTGTGCATATGACGGTCGAGTCCCTAATGCGAAAATTCTTTTTCTACTGTGGAAGCCCTGTCGTTCGGTCTGCCTAAAGTAACAGGCGAAATCGTTCTTTCTTTATGAAAAGAATGGTAGTCAATAAGGATATGTAGTATGGCCTAGTCGTGAACGCTCCTTTAGTTTTTCAGAGAAGAGGACATCGCAGATGAGAAATACTTTTTTACCGCACGTTAACTGGAAAAGTGCCAACTTGTATCGAGTACTTCACGTATTGCAGAAGTGGGAGTGGCCTTGTCATATTTGAGTAACTCCAAGATGACTATATCATCACAAAGAACCGCTCCGGTTCCGCTGCAGAAAGGAACACCCGTATTATTTCTCTCAGCGAAAGCTTTCATAGGAGTAAATAGCTAAACATGACCAATTTATGTATAAAGAAAAGGACCTGCAGTTAATCTACCCGCATTATTTTAGATCACCAAGGACATAGTGTAACATGGTTCTATTGAGCAAAGTGTAGTCGATTATAACATGCCCGCGATAAATTACAGGACAGCATACCATCTGCACCATACACAAAGTGCACAAGGGGCTGTGACATATTGCAAAACCTAATTTAAAAATTTTAACGTTATCGCTTTACTACGTAAAACGCTTTTGTACATTTATAGGCTGCCTGCGGTTACGATAGGCTCATCCATTACAAACCCAGACCACCGGCCCCCAGGTATCTGCCTCCAAAAGAAGAAAAAAATCTACAAAATTGTTGTTCTGCAAAATCTTCGTCCCTGTGAAAGAGTATGAAAGCAGAGAAAAAAATACTTTTAGGAAAAACAGTGCCACCAACGTTAACTTATGTCGCCTTAGCCATGTATGCATATATGCATAAAGATTGGTTCTGTTGAGAGAACACTCTGGCTGGTTTTAAGTTCACAAATGGTTCTGCTTCTAGCGCTATTAGCTGGAAAGAAAATAGGATGGCTATCTGCCACAAGCAAGCTTTAAAACATTTTGAAAATATTCGTTGAAACACTCGGTATAGAGACATGTGCCAATGCATCTCAGATCAGTTTGGCAGGTCACAGTAGTTCATATAGTGTGTATATATACTGCAAAACTTTTTCGTGAAAAAACAACACACACAAGAAAGACGACGACACCACGGGCGCTTTCTTATGTGTGTTGTTTTATGGCGCAAAATCTTTTCAGTATGCAAGACCACCAACTAGCCCAGCAGTTAAGTCTTCTACTATATATATATGTATGGCGACATTCTCAGGAATATGTTGTCCTAATCAGTTTGTTACAATTTCATTGCCATTATAATATAGGCGCTACTTTGATATAAGTCTAAAAGTTCGGACTACCTTTACTTAAGGTCTCCGAACTACACTTTTCAATTACCAAATACTTATTGAAGTACTGACCTAACAGCGCTCCCGAGTAATCACGGGTTGCAACGTCGTTGATGTGGATTTCGTGCTTTTTTTTCCTTCATAATGGTAATGGAAAACGTCCGAGAGTTTTCAGTGAAAAGAACGCACGGGGGCTCTAAGGTACAGCTTGTGCGGTACAGAAACGCAGAACGGGGAAGGGGGGGGGGGGGGATCTGTCGGTGGGGCTGATTATAAACGACGCGGCCAGGAGACCTATCGACAACGATAGCGGCGGTGGAAACCCACTGGGCATGGCGCCTAGCAGGGCCGTTTGTCACACGTCGCCTAATATCACTGAGCTGTCCGGCGGGAAAGGAATGAAAACAAGGAAACAAAGAAGACGCGTGGCAGTAATGTCGTGCACGTCGTTGTCCCGTGTCGAACCAAAGCAACGGGCATGGCGCATAAAATAAAGAATGCTCAGCGCGAAGTCCACCTTGAAAATAATAAATGGAAAGTTGGGTGGACCTCATCTTTATTTCATGACGTTTTAGATAAGCTGGTCTACCTCAGTCACCTGGATAACCAAAAGATTGAAAAAAGAAAGATAGCAAAATGAAGATGATGCCGGCGCCGAACGTCTGAGAAGGATTGGGGGCAGCTGGCAATCTCATGTGAGCGTCGGACGAAAGGGTTTCCGAGTAAACTTGGGCGAAACATAAGTATAACCGAAAAAGTTGCGACGTTACGTACCCGTAGGAAAGGTATTAGTGAAGAAGTCAGTAATACGGGAGTAATAGCCTTTGTTGCCTCGTTACTAGTCTTCTCGGAGGTGTGAGTCAAAGTGACGGCTTAGCCCGGGCCTCATTAAAGAGAGAAGACAGTTAACTTTATTAATAAATGACTCTTTTGTTCTAGCCATCAGCGCTGATATCACTTCATGTGGTGCTTTGTGTTCAGAAAATTTCCTAGGTGAGCCCATTGTGTTGGTAAGTCCTCATTAAACGGGAGTAAAGGGAAATGGGGGAGCGTGAGTAATGAAGTTGGGCGGTTTAGGAAAAAGGCCACAGTGTTTGTAGGACTGGAGAATGACCCCAAGGCAATACTTTACTGACATCGCCAAATAGGCGAGCTAGATGACAGACAAAGAAAATATATTGGTTCATTGAGCGTGCTTAAATTGCTTAGGTGCTCCGAAATGACCCTTACGTATGATCAGATATTAATCAAGAGATGGAACAATAGGACCGGAAGGAAAACAATGGTGGCGTTTTAAGTTAAGAAAGCGGGTGACAGGTGAATTAGAACTTGTATTTTTCTCAGCTAGAGGGAAGCAAAAGGCTTTGTCGATGGTATGTTTCAGAGTTGTTGTTCCGCGTGTTATGGCTTGTTAGTTTGCTTTCCATGCTGAGTTTAGTTTTTACATGTATGTCTCATTTTGAGAACAGCGGTTTTTTCTCCTTTAAATGCTTGTAAATGTTTTCTTCATTCAGTTGGTTCTTCTTTTATTATTGGTGTTCGAGAACTTTATTTTGTTTATTTACGCCTTGACTAAATGTGTTGTTTTTTAATTCCCTCCCAATAGATCATAAGATTATATTTTTCACGGAGGCACAATGCAAGTCTGGGCGCGTGGCGCTTTGATAAGAAGCAACTGCCTGATCATATATTAAACAAGTTTTGCTAGCTTAAAATAAACTCTGGCCAGAATACCATGCCCACGCTTCACTTTATGCATTTGCCATCCATCGTTGTAAGCAGTGCAGTCTAACGATATGTGGCTGTTCAGCGACGCTTCTCGCGTCAGCAGCCTAACACATGTTTCTGTTTATCTAGTATAGGACCCTTTGAAAACTGTATATTGGGTGAAATAAAGTTATTGAAGTGAATCATGGGGGTTTTACGTTTCAAAACCACGATTTGATTATGAGGTGCTCCGTAGTGGCGAACTCCATCTTAATTTTGGCCGCCGATGGATCTTTGACGTAGCCCCAATGCACGGGACACAGGCGTTTTTGCATTTCGCCCCCACCAAAACGCGGCCACCGCAGCCGGGATTTGATCCCACGACCTCGTGCTTAGCAGGGCAACACCATAACTGCCTGGCCACCACGGCGGGTAAGATAAAGTTATGACGCTACCCCTAATAACTAATGGCTGCAACTTGGAAAAGCAATCAGTGGGATGAACATACTCAACTTTATTGGACGAAATGACCGAAAAGATGGGGGTGGGGGCAATGCGACGAATGGGGCAAATTATATATAACACAGATGAGTAGTCTCTTGATTGATGAACAAGTATTTTAACAGCACTCCCCTCCCCTTTTTTGTGTCTGCTTGTCGTAAACATATATCCGTCTCGCGAGGCAATGCGACGCATTTTGACGCGATAGAGTGAAGGGCCCCATGTCGCAGAATATATGGCGTTGGCGTCCCGCATCCAGCGTCGACCGACTGTTCGGCAAAAATCATACCAAACCACGCATGCCCAACTTCGCAGGCCCTCCGTGCAGCGCAAGGAAGTTACTGAAATAATTGAATTTCTCAAAGTAAAATGTGTCAGAAAAATCGTAAACATGCTCCTTACACATGACCTACAGACATGACAGCGTCGGATTGGAATTGAAATATACGAGAAAACGTAATTGTGTTACGCGGGAACTCACACACAAACCTCTTTTCCATTCTACCATACATAGACTAACCATGGCGTCTGATACTTGCGCGCACCAGCGAACGCAAATCTTGAAGGCCATGGAGTCGCGCGCCCAGTTCGTTGCAATGCCTCCAGATGGCGCACGCCTCCAATCCACCTTCCCGTTCCAAAGGGAACGCTCATAACATCCATCCATCCATCGGAAAAGTATGCGGCCTGTAGGGTGGGCAACACAGCAAGAAAGAACGTCAAGCGGAAAGTCACATAGGCTGAAGTAATCTCATGGGTGGCGGCAATGGAAAGGAAACCTGCCATGAGTAACTACTTAAGGGTAAAAAACGAAATCGGGAAACAATTTATAACTCAAAGGGAAGCGCACTACTTTTTGAAGTGAGATCGGGATGCCTTAGAACAAGCTCCTATAAAGCGAGATGTAAGAAGGAAGAAGAAGCATGTGCTTGGCTGCGGTAAACCTAGAGAAACGATGGAGCATATTTTATTAGAATGTGAAGACGTCTGCCCAGTGGTTGATTTAGGCACCACAGACCTCCTTGAAGCCCTTGGGTTCAGCGAGAGCAGTGGAAAAGTAAACATGCCCGCAATAGGGATTAGTAAGAGACGACTGGAAGATTGATGGAATAGAAGTGGGGAAACGACAAAAAACGGAGACGTACAAAAGCAAAGCTCGCAATAGGGGGTAAGAAAATTTGGTCGTAGTAGTTCATTGTGTTTTTTTTTACCCTAGTTAGGACATTAGGCAGTATAATAGCAAGAGCTTGGTGGCGCAACCCACCGTCCCGTTCCAAAGGGAATGCTCATAACATCCATCCATCCTTCCATCCATCGCGATTGGTGGAAGAAAAGTAGGGAAACGACAAAAAACGGAGACTAACAAAATGAAAGTTCACAATAGGGGGTCAGAAAATTTGGTTCTGGGAGTTCATCGTGTTTTCTTTTTTTATCCTAGGTAGGACATTAAGCAGTATAATAGCAAGAGCTTCGTGGCGCAACGCACCGCCCCGTTCCCAAGGGGACGCTCATAACAACCATCCATCCGTTGTGGCCGAGCCATCATCGTCACTCCAGCTTGGTCATCCGGCTCTCATCATGCCGTCATTGTTGCGGTCTCATCTTCATATAGGTTTCGTGAGAGAGTAATCGTGACGCCATTGTATTTATATATCCATTGTCTTCTCATTGTCCTCGTGCGGTTGCCATGTCATCGTCGGCATGCATTCGTCGCCATACCGCAGCTGCATGCCGTCGCAGTCATTCTTGCGTCATCATCACAACTATGAGATCCGACTCTCGTCACGCGTCGTCGCCATACCGTTGTCGGCATGTCACTGTCGTCACGCTTTTGTTTAATCATCGTCATCACCTCAGTATTGCCATCCTATTGTCGTCATACGACATTCGTCTATACATGAACGTCGTTTCATGTTCGTGATTCTATCGTTATCTTACTGTCGTCATTAAGTCGTGATTATAATATGTCATCGTGGTCCTTCCATCGTCGTCTTTGCGTCGTCGTCATACAGGCGCCATCATGCATCCGTCCCCATGTCGTCTCGGACGCGCCATCGTCGTCATTTCCGCTTCTTCCGGTTGTCCTCATTAGGTTGTCGTCGCCCCAGTGTCATCATGCAGTCGTTATCTCATTTTCCTCATGTGGCCGTTGTCACGTTGGCGTGACAACGGTCACCAATCTCCACCTCATTCTCGTTATGTCGTCGTCGTTATACAACTTTGTCGTTCCATCGATAGCATTCCTTCTTCGTCATTCCATCGTCACGGCGTCGACGCCATACAGTCATCGTCATATCTCAATCCTTATGGATGACTTTGGCAAGCTAGCGCCGCAGCAAATTGGGACCACATCAGAGTAGGAGGTACATAGCCGAAGCAACGAAAGTCTTAAGATACCACCACAAGTGGTAAATAAACGTGTCCTCAGGGACGTAGTCTGTCGCTACATTGCGCGATTACTATTCGCATTACATTCGACAGTCATCGTGAGAAGATTTCTGCCTTAGCTTTCTTGGTTTACAAAAAAAAAGTGCTGGCTGTGCACCGCAGGTCTGTTTATTCGTGCAATTTTGTTAGGATTAGAGAGTACCAGAAAAAAAAATCCCGTTTTTGATTTGAAACCTTTCTAAGGAGACAGCTTGGAAACACGGCAGCGTACATATGCTATACGCACTGATTCGCTGCGTGCGTGTAAATGCAAATCACCAGTGGTTTGCACGTCTTGTCGCTTTATTTCATCTATGCTGCTTCCGACTTTGAAGACACGAAGAAAAACGAAGTAAAACTCCATGCTTCCTCGCTCACGACCAATCGCATGGGGAAGAAACGTCGTAATAAATAAATAAATAAATAAATAAATAAATAAATAAATAAATGTGCGCCCGCTTGAGTTGTCATAAGAAGACTTTTTTTGTAATATGTATTTTCGCTAGTGCCCGTAAACAAAAAAGAAAAAAGAACGATTAGAAACGGACCAGACCGCGCCGGATGTGTGGCTCTTCCAAACAATCGTGATAACCCTAGTCGACATTGCGCCGGAAGCCCCAGCCCGCAGACTCATTAGCTTCAAATGACTTGCTATTAGTTTTGAGAGAAAATGCAAACAAAGGTCGTTTTAGTGCGAGTATACGCTAATGCGTTTGCCGCTCGCTGCGCGCCTGCGCGCATACCAGCTTGATGCCATCTGCGCGCAAAGGCGCAAGAGTGAAGGCTAAGCGGAGAACGCGCGTCTGGGCGGATGCTCAGTCGCATATGTACCGTTGCCCGTCGGACGTGCAGAGAATAATCGCCCGAGCATTTGCTCGGCACCGCCATGTATACTCGTTTGAGTTTCCGCCTGTAATTTCCGCAGACGTATCAGGAAAGCGGGCTCTGCCACTCCTTAACAAACGAGATGCGAAGGATGAAGCTACCGCTCGGCCTTAAGCGGAGAGGCCGCATGTAATGGTCGCGAAAGGAATCAAGAAGCACGGCCGATTAAAAGATATGAATTGTGGCCGCAGAAAAGGATGTAATGGGAAGAAGAAATGCGGCCTTTAAGACGGAAAAAAATTGGGAAACGATTAAATAAGGTTGCAAGACAACATGCGACAAAGTTTGAAAACCGGGGGGAGTGAGGCACAGAGCATTCAGCCGATTCATCCAATGCCCGTCTTGGGCTTCTGCTTAGCATCTTGCTCTGCAATAAACGTGTTTCTCCCTCAACCCTCCTGCGCCTACATGCGAGAAGCATGATCACCGTCATTGAAATGAAAACATGTATGACTACATGCAGAAAGGCGAAAGTGTAACAAACACATAAAAATGGAATAATCCCGCAAATATTTTCTTCTTAGCGAAACAAACACGATGCGAGCTAGTTTTACATCGCCAATTCGTATTCGTTTTCCAACTTGCGTGGCTTGACTTCTTTTTTAAGTAAGTTAAGGAGAACTATAATGGCATGCTTCAATAGGTTAACCTCCTATTGACGGATGTTGGCTGCAAGCAACATACAAGAAATTTTCTTTTTCTGGCTGAATTTTGGTACTGACTACGAACTACGAAATTTCTGTCTAACTGTATTCTACCGACACTGAACGACAGCTCAGAAGTGTTATTTGTTGGTTCTGAGCCGGAATAAAGGACGAGGAGGCAGAATTGGGGCACGCCTACTCGCATTATTTTCAAAACGCGTGCACGGAAAACAGACCGATGTAAGGTCTCCGCTTGTAGTGGTGTCACACACGTTGTGCAAAGAAGAGAGAGAGAGGAAAGCAGGGAGGTTAGCCAGAGGTGGGTTTTTGGTTTCATTTCATTTCATTTATTATCACCTTGAGGGCCCGAAGGCCTTACACAAGGGGGGGGGGGGGGGGCATACAAGCACTTGTAACAGTGGTTACGTACAAAACCACAACAACAAAAAGCATTCCTGATTTTGTATGACTTTAAACAACCAAAGAAAAATTACGAATTTAAAGAAGCAACACGGCAATGAATTCGCAAAAAAAAAGTAAGTGGAAAGGTTGACAAAGGTAGACTATTCCGAGTGGTTTATGATGGGCTTATGAACGATGTACACTCGGAACCGAAATTTATTCTAAGTGATTTGTTAGGTACTCGCGCATGTTTTTGCGGTCAGTACAGGTAACGAAGTTGTCAGGGAGCGCATTCCAATAAACGATTGCATCAGGAAAGAAGGAAGTGGTCATGGCAGATGAGCGGCCGGGTAAACGTGCTATGGCAGAGCTGTGACTTATGCGAGAGGAAGTTTGCAATGGTGGTTTAAGAAGGTGGTGTCCTGACCGCGGATAGTAAAAAAAAGGGAGTGCAGCAAAAAACAAAAGGTGATATGATGCGGCGTGACTTCAGTGTTGGCAGACCTATTGTTTGGTTCAAGGAAGTGACACTAGTGTACCGTGAATAATCTCTCTCGTGTGCTAGTAGTGGCCTTAGTGACCACAAACTACTATTTTTTGATTTGGCTATTCCCATTCCCACCCGCAAGCCATCTTTAAAATATATTCGCGACTATAACAAAGCCGACTATGCGCAAAGTAACCTTAAACTAGAGGCGTTTCTTTCTCGCTTTAGTAAAACTGCTCACAACCGAACCGTTAATAGTAACTGGTTACTTTACAAGCAAAAAATACTTTCGCTCATGGAAACATATGTCCCGCTGGTCTGTATTCGCGGAGATGCTGATAAACACTGGTTTTCTAACGGCCTTCGACAGTTGTTAAGGAAAAAAAAACGACTTTTCCGAGCTGCCAAAAATTCTGCCTCTGCTTCAAAATGGGACAAGTACTTTGAATGCCTCCGGGGTTATACAAATCTTTTGAGGCATTCCAAAAAAAAATTTTTCCATAAGGACTTGCATAACATTATTCGGAATAACCCTAAAAAGTTCTGGAACATCCTGTTGCCAAACCGAAACTCGCCTCAAAATATAATCTTGCACGACCAAGATGGCTCGCACGTCGCCGCAGAAGACTGCACAGATGTCATGAACACTTACTTTTCTTCAGTTTTTACTCGGGAACCAGTGCTAAACGTACCCAGCTATCCCAGTCATAATTTCAGCCAGATGCCTCCAATTTCCATTTCAGTCGAAGGCATAGCTAAACTAATTGATAACTTGAAGCCATCAAGCGCTCCCGGGCCGGATGACATAACTACCAAGATACTAAAAGGTACAAGAGATATTTCATGCCAGATATTACAAATAATTTTCAGTCAATCACTTTCAAGTTCAGCAATTCCAAATGACTGGAGATTAAGTAAGGTTGTCCCGGTTTTCAAGGCTGGTGACCGCTCTGATCCATCAAACTATCGACCAATTTCATTAACATGTATTGCTTGTAAAATGCTTGAACACATCGTATACTCACAAGTCTCCTCTCACCTGGACAGGAACTCCTTCCTTTTTACCAAACAACATGGATTCCGCTCTGGATTTTCGTGCGATACCCAGCTTTTCGAGTTTACTACCGACCTTCACCTGAACTTAGATTCATCTTTTCAAACTGATATCATCTACCTGGATTTCTCTAAGGCCTTTGGCCGGGTTCCACCTCAACGTCTTATTGCTAAACTCTCCTCTCTCTCTCTGGATCCCTTAATATTGTCATGGATTTCTTGCTTCCTCTCAGACCGCACCCAGTTTACTGTTATCGGCAACCACCGCTCCAAAACCTCCAAAGTCATTTCAGGCGTACCGCAAGGCTCTGTCCTTGGACCACTCTTATTTTTAGTCTTTATCAACGACCTTCCTTCAAATATCTCCTCCACTATTCGCCTTTTCGCTGACCATTGCGTTCTTTATCGTCGCATAACTACCACCTCTGACCAGAGACTCCTCCAGAAAGACCTTGATATAATAGAAACTTGGTGCACCACCTGGCTGATGAACCTAAACATATCCAAATGCAAGAGCATGCAAGTATCTCGAAAGCATTCCACCTTTAACTTTTCATACTCGTTAAACTCCACTGCCATATCACGTGTTGAATCGTACCGATACTTAGGTGTTGTTATCACTGACAAACTCAACTGGTCTGAACACATCACGAAATTAGTGGCAGAGACATCCAAAACACTTGGTTTCATTAAGCGTGCCCTTTCTTTATCCCCCAGTTATATCAGAAAACTCGCCTATGAGGCGTACGTTAGGCCGAAACTTGAATATGCCAGCTCAATATGGAGTCCTCACCAGCAATATCTAATCGAATCGCTCGAAAGCATTCAGAATCGGGCTGCTCGTTTCATCGTTTCCGAATATAATAGACGGGTTAGCATTAGTGCCATTAAATCATCCATTAATCTTGAATCGTTAGCTCATCGAAGGAAGATTTCACGGCTATGCCTGTTTCAAAATCTATACTATTATCGCCCTGACCTGAGAACCACCCTTTTAGTGCCACCCATACGGACATCACGACGTCTTTTCAATTCTATGAGTGTACAACGCATAACTGGTTCGACAAACACATTTAATAAGTCTTTCTTACCATTGGCGATTGAAGAATGGAACTCGATTCCAGAACCATTAGTCAATGAACGTGACAACTCAAAATTCAGGCAGCTAATATCGGCTCACTTTGCCAAATAATCTCATAATCGGTAAACATTTCCTGCTTCTCTCATATATCCAACGCGTCTTTCACTTTGTGGCTCTTCCTTAAGATGGGACATAACATATATGTCACATTTTCTGCTTTGACTTGTGTGTATATATATGTGTATTGAATTGCATTTTTGTATTGAATTGAATATTGTATTGAATGGAATTTTATATTGAACTGTATTGCAACCTTTTTATTCAATTGCAAACATATGCGGAGCTCAACTGCTTGCGTGTTCTTTGCGTCTTTGCCTTCAACCACGGTTCCATAACAATGTATAACGTTACTTTGCCTGTCTGTCTTTTTATTTCGCTTTATAATTATATGACCACGTGAATACTTCTCTTGTTAACCCCCCCCCCCCTTATGTAATGCCCAATAGGGCCCTTAAGGGATAATAAATGGTGATGATGATAATGTGAAGTGATGAAGCGGGTGGCTCGGTTTTGAACGGATTCCAATCATGCGGCCCGCACTGTACCTCTATAACACCCATACGACTAGAGCTGCCTTTAAACGTTCCCAAACGAAGCCTAAGTGATTTGGAGGGGAGTCCACTTCTAGTTTTCTGCATGGTGTTTCCCTCCTATCGCAGAAAAACTTTCCGCAAAATATTTATTTTACGTTGCGTATGCTTATTCTCGGTATGTTTTGCACATTTATAGAGAAATTTATATTTTTTTGCGCTATATGTTACAGACCGGCGAGTTTTAAACCAGAAGAACCGCCAAGGCCAAAAATTTATTATCGTGGTCGGGGCAATCATATGTAATGACAAGAGCTCTGCGGCCTTCGTGGTTGAGCTTGTGGGCTCAGAGACTTCGCACTATAAATTTCTATGTGCTTATTTTAAGCCTGCACATTGAGCGCATTCGTGAATTCATTTGTTATTATGTTTCTTGCTGCTCTCTGTTTTTTCTCTTGTTCACTCGTAAATGAAAGCCCCGTTGCTTTCTCTCTCATCCTCTTCTTTATTGAGGCCCCGCCGATACCGCTTAATGAGATTAAGAAAACAGAATATTCGCCATTTTTCACGGGTTGTTTCCTTACAATCTCTGGGAAACTAAAGAGAACGCGGCAAAGAGCTTTTTCTTGACTCTTTTCTGGCTGCAGTGTAAACGGTCACAAAGTTAAAGGGCGAAAAAATGAGGTTAGGGGGAGGGGGTGGCGGGAGCCGCATGTTCTGCGGTTTGCTAGCTGACTTTATTTTCC
Organism: Dermacentor albipictus; assembly: GCF_038994185.2. Taxonomy (NCBI): domain Eukaryota; kingdom Metazoa; phylum Arthropoda; class Arachnida; order Ixodida; family Ixodidae; genus Dermacentor; species Dermacentor albipictus. Next base: position 76,582,995 of record NC_091823.1, on the reverse strand, counting down.
GTTTCACTTTTGGATTTCTTATTTGACTAGATTTCTTTTCAGTCGTCGCGTGGTGCGAATCGTGTATAATGCGATGTAGATATGCATATTCAGACGAGGCGCAAGCTAAATTTTAATGCGATTTGCACGCTTATGGCCTTGCGGTGCGCTCAATGCGGGTGTGTGTGGAGAAACGCGCGGGCTCGCATAATGCCGACGCAAGGACATCGTTCCCGCCCATTTTCACTTCCTTCCGCGAGGCAGTTGTGGACTGACGGCGCATTTGTCTTTAAGTTACTCTTCAGAGCGTGGCGGTCGGTTTGAGAAAGAGAGGTCATTTCTGGAATAATCGTGCGTGAAAGTGGCGGCAGAATGGTGTTGTAATGACGTGACACGATCGAAGACTTATAATAGCCGAATACGCAGAATGATGGATTTTCGCGACAAATGTTCCGCCGACCCCCTAAGAAAGAAAGATGTAGGAGGTATATGCAGCACTCCAAGCAGTTACACATAAGCGGCAATACACAGCTGTTATGGAGTGAGTAGCTGTAGGAAAGAAAAATGTGCGGTAAAGCTCATGGATATCTGCGGTGATTCGGTTTAGATTTATGCGTTTATAGGCTTTCCTTAGTTGGTATGAAACATGATGCAATCCCTGCATAGAAACGGTAGAACCACAAACGCCGCAGGCTCAGCCTGCTCCTGCGACTGCGTTAAAAGTGGGATCGCCGGTGTGAGAAACCAATGCGCGTTTGACTACACGCGTATATTCCAAAGCAGAAAGAAGCAGATATTACTACTATAGTAACTCCAGCTTTAAACATTATTTTCTTCTTGGTGAGACACACGAGCTGTTTATTCCTTTATGCGTATTGCCCTTTTCAGCTCCCACTGTTTCTTTCACTTTTCGTTTTTTTCGACCGCTCAGACTTCAATATAGCAGCAATATCCTCTCTCCTAATATCCTGCTTACCCGCGGGCCTAAGAAATATGGTGGGGACATGCAGCTATGCACGCCTTCTTTGATTTTTCTTTATGTCGATTAACGTTTCTATGTTCATTTTTTTTTTCATTTTTGTCTCTTGTCTTTCTTTCCCTCGCTACATGCAGAGTAGCAAACCGTAATCCTTTCTGGTTAAAATTCCCGGTTTTTATCTTTGTCTTGTCGCGCTTTTATTCCACGCTATAGAGCTTCATCAAATCCAGGTTACACCTCTTACACTGCGTTGTCACATCCATTTGTCCAGTACTTATAGCAGTGAACGAGCCATCATTACCAGAAGTGAGTTAACAAAATGTTTCAGCTATCCCTTAATCGAAAGCTGGCGATCTCATGTTGCTTACGCCGCCTTATCTTTAGCGTGTGGAGGAAAAGCGCTTTTGCCAGTCGATGATTGTGGAGCATGCCTCAGTCGTAATTGCCGAGGGTTGTACTATAGTCCCTGAACTTTTATCGTGTCACCAACGTCCGTGAGAGATTTTATAACCTATACAAAGTTTAGTAAAATTTTGTATTGGTGATCGCCATAGCAGCTGATATATACCAAGCAGTTTCTTGTTCTCATTTTGCTGGATTATTGCTGAATGATTACTCAGAATAAAAGTAGATACCTTAGCCATACATTCATGACCCAGTAAAAATTTGACAATTCAATATGCACGGATAATAACCAAAGCATTCATTCATAATCGGATTGAACCATATTGAGCGTTGTTACAATGGGGTCGAGCCAGGTAACCTGTGCTTGCGATGACGCCGCTATGGTTAATAAGCCAGCGGTAATCTATTACAAACTGCTTTTTTTTTAAATCACAAAAGTCGATTGAGCCAGCATACCGGGCGCCGCAGTTACAAATGCTTGATAGCGATTTCACACAATAGCTCCAATGCAGCTGGAGTGTTGAAAATGGCCAGCAAGAATAAGTCGAAAATGTAGGGGGAAAGATAGGAGAATTATATGCGTTTTCAAATTTTCATGGGAAGCAGCGTCATGCACCGGCAATTCATGGTGCAATATTATGCAGTTGCCGCATCGCCGAGTTCCTATTCTACGATAACTTCAATAATCCTCAAACAGTTTTGCAGGAGGGAGGCGCAAAGCTTCAGGAGAGAGGAGGAGGGAGAGAGAAGAGTGGAAATGCGGGGAGGTTAACGAGATGGCACATCTGGCTTGCTGCCCTGCACTGAGTGAAGGGAATAAATGGTCAAAAAAAAAGGAAAGAAGAAGTGCATAGAAAGAACACCACTTGCGCACCCACTTATAGGTGTGCACCAAGCCGCCAATACTCCAAGGAAGGAGCTTCTCTCCCCCCATCCTTTCCACGCGTGGGCCTGCCTGCGGTCGCGGAGTCGTGACTTCTGTTTCCTAGCAGGAATCACGTTCAGCTGTGCCTTCAAGCACCTTCCTACGGTCTTGGAGAACAGGGCGCTGGGGAGTAAACTGTATATGCGTCACCTATATGCCGCTGTCTGTCATTGGTACTGCGATTGCGACGACCTCTTTTCCCTTCTTTCCTTTTTTAGATCTGTTTTCCCTTTTCCCAAGGCGCTGAGCCGTGCTCCCTGAAAAGCTGCACAAAAATAGCACTTCTTCCTCTCCCACATTCAGGTCGCAGAGACATCTCTATGAAAGCTCGCAGAGACATCTCGACTTGAGGTACTTTCGCAATGCCCTCAATGCTTTCTGTGCTGGCGACACGCTCGACCATCGTGCAAGGATTTTCGCTTCCGAAAACGGAGTGGAGTCCAACCGGCTTTAATGCTTTACGGATAGGCCTGCTCTCGTCGTCATACCAGAAACAAAGGCACGAAAAGTATTCAGCAGTTTCTTTGCTTCGCAAGAGACGAATATTGGCTTCTCACTTATCCCGATGAGGAACGAGTAAGACTCCGTGAATGCCACCCCGAGCCAGAGGGTTCACTACTACGTGTCTGTCGATGTTCTACGATTGTATGTTTCGTTGTATCTTTGTATGCATAGCGAGGTTTAAATAATTACTTTGTATGTCCGTTAAGCGGCTTCGTTGGTTTCGTTGTTGTCTTGGTCGTATAGAAATGTTGTATTAATTAAAAGGCTATCAAAAGTCATTGCAAAAATCCTTGCCTAGCAAGAACTATTGCAAGGCTAGGTAAGCCTGCAGCAAGCAACACTTCCCCTCCTTCTAAAAATCGACCTGTCCGGTTCAACAGAGCATTCCAGACTCTGTTGTCTCTGGATAACTGAACCCGCTTAGTCCACTGATTCTGTTAATATTATTACGTTAAATTCCTTCTAAGGTGGTGCGCCACTTTATTCATGGTAAATAGTTGGACATGGATAGCAGGATAGGTTATTTACGTGCCTCTTAACAGCTGTGTGGGCTGCCCGACTTTAGGCGTTGTTGTAATACAGCATGTTGCTGAGCAAAGAGTGCTTACTGCTCAGCGTTGCGTTTAACAGCGCTCTGTTGTTACAGTACTACTGTCCTTTATATTTGCTTGTTAAGTATATTAGCTAGTTCGACATAGAGAAAATATCTATAGCTCCAAGTCGTTTGATGTTAAGTTGTGCAACATTTATTGAGATATAATATTATGATGTACCTCGAAGTCAGACCAATAATGCAAAAGAAAGCCGCATTCGCACACACTGTGTGGTCTAAATTTTTGTACCTGGGAGTTGCTTTCCCTTATATATGTGGTCAATGTGAACTGGCCTATGTGAACGCCTTTGACTCGCTGAGGCCCTCCGCGTGAGTGCGCGAGCTCGCCGTGCCTTTTCTCTCCCTCCCCTCACTCTCTTTATCTTACACTGCTGTTCCTTCTACCTCGTCCCCCAGAGTAGGGTAGCTACATCAATCTTTTATCTTTATATCAATAAGAAAAATGAGTAAACCAAATTTTCAAATAAAAAGCCGTTGTATATGTATATATTATACTCCATGAATAATGCCGTCAACGAGGAATGTAGAAACGCATTTTCGATCAGGCCATGCTTCTATCTGAATTCAAAGCCCGTTTGGTCTTACCAGTGAAGTAACTCTTATGTTTAGCAAGAAGATTCCGCTTCCTTTGTAGGCTATGTGACTTACGCGCTCAGAAGCACCTTAGCATCAACCAAACTTCTTCTGAAATTCCCACCATCTTTTCAAGCTTCATTTCCAGTTCAAAGGCGAGGCCTGACTATAGCGCAGAGGTCGGCTTCTTCTTAGTCTAGTACAGTCGTTCCTTGTCCCTACCATTCATTTTTTGTTTTACATCTTCAACATCGTGCCCTCATTAAAGCAAGAGCAGCCTGGCTTATTACCTGAGCTGTGGCAGCGGCAATATCCCCTTCTCTTTCACTCTTTTTTTAGCTTTTCTTACTGCGTCTAATGTCTGTACGGTTTTACGGAATAGTTACGAAAGACGCTACTACAATTCACCACCTCCTTGTCACTGATTGGGCGGCGTGCTTTGGCATATTATTTATTGAAAAATAATTAGTGTTTAGTCTGTTATATCATTTCTTTGCACGTAACAACATTCGCCTCCGTCGTTAAAGTTAACGCACGCTATAGTCTCCTTCAAGTTTCTGGGCCATGGAATTTTTGCTGTTGAACGTGTCTTTGTGTGCGAGCGAAGTTGCTTGCTTTTCGTATTTCGTGCTGATGCATTCTTGTGAGCAAACTTTGACATGGTGACTGCCGTACGTGAACATAAGTGCCAAAGTGCTGAACGATCTATCCAGCCCTCTTTCTTGTATTAGTATATGACAAGCTTATGCACAATTATGGTATTTTATTCATGTTCTACAGCCGAAACAAAGTAAAAAAGAAGAAATGCTCCGTATTCCGCCTGAACTGTTGTTTCGCATAATTATTTCAGTGAGCCGTGTCCATCTATGTACATGCGCGAAGTTCAATACGGTAATGCTGTAGTAGCACGAAGGTCAGGTTGTTTTTTTTTTATCCCCGGGTGAAGATGCTCTTAAAGTTGTATATTCCAGGAATCACGCGAATGCAAAACTGCCTTTTACGTGATTACTTGCAGCTTAGGGAGCTCCATATGGGAACCAGACATATGATATGGCGTCATCCCTATGACGAAAATCTTTCAATATCGAAAAGAAGGTTAGTAGCTGGGAATTTGCACTATGGTATTGTCGCTACGAGGACACCATAGTACATATCCTCATCTGCGGTCTTTCTTTCGATGTTGAAATACAGACTTCGCGTGGCATTTTAAGCCGACTGAACGACAGAGAGTTCAAAGAGTAAAAAAATAAAAGAACTCGCCAGTTTTGCTCTAAAGGCAAAACTTGGATTGCGATAGAAGATTAGTGCACAACTATACGAAGCAAGGACAGTAGTTTTCTCGGCCGTATAAACGGGTAAACACAGGCATGCTAACTAATTTTACAAGCATGGTGCCACGCGCACACAAGCAAACATGAACACATCTCACTCGGTGAACCGCGGGAACTCGCTTTCAAAACTCGCTCGCTTTCAAATGGCTGAGAAGGCGATGCCGCGGCAGCGAGCGAAGCTGTGGAAACACAGCGCGCGGCGGACTGTGTCCGCGTCGCATAAGCCTTTCAAGATACGGCGGCCCTGGCGGGCGCGCGCTGCCTGCCGGGCCGCCAGGAGTAGAACGTGCATCCCCTCCTTACCCTCCTCCTGAAGCCTCGCGCGCGCTTGCTTCCCGCTTCCCTCCTTCAATGCGCGAGATTGAGCGGCGACGATCTTATTGCCCTTAGACTTTATACGGAACCTAGCGGCGACGCGACGCTGACGTCATAAGTGCACCTGGAATGTCCATATAATTGAATGAAAAAAGTACTCTGACCTTGGACTGGACCATCATCCTCGCAGAGAACCACGTCACTGCTGCATTTTTTTACGACTGTGATCTGCGATCACGTTTGTACACGTGCGCTGAAAGGTGTCATATGTGCGCGCGCAATAATTGTTCTTACTTTCCCTCCGCTTTTTCTTTTCATTCTTTTATGCCCACTTTCTTCCACCCTCCCTGTAGGGTAGTACACCAGGTGCAACCTGGTTTCCCGCATTTCTGTTTTCTTTTTCTTTCTCTCTTGTCATTAGGGAACTCTGCAGCTAAAGGTGCATCACTAAAGTATCAAATCGCGTGAAATATGGTCTGTATTATGAACGAAATTTTGAATGAATGAATGAATGAATGAATGAATCTATCTATCTATCTATCTATCTATCTATCTATCTATCTATCTATCTATCTATCTATCTATCTATCTATCTATCTATCTATCTATCTATCTATCTGTCTGTCTGTCTGTCTGTCTGTCTGTCTGTCTGTCTGTCTGTCTGTCTATCTATCTATCTATCTATCTATCTATCTATCTATCTATCTATCTATCTATCTATCTATCTATCTATCTATCTATCTATCTATCTATCTATCTATCTATCTACCAGTCATGTAGTCACGATCTCATGTCAAGGATATCCTTACGCGTTTACATCTTTCTCTAAAATCGGATGGATATCAGGCCCTCGTTTTCAGGGAGAATATTTCTCCGAAGGGATAAATAATACAATTTGCTTTTCTAGTTCTGATTGCACTGTGAAGGGTGAAAACTACCTATAGGCGTCATCCTCAAGGGAAAATGCACAAACAGCAGTCTCTGTGCTTGTAAACTCACTCTTTATAAAGATCGGTCCCCGGCAATCGCTGCGTGCGTACCTTTGTGTGTGTGTGTGTGTGTGTGTGTGTGTGTGTGTGTGTGTGTGTGTGTGTGTGTGTGTGTGTGTGTGTGTGTGTGTGTGTGTGCGTGCGTGCGTGCGTGTGTGCGTGCGTGTGTGCGTGCGTGTGTGTGTGTGTGTGTGTGTGTGTGTGTGTGTGTGTGTGTGTGTGTGTGTGTGTGTGTGTGTACGCGCGCTTTGAATTGTTCTTTTTTGTACGTGCATCTGCGCTTCTAAGACATATGCATAAACATAGTGTATATTGTCTAATAAAAATTGGGCCCTTGCTTAAACCCCTTTCTTCTCGTTCATTACATAACGAGGGTGTCGAATAAGGCAACATTGATACCTTTAGGTAGCATGTGTGGGTTTGTTAACCAGTTGCCTTTACACAAAAATATTACGTACTCGTGACGCCTGCGGCGGAAAGGATGTTTCACATCCGTCGCCAAGGTTTGTGAGTGGTGGCGCTGGCTAACACTCCCAAGGTTAGTTCTAGTTGTAAAAACATGAGTGCCCAAGATAGAGGATGGAGAAACGGCGCCGCGGTAGCTCAATTGGTTAGAACATTATACGCGTAATGCGAAGAGGCGGGATCATTCCCCACCTGCGGCATATTGTTTTTTCATGCACTTTCTCTGCGGTTAATTTATCATTTATTTAATTCATTTATTAGGTACAAGTACTTTCCCCTATGTTGTTCGTGGCGTCTTTGCTGGTTTCTCAATATATGATTAATAAAAAATCGGGCCCCTCGGTCAACCCCCTTTCTCCTCCTCTTTTGCAGTTAGTCATTTCTCAATTCCTAACATTCAAGATAATTTCATAAATCAATGGGACAAACTAACTACTCCTCTATCGGATGTACATAAAACTGAAAACCATAAATGGGTCGCTGAAATGCGCTGAGTTTTACTGGGCGAAAACAAATAATATATATTATATTGATAGAGGTGATGGATATGTGAATATGTGTATAGCATAGGTCGTTCCTTATCTGCATTGCATGTCCACCGCTCCACAGAAAGCGCTAACACACACACACACACACACACACACACACGCACACACACACACACACACACACACACAGACACACACACACACACCGTTACCGAAAGAGTCCACTTTCAGTAACGTTTAGCGGAAATTTCCCATCTTTTATTGAATCCTCGTTAGCGGAATGGGCCAACTGTTAGTTGGGACTAATCCTGAGTTGGAACCAAAGGCAGCACTTCTGCGTGTATCCAGAGAGACTGAGGTACTTCGCTTCATATTTAGAATATGTAAGTAGGACAACCCAAGAGCTGGGGAACGTCACAGCGATGGATCGAATGGTGTTGAATTCCGGTATTTTACGTGCCAGAACCACAAGTTAATATTGAGGTGCACCACAGTGACGAACTCATGGTTAATTTTGATTTTTAACCTGCCACCAATGCACAGGACGCGGGCCTTTTCCATTTCGCCTCCGTTTAAAACCCGCCGCGGCCGGGATTCGATCCCACGACCTCGTGGTCAGCAGCGTAAAACCATAGCCGCTAAGCCACCGCAGGAGATGCCACAGCACTGTGAATCTCAACATAGTCGTGCGCAAGCTGATAGCCTGACATAATTCACAAATCGATTTTAAGAAAGCTCTGCAATAAAGACCGAACGCCTCATCGAGTGTGAAGTTACTTTCGCGAATGCCTTAGCAAGCCGGTATTAAACCCTTGCGACGCCGAACAGCACAGTGTGTGGAAAATTAAAAAAAAAGAAAACACGTATAAAAGTGACTTTAAACAAATTGTCCAATTTGTTTTAATGAAGCCCGTAATGAGTTCGCGAGAGGCAGGCATACTCTGTGCATCTCATTATCTCCGCGCCGCATTGTGTCGAATGGTAAACGCCGTTTGTCTTGTCAGTGGTGACCTCGATGTGATGTAACTTATCCGGAAGCTGGAAATGGGCTCAGTTTAATGAAGACGGACGTCGTAAATCGCAACCGACTCGCCAAGATTTGTTCTGCTTCAAGTGCGCACGCGTGGCGCCTTAGTAGATGAGGCCCCTGCACGATCTACATATATAACCTTTAAAGCCAGATGCACCATTTTCTTTCCCACATACAGAGCCGGAAGCGGCTTTGCGCATATACTCTGTTGGATGTGTGACAATATTTTCCTTTCGTAAAACTTGTCCACCTTGCGGTCCTCCGTAGAACTCATTTAACGTAGTGGTTGTCCCTGAGCTTCGAATGACAGATTAATTAGCGCTTGCCCGCCAATCTGCCAGCCTCCTGTCAAGCCTAGAAAGTTGAGTGGCCACCCCGCAAAGGCGATGCCTGCACCAGGACGCATTTTTCTTCAACTGCGAAGATTACTTACTGAGAAACCAGTATGTCGTTTCTCTTATAGCTTCGTTCTATGCCCGCATGTATGACACATGATTTCATTTTAATAGACGGAAGTGGGGGTAGATTCTTTGGTAAGCTGGGATGCCCACCGACGACTCATTGTGAATATTGGTGCTTTCAGCACTTTATATAAACTTATGTCGTTCGTTCATTCATTCGTTCATTAGTAATATTTCATGCTGAATTAAAACCATTTCGGAATTTCTCATCGACGTCACCTAGAAGGCAACGATACAGCACTCGGCTGTCCATAAATTGTTATGCGTTTCGAGTGTGCACGAAGGCTGTGTACAAAAACACGGGAAAATGAAAGGGCTGAGAGGTTAAGCAGGCTTTTCTTGTCATCTAATCCGGCACTGTATATGAGGAAAAGGTTAATATACTGTGCCGTAAGGTGAGACAAGTAATTAATAAAGGAAAATTGAGACATCCGCCCAAACGTAGCACAGTACTACAAAGGAAACCTACAAGCTTCCTCGAAAAAAACTTCCTTGCAGCTGAAGAAAAATTCGTCCTAGTACCGGACTCGAACCCGGGACCACCTCCTTTCCGGGGCAGACGCTGTACCATCTAAACTAACCAGGGGCCCTATAACGTAAAACTATTCCAATATGTTTCTATTCCAATCTCCTGACGTCAAATTTGCGTAACCATCAACGCAAGCATGGGGCGGTCACCCGCAGGGTTGTCTGAACAGACCAATCAAACGCTCTCCTCGTTCATAGGAGGTCACTTTTGTTTCCTTGAAAAACGAATAACATTGCCTACACCTAGCGGCTTGTCGTATCTAATTGGCTGACAAGAAGCGAGGAGAACGCTCAAGTGGAGAGGGAATCGATGGGGCCGAGCCACTGCACTGAAATTCGATAACCGGATGAAGAGGGTGGTGCCGGCGTCTACGATTGGTTGGCTTTCCCTTACTTAGCTTGCGGTGGGCGGTCGAAAATCTCGGCGGCATGCGACGGAAGCTCAAGAATGACGCTAAAACGGACCCTCAGCAAAGAAGAGTTGGCAGAATGAGGGGGTAAACGTGCCGAAAGTGCTCGAAAACGTTACACGGCCACGCAAGAAGCTTTATAAGACGCAAATATACCCATGCTCTCCGGCAGGTGCGAGTAGCCAGCATCTGAGCGATCGGCGGCAGCCATCTTTTATTCCTTTCGGAACGGGGCAGCCTGCGGCTATTCCGAAGAAAATTCACTTTTGTTCGGCATATTAATGCATCTTTATCGCGTACACGTCATTTTGACGCGATGAGGTCTTGCGGTTTTGTGACGTCGCGTGACAGGCAGGTGAAGTGGGTGCAGCCCGAAAACTTTTTACCAATAGCCGAGGGCTAATGCCGAAAAGGGGTCAAATCAGAAATGACTGTTTTTCTTTTTTCTGTCAAATCATGCATAATCAGTGTGTACACATCATATCAGATGGGGAGGTATCGCGGTTTTTGTAACGTCGCGTGACAGACAGATGAAGTGGGGGTGGTTGAAAAAAGTTTTTGACCAATCGTGGAGGGCTGATAGCAGAATTGGAATAGAAAAGTTTGGAATAGTTTTACGTTATAGCGCCCCAGGCGGCTATCAGGTGGCAGGACGAAGTCAAATTCATGTGGGTTTCTTTTGTAGAAGCCCATATGAATTTTTGGTACGAGTTTCTATTGTATAGTACTTTGCCACGTTTAGGTGGATGTCTGATTTTCCCTTTATGAAAAGGTTCATCGTAAGAGAAGATAAAATGACAGAAAGTAAATGCGGGTGCGCCAACACACGAGTTCGGTGCACCCCCTTCCCGCTACCCAACCGCCCACCTCTTCCTATTAGAAAGCAGACGCACTATGGAATCGTGTCATGACTGTATCACGGTATCTGTAGCTTTATATGTGGCTGACTGGTGAGCCAATGGTTACAACATATTTGGCTAAGTGGTCGTCTGTCATCCCGTTTGCTTCAGAGAGCGTGGATACCTATTCCGAAACATGTCGAACATTTTCTTTATTGTCTTTATTTAAACAAACAAATGTGGGGGAAACATCGGTAGTGTACAATACAAAAGGTTTGTCATTCGCGGGCAGAAAGCACGGTAAGCGTTGTTGTGATCGGCCGTTCACCCCGCGGCAACCTCCGGTCACTGCTCGTGCGATTATGTGGAATGTACAACGTGATATCATGTACAACGTGATTAAACATCTGTCGGTGTTCCGCGCTTTGCGTGTAAACTATTGAAGATTTAACTCGCCGCAAGAGTATAAATTATTGATAGTCACGCTCGCAAAGCAAAAGTGACTGGCTACGTAGCTGAGTTTCTTTGAGGAGTTGCTGACGGCAACCAACTACAGAGTCAACGATGCTATATATAGTTAATCAAAAGGAACTGTGAACACGTCCAGGCGCCTTCCACGTACGCCCACAGACGCTCTTTCCCGCTTGAGACGTTTCCTTCCTGTTACATTTATTATTTAACACCATGCGCTCGGCAGTACCAACAGATCCTTTTTTTTTTCTTCTGAGACTTCTTTACTAATTAGCCGTCGTCTGTTTTTATTCTCCCTTTCCGAAAAGGAGGTGCTTTTAGACGGCTTTGAAGTAACAAAGGAGCCTACCTTCGAATCCTACAACAATTTTCGACTCAAAGGCTCTTGCTGCCCTGTACCGAGTAGAGAGCCTATACCCAAGTACTGTGCAAACACTTGCCTGAAGGCTCCCGCTATCCCTTGAATGAAGAAGATGCTACGCTTCTAAAAAATTGACGAGGAGCGTCAAGGATGCCCAATCCCTCATAGTGGGTAGGAGCCAGGTGATAGGAAACAAGAAGCGCAATGACCACTTCTGTCAATTAGTGGCGCCTGTGTTCACTTTCATAAGGAGAAGTGGAGCGCCGAGTGGACGAACATTCCAGAATATGGAGGCTATACTACGCTACAATTCAGTGGAGGGAGAAGGGTGAATATAAAAGACCTCAATAAATTTCTTGCAAGTCAGATGGACGCTCGTTTTCCCAATGCGTATACAAGAGCCCACAAAGATGCCAATGAATAGAACGAGCACACTCATGTTCGTCGTCCGCAAATCAAACGGTGCTTAGTGCAAAGCTTTCTTTGTGAACCTTACCGGACTTCCTGACCGTGGTTGTTGCCGTCTTTCCCAAAAGCTCGCAATAAAAAATTTTGATTTGAGCTAATATTATATAAAAAAAATTTGAGCTAATATTATAGTGGCTTGACGGACTTTCTCGTAAGGGCTCTGATACACTAGTGACAGTTAAGTTCATCCTTCGATTCTAGACACAACACTAGCAAACTTATTTCTATATTGCATTGTAACGCTATGAGAAGAGGCGCCTTTGAGGCGCGATGCAAAAAAAATGTGGGCAAGACCACCAGGCTCACACTTCAAAACTCTTGAATGCATGCTTCAAAGTCTATTTTTTTAAACGTTGACTTTAAAGGCTGTACGCCTGCATCTCTGTCTATTAGGTCAACAATAAATACAGAAGAGTAAACGTAACTAGCAGAAAATGAGCAAAACATGAGCTTTAAAATATGGAACGCGTTTCTCGGCTCTCGCCATGATGTGCAAATTTGGTATGAAGGAGTAGTGTGGGAGAGGCCTTTGCCCTGCAGTGGGCATAACCAGGCTGATGATGATGATGAAATGCGAAAACAGCCGTGTACTTAGATTTAGGTGCACGTTTAAGAACCCCAGGTGGTCAAAATTTCCGGAGTCTTCCACTACGCCATGCCTCATAATCAGAAAGTGGTTTTGGCCCGTAAAACCTCATAATTTAATATCTATCTATCTATCTATCTATCTATCTATCTATCTATCTATCTATCTATCTATCTATCTATCTATCTATCTATCTATCTATCTATCTATCTATCTATCTATCTATCTATCTATCTATCTATCTATCTATCTATCTATCTATCTATCTATCCGTTTTCCCGCCTACCTGGGTCACTGGGTAGTCTGTGGTCGAGTGGGTAGCGCATCGGGTCGCTGTGCTGAGGTAACAAGGTTCGTAACGTTGGTCAGCTTGGGTCACTGAACATACGTTCCGCTCTTCAACGAGCCTCTTTCATGCCGACGTGGGTCAATATAGAGGCGGATGAGAGTAGGCGCAGCTGTTAGAAGTAATCCTGACGCCGACTTGGAGTTCTGAGCATGTGCCACTCGGTCTGTGCCGGTCTGCACTGAAGCTTTCTGATGCCAACTTGGGTAAGTAAGTATGTGCCAATGAGCGTGCGGCAGGCGAGGGATCAACTATCAGCATTCGCAGGCAGCGCGCCACGCTTCTCGTCTCGGGGGCTTCATACGGGCTTCTCGGCAGTGCCACTGGATGGCGCTGCATTTCGAGAAACAAGCACCAGAGAGGAGCTTGGCTGCGGCATGACGTGTTTCTCAGCCTTCGCATGCACCGGCGCGCCCTGCATCTCCGAGGCCACGCGCAGGCTTCGCGTCAGCGGCACTAGGTGGCGCTGAATGTTCCCAGCGGAGCGCAGAAGAGGTGTATCGCTGCAGTGCATGCCTCATAAATAACTTGTCCCGATGGTGGCAGTACATTGTGTCGATATATTGATGCAATGTTAATGCATTACCGTCGAAAGTCATCGTGAGATGTCGCAATTGTCGTGCCGTTACCTGCTCAGCTCGATGTCACGGGTGTGACGGAGACCGTGGCGGTCACATTCACAACGATGCGAAAACCGAAAATTCTAGCGTATCGGCAGGTATCGCCATGTATAAATTCGCATCCAACGATCGCAGCAGAAATCATGCCATCCCCACCACCCTATTATATTAGGTCAACATTTATAATTCAAATCTTTACAACTACCATGTGCGCCGACCTCAACTTCTCTAGCGGCCAACACTAGGTTGGCCCTCTCTTTCAACGCGATTAGCATTTTTAGTGCGAAAGAGCAACTAGCGCACCAACCTCGTCCCTCCATTCCTCGGTCCAACCGTCCAACCGTCCAACCACCTATCCGTCCATCCATCCATCCATCCATCCATCCCATCCTATCCCATCCCATCCCATCCCATCCCATCCATCCATCCACCAATCCATCCATCCATCCATCCATCCATCCATCCATCCATCCATCCATCCATCCATCCATCCATCCATCCATCCATCCATCCATCCATCCATCCATCCATCCATCCATCCATCCATCCATCCATCCATCCATCCATCCATCCATTTATCCATCCATCCATTTCTTATTTTTCACTGTGTCGGTCCCTGTTATAGCTAGTAGTGCGATTAGCATGTGACATATGTCGACGTTTACCGAATAAAACCTGCCATTTGAAAGTCAGCGCTCTGTCTGTCTTATTCTGCCTTCCTTTCGTTCCGTGTCAACTACAGAGCTTACCTTTAAACAGGTAACTTGATGGCACTCGAACGTACGTTAGGCTTTCCAGAAAGCAGTAAAGCGACTGCTAAGCCGTGTATGGTGAAATGGCTGGAGTTCACCATTACCCTCAAAGCTGCCACCATCATCAAGCGGATGCCCCCTTCATGCCCTTTTAAAGTCGGGCTCCATAGCTATCGGCCTTATATTTACAGTTAACAAATATTATGAGAAAAATAAAACGCATATTTGGAAAACAACTTGACGTGCATCACCATATACACGTTTGTGGAAGATATCATATGCAGCCGAACTGCGCTGTTTCTTTCCCGAAAGGTGCTAGCACTCCTTTGGGCTGATCAAAAGCTGCAAGTCACTTGATGCTCGGTGCTCGCTGCTAGACCAATAAACGACAACTAGGGGAAATTTATGCGAATTTCAAAAATGAGAAAGAAATAAGGGAAATAACATTTCAAATCCCCTGAGGCAAGTCGGAAATAAACATGCGCAAAAAGTATTAGAAGGATCACGCGTTTCATATGGCATACGAGACGCTGTGTGAAGCATAAATCAGCGTGAGTGCGGCGCTCATAAAGAATATAAAACTAGCAGGTGTTTGATGTACCCGTGGCGCTGTATCAGCAGCAATTCCTTCTACGACTTGCCACCTTGTACATCTTTTTCGAGAACGAACACGTCATTCTGAGTTCGCACAGGCGGGAAAGATTTACGCTGACTAAAATAAAACTGCTTGCGAAACGAAGACGAATTTCTCTTGTGTTCTTTTTTTTTCGTTTTTCTGACCATATATTTCTAAACCCCTATCAGTTTTTCTAGGCTGGAATGTTTATTCGCGATTTAAAGTGGATGCGCCAGCTAAGGCTGTGTAGAGACGAGAAAACCCAGCCAATATGGGATGCGGTCCTTTGTAGAGTACTTTAGTTCACACAATGCTTTCGAAAGAGATTCTGTGTCGGACAGTCGCCTTGTTCGGGCGTATGGGATGTCCGTATGCCGGCTGTTTTCCTTTCTGTACGTTTATTTATTTATTTATTTATTTATTTATTTATTTATTTATTTATTTATTTATTTATTTGAATTATCTGCGTTTCCTTTAGCGTATCTTTTTCCTTTCCCTTTCTAGCGTACATCTCTAACGTTCCTTTGTGTGGAGCTTTAGTTAGGTCTTGGCAACTGTCGCGCTTTCGTCCATCCTATTTCCCAGTGTCGATACCTTAGATGACCAAAAGGAAGAGGCAATATACGGCTGCTTGAAAAGACAGAAACCTTTGGCGCAAAGAAAAAAGAAATGATGCGTTCGATTGCCGTCGCACTTGGCTCAGGATGCGTGATACGAGACAAAACCGCGACAATAGAAAGAAAAAACTATTTGGCTGCTAGATGTATTCGCTCGCTTCTGCCACGTAGCACACATTTGCGCGTGCAAGACAAAAGGGATAGCGGCGAACGTGAACGCGAACCACGCCTTCCGACCACTCGACGGCCACCCCGTTCTGTTTCTTCTGCATCACCGCACCGCCGTCGATATCGGGCTTGTTGCGAGACGCCAGCAGCGAATGCACGGCATGGAGCTGGCTCCATCCATATGCGGCAACGTCTACGCTCGCTCTGTTGCCAACGGACGCGTTTTACTTTTTCTCTCACCCAGTGCGAATCTAGGGAAAACGTAGAGACATCAGTGACCAGACGGATAAGCGGGAAAAAAAATAAGACATAAGGCAAAGGCTATGTGAGGGGCAAACAAGAATTCAGCTGCGCAGTTCTAGCCGACAGAACGCTCAGAAGACACGTCCTCACATTAGGCGGGCTGCAAAAGCTTCGTCGTGTGACCAGCGAAGAGGTTAAGCAACGGGTTGTGTGCCGAAGCTAATGGGGGCCTTTCCATAAGTGCACGTGTGTGTTCCCCGACGAGACAACTGGCTTCTTTGGCGTCGGCAGAAGACACAATTTTGCCGCCTATCGTCATCTGAAGACATGCGGACATCTGAAGACATGTAGAAAGTTCCCCAGCTCTCAGCGGCACAGAATCGTGGAAAAGAAGCAATAGACAAAGACAAGTGTGCGAGTCCGCCAATTAAGGGGCATTTAAAGATTCGTAAATACGCAGCAGTATTTCTCGAACAATAAAGTGAAACGGGGCACTCGGATAGACATCTAGCTGGATACGCGCGTTTTTTAGTTGATATTCGTCTAGTCTGTATTGGTTCTATTGTATTCTATTCTATTGTACTGTAGTCTGCATTGGTCTAGTCGAGATAGGTCTAGTCTGTATTGGTTCTATTGTATTCTATTCTATTGTATTGTAGTCTGTATTGGTTCTATATTGGTTCTAGTCTGTACGGTACCGAATATGATGCCAAGCTTTCTTTGTGTAGTCCGGTCGAATGTATTAGAGAGCTACTCTGACTGGTCACTCAACCATGCAGTCTACGTAACAACTGCAAAAAGGTTATATTTATTTAATAATGCCGACAATGCTGTCGCTATGTGATGTACACTAAACAGAACCGGCTGCGGCCTCTGTGTGCGAACTGTGCTACAGTTCTCCGCTGAATTATTTTTCATGTGAAAGCACATCCATAATTTCAAAATAATTTCAGAAGAACGAATGAGACTCGTTAAAAAGGTGCCAATGCTGGTTACAAGGTCGCACTCTGCAATAAAAATGTAATAAGCTAGCCACTTCGTGATCCAAAGAACTTTGAGTTGAGGGCACAGAGGATTTCAATGTGCTTTAGAACTTACTTTATTGACCCAAATTACTTTGTCTTACGGCTGTATGACACTTTATAATAAGCAAAATGTTATGCAAACAGGAAGGAAAATGCCGGCCATGAGTGTTATCCCTTGAGGGTGCAAGGAAGCATATGCACAGGTAGTTACAAAACTGCTTTCGCAATGAAGAAAACTCCTAAATTTCATAGCCAGAGATGAAAAAAGAGAGCAGGCTTCGAATCCGTATCAAGTGCTTTGAATACCCAATAACCACCTCTGGATAACTGCTTTTTTTTATTTTATTTCCTTTGTCCACACCTGTTTGCCTATGTCATTCGCAGCTGTGAACGAAACGAATTTTTTTTTCAGCATTGAACAGTCGCATGTTCTTAGCGGCACATTATGCTGCTCATTTTTGTCATTTTCTATCAATACGAGGTAATATTCAACATGAATGTTATCGATTTCACCGTTCATGGCATCTGTGAGGTAATTGGTAACACTGAGTCAAGGACAAAGTCTCTACAAATATGTGATCAAGCTTTATCAAAGAAAGATTTTGAGGATGTAGAAAAATAAAGCATGCGAAATAAAAACAAATTGTATTTTAATAAAGAGAGAGGAATGTTATGGTAAACACCAGATAGCCAAATGTAAGTTGCGCCGACAACATTAAAAAAGAAAGAGGAAATATATGCGCTGAACAAATTAACGTTGTTCTCCTGTTCAAGCGCCTTTCCGCGAGATGGTGTTTACTTTGCTGAGTTTCCATATATTTCATCACGAAGCCGATGTTCCGCGTGTTGTGACATTTCACGAAAAGTGAAAGGCTGTCACGTCAGGTGTGCGGTTGCGTCGACCGTCTCACGTCGAGCTGCTGTACGCTTGAGCAATATCTTGTTGTAAAGCATAGCCCATTAAATTAAAGACGCTAGCCAACCGTACCGCGTTAGAACAAAGCCCGCTAATACCCTGGCTTGGCTATTTACGACTGCGTAATCCGCCTCCTCCCCGCTTTGCCCATATGTGGTAAGATCGGTGATAAGGAACACTTCATCTGGGTAAGCCAGGAATTTGACGCTGGAAGGAAGGTATTGCTTCATAAACATGCAGAAGAAAGGCGAGCTTTGAAGACGTAGTGTTTCCTTAAGGGTCCGCATTAATGAGGGAGTGCGTTCGAACTTCTTCTACAGCCTCGACCCATCACTAAAACCTAAATTGGCAGGAATGCTTTCACAACGTGACGCAACACTGCTGTGTCGGCTGTGGGTAGTTGTAGCATTCACCAACTCCTACAGCTATCGTATTGGAATGGCGGACTCACCAATGTATGTGCGTTAAGCGCAAGTGTGAAGAGACCATCAGTCATCTTCTGTGCCACTGGTCTCGCTTTGATAATTAACGTAGGACTCTCCAGTGGGCGTTGAATCGACTGAATGACAGGCCATTCACAGAAGCAATTATCTTGGAAGCCTGGCCTCACAGTTCATTAGCCCAGAAAGCAGTTCGAGCGCTTCTTCACTACCTGAAGGCAACAAACTTGAGTGCCAAACTATAGACATCCTACACCTAACCTAGTGCATGTGAAAGTGCGGTATAGACTCATGTTTTCTCTCTCTCTCTCTCTTTCACTCCTCATTCCCCTCCCCACGTGTAAGGTAGCAAACTGGACTCAGTCTGGTCAACCTTCCCACCGTTCCTTCTTCCATTCTCTCTCTCTCTCTTCTGAGACACAGAGTTCACCAGCCGCTGGCGACACACCCTTGCTAACAACGTATGAGATGCTCAGGCGATACAATTGCCTGCGAAGCATTCCAGGCTAACCCCGCCTGGTGCTACACCACTACCACTATAAATATATAAGCTTGTGATGTCCTTTATGCTAGAAAGTGTAATTTCCAAGTAGGAGGTAAGCACGAATAAACAGAAGATACGAAATCAGCAGACATGCACTTGTGTCGCAGATACAAACCCCGGGAATGGCAGTTTTATTATTATTTTTTCTGTGCCTTTAATCGATAAACGTCTAAAATCCAAACTCGCCATGTACAAACACATAACAAAGATTTTTTTTCAAGGACGCTCACTTTATTTGGTCAATCATGAAGTCCGAAATATATATTCCAAACAGCATGGGTTCGGAAAAGATGTTGTGAAACTTGCTCCGCTACATTCCCGGCGATCACGTGTGCAATGCTCATACATGTAAACTAACATAAAAATTTATACGAGGGCTTCTCACGATAAACCATTCATAATTTTTTTTCCGCGTCGCGCTAATAAAACTAAAGCAGATGCGATCTCCAACTATGTCCTTTCTCCGTGTGAACCATCCACAGTCCTGGATTTGAACTCGGCAGAGAAGCAAGTTCGTGAGACCCAGAACAGAATCTACGGAACGCGCACAACCTTCTCTGCAGAGGCACTGTGCAGTGCACGAAAGCACCGATGTGCTATCGTTATGCTCGCTTTCTTTTAACGCCGGATCTGGAATATACCTGGCTCATGTACACATTTTTTTTAACGCGGGTGCAAGACGCGACACGAGCACTAAGAATGACAATAACCTCCCCCGGGCCGCGATCTTTTTTCCCGTTCTGGGCGTTTTCGTGCTCGACCCAAATGTGCGAGCTTTCTTCCCTCGGCTGTTCTCTACACAAAGCCGTAAAAATCGACCGAAGGGAAAACCCCTTACGTTCTGCGCTGCGGAAGTGCGCTCCTCTGCACAA
This sequence comes from Dermacentor albipictus, assembly GCF_038994185.2. Lineage (NCBI taxonomy): Eukaryota > Metazoa > Arthropoda > Arachnida > Ixodida > Ixodidae > Dermacentor > Dermacentor albipictus. Next base: position 76,563,116 of record NC_091823.1, on the reverse strand, counting down.
TGATGGCTCATAGTAAAGCCGTTTCGCCGTGCTTCGTGTCTTGGCATTGCGGGGCGTCGTTTTACGACGGGTTTTGTTTCCCTCTTGCATATTCGCACGAGAGTCGTGACCCGTGTTTCCCTGCTACGACGACTTGCGCCCCCTACTGGAGTGTCACATGCGGGGTGAAATATTTTCAACAAGGTTCATATGCGCTCCTCTTATTACTTTTCTGTGAAATCATAACGAATCTTTCTAAGCCGTAAGAGTGTTACAAGTAAATTGTGGTAAAATGTTGGTAGTTGTCGTCGGGGTCCATGTGCCATAAGGCACACAGCAATTGCTTTCTTGAAGCGCTTGATCCAGGGTAAGGTTGCACCTCTACGGTGCATTTTAGCACTCTTTTTAGTATAAATGTCAGCTGATGAGTTAAATAATAGTACGTCTAGTTCTTGAAATGTTTCCGCTATATTGAGAGAGCCTGATTGATACGGTTCTGTAGCACGTGCATTTTTCTTGCAAAATTACATAGTTCCACATGTACGCACTATTAAATATCCTACGTTCTTTTTTTATTCTGACTTGGTTTTGAACGTTCATACCATGTGGAGTACGACGATTCTCGCTAGACCACCGAAGCTGAGTTGAACTGCATAGTGTCGATACCTGAGACGGTAATCAACTCGGAAAACCAAGTAGTGGAATAGTGTTTTTTCTCCGCCTTGGCAGTACAGTAGCGGTACCCGAGGAAGGAAACCTCACGAATTCTCGACCATTATGAAATCACGCCTACATGTACACGTATTCATATCTGTCTTTCTTATCCTCAAGCTAGAGTTGAATCCATGTAAGAAGTGGCACAAATGCTACCAACCATCGCCTAATTACCCTTTGGAGAGAGTCCCATTTGTGTAGCCCATTCTCTCAGTTTCTTGCTCATTTCACTGATGAAAAATGACAAAAGAGTGCAAACAATTACGCAAGAAAAACAATTTGATGATATTGACACGTGTACTTTGTCTTTATCGGGCGACACGTTTCACCGGCAAACAAATGTCATCGCACAGCGCAGAACGCACCTGCATGTATCGGAAGTTTCTGGTATGTTATCGATGATTCTATCCGATGTCTGTCACCGAAACTTGTGTAATATGATTGCATGTATGCGCAAGGCGAATAGTGTCGAACTTTGCGGAAGACATGCGGGTCCCAGTGATTACTCTGGAACATTCGACTACTGATGTATAAAAGCCGACGGCGCTTGACCAGCTGATCAGATTTTGACGATAGCCGACTGTGTTCGCCGCTATCGCCGTTCTTTAAGTGTAGCCTGTTTTTGTGGGCACAGGTTCGCCCATTAAAAGTTAGTTTCGTATTTCACAGTATCGCTACTGTGTTCTTTATACGTCACTGACAATATGACATGGAATATAAATATGACATATGACATGAGAATATAAAATATGGAAGGCTGATGCGCTCCTTCCTAACTCACTGAGTTTCTAACTGTGTAAGAAAGTGTTATTTAAATATAACGAGATTTTTCTTATGGAATGCGTTTTAATTGTGTTAGAAGAAATAGTAGAAGAGGGAACATTCTTAGGAAAGAAAAGTGTCGCTAGCAACTTCGAAGTTCGTGGAAAATCATCCTAGGGCTCGTTCATTAGGTCGTTAGAAATGGTGTAACGGTTATTTTGACTGTCTCTGCAGCCGATGAATGAGATCCAGTAAACTTTTATCATACTACGAAACATTCCATTCTGAATAAATTCTGGAGTGTGTTGTTTGTTTCAACGTTATGCGCTGAACAGCTTAATAAAACGTATATGGCTCGCCGAAGAAATACAACAGCTTCCTTTGTTTTCCTTTAGACATGCACGGGATAGCATTTGTGGATAGTCTCCCGGTAAAACGCTCAAGTTTTTTCCTTCCCCGCCGTCAATAAAGAGTTCAAGAACAACGAAAAGCTAAGTTCGAAAGAACCACGAATTCTACGTATTTATTTTACTGACCAAGTCACTCTAAACACTTGAGCAGCAGTATTTTTAGTGCCTTCGCGTGTGACGCCTAGACACGTGTTGTGCCTTACGCAACAGCTGCTTGAAAGCAGCAAGCAAAAAGGCACGTTGGAGATTCCGAAGCCTGGACACGCACCTTCAGGCTCGACAGGTTTGAAAAGTTGTCTCTTTAAGTAAATCAAAAAAGAAAAGAAAGAAAAGCATGGCATCGCAAGCTGCCTTTCCGTATAAACAAGTAAAAAACAGCGCGTCATGTCTGATGCGCCGGTGCGTCACGATCTCTGCCATAGACGAGGGGAAACGTGTCTGCACTCGCATATAGATCAGTGTTTAGAATTTTAAATGAGGGCATTAAACCAGTTCTTTCGCGCGTCCATCCCCTTTCGCTTTATATAATACGATTTTCCTCTGCATTCCACACTGGACGTTCTTTATGCGAGTGTCCCCATTCACCGACTGATCATCATCCTTCATCATCGTACTCGGGCTTTGCAATCTTGTCCCTCGAATTCATAGTTTTTTTTTTCTGTACACAAAAGACGTTCGTGTACGGGCTATCGACGTAATAATGTCATAGAGCGTCGTTTTTTTCTTCCCGTAAGAGGTGGTAAATGTTTCACACCGGACGCCTCATACAAGTGGGCGAAGTGGAACAGAAGAAAAGAATGAACTGGGCGATCGCTCAATATATCCCACGATGCATAATTAAGCATGCACGTATATCTAACTGATCGCCTACGGGTCGGGGACACGGGAAAGGGACAGTTCAAGTTTCCTAGGGCTTTATGCTTCGAGTATATGAACGCTTCAACATGAAGTGAACGCATAACGTCGCTGTCATAGTACCAACATGTCTGCATTGTACGCACACCGCGAAATAATATAAGCGAGCGGGCTCGTGTATGTTGAACACGGGCCATTATTCACAATGGATGAAGAAGATTCTCAGTATAATAAATTTTAAACTGGAACGCTGTTTATCTATAATCCTATAATATCGCCGAATAGGCATGAACGGCTCACTGCTGGCGGCGTTGCGAACTACCCACAAGCGCAATCGCCTTGTCTTGTAGCGTGCATACGCTATGACGTGTTCGAGTTGTACTATATTAGCGCGAACGAAGAGAAGTCGAGAGTCACCGGATTGCGTCTGTGTATATCCAGGTTCGCCTGCATTTGTAACGCTCGCGCAATTACCGCTTCGAAATGTGCATTCTGGGCTTCGGCATGCTCGAAAACTGGTTTGAGAGTTTTCACGTCGCGCTCCCATGTAATTCATAGTAACGGGTGTTCTGATCAGCTTTTCTTTTTTCCTGTTTCCGTTTCGATTTATGCTGACGATACGTGTAGCTAATAATGCGGCACGTTACCGAGGACGCATAGTAAAGCTCATTTAACAAAACTTGTTGTTGCACCGGTTGGTTCATGACTTAAGCACAAAAGTTAAGGCGCTAAGCAGACGAGGACGAAATGAGGCGCCCGTATAAGTTGTTTTTGTCTGACTTCATCCTCGTCTGCTTAGCGCCGTACCCTTTTACCTTAAGTAAAGATGACTCTGCGACATGCAGCGTCATTATGGTTCGTAGTTCTTGAGTTTTCTATATTATATTAAGTTGTTAACTTCTATTATATTTTGCCCCTCCATTTACGAATGTAGATTCTACGAATATAGAAGTCTTCGTGGAGCCTTTTCTGCGACTGCCTTACACTTCCTTTACTTCTACAGCAGTGACGTCTCAAAAATTACCTTTAATGGCCTCTCTCCTTTCACTGAGATTTCATCGACTGAAGGCGCTTAGTCGCAACAAAAGCCACACTTGGCTTAAAGTACCTTGGAGGAGGAGGACGAAAGAGAAAAGAAGAAGGCAGGGAGGTTAACCAGAATAACGTCCGGTTGGCTACCCTCCTCCAAGATACTTAACTGTCAACCTATCTAGCATTTGCTTATGGAGAAGCGGATTATGTTCAAGGCAGTTTTGAGGAACCTGACCAATGCCCCAAAGGTTTATTTTGACTGTATATCCCACGAATTGACAATGATAATTAATAACAACATATGACTCCCGTCGTCACATTCACTCGTTTAGTGGTGCTGTCCAAAGTGGGTCACATTTTGTAGAAATACGTCGTAATGCGCGGTGGCGAATCCTCGCATACTGGTGCCGATCAATTATTTTGATGTTGTTTTCCTCCTTACGTTAGCTCTGTTTAAACTGTTAACCAGTTGACACGTGAAAACAACTTTCATCACATAATCACTAACAAGCGGTTTGCTGCAATTCGAAGAAAAATAATGTTCAAATTTTCTGGGAAATAAATGTTACGCTCAAAACCCTCAGAATTGGAAATGATAGTCCCCTCTATTCTATAGTGCTTTGTTGCCGTCACGAGTTACGCTAATTTAGAGCGGGCACTGCCGGATAATGCCTCAGGATATCCCACTTTCCTAGCTAGCATTGTTGAAGCCGACCACAGAACATAGGTAAACATAAACCTTACAGTGACTGCACTGCGGAAACCAACACTGAAGAAAGGGAGGGGGGGGCGGGGGGGGGGGGGGGGGGGGGGCTCCTTACGAAGTTTCACAGATGCGACGCGCTCAGCTCATGGTTCCGTAAGCAGCGAGCGACCTACAGTCTTCAATGATGCGACCTAGCAGAGAGCCAACTCGACGCCCAGTCGCGTGTGTACAGTCGTCCGGTGAATACAGATGGTTTCTCGCTCGCCCTCGATCGAAGCCCTGCTGGTGTTTTTCTTCGCGCCTCGGTGTTCTGTCAAAGAAAACAAAGTAGGGACCTAGAGTAACCGCATCACGTCGTCGGTAGATGCGGTCAACGCCACCTTTTCGAGTGTACGCTCTGTCGCCGTCAGCTCCGCACCGTAGAAGAATGTAAAAATGCACTTGTTTGCACAGATGCACATGACCAGGCAAGACAGTCGTTTAAAGTATAGGAAGCAGAGAATGACAAAGTAGTTCTACTGAACTATGTCACTCATTCATTCATTTTTACGCTGCAGAAAAAGAAAACGGGGGACAAGGAAACATAAATATATTACTGCGGGATACGGGTATACGTGCAGCACAGATTTAGTAGCTGTAGTACCGGTTGCTACCAGTACATTAAGAGGCGCCTTTTGTATGCAGTGCGCAGACTACCTGCACAACTAATATCATTCCCAGTGAAAATCATTGCCAATCCTGACTACGACGAAGGACATGAACAACTTTCTCGGAGTACAGTTTACACGTTGAATGTTGCCGAAAGTAACAAGAAGCGGGACATTAACGTTGCTTCCTCAGCAGGCAAAGTCACTTAGAGCTTTTAAAATAATATAAACGCTCGAGCTGTCCTTTCTAAATTTCTGGCTCTTCCTTCGTCTCCTCCTCCTCCTCGACCACCTCCTCCTCGTCATCGCTGTGTTTAGGATGAAGCTAGGAGCATACGGGATGGATAATACAGCAGAGTCAGTTAGTGTGGTGTTCCCTTTCTTTTTGGTGTTATGTCCCGCTCCCTCCCACTACTTGTTCTCGTGGATCTATCGATTCTTCTTCCTCTTCTTTTTGTTCTCCTCTTCTCTGCGCGCCGATATTCTTTTTCGCGGAGAAGCTTGCAATCAATGCGCGCAAAAACGCCTAATAAAGAATTCCGAAATTACATGGTAGGTGCTACGCACTTGAACGTAGAAGAAAAAGGAGTGGAAGGCAAGTACCGCATTCATTGTTTTTTTTTTGTTTTTTTTCAAAGGTATCGTTACAGAACCTGTGGCTTTGAAATGCCATTTTGGAAGACGCCTTGCAAACGCTGAGAACACAGAGGGTACTATTTTCTCAGAAGCGGCCCTGCTATATACACTCCACCAATTACATCACAGATTTCGTAACACAAGCCGATTTATTACCTAGAGGTACAGAAACACACTTTTGCAGCAATTATGCCGAAAAAAATAGATCCAAGGGCGGACGAACTTACCGGATAACAAAGGGTCATTCGATTACGCGCCCATTTCTGGCTCAAGTAACAGCATTGTGTGGCAAAGCAATATCTTCCGGAAAGAATGATAGCTATACTCCTCTCATTTCCTATAATTAACACAGATAAGCCCACACCGCAACCATGGGAGAAAATGATGTTTATTGCGTATAGCGCAAGAATAGTACGTGTTTTCCACCCCTGGTACCGTGGGGAGCAGCACCCTTGAAGTTGTGTCCCGGATATTGCAGTATGCCGCGTCAAAGTCCTCCTAATGAAAGCCGTAAGTTGGTGCTCAGCGGCTCGTGGATGATGCTCTTGCGATAACGTTCACATTCCTTTCACGTGCTATGGGGTGTCGCAATATCACGCGCCGCTCCGGAAGGTACAGAAGCCCCGTGGAGGTATCTCTCATTACCCGTCAGAGGGAATCAGCGACGAACAAATTACGGAGAAATTTGTCGCGTACATTTTATAGCTCGCTTTTTTTTCCCCTGCCTTCAAGACTAATTGTGCACGCCGCGCAGAAGCTGAGGGAGTGTAACAGGCCAGAACTCCTAATTAAAGTAGCCTTCTTCGACGCAACGAAATTAAATGTGTCTGGCACCTAAGAACTTGTATATATGTGTGCGACTTTTGAATGTTCTTATTATTCTGAAGGTAAAAAAAAATGGCTCCCTAAAATTGATATGTTGAAACAGAAGCACTACCGCGTTTTCCTTGACAAATGTTCTATAAATGTATGATTCTACGCTAATTCGTTTTTTTAGTGATATAGGAGTTCTCGGTAGCTGACTATATTTCAAAATTGAAATTATCATGGCCGCGCACTACGCTACTTGGTTGTGCGTTTCTTTATCCTTATTTTGCTAGAATGAAGTATATTCATATCCTTTTGGCTGTCTAGTACAACTAGAAAAATTTATCAGTAGGATGGTTAGAAGAACACGCCTCGCAGTGCACTATGTGAACAACCCATTCTTTGGTTTATATCACATTTCATGCGAAGCACCACCGGATGCATGATAGCGGCGCACTTCATCATTATACGAGCCTCATTATATAAGAGGATGTAGGGTGTTCTTGCTTTAGACAGTAGCTGGGCTACAAGATTCGTCTCACAAAGTGCAGTGAAGCAAGACGGCACCACACTGCAAAAAAAGAAGGAAAGAAAAAGAGCGCTTTGTCGGGATTTTATTTCTTCATTTTTGTAGAAAGAAATTCGAGATGTAGAATCGGCGGGAAGCTGCCGTCTGCACACATCTTGTTTTTGGTGCGTGCTGCCATTGCTCTTTTTATAGCTGATGAGAGTAGCAACTGAAAAGAATAGCAATCTATATGACCCAACAGTTAACCTTCGTGTAGATCTATTAGCTTTGCGTTTCTTTCGGTATCATAGCCCATTTATGTTCTTAGTATGACGCTCTCATGTCCGTGTCATTCAATATGCATGAGAGTCAAGTCTTTTGTTCCACGTTTGAGTGTTCCTTCAAAGAAGATTGACGACAGAGAAACAAGCCGCAGCACAAAGCGCAAAACGCTTGTCACGTCACTAAGTTCAACCAAATCAATCCACGTGCAACCACCACCGATTTGGGTCTTAGCAATCATGCTTGAATGCGCAAGGACATTCCGGTATAATATGCGGCCCAACGAAAGCAGTCACTAAAACGGAGGCGTGACCGCTTAACCGCGATTAGTCGTGAGGCTCAATTCCGCCCGGACTTTGCATTTAACAGAATGGTGGCGAGGAAAAACCACGCTCTAGACAGAACGTCAGAAAGTCACAAACAACGGCGTAACGATCATGCGTTTACTCCTAAAGCTAGTGTTATAGGTATAGCATTTGCACAGTGCCCATACTAACAGACCAGCTCAAGAACGTGCGCGTCTACGGAACGCAGTAATTGGTTAGGCCCTGAGCGAGAGCGTGAATTTGATAGCGAAAAGTCTTAAATAGAAATCGAAGGCAGCGAGGACGGGAAGGAATTGGTGCTGCGATGCCGGGTCAAGGCCGCACCGCTTGTGGAAACCGCGCACCGACGCTGCGACTCCCCAAAGAGAGCTGGAGGAATCGAGAAGAGTTGCGTATAGCTGTCGACGACACAAGACCTCCCCCCGGCCCCAGCGGTCGATTCCATTGATCAGTCCAGCAGTAAACGTAAAGGAAGCACGCGGCGCATGCGAAGAACTGCAGAGAGGGCGCTAATCAAACGTGCCAAAGCGCACACAGTCGGATCAATATACTGGAGAAGGAAAGCAAAAGCGCTCAAAAAAATAAGCAGGAAGACAATCAGCGCGTCAGCTGTTGCGGTGTAGTGAATATAGAAGCAAGTCCAGTGAGCCAAGAACGGTAGGATCGACGCAGTTAGCAGGTTACCACGACCAGACGTTTCAGTCTTCGTGCTCTGATAGTATACATCGCCGTAATATTGTAACGTTCGAAACAGTTCCAGTCTGAAATCCACAATGGGGCCCTTGACGTTGATTGACTAGCACTAAACTGGGCTACCGATGAGAGTGAGTCTTTTTCATGCAGCTGAAAGCAGTATTTCTGTGTTGCTGTCACCTCCCTTCAGAAGAGTAGGCAGGCGTTGTGCCCCTTCCGGTGGCAGTTGCCAGCCTGCCCCTCGCTTTCCCTTTCCTAATACGTGTGTATATGTGTATATGTGTTCAAAACAAAAAAAAAGCAGTATTGCTAGGCAAGCTTTTTATTAAAAGAAAAGTGGTCGTATACTTTCATTATAAGACGGAATGAAGTAAAAATGGGCCCCCTGGGAAAATTTTTACCTCTTCCAGTCTTATAATGAAAGTGTGTAATCACTAGAACGCGTAAATGTGAGTCAAGTCTCTTCAGTTTAAGTAGAACAATGACTGCAATATTTGCAACAGGTTACTTCAGTCCAGTGGGCTATAGGAAAAAAAGTGTAGACGGAAGCTTTGTCCCTGAAGGCGTATTGAAAACAAGGTACAGTATGTTACAAGCCTTCAAGGTGTGGCGAACAGGAAGATGTCAAACGAGGCAGAACACCCCAAAAATGGTAACATAGAAATAAATCCAATTATGCTCACTCAATCAATTGAATTCTTCCCGAGAGAGTTTTCATTTTTTTTTCATTGGAAGAAAAACAGGTACAGAATGTGTCGCGATGCCTTGGAAGGGGCAACTCTTCTTTCGCTTCATATTTAACAGAAAGTACCATAAAAGGATTGATTATACAACAACACATTAACAGCTTCGTTGGAACAGTTTCACTGATGCTGTTTTCTGGTCCTTAGCCTTCAGATTGAGAATAATAAGGAAATACGTATCGCAGCAGAAGGTAAAGGCTTTCCACGAAAAGTGAGCGTGTGAAAAACTTCATTGGAAAGAACGTGTCCTCTTCAGCCGCTATTTTTATCTGATTTTATTCCCTTTCGTATATATGAGATAGAAAAACGGGTGGGAGTATTACGTTTCTTGCTGATGCACGACTCACGTCCTCTAGAGACTTAGCATAAGGTTCCTGCAGGTTAGAATGAAACGAAAAATTCGATCGCGCAACGAAGTTATGATAGACGTCACAACTTTCAGATATCTCAGATTGAGAAACCCTTGCAATCACGAGCAGACGTAAAGTAAAAGGAAAACATACATTCAAAAGTGGAAAAGAAAGGTCTGCTCGAACGAACTTATACGGAAGCAGTTTCTCGAGCATGAAACGCTTCATGATTTGTCAGCAAGATTCTTCGCGGGTTTTTCCGCTTTTGAGCGCAATACTCCGCTTTTCTGATCACATGATCTTTTCGTCGCGTGGATGGGCCCAATAATGAGAATTGAGATCGACGGCTTGTTGCGTGAGGTGCAATAACCTTCTCTCCAAAATGAGGAGGAGTACAGGGATCGGGCGCACACACGATGAATTCTCGAGAAACAACGTGCGAGTGGTACAAGGGTTACTCGATACTCATTAACATGATTTAGTGTTTAAAAACAATGAAAGATATATAACGGTCGTTTAATATGCCACCATAAGGGACTAGACGAACCTACGAGTAGATTCCGCCATGTATAACAACAGCTATAATTGTTCCGTTCCCAACTCCCAATACAACAACACCTGTGCACCTCCATTGGTGCAAACGCATGGCCATAAAGTTATCTCCACGAAATGTGCTCTGAGCGGCTTTAACCGATTAACCCAAAATTGAGACATGCACGTCCGACGAGATGCATGTCCGAGATGCATGAGATGCATGTCCGACGAGACTATAAGCGGTTCAATTTCGCTAGTCGATTAGCGCCAGGGCCCATTTCGTCATGTTGCGTCTCCGTATAAACAGTACGGTAATACGGCAATGTGCTGCCTTGTACCTGCACCTTTTTGCAAAGCCACACCATTTACGGTAATATGATATTCATATTGACGAGCACGCTCGTGTTCAGGCACTCTCAGATGCTCGCTTTATGACAGCAGACTCTGAAGACATATTCAGCCGCTGGCACAGAGATTAACATGCTTCATTAGATACTTTTAGGGAAGCTATTAGCGAATGTTTCCGCGACCAGCTACTGCTTTTGAAATCATACGAGTACACCAACTGTACTGAGACCACAAAGATGCGTGACCCTAAATGAGACCAATGCTACAACTGAGTTAGGACGAAAGCCGGTTAATGCAGCATGTAAGTGCTTCATGCATAAGGAATGCGGTAAGATGAAATATATTAATATTTGACGAATATATTCATTCAAGGTCCTGTCGCAATTCATGCGCGTCATTCAGAATGTTTCATGTCGTAAAAGACAGAAAAGAACAGAATGATCACTCTCCTGACGTATATCGAAGCTATTTATTGACCAGATATGATTACGGGTAGTGCGATGTGCCCCATCACTGTATACATTAAGGACTCAAACATGCTTATTGGTAGCTTAGAGCCGCAAAAATTATATCGGAGGACTCGGGCATTAAATATCCATGCTTTTGTTCTAACGCGGCTCGCTTGGGTCGCCACAGCTGTGTGTGCACCTATGAATGATCCCAGAATGCTGCCTCTGATGCAACTCGACCAAATATTATGTTTCTTTTTATTCTTTTTGAATCTCGCTAGCTCTGCTCTTAATTGCACGAAAAGTAACGGTAGACTGAACGGCAGACACTGGCAGACACAACGGCAGACACTATTGCGAATCTCGATTCTAAAAGTGGCGACGCACGAATAAATTTTTGCAGCCCTATCCCGGCAAACAATTTTCAGCAGCGTTACAATGGACTTAGGTAAACCTTCTGGTTTCATCAGCCTTCGTATGTTCATTAACGTTATCGCAAGGTTAATCGGTGTCACCCAGTTCTTGTATGTTTATTTTCCTCCGCATGTCGCAGCACATGCGTGGCAGCTGTGGAAATAGTTGGCAGTCGCGTTTCCTGCAATTCGGTTCATCGTGCGGGAGGGCTTTAATCATTAAGCCTGTCTAGCTGCACGTGCGACGAACTCCGAACGAGTTTGCCACCTCGCAATACTTGTGAGGCGCTGTACGTATACCGATTCCGAGTGCACGTTCCGAAGCGTAATGAGCGCGCGTGCTGCTCGTTGCTACAGGAAGTTCATTCCCGACTACCTTTAGGAAAATGGGAGCTGTCGAGCTTGGAGTCACCATGCGGAGCGGAAAGAAAGGGTTGGGAAGCGAGGCTCGATTGCATTTCGTCGACAACCACGCCAGGCCAATGGTGAACCTCGTCCCTTTCAGGCGACGCCGGGCTCATCAATCAAACGTCACCAATTACGCGTACCGAATGCTCTGGCATGCGAGGTCCCGGCAATATCCCTTCGTCTATTGGGCAATTTATGTAAGAGACGGTTCATTACTCTAACGCCAGCCCCCCGCTCGCTCTCAGCCCTGGTGCCGGCTCGAGGTGGCAACCTCCGCGCTCGTTTAAAGTGAAGAAACAAGCGCCACTAAACGCGGTCTGTCGCTCCTTTCAACACTTTTCTCTGCACCGTTGTTCATTCCGGGCAGGGCCAATCGACTGAGTCGGCAGCTATAGTGCCGAGCAAACAATGTGGGTTGGTGCGAAAAGCGAAAAAAAAAAACCCCCATAGGAGCTTGTTCTCTCAAGCGAACGATGTGGAGCTGCATATGCATGGGAGTGTCGCGACCTATTTCTTGCCTCCTTTATTACGTTATTCCTTGCATGTCTTTTTTTTTTATAGTGGGTCATCGTCGTAGTCGAACAATGGAGAGGGTAGCTTTAGGCAACGAGCTGCGAGAGGACGAACTTTATGTTCGCGGGCCGCTGTATTTAATGGCTTACCAGAAAAGGGTATGCACTTATAAATTGAGTAAGGGCGCAAGAACAAAAACGACGATCAAAAAATAAATGATTTACCCAAGGACCTGTTAGCGATATTGCTCCCGCTACTTGCTTTTAGCTGCGTGGATTCGTTGTTGCGATAGCGGGTTTCCTTGTGACGGCGTGTTTCCGAGCTTGCGTCTTCGTCTGCGTGCATGTAGTACATTTGTGCGAGGCTGTAACAAGTTGTACAGCTTCTTACCAACGCAAGACCTTTTTTTTTGCTAAAGCGAATGACTAATGTTCCTCTGCGCTCTTGCGAGCAATCCTCCTTTTCTGTATATTTTGGGTACATTAATTTCCATCGCCACGTGACCATATATGCCATACTTTTCCTAGTTTGATTCATGTTGCTAAACGGCATCAGACGAAATTCGGCAATGTCGAAACTGAAATAAGCGGTTTCTCCGAACCAAACCTTAGGCTAAATCATGTGTAACGTCTACAGACAACAACGAAGACATAAAACTTTATACCTCTGTTTACCCAGAGCAATGAACATTGCTTTAACTTGGGCCTTTCTTTTTCTATCCTTATATTTATAGATATGGTTTTGTGTGCCTGCATAGCGAAGAAATTTTTCTCTTCTGTTCACCGCTCTAATTCGCCGAATCTAAAGAGAAGACCCATACACATACACACTGAGTCGATGCACGCAGAACCTTTCACGGCATGTTCCAAATTCTGAGTGCATGGCTGATTTTTCAGGTTGCGAAAGGTAGCTGTTACACGAGTTCTATTCGCATTTTCATTTTGATTTAGTTATAAGTATTTACTTTGAGTATATTCCAGCTAGTACTTTTATGCGTGAGGCAAGATTGGCTCTGCAAGAGGGAAAGCTTTACTTGATAAACGCGCAAACTTTCTTTTGACAAAATAGAAAAGAAGATGGAGAACAGATGCAATAACATTTCGTGTGCTCTCTCAATAAACCTTGGCGAACTCGTTAGAGGAATCTCAATTTGATCTTGTTTATGCGCTGTCGCTGGCAGCTAGGGAAATTACTATCTCAGAGTGTCGCTGATACGGTATTACTCGACGAAGACGTCCGCAGTGCAACGGTACAGCGCACATTTCGAAAGGAAGTGAATGCTGCAACTGCAAAAGAGTCTGTCTGATGATATCCCACTCGTTTCTGCGTGTTTCAAGCTGCCTCCTCAGTGACGGCTAGAACGGCAACCATGCACTAACACTACACCTCACGTGACGCTTCGCGCAAGGTGAAGATAACGTAAACCTAAATGTTCCGGTATAGCGACTTAATAAACGCAGCTGCAAGCACACGTATTCTCTTCGAAGTTTCATTTTGCCCTATACTCCAAGCAAAGTCCATGCAAGCAAACTCTAATTTATAAGGCAGTTGTATTCCATGTCGCAATGAACCTACAATCCAATCTGCCGTTGATACTATATTTATATACCTGAGAACCTAGGTGGCGGACTACTGTATAGAACCTATGGAAGAGAGAGAGATGAAGGGGAAGAAAGCAAGGAGAGAGAAGGCAGGGAGATCAACCAGATGCGCGTCCGGTTTGCTATAAAAGTCACCGAGGAATCTCCAGGCAGCAGGCTCCGTATTTCGCAAGGGTGTGTAATCTGAATACGTGATGCTTGCTTCGTCAAGTTTCGCCAAGCTTTCCCAAGCTTTGATGTTACAACGGTACTACAGCTCCACTGGCACAACAGTAGAAACTTAGATTGCTGGTCCTACTGCTTGCATTATGGAAAGCTGGTTATACGTAACATTACCTTGGGACGTTGGATATTTTTATTATCGCGTGTTAATCGCAATAACAATAATTGAAATTTTAGAAAAGTATGGAGCTCATGGTAGCTGATTAGACATGATGCCCGTGTTTCTTGCTTTAATATATTACAGATGAGCACACCTATAATAAATCGCGAGAGACTACGACTGTGTTTGTTTATTTCATATTGGGCATTTTGTTAGAATAATTGTGCCACTTGAATCCCCACTATGTCGCCCTAATTGTAATCATAGAATCCGAACTTCACTTACGGCCTCTTCAATATATGTTTGATGGAATGTCATTAGTGATTCTGACTGGACGCCCTTTTAAGCAACGAATTAATCCATTATTTACCGGTGGCATTTAATCGACTTATGATCAGCCGTTCATGATGCGACGGTAAGCGAAAGTGGAATCTGACCACGTTCATGAGTTGAATGTTTATGTTACTGTGAGCATAGCGCAAGCGAGAAGTTTCAAAGTTGTGTGCTAGAATTGTGAGCATTGTTATCGCGTCAATTTGCTTTGGCAGGGCGCCTGAAAATCACAAGCACTCGTCAATTCGGCGTAGATTCTTAGTTCTTGCAGCAAGTGCAACACGGAACACTTGGTTGCCCAAACGCGCCAGGCCATACGTTATCTTTGTTTAAGGTCACTTCGTAATTGGCGGATTAGCCATGAACTGTTGCGATTGACATTACGAATTATTGTACTGTTGCAATATTCAATGTTTTTTTTACTAACGACATAGTAGAACCGCTGCGGAAAATTGCAGTAGTTGTACGTTTCTTTCAAAGTCGAGTTTATTTCAAATGCATAGCGGAGGGAGGTTGTGGGTCACGTTGCCAGTGTAAGAGAGTTCACTGATGTAGGCATCTAAGGAGCATACGATGGTGGTCTACAAGCATTCGCTTTCTATAAAAAATGATAAGGAGGGATAACGGAACGAACAGCATCTCAAAGCCAAGAGGAAGTGTCCTGCCTAGCAAGCACGTGTTCGCTATGCTCAAAACTCCTTGCAGAACCCGAACATTTACGTAAGCGTTATCGCGAAGCCAAACGACGCAGAACGTCTGCGATCGGAAAAGAACGTGAGCAAATGCTTGTGCATAGTTGGAAGCAATATACAAGCGCACGCATCAAGTGCGTCGTCGCGCAGCATTTAAACGAAACGATTCAAGAAAGGTGCCCTAAACATACATAAAAAAAGGCCCGCAGTGGTTGCTTAGTGACTCCGGTGCTGAGCTGCTGAGCACGAGGTCCAAGGATCGAATTCCGGCCACGGCGACCGCATTTCGATGGGGGTCAACATGTGAAAACACCCGTGTACTTATATTTAGGTGCGCGTCAAAGAACCCCAAAGTGGTCCAATTTTCCGGAGTCCCCCACTAAAGCGTGCCTCATAATCAGGTCGTAGTTTCGGCTCGTAAAACCCGATATTCTTTTTTTTTACATTCTTGAAAGCGGTTTCACCGTATATAATGGGAGCTATACTCTAAACTTACATTCCGGACAGGGCTTCCGCCATATTTCAAAGCGGCCAGCCAGTTTGAGCATACTAACCACCCCTTTGGTGTGCTGCTATCTCAGAAAGAAAAATGGAGCCTCGGTTAGTTTCACACCCGGTTTCATCAGCACAGCCGCCAATTGCTTTACCCATCAGATCATTGACGCACGCCTTCAAATCCTTCATAACACCCTTAACACTTCGTCGTAGAGATCAGCATCTTGAGACGCTTGGCATGTGAGTCGCGTCGTATGGACACAATTTAGCTGGCAATGAAAATGGATGTTTTACGCATAGAAAAAACCGTTATGCAATCGCGCCGTTGTTTATTCGAAGTTAGATATGCTGAACCCCAATTCTACAGTACCAACCAAACAAAAACGGCTGCCGTTGGGAAGCCGCTTTTAGCAAAGCTTTTTTTGGGGACAGACCCCACACATGTGTAATCGGTAATGAACCCGAAGCAATGTAAACCTCTAAATAACCACTAGAGGTTGTCAATAAAGGTGTCTTCATCAATATGGTGCATCAATACATTGCTTGAATGCGAATCGCATTAACGTCGGCAGTCTCCGTGAGATTGGTTCTGCCAGGCTTTCTTTTTTTCCATTTAGGTTGTTGACTTAATCGAGCTTTTTGTATGCAAGACAGGTAAGACACAAATATTTATGTACATTTTCAAAGTAAAATTGTGCCTTGACCAGCTAGAATACCCCTTAGAGTCTACTTATCCAAACATTGTGATGAGATTAGGATACTATCATAGCCAGGATGATGAAGTAGTAGCAATCTTACCTCGGCCAAAGGAGAGGTACATGCAGAGTTGAGCCAAGAAAAATTCAGTCCAGAACTGGAACACGGAGCGCATGATTCAGCTGTTCAGGATGAATGCAGGGACTAGTAATCCTGTCGCTTGAGCCCGTGAACACTCACACACGCAGCACACAAGTGATGGAGTTTTATCCTGCAGGGAGTATATTGACGGCAAAGGATCGTGGAGGAACGTAGGTCATGTTCGGCGACCGCTAACTCCAACGACGTCTTCACGGGAGACCCGTACGATTTCACACGGAGGTGTACTTTCTATACATTGGACGATGCAGCGCCGCCAGCGTGGTTTGTGGTTAAAGCTAGAAGACAGTGTTCTGAGGCAGCTGAGAAGATTCAACACCAAGCAAAGGACGTGGAGTCATCTGGAAGCGCACCCACCTCGTACCAAAATCAAGTACATACCCAGTAGCAACGTCCGCTAGCGTAACCGAGCTCAAGTACTGGCAATCGTATTCAAACAACGCGCCGTAAATAACCTTATGCAAACACTAACGGGAGATTTTTTTTTTCTCGCTCAGAGTCAGCCACGCACTGCCCAACTAATGAATGAAAGCCAAGGACGACTAAAACAAATATTGCCACACTCTTTTCGTTCCGAAGCTATTCCGAAGCTATCTCCCTACCTAGCGCATGAACACCACGGACGTCCTACAACCGCACTTCGCGCTCCACAATTGCTGCAAGTCAAAATTTGACCCCGGCTTATCGCGCACAGCTTCCGGCATCAGTTCCTGCGTAAGACTCTCTAGACGCAACCGCAGTCGACACGACGTGCAATATCATCATATTACGGAGCTGTTTAAGCACTACCGCTCGAGTGACAGGTTGGTACTCGAAACTAAGGCGAGCCTCTCTCTAGGCTTGCGGCCGTGACCGGCCCTGTAAGGCCCAGGGGACCAGAGCACTAGCGAGGTCGACGCGTCAGGCGCTGCTTCCGAACTGGGACGAGAGCGGCGGGAGGCATCACTTGACAGAGACAGCGCGACGGGTCGGCGCACGACGGCGGCGGCGGCGGCAGCATCGGTGAGCCGACTCCCGAATAGGGAGCAGCCGCGGGTGCTTCTCGTCGCCACGAGCGCCCTCGCGGTGCGAACCACGTGTGCGCGGGCGCCGCCGACGCTTTGCTCGTCAGCACCGGGCTGCTCCGTCCCTCGCCCTCCCTCGTCCTCCCTTCACCCCCTCTCGACTCCCTGCGGCCTTGCCGAAGGCCGTCTCTCCCCTGTATGCCCGCCTCTCCAGTTATCCCTCTGAGGCTGGAAGAGCGCAGGAGGAAAGAAAAGGGAAGGAAGGAGAGAACGCGGGGTTCGCAACACGCATTTCCTCTCCCTCGTCCTGCCGCGTTATCTTGTTCTTTCTTTCTTTTCGCTCCGTCGATGAAAGAACGCCCAAAGAAAGGAGGCATCATTCTGGAGCGCGGTCTTGCTTCAAAGGAAGGCGCCAATAAAGTGGCAAACATTTGACATGAGAAAAAACTAAAAGCATCGTGGCGCAAGACCTTGTGCCCGTTCTGTTAGCCTTTCCCCCTACATGCCAGAACTACACAAAATTGCCCCATTAGAGCGCACGAGTTTCTTGGGAATAAAGGACCCTTCGACGCTTATTCCTCGGTTGTGGTTTTTATTCGGGGAAGCGTGCTGAAGGAATGAAACACTCTGTCGGGCATGTAATTTGATTGGTCGGGCCTAACGTCCCAAATCTGCGCCTGCATAATGTTGGCCGTCGTGGCTAAATGTGAAGTCCGATGTTTAAATTACAATTCGTGTCGTTCATTCATTTGAAGCACAAAAATGTATCGGCTGGCGCTTCGTCGCATAACTGCGGTGAAGCAATCTTATGGAATATTTCTTAGATCCATATTCTATTTTCCTTTAATTCGCAAACTTCTATAATTTCTATGGCTCAAAGCTCATTACTGCGACAGCAGGATATGCTTACAGTTACAACCACCATGCACCCCCCGCCTTGTTTCTTTTATGGTTATTACGGAATTGAGGATAGTGTGGTGCCATTATTGGCAGAAGCTATTCCTTTTCGTAGGACTAGCAAAACCAAAAGCACAATAAAAGGGACAAGCGCACTAGGACACACACATCGCTCCGTGATCAAGTGCATGTGCACAAAAGAGTCTGAAAACACTCACATAACTTCAGTTCATATCTATACAACCAGGCACATTACAACATATAATAATACTAGACGTGAGCTACACACAGCTCGTGGTATTCAAAACAATTAATAGGGGGGTCAACCACGACCCGTTTAGTAAAAACATAATACATTTCTTATTTATAAAAATAAGATTAAAAACCACAAGCGCTCTCTTCTGCAGCGCTATCGTTAACCACGGGCCTAGTATTTTTTTTTTTTTCAGAGTGAACGGTGCATGGTGTAACAACATTAAATCGGCCTTTTGCCTCCGCCTAGCGGTATCTTGCTGCGAGCGCTCAAGAAGGTGTTGTACGTCTTCGTTATCGTGGCAACAGTGGCAGGGCAGTCTAGCAACGCGTTGAATCTACGTCTAAAATGTGACGCGTGAGGGCTGTGCGATCACGACTTTAAGAACAACTTCTTTTCCATGAGCACAACTTCGTCTACGTCCGCTATGAAACTGTACGCTCTGGCCTTTGAAAAACATGCACTATTTAAACACATGCAGATGAGAAACCAAACACAGGCATCTTACATTTACAGCGAAGCCGTTAAGGGCTACTTTCCCTAATATCATCCCAATATCGTGTCCGCGTGTACAAAAATATCCCGAAGATAGTGCAATGTCACACCGACACGCGGCGGGGTTGCAGTTCACCATTAAGGGGCCCACATACACAGCTTCGCTGATCATCTTTCTTCACAGAGTGGAAGGGCACTGAGTTTTCCAGCTGTGTTTTTTTTTTCTGCTTGCTAATTAGCATGATTGTTAAAAAAACCAATTATTTTCTATTCGGCACGGTTGTGAACGAGTTGTGAAGCAGCTCAGGCACAAAGTCATGTATTACAATAAATTTTGTTAACATTCATTTCGTTTTTTTTTTAGCAACCACGTGCACACTCGACTAATTGCTGAATTAAATTTTGTTTAATCGTCCTTATGCTTTGCAGAAATGCATATATATCTGTCATTTCATTAACCGCAGCACAACTGGAGTAAGTAAAAGCGAATCAACATAGGGCTCCACACACACGTGTGCATAGTTAGGAATGTAAGAGAATGTAAAAACAATTCATATCGTGATATATTGGCTGCTTTACGTGAAATTCTGCTCGTTTTAAATTGTAGTTGGTTGAACTCCACAGCTGTTCGGTGTTTCAACACAGGTCGTGGTTATGGTACAAAAATAAGTGGGCATTCACTAACTAACATGCACTTGCTTTTGCAGCCTAAACAAAATGCAACTCAAGTTCCTTTTCTTGGGGCAAAAAAAGAATTCTTATTCTCCTATTCATCTTGCACTTTGCTCGTAGCGCTATGGACAAAAGCGCCCCCAAGCAATAGCGATTACAGGAAACTAAATGAGATTTACGACTACGATTTCGGAAATTTTGACTGTATGAGGTTCCTTAACGTGCACCTAAGTCTAAGTACGCCGGTGTTTTCGTATTATGCCCTTATCGAAATTCGGCCACCGTGGCCGAGATTCGATCCCGCGAAGTCATGCTTAGCAGCCCAACCCCATAACCACTAAGCCACCACGGCTTGAAGGTATGATATGTAACCGTGAACCCTGAAGGATGTATGACGGAACCACCCAAGAGATAAGGAGTAGCCGGCGCCGTAAATTGCGCGCCAACATCTCCTTATATCATAACAATAAAAAAAAAACAGAAAGCCACCACGGCGGGTGTCCTGTTGGCGAGCGGCGTCCTGCTGTCGAGTCGCTTCGGCAAAGGTACGAGCATCTTAATCTTAGTCCGGCTACGCAGTGTCTTGGGCAGCCAGTTGCGTTGCGACCCGCTCATCATCAGGATTGCGAGTGCACGGCAGAGTTCGCAACATGCGCAGGGAACGCACGAAGGCGTTCTGCTTCGCGCCGGCGTGTCTCTCGCCGGACCAAAGCAAGGTTGGCCGTCGACGTCATTTCCTTTCTGTGCAGCTTAGCGCAGCAGTTTTTTTTTAGTTGGTGCCATCGCAAGCGAAGCAGCAGGCGGCCTGTAAGCACTTCTGGTGCGTTCCGTGGACGACAAGGTGTCACAGGCTAATCGGACGCGAAAGACAAACTATGTGCGGAAACGGCGTCACCTCAGCACAAGTCCTATACACCGCCTACACCAAGCTACACCGCGTTGGAGCCTCCGCTGCGCTGAGACTACCGAAGCGCTCACTGTTGGAGCTCGTTTTTCTCATGATGCAGTACTTCTCTTCACCGCTCAGGGATGGCGTCACCCCCCCTGTCACGAGAGAGCCTTTGTTACACTATTGCACCGACGACACCACCGTTACAAGAAGTTGATAGTGAACCCCAGCGTAAAACACTCTTGTGTTAAAATAAAGCAATGTATAAGCGTTACGAGCTTGTTAATAGAATAAAAAAAACAGTCCTAATAAAATACATCCCTCCATTAATACGCACAGCACACAATTTGACACACGAGTGCGTAGCGAATTAACCCTTTCAGCATCCCTGGCATACCGGCGCGTTTACGCATTTTTGCTTCACTATGTTCCTTTTGACATTCCTTATTCCAGATAGGAATGTGAGTACAACACAAGCAGAACACTTGACATTATCTGCGTTTAAAACATTGTCCACGTTAAAAATAAACCATTTTGTTCGTATTATAATATCCCAGAAAAAGACCCGAAACTGAAAGTGTTGAATGAGGAAGCGAAGGTGGTTCTTTCCCTAATGAAAAATTTGTTAACAGTATAGACTGTTAGCGATAGTAAGAAGAGGAGTGCGTTCAACGAAACGCAGTGTAATACAGCTGCTGGCCTATTTTCCACATGAGTTGATTTCATCTCCCTGGGCTTTTCTTTCGCACGCTGTGCGCCCAGCGTTGCTGTCGCTAGGGAAATCAGTGCACCGCCCTCGTGATCCGGAACGACACCGTTACTGGTCGCTCTGCCCTGCTGCAATACAGCGAACGTAAAAGGAGAGGCCCTGCCGTGAAATCCCTCAAACCCGATTCATCTTTTTATATATTTATCAAATAGAGCGGCTACGAGACTGATCAGTGCCGCCCAACAAACGCTGAGGCAAGGAAATAACAAAGACAAGATGAGCACGAACATGCTACATGCGTGCAAGATTGAAAATCCCATCCCATATTACTGGGGCTTCGCCGAACTCACAAAACAGCGCCATGCATTGCAACCGTGGGTGCGGGTTTGCGTGACGGGACTTATCTCTTTATATCCCTTATTGGTTCGAGTTTAGCATTCAGAAATACATAGAATGGCCGAGACAGCCCGTAATGTCCAATCTCTTAGAGGAGGCGAGGTGATTGCGACTTGCTCTTTGATGGCGCTTGATTCAGTGAGAAAATAGCGACGTTGTTAATCTCGCTAGACGCGTTCGAGACCCATGCTGTCACAGAAAACAATTCTGGGATTATGGACCCGAGTGGCAACTGCACGTACAGGTTTGGAAACAATACTGCGCTTCTTTCAAGCAACGGGACTGCGCCACAGACAGAACAATGTCATACGCATGAGTGCCTGTCTGCGGAAAGCTCCTTGTTTCTCTAATCTCTTTTCCTTTTCTTGTCTTTCCCGCCGTTTCAAATTCCACCGGTGCGGTGTATCCAGACACGTGTTGCGCTTCTTTCTTTTTTAAAATTTATTTTCTTTCCCTCTCTGCCTGGCTAAGCTCTCTGCCCTTCGTCTGCTGTTCCGCCTGGTCTTTTTTTTCTCTGCTGCGCAATTACTTCATCGAACATTCTTCTTTTATTCTGGAACAAATCCTTGACGTTGCAGTCAGTCAGTATGTTCAGTGCGCGCTTTCTGGTTAACTATGTAACATTGCACTGTATTATAACGTGAAAGGTATTGAAGAGACAAAAATAAGCAATGGTTCAATTATTTGTGTTAACCTAAACCAGTGCGTTGAACATACGGTCTCGCTGCTGCAACCGAAGGAATTTTCCGCCTGTTTTTGCTTTGCAGTGAGATCGTTCATTCGGCACACCTGCTGTTCTTATCTTGTTCAGAAGGAGAACGGTGATACGGTGGGCGCTAGGCGTAGCGTCACTACAATATATTTCTCTAGCGAGAAGCTCGGGGTTTGTCTATGATATCTAAAATGCCTCGGGAGGAAGACGAAGTGCTTCTCTTGCGGAACACATCTCGCCCGTCTCTGTGTTTTTCTGGACTTCTTACTGCACCTGTGGGGTCTACCGCCCCCTCCATCGCGGTGATGGATGTACAACACCCCGAGGATCCTCCCGGTTCCCGTTCACCCGCGGACATCGGTTCGAGGAAGCGAGGAAGTACGTCAAGTGGTAGCGAGGACACAGAGCTGTACTGCGCATCAGGTGACGAGTCCTCGGAGGACAGCTTTCGACTTGTCCAGTACCGCAAGGCCAAACGAAGAATTATCAACTCATCTTCGGCGTCCAGCTCGAACACTGTGAAAACAGCTCCTCAGCGATGGCCTCACTCCATCCTGTTTGTGCCACAGAACGCTACCGACAACCTGCGCGTCCTCAACAGGCAAGCACTCTCCGTGTATCTAGAGAACACCGTGCCAAATGAGATCAAGGATGTCAGGATAAATACTAGACGAAACATCCTGGCAATCGATGTGATGAACCCGAGTGCACTGACCATACTACAACATGTAACGCAGCTGGGAAACATCAAGGTCCGATCCATCGTGCCAACGAATGGTGCCACAATAACTGGAGTCATCTATGACATTGACAATGAAATATCTAATGCAGACCTCCCAATTCTCATAAAACCAGCAAGCGAACACAACGTGATTGTGTATGTTGGTCGCCTCGGCAACACACGTTGTGTGAAGATAACCTTCAAAGGCGACTGCCTTCCACCCTACGTGAAGGTCGGCCACTTTCGCCACCAGGTTCGACCATTTATTCCAAGACCAATGCAATGCTTCAATTGTCAGAAGATTGGACATGTGAAGGGTGTTTGCAGAAATTCGGCCGTGTGCCCTCGATGTGCCGAACCCCACTCAGAAGACAACTGCAGCGCAACCACGTTCAAGTGTCCTAACTGTCAAGGTGATCACTGCGCCTCTTCCAAAGACTGTCCCCATATCAAGAAAGAGTTCACCATTCTTAAGCAAATGGTGAGAGATAACTCTACCCACAAAGAGGCCGCTGTGAAAGTACGGCGAAGACGACGTCACCGACAACGGTCTTCACGGCGGAAAACATCAAGCTTTCAGGAAAAGTCCCCTCGTCAAGCATCATCATCAGCGGACGTTTCCAGCACTCCGATCACCAATGTTGGAAGGGAGCAAACTGCCAGATCTCTCTCCACAAAGGAATGGCCGCCACTTCCGCGTACACGACCGCCAGAAGAGCCGCAGAAGAAGCCGCCCCCAGTACAGCAAGGTGCTGTATCCGAGGAGTCGCGGAAAACAGATGAGCAAGTGATAGCACTTATTAGGCCTTTAATGAATGCCATTCGCGTGCTGCTAAGCAACATGCACACACCGTCTGCCAGAAGTGCGCTTCAAGTACTGGACGCTCTGAGTCCGGTGCTTGCAACCCTTGAGTAGATCATGGCTCCACAGCCACGGTCTTTTAGGGAAGAGGTCCGACAAGCAGCTATTTTTCAGTGGAATGCCCGCGGACTCAGAGCGCGCCTTTCGGATTTCCGTCGCTTCGTGTTCGCCAATATGTTTCCCATTATCGTCATTTGCGAGCCGAACTTATCGAACAAAATCAGGCTTTCTGGATATGAATCATTTATGTCGTCAGCTGTTTACGAAAACAGTAAGGTTTTGGTGTTCATTCGCCGTGACCTCACCTACACTCATCAGCCTGTACCACCTAATGACAGCAATCAATATATATGCCTAAACGTAAGGAAAAAGAATCTGGCCTTCACTTTTATAGGCGCCTACCAATCTCCGTCAAGTCGATTTGATTACAACAGACTACGAGACATCCTTTCCTCAACTTCCAATCCCTGGGTCATCACTGGAGATTTCAACGCCCATCATACACTCTGGGGAAGTCCGATCATCAACGCACGAGGCAGAGCTCTGGTATCTTTCGCCTCCAGTAATGAACTTTGGCTGCTGAATGATGGAAGTCCTACGTTCTTACGTGGCTCCACGTACAGCAGCTGTCTTGACTTGGCTTTCATCTCGCGAAGCCTAGTCAGACGTGCAGGGTGGTTTGTGGACATAGAGACGCACGGAAGCGACCATATCCCCACGTACATCAAGATCAGAGGATTGACCGCTTCCAAAATACGGGATACGATCCAAAGAGTGGACTGGCCTAAATTTCAGTCTATTATGGAAGAACACTGCGACGCCAATCCATCTTTCGACTTGGAAGAGGCAATCAAGAGCGTGGTGCAAGACACTATGCGTACTCTAACATGCTCCTCGAAACTTAATGATTATGATGTGGAACTAGAACGACTTCGAGCAATCCGACGACGTGCTGAACGAAGATACCGACGTACGAAAACAATGGACGATCTACGGACCGCCAGGCGCACGCAAAAGAAGATACAGCGCCGGTTAGACAAGCTCGAATCGCAACGGTGGGCTGCCTTCTGTGAGTCGCTAGATCCACGCAAGCCTTTATCGCAACTATGGAGAACGGTGCGCGGACTGCGGACACTTCCCGTACAGCGATTCCCATTCAAGGCACTTGCCCTCTCTCAAAAGAGATCGGAGATTGACGTGGCAGAGGATTTCTGCGCCAGATTATCCGGCCAACTCACAGCTACCAACATTCCATCGCCTTCGAGCAGCTGTCCGCCACCACGTGATCACCGGTTGGATCTACCATTCTCGATCCACGAACTTAAGGCAGCATTAGCTTTGTGTAGCCGCACATCAGCGCCAGGACCTGACGGAATTTCCTACCGAGCTTTGTGTCACCTGGGGGAGCGAGCGAGAGAGGTTCTTCTTGAGGTGTACAATGAATCTTGGAGAAATGGCACGCTACCAACAACCTGGAAGACAAGTCGCCTTGTTCCACTGCTGAAGCCTGGCAAGTTGCCGCTGGAGCTCTCCTCATATCGCCCGATCGCTTTGGCGAGCTGTGTGGGCAAAGTAATGGAGAGGATGATCCTAGGACGCCTGGAGTGGTACTTGGAGTACCACAACACCTACCCAGATGCCATGGCGGGCTTCCGACGCGGTCGATCATCGATCGATAACGTCGTCGACCTGGTCACCTACATTCAACATGAGAAACGCCGTAAGCGTCTCTGCGCATCCTTATTCCTCGACGTTAAAGGGGCGTATGACAACGTTACGCATGAAGCCATCCTCTCTGCTCTCGCAGAGGTAGGAGTGGGTGGTCGGATGTTTCAATGGATACGGAGCTATCTATCCATGCGATCCTTTTTTGTAAGCACCGAGGAAGGCCATACTTCTCTACATTATAGCTACCGCGGCGTCCCACAGGGCGGTGTACTTAGCCCCGTGTTATTCACTCTAACACTAATTGCTCTCCTTGAGGACATGCCAACCACAGTCAGGCTATCAATGTACGCGGATGACATCTGCATATGGACATCTGCAGTAACACGCCTACAGCTGCGAGCGAGAATTCAGAAAGCCGCGACACAAACTGCTGTCTACCTCCGTAATCGAGGCCTCGAAATTTCCTCCGAGAAATGCGCACTGGTGCCATTTACGCGCAAACCCATGGCAAACTACAGTGTAACGATAAATGGCCAAGTAATACGACGGGTCCGATCGTACAAGTTTCTAGGTGTCATAATCGACAGGGACTTGTCATGGAGCCCACACATATCTTACGTGAAAAAACGGTTGACAGGCATATGCCACCTGTTCAAATTTTTCGCTGGCAAGACCTGGGGAATGTCGCCTAGTGCCATGTTACAACTGTACAGGGTGCTTTTTCTGGGATTTCTGCGATACAGCTTGCCAGCAATAAACAACACAGGCAAAACGAATCTACGCACTATACAAAGTCTTCAGGGTCAAGTGCTCCGGATCTGTCTAGGCCTGCCTCAGAGTGCTTCAACAGTGGCTACGATAGCAATCGCTAGAGACCACCTTGTCAAGACCCACATTGAAATTGAAGTACTCAGGACCCATATAAGGCATCTAGCCAGGACTCCTCGTCACCATTTAGCCTCTCTACCAGCGGACAGGCCACACACATCTTTCAGCCAAACGATAACTGCATATGATGAATCATTGCCAGCTTGTTTCACTCCGGCTGCGAGACCTTCGATCCCTCCATGGTGCCTCGCTCAGCCGAAAATCAACCTCGCAATACCTGGCATCTCAAAAAAAGCTGATCTGTCATCACCAGCCCTTAGACAGCTCACGCTACTATATTTGTACGAGAACTACCGTGACTCTACGCATATTTACACTGATGGATCTGTCCTTCCAAGCAGCTCCGCGGCGGCAATCGTCATACCAGCGAAAGCTACAACAATCAAATTTAAGACGACCCACGCGACAACATCGACAGCAGCAGAGCTCGCAGCGCTCTTTACTGCTCTTCATCACATTGGTGATGAACCACCACACAAATGGACAATATTCTGTGACTCGAAGGCGGCACTGCAGTCTCTACTGTCAGCTTTACGACGCGGACCGCACGAACAACTAATATTCCATATTACAGAGACATTACACCATATAAGTGATGCAGGCCACGACATAACCTTTCAGTGGCTTCCAAGTCACTGCGGGATTGTCGGCAATGAACGAGCGGATCACGCTGCCCGCTCAGCACATACTGAGGAGCGCCACGTCTCCATTCCTCTTTCTAGAACTGACGCTGCACGGAAGCTCCGCCTACTTGCTCGGCAGTGCACCGCGTCGCAATGGAATGAGCCACATTTAAGAAATCCGCGACTGCACTCACTTGATCCAACATTAAGTCTTCGAGCGCCATCACAGCTTCGCCGTAGAGACGCCACGCTTTTATATCGACTTTGGTTGGGCGTTGCCTTTACTAAAGCCTATGCCTTCCGCATAGGGATGACCGACACCCCAACCTGTGACCACTGCGGCCATGAAGAATCAATTGGCCATATTTTGTGCACCTGCCCGCAGTACAGTCCACAGAGGGCATGCCTCAGCCAGGAACTAGACCAACTGGACGACCAACCACTATCCGAAAAAAGAATTCTGCAACATCGAAAGGACTTACCGTCACAGAAGAAGGCCGTGCAAGCGCTTTTGCGCTTCTTGCGATCTACCGGCCTGTGTGAACGACTCTAACTGGAACGCCTTTTGTGTGTGTGTCTCCATGTGTGCGCGTTCATTTTTTTTTTTGCGTTCCCCTCTCTATCATCTTTCTAACCCCTATCCCCCATCCCCAGTGTAGGGTAGCAAACCGGAGACTCATATCTGGTTAACCTCCCTGCCTTTCCTCTTCATTCTCTCTCTAAAATGCCTCACTTTTGCGTTGGATATAGTTTTACAGTAGTAAACAAGCGGGGGCTCTCTTTGCAACTTAAGGCGTTAGAACTTGGAAAGAAACCGTGAAACTAGACAAACGCGACGCAGTCAACTATGGTTTAGACAAAGAGGAAAAGGCGCGTGTTCAAAGCCAGAACTCCGCACCACTTCTATTGTAAGCACTGCTCTCACAATTACATCCTTGTGCATTTGGCGCGGGGGAGCGAGAAGCGAAAGCATTCTGCCTCGTTTAGTGCTAATTAGAAGGCTCAGGCCGAGCGAGCCTTCCTTCCTCTGGCCTACATTTGCGTACACGCAATCACGCGATAGGGCTGCTAAAGTCTACCCCACTGTTAACTTTGCGGAGACGACTGTGAGTGCAATCAGCCTCGTTACGGTTTCAGTGACCGCACATCAACTTGTGGATACCTCGTGTGCGTGGCTGAAGCCTGGACGAATAGGCAGGGTGAGTGCCTGATGAAGGCCGTGCCATGCCGGACGGCTAACTCAGGCTGCACACTCAGACGCTAATTTGTCAGTCCTACCCCTGTACCACAGCCGTCATTAGAGACTCCTCACGAAAGCTGGGATCCTATAGCCGGCCTTGCTTCCATTGAATTAGAAGTTGGTGTGCCTTTCAAGAGAATACTCAAGTCTTATAGATGCGTCTCGTTTAGTATTCTTTCTTCTTTTTTTGCCGGAGAAAGAACATCAAAGCAAGCAAAATAACAAATAGCTGATCACACTGATGATCGTTACAGTACGTGCACAGTGATCAGTGCGTGATAATTCGCGCACAGTGCTTGCGCGCGAAAAACCTGATGTGGTGAGATTATGGATAATCAGAGATAAGCGGCTGTCTACTTTACATTATTTATTTATTTACTTCCTCAAAGGTCTCTTGTTGAGACATTACATGAGGGAGTGGGCGGTGAACGGCAAACAAAGGTCCTACAAGTTACAATGGGATATTTGTGATGACCTGCTTGAGATCAAGTAGGTCGATGATAGTGGCAACTTCGGTGGGCAGGCCATCCCAGGCTCGTGTTGTTCGCAGAAAAAAACTTAATGCTCAAACTTAATGACACTTACACGCTTCAATATGCTCAATGATATTATGACGATACCATCAACAGATGCTCAATGGACGAGCCGTCGCGAAAAAGACGATCAGGTCCCTGGGTTCTTGGCGCGAGCGTGTGACTTCCTGGTGATCTGGCTCTAGTGTAGGTATATACCGTAAGTAGTCTCTTTTGGCTGTGTCTTTCCACATGTAACATTTTGGTAGAGGTTTGGGAATCCCGTCATCGCCACGGAGCTCCGCAGTGATTGGTACATCGAGCTTGTCACAATGGCTCCCGGTCAAGCGACCGCATCAGCCACGGCTGCGGCTCGTGAGTTGATGGGGCACAACGATTGTGCTCGCCAATGTCATCTTTTATCTCAGCGGCAGCCCACGCGTGTCGCTCGAAACGTATGAAGACGAGATCACAAGCTGCGTCATTTTCAACCAAAAGCGACGCGAACTGTTCGGTGATCTATTTGGGTGCAAGTGTGCCGCGAGAAAGGCTCTTGCGACTCGTGTATTGTGATCTACAGAGCCGTACATCTCTTACATCCAAGACGTCCTGGTTCTTCGCCGCAAAATTGGCGACTGGATGTCTGAAGCAAATATGAACTATCATGAAGCTATCACGTGCTTGTAAAAGAAAAAAAGTCGATTAATTAGCTACCGCATGACAATGCCTCCGACACAGAGGGGTGGAAGGCGTGCAGGAAGCGCACATACACAAAACGTGAGGGAGAAACAATTGCTCAGGAACGACACCGTGTGGTCTGGTAAACCGATACTGCACTCTTGAAGTTATTCAACATGTGACAAACCCAAGCTTTTAGGCAGTCAGGAGTGGAGAAAAAATTAATGAATTGAAAGAAGCAAGAATAGCACACTATAAAAAGCATGAAGCAACATTTAACAAAACTTAACAATGATTTCAGCATTTCTCCAACGTTAGTGTTGGTAGTCTGCACAAAATTAAGACGCGCAAGATGGTGGAATAACGGCAGCGATTTTAGACCATGCCGGATGCCGCGTACTTCTGTCTATTTGACACAGTGTAATGGGAACAGCTTTGGCTACACACTGTAGTCCGTTGACGCTACAGAATATACTCGCTCTACAAACAGAAACGTAAAGCAAATAGAGCATCAAGTGTTTCATAGAAGAAGTGACTGAAGAGAAAACCATGCTAGGTAAAGAGCGAACCACCTCCCTTGAGAAGCCCATGCGGAAGTGCTAACGGGTCATCGAGCACACTAAATGGTTGAAAGGAAGCACAAGCGGCGCGGTGACACGGTAAATTGCAACGAAGGTGCGAACCTAATGGCGCATCTCTTCCTTATTTGCGCCAGCAAGTCCTCTGCGCTGATGAGAAAATTCCTCATGCGGAAAGGGACACATTCGAGTTCTGCTGTCAATTCACTGTACATCCACCGGCTTCGCAATGGCTTTCTTAAGGCAGCAATTTGTTCAACGCGATGGTCGTCAACTGGCCGTGTGCGCTCACTGTGGGAGCGATTCTGGCATAGCAGCACTAAGGGCTGAAGAAAAAACGAAATAGCTTTCACACGACCTAAACTGAAAGTGAACATAGCGTGAAACGTAGCGCTGCCGTTAGAGGCCTCGAGGCAAATAATCGCAGCACGTCATGGACGTCAGTAAATCACGTGCTGCGCCAAGAGCGCGAAATGTTATTTCTTCTCCTTTTACTTACATCTATCTATCTATCTATCTATCTATCTATCTATCTATCTATCTATCTATCTATCTATCTATCTATCTATCTATCTATCTATCTATCTATCTATCTATCTATCTATCTATCTATCTATCTATCTATCTGTCTGTCTGTCTGTCTGTCTGTCTGTCTGTCTGTCTGTCTGTCTGTCTGTCTGTCTGTCTGTCTGTCTGTCTGTCTGTCTGTCTGTCTGTCTATCTATCTATCTATCTATCTATCTATCTATCTATCTATCTATCTATCTATCTATCTATCTATCTATCTATCTATCTATCTATCTATCTATCTATCTATCTATCTATCTGTCTGTCTGTCTGTCTGTCTGTCTGTCTGTCTGTCTGTCTGTCTGTCTGTCTGTCTGTCTGTCTCTATCTATCTATCTATCTATCTATCTATCTATCTATCTATCTATCTATCTATCTATCTATCTATCTATCTATCTATCTATCTATCTATCTATCGACCGTCCCTCTGTCTGGCTCTCTTTTCCTTTTGGCCAGAAGGCATTGTTGTGAACGAATACATAATGGACAACGCAGCATGTTGTGCCACGTCGAAACGAGCCACAACCACTATTGAAGAGAGCTTAAATAAGTAAGAATGGAGCAGAGAGAACCCACGCAGCTGAGCTTACATCTCCGCTAACATGAGAGCAAACAGCGCGCCTCACATGCACGTCATTCTGCTGAGGTCTTCATTCGCTAGGATCTGCTTACCATGACACAACGCTATGATTAAGTTCTCTCTTCGCACCAAAGAACCGCCTTGCTATGGTACAGCAGTTCACGCGTCTGATGACGGCGGCGTCGCTTGCACGGCTGGCGTTACTATCGCAATTACGCATACAAAAATAAGAAAAGCAGCGGCAAACAAACAGAAAGAAATTGCATGGCTGGGTCTTCTCAAGCGTGCACGTACGCGTCCTTGATAAATGGCACTTATCGCTTTCTCAGCACTGCAACAGGATCTGAATTCTTGCCGCGGCGCTGACGCGAATTTCGGCTTCTGGAGAAGATTAGCCTGGGTAGCGTTTCATATGTTGCAAGGCTCCATTTCGTTCGCGCGACCTTCGTGTTTCTTCTATACGGTACTTTTTCCGTATTGGGTTCTTTCTGCTTCTTCCGGGGAAGAAGCAAGGGAACGTCTTCTTGCTCACACATCGGCTCTTGCTTTTCTTTTCACTTTTGACGCTTGACGGGACATAAGAGCAAAGATGAAAATCAATCTGGATTGCTGGATTAGGGTTCCAGAAACTTCGTAACTTTGGTTATTAATACTTTCTGGGTATTAAAGTTCCAAAACCAGGAAATTATTACGTGGCACGCCGTATTGGGGGATTCCAGATTAATTTTGACCCCCTGGGATTCTTTAGCATGAACCCAATGCACGCTACATTGGCGTCCTTTCACTTAGCCCTGATCGAAATGCGGCGGCCGCGGCAGGGATTCGATCGCGCGCCCTTGGGCTTCGCAGCGCAGTGCCGCAGCCACTACGAAACCACGGAGGGTAACTTTTGTTTTATGCGAAGAAATGGCTTAGTTCAACAGAAAATTTTGAATACGACGACAGTATGCACCAACGCTATATATCTCAATTCTCAACGTTGGCAGAAAATGCCATCTCTTACGTAGCTGCGTCTCGAATCTTGAAGGCCGTGGTTTTCCGGGAAGCCAAACTTAATTAGGAGTCCCCTGTCTACGGAGTGCCTCATGATCAGATTGAGTTTTTGGCGCGCGAAATCACAGCCCTTTGAGCCGGACGGCCGCAAAGCGAGTGTTATACTTTCCTATAAAAAGCGATGACACAATAGTTTGAATAGGTAGCATTATACAATGCTTCTGCAGAATATTGTAATTTTGTTCTTCTAACAGCGTGGTTCGCTTCTTCTATTACCATTTGCTAACCACAGTTCAGTGATTATAAGAGAAGGAGTCTTGGCACGTTACGCGAATAGAGCAGTTACATCAATTCACAATAGTGGTGCTGATCATGTCCCATATTTCATTGCTTACTAAATTCCTTTTCCGCGTGAAAGTGAAGCATCAAACAGGTCGAAGCACCTGTAGTGTATTAAGTTAGCTTTAGTTATCGCCTACGTTTAGTAGCCCATTAAATTATTTGCTTTCCGGTGTATGGGTAAAGGGCCATAAAATCTAAGAAACAATAGAAGGAAACACACCCGTAAAGCCTAATTATTCTAGGAAAGAACGTCAAATAAGTTGTGGTTAAAAAGTAACTTGCAGTATGCAATTGATCCTGTCATTGGAAATAATTATTAATTGAGGTTTACCATGACGTAGACGCACAAACGTTGTGCGCGCACTTTCAAGTTAGGCGACAGCAATCTTGGCATGAGAAGGAGCCTGCCAACTTTATTTCAATGGGCTAACTTTTAAAGCAAAACTTTCTTTGCGAATCCTTCCAGACTTTCTTGATCCCGGCTGCTGGCTTCTGCCGCTGTTTTGCTAAATAGCTCACGGTTAAACATTTTTTTGACGTGCCTGAAGGCGGAATCGAACCTCGGTCACCCATATCGTCAGCCCGATACTCTGACCAGCAGGCCACAGTCACGCATATTGTTTTACCGTGCCACCGTCAACTAGGTACCTATCAGAGATGGTTGCCTTATGCGTTACAGTGTGTAGCACGGGCGCACAACGACGCATGCGCGTACCCGAGCAGAATGCGAAGGAGCTGCAGCTGGGCGGCGTCTACGTGGATAACGCGGTTTCGGCAGGAACCCTAAGTATGACTTTGCACTGATCGTTGCGATATAACAGAAACTACTACAGGTTTCAGCGCTCTTTCATGTATTAAAATAAAGCTTCGCTGTATGTAGATTACGGAGAGGTGCGTCGGATGTGCCTCTTTTTTCTTTTCTTTCGCTTAGAGTCAACTTCAGGGACACATTGACAAGAAGCTCAAGGCAAAAAGCGAGTAAGAAATTGACTCAACGAAAGTATGACAATGTTCTAGCTCTCCATTGAGGCATCGTATGTACGTTAAGAGACTGTTCGTGTTTTTGTTTCATTTGTTTATTTATTTATTGCGCCAGTATTCAAAATGTTTCTTCGGCGACTGTAGTAGACAGTTCGCTTGTTTTGTAACCGTACGGCGGCTCTTTCCTGTATTCGGGCGTAGCTGACAAGGACGGAAGTCGCAGCTACATTGTCTCCATATTATTTATTATTAGGGAACACTGAAAAGAAGCTACAGTGTTCTCTCCCTTTATATACCACGCTCGACTATGTGCGATAGCATTACAATATGCGTCCGCTGATCTCGCTGTCGAGGCGTAGATGTCTACATGGTGCTCTACACACGTTCTTGGCTTGTATGGGTACAAGTTTTGCTGGAGCCATAGAAAAACAGAAATATATTTATTTTCTTATTGCTGTGCAGGATGTATCGCTTGAACTTTACGGATTTTCCTTGCGCCTCCCCACCCCGTCCCGCTTTAGTGTAAATGAGATGAAAAAAAAAAACGAGTTGGCGCGCTTTGATGGCGGCAGCCACTCCTTGTCGCGTGGAACGCAGAACGAAGTCACAAAGTGCGCCGAAAGAGCACTGAATAAAGTGGAAGAACATGAACGTCTGCAAATATTATCGACGAAAATATTGCTGCTTGTTACTTTCTCAGCACTGCACAGCACTGCGCCATGATTTTCTTTCTCTGTGTTACTATAGATCCAGATTGGAAACAGCGGAAGGACATGAACGTTTTTTTTTTCTTTTTATAGAAGGAATCAATAGGCTTGCTCTCTAAACTGTGACCCACCCATATAATCTCATAAATATAGATATAGATATATATGGAATGGGCGAAGTAAATTGGGTGGCCTGCCGGCATTGACGGGCTAGGCCAACGCCGCAGACAGCAAGGAGGAGATAACGCAAGCTGCTCGCAGGGCTTGACCAGCGGTGACCTCGGAGACGTGATGAAAGGTGGGGGGGAGGGGGGGGGGAGGGGGGGCGGTGACATGGACGACACAGGCGCTCTTTTCCCAGCCAGTTTCGGTTTCAAGGAACCTTCCAA
The DNA here is from genome assembly GCF_038994185.2 of Dermacentor albipictus. Classification (NCBI taxonomy): domain Eukaryota; kingdom Metazoa; phylum Arthropoda; class Arachnida; order Ixodida; family Ixodidae; genus Dermacentor; species Dermacentor albipictus. The sequence continues at coordinate 76,528,347 of NC_091823.1, read as the reverse complement.
GGGGAAATAATTGTTTGCGTAGCTCCCACATGAACAGCGCTATTCAAAATTTGATCGTTAAGATAGGTAGTGTCGAGGAGGGGCCCCAAAGTACTCATTTGCTGTAGCCATCTATTGTGGATAATTAGAAAGTTAATTACCGTCGCTAACTAAGCACGTAATTGCGGAAATTGCTGCATATCTGGAGTCTGCCAATCTGTACAAACGAATGGTAAACATAGCGTTACCGTGATTTATATTTTTATAATTGTAGAAATGCGGTTCGCTACAAAAAAGGGATATATATATATATATATATATATATATATATATATATATATATATATATATATATATATATATATATATATATATATGGGTGCGCAATGAAGCATGCCTGTTTCACAGAAAAAACAGTAAATATTAAAATAAATAAATAACACACGCATAAATATAAATGAGCAGGACAAGACAGGGTTTAATCATCACTGGCGATTTTATCGTAAGGCTGCTGACCAGTGAAGCCCATCCGCGAGTATTGGCGTAAAGGTGTCGGCGTATATCCGGGAGTAGCGTTGTGATACATTTGCAGAAACGAGACCAATTTACATCGACCACGGAGAGTGTGATTGAGGCATTTTCGATTTAATTATAAGCCTCACCTCCCTCTCTTTCTTTCTTTACTTCTATGAGGCCATTTGCACTATGACTGGAGGCCAGTGGCCTCTACGCCATCGAAATGAAATTGGCTTTTTCCGCCGCTCGCACGTATTTGGAATTCCTTACGTTGCCAGTAAGAGGATGTTGAGCGCGTTTCCGAGCAGAAGCCGAGGGAGGTGGTGGGTGTCAGGAGCCCCTATTAAGGCAGCAGAGCCTAAGGTGCGCTCTCGGAAGTTTCGGTCCATCCGCAATTAATGGAAGCGCCGTTAGCCGAGATAATGGAGATCGAAAGAAGGAAGCTTTGTATTGCGCTATTGTGTTCTCCGCTTACGGCTCCTTTATTTATTTATTTTTTCCCTTTTCTGAGGGAGCGACTGAAATGTGCGCACCTGATCGGTAATTACTATCCCTGCTTCTCTCGCTTTATTTTTTTTTGTCAAATCCTCGTCTAAGCTTGGTTATCCTAAAACTTCAGCGCGGTTAAATTGACGCTAGAGTTTTCGCTCCTGATTGGCAACTTTGAGCAAATCATTAGGAAGAGTTAACGACCAGGAGCAGGCAAGGAATTACCCATTAATACAGGAAAGGAAAAACTAACTGGGAAATTTTTTTAGTCAATCATATGGACGTGTATTACCTTTTTTCTCTAAATGAGGAAGGCTTACATAATTTATGTTGCCGCTCTCACTATTCCGCAAGCTGCGCGGCAGCTTACTGCACTATGTGCCCCTTGAAATCGAGTCTGAGGATCGCTCTCCAATTAAGCAATGCGTAGCGGCGCAGTGGCTGCATATACGTCGGCATCGAATTTGATGTAGTTTGATACCACAGTGCCCTGCATCGGTACCCCGTCTCAGCATTTTATGCGTTTGTTTCATTGTGGATAGCAAAATGGCGCGCATAAACTCCAGACGCTGTTGCGCTGACATGAGACATTGCCTGTGCTTTTCTGCGCTCTTTCGTTACTCCATATAAATTTGTTCATCTCACTATGGTTTTTATGGTCTTTGAATTTGAGGTTGCGCATAGCTCCGCAAGCGCAGACCTTCCAGGCTGCATCCTATTGCCTACCGGAAATGGCATGCTCAGCGCTAACTTTGAATTTCGGTACGCCTGCACGACTATACAGCGAATTTCTTGGTTTCCACCTCGACATTGCTGATACTGTTTTGTGTGTTGTTGTTTATTCTTTTTCAACATGCATAACACGCGTGTAGCCTCGTCTTTCTCCGGTAGCCATTCGACCTGATGTTCCGCCTGGTTATTCCGAGTCCTTTCAGAGGCGTAGGAAGTATGCTCCGGTTTTCTCCTATATAAGCGACTACTGCTTTATGAAGCTCCAGGAGACGTGTTCCGAATCACCAGTTGACGCACAGCGATTAGAGGCATGAAATTTATTGCGACTGAAAGCAAATCTTTACCCGATGCGAAAGCGTTAGGCTTATTTGACTTGCCAGTCGCCATTGCGCATGTTCTTATGCAGCGCGTCCACAAAGACATCGGCGCGCTTGGAATGAAAGCGCGTATACGGCAGAAACCGAGAGTCAGTGGTCTGCGCATGCCTGGCGGGATTCTCAGTGCCCCGAGGGCACGACGTAATTTAAACTCTCGAATTGAGAGCGCTAGCCCAATTCATCGTAGGTGCCATCAAAAGCGTAGAGCTCCCTAGAATATACTTGAGGGAGCTCTGGCACTCCAACTGCTGAGTCACCCTGGGAATGATGGGAAGCACATGGATTTGTCTGATCTTCTTGCTTGTGGATTCAAACGTTCTTGTAGCTTTGTTTATAGCGCTTTGTACACCTTCATTGTCGCAAATTTCAGAGCAATCTGCAATGTTCGAAGTGAAGAAGACGCTGCGGACACGCATAATCGCTACTAATTGCAACGATTGACCTTGTCGAGGTGGCCAAATCTCAACGCGCTTAGCGCCTCAAAGCACTGGCTTGCCCGCGATAGATTCATAAGGGCGTTTCATATCGCTTGTCCATGTCGGCCTTCTGTGCTAGAGGTCCTATTTACGAATCCTGCCGTCGCACAATATTAATATTGTTTATTTGGTTATTTATTACGCAATACATTGTTGAAAATGAATAGTTTACAAAGTGACCAGGCCATTTGAAGCCAGAAGGACAAAGTTTAAGCAAATCGATGTGCTTACCATAATTACCATCTGGCTCAACCGCTCCCATTACAGCTGCCGTAGACACTATTGCCAGAGCTCCCTCTGCGGTTTAACACACATGCTTTACCGGCGCAAAAAATAGACATCGTCTACAGAGAAAAACACAACACTGGGAAGCGTCACTGCAGATTGTTAGCCACGTCAGTATCTTTGCATTCTGCTGAGATGGGCTTCTTTTACACGTGCGCCTGGCGCAAATGGAGGGAGAAAGAATAAGAAACCAAAAAAAAAACTCAAGTGTTTTACGTTCCAGAAAAAGGATCTAATTTCAATGCACGCCGAATAGCTGGGCACTCGCGCTTAATTTTGGCCACGTGGAGTTAAATGAGGTGCAGATAAATTTATGTACATGAGCGTTTATTGCATATCGCCCCCATCAAAATGAGGCCGTGATAGCACGCGCACCCCCGATTTCAGCAAAGCAATGCCATAGCCGCTGGCCTACCGCGACCGGTCCAAAAGAAACACTAAGATGTAACGATGTCTCGTTCATCTTTTGCGCATGTGCGAAAAATATTTAGTCTTCGACGATTTTTTGAAACTAAACAGTCGGTACTGTGGTGCTTGTGTGTGTGTGTAGGTTTTTTTTTTCTTTCTGCGTGCTGTCTGCTTTGGCGCAGCTAAAATAATTTGTAGTTGGTGTCTTGGCGAGCCCTGCGGCTTTAATTCCTGGACGCTGTGCTCTTGGCGGCCCCGGACTGGCGCGGAGGAACGCACTGCGAGAGGTGTGGTACAAGAGCCACCCGACTGCACGGCATCGCATCAATGTGCCCGCGCGCAGTATTGCAGAGCTTGAAATCACGAACAAAAGAATTGGTGAGTAGTGGTGGTGTCCCAAGGCGCTTTCTGCTGCTGCTTATTTCATAGTCAAAACCGCTGCGAGTGGTTTGCGTTGTAATTACGCCTCGTGATCGTCTCGATTTTTTCGTGTAATGCTTTCCGCTAACGGTGCTCTGCGCCTACAATGCTTGTCAGTTTATAGATTAGTTTTGTCAGCGTGTGGTTCACGGCATTTGCAAGAACGCGCTCTTGGTCTAGTTGGTCTGCTGTAATGTTATTTTCCGACGCAGAAACCGGAAGGCACATTATGTGGTGAATGCACTGCATGTCGTGTTGTGTTCATGTAATTGTCTCTTTTTCTAGTATGGAAAATAGCAACATGGTTTTTTTTTTGCTTTGTAATGTCGGCTATGCTTCGGTGCGACAGCAGACATGCTATTTGCGATGCCGAGAATGTCATGCCGTGCTGCTGCCACGTAGAGCCTCGTTGTCCTTCGGTAACCGTGATGTACTCACTCGTCTTCTTTTATTTGTAGACAGCGTTCGCCATAAGTTATTCAGTTTCATGTGTTATGGCTCAGCGTAGTACATCATGTCGGTTGATTCTCCGCAGATGGACTCAACTAAGTTGCAGGGTTGTTTAATATGGGCATCTCATCAGTGTACAGACTGTCGCCACCATCACATCTCTCCCTCCTCTCCCCCTCGCTCATTCTCCATTTACCAGCAGGCTATATGAGCGAAGCTATATGAGCGAACAGAGTATATGAGCGAAGCCTTCCATAGAAATCTTCCATACTTTTAGGCCATCCGTGGTAGTTCATAAATATTGGCGCCATATGCGCCACGTGGTTATACTTCTGATGGCACGAAGCCTAGTGTGACACCACGTCCCCGAAGAAGGGGAAAATGGAGTCACATTTGCATTGCGCTCGGTACTATAGCGTCATAATAATACATGCACCCGCATACACACGTGGATACGCGTGCGTGCATATCTGTTGCGAAATTACCAGAGCGTATCCGACAAAGGTTTTCGAAGTCGTAGCGGGCGGCCGAGTTGCGGATGGGCGCCACAGCCAGACAGAGACTACTTGGGCAGAGGGGGAAAAAAAAGTCAGGCAAGGTTACCTTCCTATGTATACACTCACGAGCAAAACAAAAGGACCCTTGCTAGCGCGTGCCGAAGTGGCCCCATCGACTACCATGGCGGCTGGACACGCCAGGCGTCGATGCCATCGCAGTGCTGATGTTCGCTCCGTATCAAACATCAGCGTGAACGTTGTTCGCGCTTTCTCCGATGCTTCGCAGTACAGTTTGCGAGTTTTGCGCGATTCACCGCTATTTGGGGCGAGCTCGACTCATTGATTTCCCTCAGCATCGGCCACTGTAAGCACATTGGCGCCGTTTCCCTTGATATTGCCGGCACTACCAGGTGCACTTTTGCAACAATAGAGATCTGCATTCCCCCCGCAGGGGCGTCTGCGTCAGCAGGCGTTTGGTGTGTTGCGACACCATGGACCCGAGCACACGAGGGTTGGACCCTCCCGCGTGTAGTCGTGCGCGGCTTAGCCGTGTCCGGGGAAAGGGGGATCCTGGAGGTTGAGCCGATGCTGGGTGATCGGACCTTTAAGGCCCCCCGGCGGAGGCAACACACCTCTTTGGCCTCTGCTTCACGTAGACGGCACGCCCGGACTGACCCACCCGGGGGAAATCGGTAGTCGCCTCTTCCTATCTCTCTCTCCTCAAACCTTCGTCTTTATCTCTCACTTTTTTACCTTTCCTGTCTTCTTCTCTCTTCCATTTACTTCCTTTCTCCACGGCGGCAAGGGTTAACCTTGTGTGGATATCCTACCTTGGGTACACCATATTTGGTTATAGTGACGGCGTACGGCTGGCGTCGTGCAGGCTTGGACACAAGCCCTGCCGCGTCCCCTCGTTGGGCTCCGTGGTGGGCGGTCGGCGCTGTTGCCGAACACACACACTTTCCTATGGCAGCTCAAATCTCTGTTGTCCATGATCGGCGTCTCAAAAGATGCCGCACCGAAGTACCGTTTCAATTCTCCTTTCGAAGCAACGCTCCATCCTTCCCCAAATACTATGTAGTCCACAGTGAAACTAACACGCCTATTAGAAAGCTTTCTCCATTCCTGGTCGCCAAATGCCTGAAAGATAAAATCGGACAGACATACAAAGCCTCCAAAATGTCTAGCGGGGACCTCCTCCTAGAATTGAATAGTAAAGATCAAGCAGATAAGCTGTCTGAACTTACCAGTATTGGCGAGGCGACAGAACACTCAATACAAGCAGGGGAGTAATATCTGAAGAAGACTTTATTGGTTTAAGCGACGAGGAACTGCTGGAAGGTTTCCAGGAACAAAATGTCACCAAAGTACAAAGAATAGTAATCCGCAGAAACGACCAAGAAATCCCCACCAAACACGTCATACTCACCTTCGGAACAAGCGTAATGCCTACTTCACTCGATGCAGGTTATGTCAAAGTCAATGTGAGACCATATATTCCAAATCCCAGACGATGTTTTAAGTGCCAAAGATTTGGACATGCTTCACATGCATGCCGAGGGCAAACAACTTGTGCTAAATGCAGCTCTAACGACCACCAATCAGAGAATTGCACCTCTTCGCCACATTGTGTTAACTGCAAGGGAGATCACCCAGCTTATTCGCGGTCCTGCCCTTGCTGGAAAAAAGAAAAAGAAGTCATTGCCCTAACTGTAAAAGAAAAAATTTCGTTCTTTGAAGCCCGAAAGCGGCTATCATATCTTCCGCGAAGAAGTTATGCCGATGTGGCGCAGGCGGGGGCAGCGCCACAGAGACCTCCGGAGTCCTCCGAGCCCACGCGCACTGGTGCCGAAGTGCCTCCTCCCGCCCCCGTGGTGGAAGCAGTCAGTACTGCTCCACCCTCTTCGGCGGCCCTGCAGACACCAGTCCCACAGGGCCCTAAAATCAAACGAACTCCAAGGCCCGAGGCGCGTGTCTCGGCGCCTAACTCTCGGTCCTCCAGCGCCTCAGAGAGAGCGATGGAGGTCGACACAAAAACCCCGGTGTCATCGACACCGAAGGACAAGCGCTCTCTAGAGCGCGGTAAGAGGGACAAAATCCCAGTAACCACTCAAATTAAGAAAGCGATAACCTAAAGGTTATCGCTCATTTCTATTAGCCTTTTTATCCATGTCACCTATAATCCCACCTCTTAGTTTTTCGTAGTGCCATTTCTTACCCTTCAATTCCAAGATGGCTTTTATTATTCATTGGAACTGTAGAGGCTTTTTACATAACTTAGGTGACATCAAAGACTTGTTAAGTAACTTCTCTCCTGTGGCCTTGTGCTTACAAGAAACAAACTTAGGGGAAAAGCATAAAAACATTTTAAAAGGATTCACCGTTGTACGGCGCGATCGTACTCAGGCGAACCGGCTTTCGGGTGGCGTAGCTATAGTTCTACAGAACGGCATTGCAGCTAGAGAAGTTACCATTAATACTCACTTGGAAGCCATTGCTGTCACGGTTTTAGAACATAAAACCATTACCATTTGTTCAATGTACATTCCACCACATTCCCATTTTACTGTAGGAGATATGGAGTTAGTCTTAAACCAGCTACCCAAACCTTTTTTAATTACAGGTGATTTTAACGCTCATAACATCTTATGGGGTAGCAAAACAACTGACACCAGGGGACAAACACTTGAAGATTTTATCCTGAGTAACGAAATATGCCTTTTAAACACTGATGCGCCAACCTACTGCTCCCCAAGCACAGGAGCTATGAGCTGTCTTGATCTGGCGCTGTGCACTCCATCTCTCTTGATCGATTTTAAATGGAGTGTTATTAACAATCCTTATGGTAGTGATCATATGCCCGGCATTATTAAAAACACATCTCCTTTCCCTACAGTCCCACTAAGACCACCCCGTTGGAAACTCCATCTAGCAGACTGGCCTCTCTTCAGCGAGAAGGCCAGTCTTGACCACATATCAGATCAACAAACAATAGACGAAATGAATGAAAATATTATTGCCTCCATACTTACTGCAGCAGAACAGACGATCCCGCAGTCCTCCGGCTTCTTAAGGAAAAAACTAAAACCCTGGTGGACGAATGAATGCACTCAAACTAAAAAAGCACAAAACAAAGCATGGGGTATCTTTCGGCGATATCCAACATATGATAACCTCCTGAATTTCAAAAAAGCAAAGGCGAAAGCCAGGTACACGCGTAGGCAAGCCGAAAGACAGTCCTGGAAAACCTATGTATCCTCCATCAATAGCTCAATAACATCCAAAAGAATGTGGGATCAGCTTCGAAAGTTTAGAAGCGAGTACGCTCCTTATAAGATCCCTATACTGTCACCTCCAGGTACACAAACGAATTTAAGAGAACAAGCAGGTATATTAGGGCAGCATTTCCATAACATATCAAGCTCACTAAACTACTCCACTGAATTTCAAAAGTATAAACAATCAGCAGAAAAACAAAAACTTCCGACAGCAGGAAGTTCCGAGAAACCATATAATGCAACCTTAACACTTTCCGAAGTTAACAGAGTACTCACTACCGGCAAAAAAACAGCGCCAGGTCCGGACAGAATACATTACACAATGCTCGCACACTTATCTTCAAAAGCAGTTAAGACATTGCTCCGCTTTTTTAACATAATCTGGGAAACAGGAAAAATGCCGAATGCGTGGAAAAAAGCCATTATAATCCCTTTCTTGAAAGCTGGAAAGCATCCTACAACAGCTACAAGCTACCGACCTATAGCACTAGCAAGCTGTCTCGCCAAGTCCTATGAATCTATTATAAACATCAGATTGACATACCTCCTCGAAAATGAGAACCTGCTCGATAATCATCAGTGTGGGTACAAGAAAGGCTGCTCCACAACAGATCATCTAGTTCGGTTAGAACACGAGATACGTGCGGCCTTTCTACAAAAGCAATATTGCCTCACAGTTTTCTTTGATCTCGAAAAGGCGTACGACACAACATGGAGGTTCGGTATTTTAAGGGATCTAGCGGACTTAGGGATCCGCGGGAGAATGCTTAAATGTCTCGCTGATTTCATGTCCGATCGAACATTCCAAGTGCGTTTAGGAACGGTGCTGTCCAGCGTATTTATTCAGGAAAACGGTGTACCTCAGGGATGCGTATTGAGCACAACATTGTTTGTGGTGAAAATGAACTCGCTCAATAATGTAATTCCATCTTCTATAATGCATTCACTATATGTGGATGACCTTCAAATTGCATGTCGTGCATCGAACATGGCAAGCTGCGAATGACAAATTCAAATTACACTAAACAAACTAGCGCAGTGGGCATCTGAAAACGGCTTTCGCTTCTCAAGTGAAAAAACGATTAGTGTTGTCTTTACACAAAAAAGAGGCCTACAACCAGATCCCATCCTTAAGCTACAGGATGCCACACTACCCGTGAAACAAGAACACAAGTTTCTGGGTGTTCTGTTTGATAAAAAGTTTAACTTTCTCGCACACATCAATAGTATTAAAATCAAAGCGAACAATGCACTTAACATTCTAAAAATCCTCTCCCGGAAACGGTGGGGCTCTGACCGTAAATGCCTGCTACACATCTACCGCACTTTGGTGCGTAGCATATTAGACTATGGTAGCATTACATATGGTTCAGCCAGACTATCTTACGTCCGACGACTTGATCCAGTCCACAACTTAGGACTACGACTAGCATGTGGTGCTTACAGAACATCACCTATACAGAGCTTACATGTTGAATGTAATGAACCTCCTTTACAGCATCGCAGAGCGCTACTAACTTTTTCCTACATACTCAGAATCCGATCCTCACCACAACACATATACTATAACATCGCCACAAAGTGCAGCTCACGCTTACATTACGCAAATAAACCAAACATGATTAGGCCGCTTATCTTGCGATACGAGGAATACTGTCGGGATTATGACATCCCTCGGGAAGTCCTCCAGGTTGCCAGAAAGCCAGAACGTTTACCCCCGTGGTGTGATTTCACAGCGTTATGTGATTGGACACTAACACATCTAAAGAAAAGAGACACACCACATCAACACATTATACAAGAATTCCGATCTCTTCAAGACAAGTACATAAACTACATAGAATTTTATACTGATGGCTCCAAAACGGAAAAACACGTGGGTGTAGGGGCTGTAACAGAAAATTGGGAAACATGTATTCGATTACCTCAGCATGCCTCTGTCTACACAGCCAAAGTGTACGCGATATGGACGGCAGTTCAAAAGATCACTGCTGACAAACTTCAAAACACTGTCATATACACAGATTCATTAAGCGTACTGAAGGCTCTACACATGAAATCCCAAAGTGAACCCTTGTTAGGCGATATTTTGAATGCATTAACGTCAAACAAATATGGCAGATCAATTAAGTTATGCTGGGTACCAAGCCATGTTGGTATATTGGGTAACGAAGCGGCGGATAGATGCGCATCAATGGCAGCGTACAAGAACATTCAAAATACAGCACTTCCATATAAAGACAGTGTCAATGCGATTCGGAAGGCCTTGACGTCAAAATGGCAACGCGATTGGGACACTTGTTTAAGCAACAAGCTTCATCTAATTAAACCTGTCATTGGAGAGTGGAAATCATGCAGTCACCAGCAACGATTCTACGAGGTGATCTTGTGTCGACTTCGAATTGGACACACACATCTGACGCACAATTTCCTTCTCCGAAAAGAAAACCCGCCAACTTGCGAAAAATGTAATGAAGCTCTTACAGTCATGCACATCTTAATAACATGTCCACACATCGATACACTGAGACGGAGGTTTTTACACAGCCTGTATAAATTGCACATCCCATTACACCCTACCCTATTACTAGCAGATGACCCCCTAGTGCCATTTCCTAACCTCTTCGACTTTTTAGAAAAAACTGGCTATTTACACCAGCTATAATGTAATGCAGGTTTACCTGCCCTAACGGTCCTTTTTATTTTGTCGTGTGACTGGCGCAGCATGGCCTCAGTTGCCTTTGTCCCACTAAACCCAAACTAACTAACTAACTAACAGATCTGCACTCCACCTTACTGCTGCATGCCTTTCTGTAAAAGGCTGGACATTGGTGTTAAGATTTTTCAAAATCATTCCAAATAAAACTGTTCAGCCGCAGTTAAGATAGAAAGGCGATTATTATTATTATTATTATTATTATTATTATTATTATTATTATTATTATTATTATTATTATTATTATTATTATTATTATTATTATTATTATTATTATTATTATTATAAACTTGACACGTTGCACGAAATACGAAAACAAAATTGCGGCATCGCAACTGTCCTGCAAAAACGTAGTACAGGAAAAGGGTTGCTCAGGGCTCAATATTAGCCTCAGCTGTGCACTGCGTACCCCCTCATTCTTATTTTGCTTGCTTTCTGGCCGATTTCAAAGATTGAAATCAGCGCTAACGGAAGAAGCTTTTCTTCTTCTTCTGTAGCAGCGGCCGCTAGTTTTCGTGACCAACAATGCTGGCGTGGAGGCATTCTTTTTGTTTAACAAACGAATCAACTGTTACAATATGCATATTCAGAGACGCTAGACCATGGAAAAAGATACCTACAAGCACCTTATTTCTCATTATCATCCTGACTCGAAAGCGTCAAGTTCCTAATTATTGCTTATTTTGAACGAATTCTTTTTACAGTTACACGCATTGGTTCCTCTATGATTTTAATTTGTTCATTATACTCTCCGTCATATATACTCTCCGTCACTTGCGCATGAATGAACGCTTAGCTTCAAGTTTGGTGCGTGTAGTCTGAGAATTTTGCTACAAGGCTGCTCTCTCATGTTGCAAAACATAGCAATACGTAATATAAGTACTAGCAATTAAAGCTACGAAAATGCTTATAAACATTTATTATAGCACCTTTTAGTCTGTCTGATGCAAATTCAAGCCACTGCAGAGGCCTGTTTAAGCAGAAGAATGCGATATTGCTTAGAATTTGGAACGAAATCAAGCGGATGTCATCGCTTTTCTTTTTCGGAAATATGAAGTGAAGCTTTGTTTTAGATAAGCCCCTAAAAGTGACGCTCAATTGTTGAAAAGGCTTCGAAGAATAAATACTATTGTTACGTTTATTTACATAGCTTTCATACTAAACCTTGTACATGGTAGCAGTTAGCCCGAATGGGAAATCAAAAGAACGGTAGTGAAGACTTTAGGGACTCTTAAAGGCAAACAATAGAGTGGTGCGCTTTTGGCATAGACCTATTGTGGCAGATTTTGTTTCTGCCTGTAGCGCGCAACCTAAGGCCAAATTACAACTTGTATGTTTTCGCACGTACTGTACCATTCGAGTGTTCTCTCACATAAAAGAGGAACCGCTTTTAACTTAGCTCAGCATAAAAAAATAAAGAAAATAACCGGCCGCTGTAAAGGCACTAGCGACAGAGAGAGTAGAAAAAAATAAGAAAATGACGTACAGCAGACCGCACCTATCCGCAGATGACAAAGCAACAAGAGGGCAAAAACTATACCTTGATTATTCGAGAAAGCTTCTCATTCTACGTAAATTTCTCAATGCAGTCCGAACCATACGCCGTTCGTGATTGTGCGCGGAACAAGGGGCTGCTGCATCCGTTCGATTTTCTTTTTCTTTGCTCGGCAGCGAAAACCAGGTTATAAGAAAAATAAATAGATAAGAAGAAAGAGACAATCATACTTTTAGGCCTATCTAATACAAGTGCGCAGCTGAATATTTCTCGCACGGTATAGGCCTTCCGGTTTACTAGCAGTTGCTATGGCATTGACGTTTTCTTAACTATATACGCCTCTCTTCGGTCACTCCTACTAGAGCGTGCAGATATTTTTTAAAGGAAGGCAGAATATCTCCGCTTCAGTTATGCCAAAGATATACTGACACGCCTAAAGAGAGAAAAGGGGAAAGAGGGAAATGGCCGGGACGTTTACAAGATGTCTTTCTCGATGAAAGATTAGGCGAGCTGTAGATGAGCTAAGCTGAAATGTTCAATTCAACTGGTCGAATAGGCGGCGAAGCTCCACGACAAGCGTCCGCATTTGAGTATGTTCTGTGCGTGCTCAGTGAACGTAGTTTACTTGATGAGAAACTAATAATTGTTCCGTTTTAAGGTGCACAGAACACTCCAACGCACATGAAAGTCAAGTCAAACGTCGAACCACTGCGCCAGGCATTGGAAGAAGTTCGGCAGAGAGGTTCGTTATCGCCAGTGTAATTTACAAGAAACTGGTTTGCGATACTGTTATGGTTCTAGATAAATACAATGCAATATTACTAAAAAACAAATGGTGGCCCGTGCTTATGCGACCGGCCGTCAACGAACCTGTGCTATTACTACCGGGCTTAGTATCTAATTTATGTGCGAATATAACTAGTAGAAAGTATTGATAAAGAAAAGTTCGGCAGCATGTTACACTCCGGTAACACGTGAACGTGAAAGCCTGCTGCACACTTGGCGGTGCGCCTTCTCGCATAGTCGCGTTGCTGCTTTCTCAGTCCGGCATCTTGGGCTCGTTTTCGAAGCTTAGCTGCGGCTTTGCGCGTCCGTGTAGCGGTGCAGACTCGTGCCTACGACGTTTCTCTTTGAGTTTACGTTGCGCACTCTATGCAAGGGATTGAAACGTGTGCTGTTCTGTGTGTCGTATGGAAGATTTCAAAAAAATATAAACACTGTTCGCATCACTTTGCTGAGCGCTTGTAGCCTCAGCTTTACGGGGGTGTGAGCCATTGTAATTTTTTTTCTTGCTTACTGGGGTATGAGCCCTTGACATGGGCACGAGTTTTTTTTTTTGGCACCATTCGACTAACGCCACGTTTCTGTGTGTTGTAAGCGTAATTCCAATGAATGTATGCACTGCGCGCTTCACTTTGCTGTGGGCTTGTAGCCTCTGCATTACGATAGGGATGAGCCATTGCAATCTTTGCGTACTTAGGAGGGTATGAGTCATTGCTGATGACGATAGTTCTTGTACCATTGGAGCGGACGATGCGTTTTTCTTTTTTCAGGCTCATCGGGGGGTATGAGCCACTTAAAACTTTCACCTTAAAATCTGAAAAGGTATACATTGTTGGTTTTTATAAACAGACTCTTCGAGCCTTCTGTTTTAGTGCAATGTTATTAGTGCAATGACAAATCGCCCTTGACGGATATATATATATATATATATATATATATATATATATATATATATATATATATATATATATATATATATATATATATATATATATATATATATATATGATTTAGTGCTCTTACATTCATTGTGTTAGTACTTCGTTTTCGAATAAGACGGACATGTACGAAATAAAAGACGAACACTTTTCTAGCGTTATATGCCCCCAACAGCTAAATGTAAACCTCGGACCGTCAAAGGCTAACGAAGTACTAACACAAAAATTTATATAAATATATATATATATATATATATATATATATATATATATATATATATATATATATATATATGTAGCCAAGAAATCGAAACGCCAAAACAGCAGTTGAAAGGACCGGGGCTGTTGGGCTAGTTGGCATGGTATCATGTACACTTGAGCTCAAAGCACACAGAGACATAGACAGTAAGGACGGGCAAGCGCCGTTTCCCGTCTTTTCGGTCTACACCCATGTGAGGGGTTTGCGCTAAAGGGTACATAAAGAAAATCTGCGCTTTGGGCTGCGGTATGCGGCTCTACCGAAACTACGACGTGCTGCTTTTTGCTAACAATTGCATTGCAAGTGAGGTGTTTACTACACGCAATTCTGTCGATCTTTTCGGGAACGCCACCACAAACCGGAACGGGAAGTACATTCATCAACCGAAATCGCAATTTTCCCACTCAATGACCCCTGATACGGAACGAAGCTGCTGACATGGTCGAGGGCATCGTTGAGTCCTTTTACCCCCTAGATTCCGAGTCTGCACCGAATTCTCCCTACGCCTTTCGGCGGGGCGTTGACAGGGTGCGAGGGAGAAATTCAAATTACATGCCCTCCCGGCACGCGCCTCAGCGTATGCCCGGAGTGGCCCGGCGGAAACGTTGTCAAACTGGCGCGACAAATCACGTTGGCCTGATGAATATTAATATCCGCGGGAGTGCGAACGCGGCCATCATTTATCAAAAGCCTAGACACGCGCGGTGGTCTCACGCAAGCGCGCACTGACGCCAACCGCTGATACGGTGGCGTCGGCGAATATGTCAAAGCACAGCCTCGTCGGTCGACCCCACGCTGACGTGGAATTAAATATTTGTAGCAGTTCCTCGGAGTCTCTGAGCTCGCTGTTCTCTGTTCAGCAGTTTATTTGCACCCACATGATACCCAGCAGCTGCCCTCTGTTACCTCCCACGAGCTAAGTTGGCTGCAGTCGGCTACCGCACGCACGAATGATTAACATAGAGCAACGCTGGGATTCACGACGGCGGCACGAAAGGTTTATGTCGTCCAGCTTACTCTGCTGCCTTCTTAACACAGCAGCTTGCTGTTGGGCCCTTTCCTTCGTTTGCGGGCGCTGATGAAAAAGTTTATACATATCTACTAAGTCCTACAATAAACATTAAATGCGCTTACCTGCATTATACCCGTTTGTATCTTTTCCTCCGTTTTTTGAGAAATTTCGTTCTACTCTCTCTTAATCTTCCATCCACACCCCCTGTTTCCCCATCTTTGCCACCTATAGGTGTACATATTTCTATGAAACACCACTGTCGACAAGTGAAACGCGAGTAAGTTCGCGCTAACTAGAGCGCATTCTTTTGTTTTCCTCTTTCTCGAATCCGTGTAACTTCATTACCTTAAAAGGACGTCTTGTTGGGCGAGTTGGTCACAAATCATCTTGGGTACTAGGCGCGAACACACATAAGAAACAATGAAGGGGACGGGACAGAGCACCACTTACAACTGCCGTCGCATATACCTGTCGCGCAGTTGTAAGTGGCGCTCTGTCCCGTATCATTCCTTGTTTGTTGTGTGTGTTCGCGCCTAGTACCCAAGATGAACTTCAATATGATTCCGATAATTTGGCCTTGTGTTTAGCCTGCACCATTCTTTTGCGACCGGGTAAGTACTGCTGCAATGCTTTTCTCTTGAAGCTTTATGTGTAAAAGTGGTCCAACTTTTTAAATTCCTTCTAGCGTTTGAATTGTCCACGATGTTACAGTTATGATGCATGAGAGGCGCAGGCACGAGTACTATTGCCTATAGTGTGGATTTGGTGTGCGTTCGGTGTGCGATTTGGTGTGGTGGACACGTTCGCGCCCTTTACGCTAAGTATACTTGCCGTGAAAGACGAGTTTTCAGAATGCGTTACCAGATGGCGTTGCCAGACAGCGTGGTCTAGTGTTCCTGTATATGCTCCCGCAGGGAGCATACACAGGAACACTAGCGTGGTCACCACTACTCGTGTTTCTTGCTGTGCAAATGGTTTCCTCTTATCGCTGAACTCTTTTAACGATGTCCGCTACGCCAGGCGAGCATCTGCCATTGCAAGGATATACAAGCGATGGTCTGCGTTGTAGCCGTCGCGTGACTTATCGCTCACTAGAACGACTATCCTCGCTGTACAGAGCGCGGGTACAACAGCGTAACAATAATACTTACAGAACTCGCTCACGGGCTAGTCAATTTTTTTTAAGCGACAACTGCCGCGTGAACTCTATGCGAATGTCCCATTCGCCCTGTGGCCTTTCTTGCGTCCGTCGGGATGACGCTGGGGTTTCACACCTTCCTGAGAAGGAAATCGTATTCCACGAATACCGTATAACGTTCCCTGGAAACGCAAATTTCGCTTCTAAGGAAATAGGACCAATGTTAACATCGGAGCGCAAAATGTTTAAAACTAAGGTGGTGTCAGGTGCCCCGATTGGGTATCACCTTGCATGTGCAACAGCATATTGCTTTATGAAAAAACTTTTACGGCCGCAGTGTTTCTGCAGTGGCGCCACCATTCATTAAAGCAAGTGAATTTTCCACAAATATAACTTGTAGGTTTTTTGACCTAGCTGTTTCGTGAGACCTGAGATTTAAATGAATGTTCATGCCCATTTTCGATGTCTGTAACAAAACAACATAGCAAATACAGTTGTCACGAAACATAAGAACTAAGGGCGTTTAAATCTGTCCATAGCAAGGAACAATAAGAACAGTTTTTGGCGTCATGTTCGTTTCGTATCCTAATGCCAGTACCAAGCCCTCTAATGCCAGCGTAAGTAGCATAAAGAAGAGCCTTATTCTAACTGGTAAATTAGAAAAGAAAGGAAACTAGACCTTAGAATATATAGGGTGGGTGTAGGCGCTCATTATCATCTTTTTCAGGCGGTGGTGACGCCTGTATTGATTAGGACAAACGACATTTCGAAAACTTAAATTTGGCGAACAGCGCTGACCGGAACAAAAAAAGAAAAAGCGAGACAGGCAAAATGCACACCAAATGCTCGCCTCACTAATTACACCACTACACGTAGAAAAGCAAGCGCTATGTGATGTCGGTAGTTCGGTGCCTATAGCTCAGGATGCTGATGACTGGGCACCGTGACCTGGAGGCGTTAACGCATCGTGCTAAAAGCATACTTCGTGGAGCCAGCCTTAATCAGAGGAAAGTAAAAAAGAAGGCTATGAACTTTGGAAGCAGAAATTTTGAAGCAGACAGCAAGAATCCCATCACGTAAGACGTGAAAAACACAGAACACCGCTTATTTATGTTATATGTGACGTTTATTTGATATTTATAATATTAGTCATATATGATAAGGCGCACACGCTTCAAGCGAAAACGTCAAGCAGCAGGCGGAGGGGGCAAAAGCAAACAGTTTTAGTTCACGGAACGCTTAGCACAGCGCTTAGGACCACGTCTGATTGCTGAACGATCGCTTTTATTTTCTCTTTTTTTCATTTCTTCACCTCTGTTAGTATTTTCCCGCCGCGATGTCATTGCTCGAAGCACTACTGAAAGCTGCGCTCTTGGGTCGGCGAGAAAATGACCGTTCAGATCCCATCTTTCTTTGAATAGTCGTTTGCAATTAGAGACGAATGGGATCTAAGAGCACTCCTCGTTGCTCCTGCGAATGGTGCGACCGGTATTAGACTATAGGTCCCCGAATAGTCAGCAAGAGTCTTGATTTAGAGCCATATTTAAAGCTTGGTGTTCATCCGCTGGTTGGTCCGACCCAGCAGTAGTCGGTACTGAGAAAATCAATGCAGCGCTAGCGTTTTTACTTCCTCCAAAACTATTAGTTCTCCTGGAGACCGGCTGGGATTTTATAGCTTGCGTGTGCACTAAGAAATTGCTTGGGGAACAGTAGAAAAATTGTCAATTTTATGCTTGTTTTTTTTGCTTGTTTTCTGTACAAGTAGCGCATCGAATGCGGTCTTTTCTCGGTCTTCTTTTTTCCTGTTTTTGCCCCAAGATCGCCTTCCTCAAGGCAGTATAGGAAACACGGTGCGCGACCTCTTAACCTCACTATTTTTTCTTTCTTTTCTCTTTCTCTCTCTCTGATAATTCGACAAAATATGCAAGGGAAAATAATGCCCGCCAATTCGAAAACATGCCTGCAGCGAAGATGCAGTCCTCCTTATCGGCTTCAATCACACTGTTCAATACATAACCCTGCAATGTACAAACGTTGTTCCACCACATGTCGAAAAATTTTAACATCAGGTTAACCTTTATGTCTGGCCCTGAAGTGCACATTTGGACAAGATGAACAATGGAATGTTCTTTCAGTAATTGCCTAATAATTTTAGTAAGTAATTATTGTTGATACTGTTTGCTGAACTATCCACTACTGAAAACTCCCTCCAGCGTATCAGGAACGCTACTATTTAGTGCGCTATAAAATCACAATTCTTAAATCAAAATTTTGCACTATTGAACTGAGCGCAACCTAAATGATACGCTGGACAGTGGAGGGTTAATAGTTGTCGCTGGTGCGATGCGACATTTCTCGTTGCACAAAATATTGAGACTGCGGTTTCACACATCGCAGCTGCAGGAAACCACAATAGCGCTGCGCTGCGGTTCTTCAAAGAATCACATGCAATCTTCCGCTGATAGCTTTTCGTGGCCTGGGCGGCGCCAGTACACATGGACTGCCGACTTCTTCTTCTTCTTTTAATTTTTCACACCCGTTTTCATTCTCCAGGCTAGCCAACAACGCTTAGTCTTTGTCATCGTTACTGCCTCTTACTTATCCATTTCTATTCTTTCCTCTGCGCGAATACTGCTTGCCCCTTGCTTTTGTCCGTTTTAGTCTTTATTCCAGGTCTTAGGGCCTGCGCAGATCAGTACTTGGAGGAAACAGCTGTGCGCCGGCTGGCGATAACAACGACCCCACTCGCAGGAAATGTATAGCTGTCACACATTCAGCGCCCCGCCATGCGAAACGTGGCGCTGTATAGCTTGAGCTGACGAGCAAAAGGGAGACAGCGAGAAGAAAAATGAGATTGCGCAAAAGGTTATTGCGTGCCAGCTCGACGTAAATTGAATTAACTGCAGCCGCAAGCTGCTTTGTATGACGGGGCATGCTTTTCCTCAAGGGAGCATCCGCGAACACACCTTGTCAGCAGAGGTAAAACACTAGCCATAATCACTTCATATGATGCCTAACTGGTCTTGAGTTGCTAGCTATCGGAGTAGCGGATCAGACTCGCACGGGGCTGTTTATAGTGCGGATACAGAGGTACCGTTTTCTCTCTTTGCGCATAACTTTACTCTATAAATTGTCCTGTGTAGCGCGAGAATTCCAACATTTAGTAGTTCAGTGCAGTAAAGCTTGAAGTCCCGCCAATGAATAAGTGGTGTAACGAATGAGCATGGATCACCTGCTTTATGTACAAAGACAAATAAAGGAAAAAATAGCCTAATGCTATGTCGCCCACTGTCTGGTTTCAACCCAATTATCGTACAACTTTGTCCACAGCCGACTTGAGCATATAGTTAGAGCGGCAGCAGCTTTTACAATCATTTCTTCTTTTCTGAAAGGCGTCCTTTCATGGCGGCTCGCTGATGTGGTGTGACAAATAGATATGCTGCGAATGCAGATTGGTTCCCGATTTTCCAAACTTTCTGGAAAACTTCTATTGAAGAAAGTGAACGAGATGTGAAGAGGAAGCTCTCTTTATTGTTGCCAAAGCTTTAATGTTAAATAGAGAAAGATAAATATTTACTTGTCTATTTTCGACTCGTTTCCCACTATATCAGGCTCATAGCTCTCGTCGTATCCAAGTAAAGTAGAAATGCTAGAGCTTAGGCGCACTTCGCACACAAAAAAAACTAACCCGTGCTTTCACTGCGCCTAACTCGCTTATGCCCAGACACAGGTCCTGGCGCGAAATGTGCAAAAACCCCCTTCTACGTAGATTTAGATGCACGTTAAAGAACCCCAGGTGGTCCAAATTTCCGGAGCCCCCCCACTACTGCGTGCCTCATAATGAGATCGGGGTTTTGGCACGTAAAACCCCATAATTTGATTTTTTAAAGCACAGTTCCACTTCAAGAAAATTTGGAAGAACTTGTTAACCTGTAATTTTATCCTTGGAGAGTACGACTGCACAAGAAAGATTAATTTTTTAATAAACCAATTAGTAAAGTAATTAAGTAGTTTAATTTTAAATTTAATGAACTATTCATATGAAGAAATTTGCTCCAGTGTATCAAAATCGTTATGCTATGCGTTAAACTTCCCGTGCTTGAACCAAAAAAAGACCCGCCGTGGTTCCTTAGTGGCTCTGGGGTTGGGCTGCTAAACACGAGATCGCGGGATCGAATCCCGGTCATGGCGGCAGCATTTCGATGGGAGCGAAATACGAAAACACTCGTGTACTTAGATTTAGGTGCACGCTAAAGAACCCCAGGTGGTCGAAATTTCCGGAGTCCCCTACTACGGCGGGTCTCCTAATGAGAAAGTAGTTTGGCACGCAAAACCCCATAATTTAATTTAACCGAAAATTTTAGGCATAAGAACAGCCTAGATTATGTGCTACACCGCGCATTACATGGTTTATTTGATAATAAGCGTTTATGTATCAAAATAGAACACGGACAATAGCTAAATAAAATCCTGCCTGTCTGCATGCTTTTAAAAGATCAGTGGTGATATCGGCTACCACATGTGTGCTCGCCTCAAAAACAGCATGAAGGATGCAATAGCAGTTTTATGATAACAATAAATGCTGTATTGAAGCATTTACTGATCACGGGAAACCTTGATAGAAGATGCTTTCACCATGCGAAATGAATTTATTGCGTTAGTGGTACATGCAAAAGTCCCCAACACGCGTGCTGAAAATATTTTTCTAGATGAAATTGAGCAGCTTAGCACTTATCTTGTTTTTATGCAAAATTGCAATAAAGTGCTGCGTAACTCATTTCCCTGTCGTTTGATAACTTCAAATATTTCTCGAGAAAGTTATTAGTGGTCTAAACTGCAACAGCGTGACGAATGTACATAGACCGTAGAAGAGACCAAGAGAGCGATATTTCTTATCTGTTTGGTTTTTTATTTGTTCTGCGTTACGGTCATACATTTTGGACCCTCTGCTAGGCACCTGGTGCCTAATTATCATAATTGCCTTTTCTGCCAAAGTAACAGTGCCGAATGCCTTAATAGCGCTCCGCTTCACGTAATTGGTTGCATAAGTCATCTGTTTTTTTTTATTTTTTTATTCAACTGAAATTCCACGTGTTTCCTAGACGCGCAGCCTTTGTAGTATGTATGTTTATATAAGTTGTTGCCGAAATACAAGCGTTTTGTGCGATGGTCTAGCGGGCACACTTTGCCAAGGAATGGCTACCCTTGTGTCGTGACGAAGCTGGTGCGCCATGAAAGTGCGACGCGTTTTCGGCGTCCTGTATTCGACAGAGACTCTCCGCACCACCTTCACAAAACGCAACACGCACTGATAAACGCCACCGCGTCCAGAAGGCACACTTCGGTAGCCATTCACGCCCCACACTTTGTCCGTCTGCGCGAAGGCAGCGCCTGCTTTCGTACGCGCGCTAAGTGGAAATAAGAAATGAACTACTCTCTGATCGAAAGGCAATTTAACGGAAGTAGCATAAATAAAATTTTAAAGCAATGTCACCAATGTGTATGTAATTCTCCCTTCTCTAGTTTTTGGATAGATTATAGCAACCCCCCCCCCCCCCCCCTCAGTGTTTGGTTTACACTGTTCCACTGTCAAGCGATACCGCATGTCATTTTGCGTCCCTTTCAAAGGGAGGGAGAGGCAACCAATGTTTAATCAGACAAATGTTTGGCAAAGCCAAATTATATATATATATATATATATATATATATATATATATATATATACAGGTAAGCAAATTCGTCAGGCTACTTTCAAACGTACAGAACATGAGCGATGCTGCAAGGTAAACAAAACAAGTATTTAATTTCAATAGTTGTGACCACTGGACTGATCTTCATTTGGGAAGATGAAGATCGGTCCACCGGTCGAAACGTTTGAAATTAAATACTTGTTCTGTTTACCTTGTAGCATCGGCCTGATGAAGATTCCCAGTTGAAAATGACAACAGAGGTTGTGTTCAGTACTACAGAAATTTCTGTTGTACAACAGGATTTTTCTGTAGTAACTACAGATTCCTGATAGAGCGACAGACTTTTCTGATGTACAACAGACATTTGTTGTTGCTACTACAGAAGTACAGTCTGTTGTATGTCTGTTGTTACAACAGAAAGCTGAAGCTCTACAACAGATTTTTGTAGTACTACAGAAAAATTTGTCATCACTACAGGCACCCTGTTGTCCCAACAGAAATGTTCCTGAAGTAACCCGAAAAACTTCTGTAGTGCTACAGAGAGCTGTTGAAATACTACAAAAACCTATTGTGGCAACAGGCCCCTGATGTCACAACAGAAGTGTTCCTGAAGTAATGCGACTAACTTCTGTTGTACTACAGAAAAATGTTGTTGTACGACAGAAACCTATCATTGCAACAGGCCCCCAGTTGTCATAACAGAAGTGTTCCTGAAGTAATGGACAGACTTATGTTGTACTACAGAGAACTGTTCCACAACAGAAACCTATCGCCGCAGCATGTACCCAATGATGACAACAGAAGTGCATTGAAATTGTGTGATGCGGCAAGCTTCTGTAGTGCCCGGTTAAAAAAGACAAAAGGAATTCCTGTCGCAACTACAGAAATTCTGTTGTACGACAGAAGTTGTTGACATTTCTTAATTGGGAGACATTTCTGACGTTACGACAGAAATTCTGATTTCGCAACAGAAGCATTCTGTCGCGACAACAAGAGTTCTGAAGTCGGAACAACAGCTTTATATCCTGACAGCGACTCCGACGTTACGACACCAATTCTGACGTCGCAGCAGAAACATTCGGTCGCGACGGCCAAGAGTTTCGAAGTCGCAACAGAAGCGCTTTCCGTCGCGATCCTTTAAAATTGTATGTTTTCGCATCGGTGGTGTACACTGTACTTTTCTCTTGCGCGGTATTCAATCGCGCTTCTCTGAAGCCGGCAATGCTGATGGCACCGACACCGGTATTAAAGTCGACGTGGCGAATAGTTATAATTGTGCCGTGACGACGCGGCACCAGCAACGCCCTACCGGCCTCCTCAAAATCGGCCGCTAATCAAAATCATACCATCTGCGGGAATGGCTGGGTATCCGTTTTTTTTTTTGGTAAGATGTGGCACACAGGCCTGTGGACTTACATGTGCTGTTACACTGACACATTAGTTAATTTCCCAGGAATATTTCACAAGCTTATGCGAAGCGGAAAAGAAGATTTGGGTTGTTCCACAAAGTTGCGTGAAAAGCTGTCTCGCTCGGGTCTCATTAATCTGCTACAGTGCTGCCGTGAGAAGCCAGTATGCTGTCAGAAAGAACTCTCATCCACGAATGTTTATGTAGCTATTTTGCATTGAACACACGAATTATATGCGCGCTCAAAAGTGTAAAGAACGAGAGACAAGTGTCGAAACTAGCAGTAATAACCCTAAAAGTCAACGTTGTCTATTTCTGAATTCCTTATTTAATATGGATATCGTACATCAAAATCGATGTTCTAGCACTGCACGATGTACCTGTCGATGGTACGAACACACTTGCTCTTCTAGAGATGTGGCACTTGACGCGGTGGAGTGATAGCGGATCTTGGCTCTCAAAATGCAAATGTAAACATCAGCGCATCAGCACGTCGTACTATTCACATGGCCAAAACGTACACTCGAAAAGCATGTCAGGGGTGGTGCAGTGGTAAGATTTCTGCCCGTCGAGAGTGAAGACGGGATTCCTTTTGACATGATTATGATATTGGGCCTGCACAGTATTTGGCGATCCAGGATGGCGGTCAGCCACGCAGACATTGATGCCAGGCCCATAAGACAGTATTTTTGTGAATCTGTTAGCAGAGCTATTGAAGGATACAAGATACAAGACCCAGTGCCTGAGTGGCTTCCAAGAATGGAAGCTTTGCTACACATGCGTGAATTTTAATCTCATCACGTAACCCCAAGTGAGGGTGACGTATTTTTAACATACGTGTTGTGTTCTTCGCGCGGACTGCTTTTGTAAACTGACGTGTTGAAGTCGGCAATAAAGAAAAAAAAAGCAGTGGTAAGATGCCGGGCTCGGAATCGTGAGGTCGCATGTTCGAATCCTAGGCGAAGACATTTTTTAAAATTTTTTTTTTACTTTTATGTTTTTTCTTTTTGTACTAACAAATTTACATAACCTTACGGACGTCTCTGGCAATTTTTAATTAAATATTGATCAAGAACTACAGAACTTTCTACTACAGGACGTCACACTACAGACAACAGAACTACAGGCAACAGAACTACAGGCAGCAGAACTACAGAAAGAACGTCCCAAAATACGACAGACTGTGAAAGTTTCCTGTTGTGTTTTTCAACTGGGTTGGTCCACTGGTCGATATTGTTTAAATTAAATACTTGTTTTGTTTACCTTGTAGCATCGCTCAAGTTATATATATGATTCCCTGTTGATGAAATAAAGGATGCTAGTTTTCGTCAAGAAGTCACAAGCATTTTTTTCATTCCGACCACAGTTCAGGCTTGTGTTCCAAGCGGTACAAAGTCCCTTTAAATGCATTAGCATGTGTTGTCTGTAGTATCTGACCCTTCAAAAAATCATATATAGAGGTGAAAAAAACTGACTTGGACTTGGACATTGCCGAAAGTTTCGACTGCATCTGACGCCGCTAAAGCGCACAGGATGTAGCAGACAAGGAAGGACAGTGAGACTTCTCTGATACGGAGACATCAAAAATGTCTCAACGACGAACGTAATCGTGATTGCACGCGTGCTTGTGAGCACATGCACACGCACACACGCTCACATATCGCCCATAGCACATGCGCACGAACGCATGCGCACACAAATACGCACACGCTACGCATACGAAGGCATAAACCTGACGAACGAGCACAACTATCCCTGAGCAAGAAATTCGTTGCAAGGGTGGAAGCCAGTCACTGCCATGTTTCTGTTGGCGCATCTAGCTGCCGCCTCTCCACGTCTATGTGGTGAGTTTATTGCTTGACGTGTTTGGCGACTGTCGGTGTGATTCGCTGCCACAATCTTTGGCGCCTGCTGGAGGCGAGCAATCCATGGAACGTTCTGTTATTATGCTTGCTTTCGCAATCCAAGTTTCTCTGACACGAATGCCGCCATGGCAAGGGTGCGTAATGAAAGTGCACTGGATTGGAAAAAAGAAGTGTGGCAGAAGTATACAGGGAGTCGATCGATGGGCTAAAGCGAGCCAGTCACTGAACCGAAAGAAGGCGGATATCGAGATATAGGCTGGCCCATCTCCGTTTCATCTAGGGCGTCCAAGGAGGACCCAGTTATTGGCAGCTGAGCATCGCGATGTCCACGCTGATGACGGGATTGGAGGGAGGAGAGCTTTCGCAAGAGCTACTGTGACCTGATGAGGGGCCACTTGAGTGTGTTGCAGAAACATACAACTATGTAAAGAACCAGTTGTTGCACCTGCCGGCCAATCCTCTTACCCAATTCGCAAAATGCCATGTTTCTCGTACGTTCTCGAAGAAAACCCCATTATCGTGAAAAGTTACTTCGTTTAGACCTAGTAAACCTATAAATGTCTAGTTAGAGATCTTGTACTTAACCTCAGGCTTTGTCTTTCTTTATGAATTCTGTCACAGTATCATGAGAGTGAAGCAGAAGAACACGGGACGGGGATTACCTCAGTGGAGGCATTGTCTGCGCCACCCCCTGAGGTCCTTGCATGAGAACTGGACTCTCTATGGGAGTTGTAATTAACGTTTATTTATTTATTTATTTATTTATTTCACATTCCTCACCACTTACTCTTTACCGTACCTTTGCCCCTAAGCCACCCCTATGTTTAAAGTTTCTTCGCTCTCGTTTGCTATTCACAGAGCCGTACACTCTGCCACCTTGTTCTGGCATGCAATGGGAGGGACTCTAAAGTTTGAGTATGGCTGACTTGACGATCCAATTATATTCGTCACTCATCCGCGTCTCCGTATAGGCTGGTTTCAGTAGTGCATCCGTGAAAAAAATGCTTTTGCGACGTCGACAGGAGTCACGCTTATTAATTCCACAAAATGTTTCACCAACCAAGGCAAAAAAATTCACCAGTTCAGCACTTAAAACAAGCCGAATCCAGTCGAAAAACAAATCCAGTCGTATCACACATTGTAGATGAGCTCTTTGGCCCCAGCCGTAGACCGGTGCTCGAGTGTTTACGTTAATAGTTTGTCGATTACTTTTGTCCTTATTGGCTATTGAACAAACCGAAATAGAGAGGAGTGCAAGACAAGCACTTTGAAACACCTAAGCTGTTGTTTTGAGAGTCTGACTTTCTCTCTTCCCTTCAACCTTCCCTTAGAGTAGGGTAGCCAACCGGACTCTTGACTGGTTAACACCCCGCCTTCCTTATCTCTCTCCGTCAAGTATGGGGCTCACCCTGCAACTATTGTTTAATAATGACGCATGATGGGTGTATACAAGGCAAGGGGACAATAATTCAGTACCTATGATTGGAGTCATGCTCACGGTGATTTTTGCTTTGCAATCAAGTTTTCAGAAGCATATCTGCGGCTATAAAACTAGGCTCGAAGTGATATCACTACGCGTTCACATGTAGATAAATAATTGCAAATACTTCTTTCTAAACTAGACTTACCTGTCTACAGCCTGCTTCGGAAAAAAGTCACAAAAACTTCACAAAAAGAAAATCCGTGTTTAAATCCATTTCCGATGCACATATGTAAGCTGTGCGCTGAAGGTTGTTCTTTTCCTCCATATATGTATTGCGGAAGTTTCTGTTAATCATAAATCACAAGTATACATTGCTTAGAAGCTGCCTCTGACTATGCAAATATACACGCATGAAACATTCTACCAAATCAGCTCACAGCGCGGGCATCCGCAATGGTTGCTTTATCTCCTCCGCGCTGACGTAGGCGTCTGCAATTGTGGCTGCGCGGAGGACAGCTGCAGCCTCTTGCGTAAGAGCTGGCGCCACACAACATGTCGAAAGACGCGGTGTTGATTTGTAAAGGAAGAAACTCGCTACTGCAAATGGAAGTCGTGTTCTCGGTACAACACAATCTGAAGTAAGCGAGGTACAGTATATCACGACGGTGCGCAATATAACAGAACAAAGAAATCAGACTGCGAGAAAAGCGCCAGACGCTGCAAGAACGCTCGTACTGATTTCCAGACCATGGTACTGAACGTCTTGAAGGAGCATTACGGGGCTTGGTAACGTTTTCGCCCAGATCTGGCAGAAACTATAGATTCAATAATACGTTTCATCAAGCCTTCACAGCAGGGCTGGCAACTAAGCCAAGAGAACACGCAGGTCACCTTGTTGTGCAATGCAATCTTCAGTTGGAGTTGATTGTTCGGTGACATGTTCAGAGAACCCAAAATGCTAGAAAAAAAAGAAAAGGTGTGCAGAACTCGAACAAATGGTGCTAGAGGTAAAGTTTATGAGCCTCCGTAAGGTTCTTCTCGTGGTCTCTGGAGTGGCCGCAGCTTGACGCCAGTTCGGCCCCAGTTTTCTCTGCCCTAAAAGTGAATAAGAAAAAAGAAAAACAGAAGCGGACCATACGAAGCAGGCTTGAACGAATGGATATAGAAGACAGAGCACAGGATGGGCACTTTCTGTCCATGCAGTCTTGATCCCCCCAGTGTTCTTCATAACCAGGCAGCAAGCACCAACGCGATGAAAAATATAATCACAGGAGCAGTTTTAGAAGTCTGGTGTTGAAACTTCATTTGGAGATTTCTAGATTTGATCTTCCAAAAACAAAAAGGATGAAAAACGATAGGGCACCAAAAAATGAGAAAGAAAGGAATGCAATCGTGCACTTCTTTCACTCGAAATAAACGAGCTGCATTGTCAATGGTGACGCTAAAAGATTACCTTTAAACCCAGTGAGCAATACTAGCGAACAAAGTTCTCAGTGACTGCTAACTTCCAGACATCGCGCTTGTGTATATTATGCAAGCAGCATGTATTGTGCAGAGACCTATAGACATTCTGCTGCTGTTTCCATAGCGATTATTGCCCCACTTCAGCGTAGCAAACATCTAGAAAAAAAAACAACGTGCAGCTGTATGCAAACATATTTTGAGTGGCCTCTTAAGCAAGTGTCTCCGTTGTTTATTGTAACGCTGTCAAGTTTTATGCACTGACTGAAAAAAAAATTGAGAGGAAAAAAGACACAGTTCAACGACTGTGATGCAAAATCTCAATGCCACTAATTTTCTTGTGGTTCCTTTGTGTTCTGCACTATTCATCACTCGAAGCATGATTCTCCACCTTATCATCCTAGCTTCATACAAAGATTTAGTTCACTGCTTGGAGAATGTTACATTCGAAGGAAAGAAATATTGAAGCCACAAGGAACACATTTGTCACACGGTGATAGGACGACCCCACCCACAACAGAAACGGCACGTTCACGATGGCAACGCCGACGACCACGCACAAACGGTGTCACAAAAAAAGGAAATATCGCCGACTGTAGTTCGAATGCATGTTTGTACAGATGGTACAAACCAATGCCATTTCAATAAAGAACAAGCATAAGCTTCTTCAAACTGCACATAACTGTGACGAAGGAAAAGGAAGAACCGACAAATTTTATTTACACAGATGAAAGTGAAGAAGATATTGATATGTTAGAAGATTTCACAATGAAAGTGAAACTTCTAGTTTGAGGAACCATGGCTGGAAGGCTACCACTGTGATAGTGGTGGTGTCGAAGCAATCAAGGTTAGCCTGGCGTGCTTGGCCAGCAAGTTGAGGGCTAATAATCAATCACCGAACAGCTCCGAGGATCGACTGTAGTCGCGCCCTCACATATATTTGCCGCAGAGAACGAATTCAACGCCACCACTTGCCTTCATCTACTCAACGAACGCCGCTAGCTAAAGGTTTTGCGAGCTTA
This sequence comes from Dermacentor albipictus, assembly GCF_038994185.2. Taxonomy (NCBI): domain Eukaryota; kingdom Metazoa; phylum Arthropoda; class Arachnida; order Ixodida; family Ixodidae; genus Dermacentor; species Dermacentor albipictus. The sequence goes on along the minus strand of NC_091823.1, from coordinate 76,499,230 downwards.
TCAGAACAACGGTAACCCTGATTTTCAAGGACGTAAACGCTGCAGTCACTGAGGGCACAACAGTTGAGCTTCACCTCGTGAGGAGCCGGCTCAAACTATTTCAGGAGTGACTTCAAATTCTAGACAAAAAGTTCAAACTACTGACTTGTGGCGATTAAATGAAGAATAAACCTTGCGCCGAACATAAGGATAATATGGTAACTTGCCAGTTAAAAATCAAATTAGCGCTTTAGACGCACCAAAGCACCTCTAACGTTCATGCACTGAAGATGCAAGCAAGCATCGTTGGAAGTCAAACATCTTCGATTACACAGTAGGACTATACTGAAGACAAAGTGCCCTGTCTAAAACGAACATTACCATAATTAGAGACGCGGGTGACGGAATCGAGGACCGCCATGAGGTAATGTCATCGTGTTTAATAATAGCGCCATGTCGAAGGCACAAAAATGGGGCAAGCAACTGGCTGTTGAAGCCACATAATATTGCGTGTGCATTTTTCTACGCTGTGGGGCATATGAAGAGTAGAAATTAGAAAAGATCATTCGACGATGTGTCTGGGTTTGGCAGTGTTTTGTTGATACCAGCAAATGACCACTCAGGCAAAGTGGTCAACGGACAAACATTCAGAATTAATGGAACAACAGAGTGATCATGGTTACAGCTGGTGTGCAAGAAGCAGTTTCAACAAGGACTACCGATGTCCTATGTTTCGCGACTTAAGCTGCATTTCGTTACTAACCGGTGACATGCTGCTTCGCTATGGTGGAACTTAGCTGTTTTCTGTGAACAGTAACTTGCAAACATGTTGAGGCCGATGTGACAATACTTCTGGCGCACCTTCTATGTAAGAACATTTTAAACTATTGACGCTGCGAACTCCAACATAACAGGTAGAAAACGTGGCACACAAGGACAGGCGCCTGCGTGCCTGTCCTTGTGTGCTGTCTCTCTCTGTGGTCGTTTGTTTGCACAGTCATAAAACTGTTTGGTAATATGCGCCAACTCACAGAACAAGAAGTTCTTCTAAGCTGTTGTTTTGTCCGCGTATAATCGGCCTTCATACTACTGGAAGGGGACGAAGCGAAGGAACTGCCATTTGTCCCATTCCACTTCCAAGAAAATAAACAGAAAAAGAAACGGGGATTTTGACACTACCGGCAGAATAATGTCTAAAGGAAAGACATTTACTGTTCTGAAAGCTTTTGACAGATAAGGACATGCGCAGCCCTTTTTGCATTTGATGGTAGCTCGGGTGGAGAACAAGCGGAACTGTTGTACACATTCAATCAGGGGATGACTGGAACCGGGAATACCATCTTAACTTCTTTATTAGCATAAGAAGGAGTCGATCATTGCAGGGATTTAGCTATATAGTCGTATTCCCTTCTTCTTCTTCATTATTTGGTGTCCTCTTTTCTTCCACGTTCCATGTTTCTTCCTTTCGGCTCTTTATTTTACGTTCTCTATGCACGGGCCTCGTAGTCCTTCAACTCAAAAAAGGCAATCGCAAATCGTCGTTTCCACTGTGCGCTCATTTTCTATCACGACGAGGCGCTGAGGTTATAAGAGAGAGCGATGTTGTAAATTGCAGCCACCAGCACTTTGTGATGTTGCACTCTGGTCGGCGTTCGGTGAATCGTGCTGAATCGGAGATGGCGGCGAGGAAGGTCGACAAGCTTTGAGTCTTGATATGTCTAAAATGTATGTACAGAAAGATTTATCTGAAGGGATCAAGTGGAGAGGTTCGAAGCATCTGCTTCCTACTACTGCATTTCACTCGTATGTGAGCTAAGATGCTATGAGTGACGCATATTACTCCAAATAATGTGTTGAATAACGCAGAAACAACAAAAAGAAAGAAAGTGTGAATGATCTACTGCAACCTTTTATTTTATTTCTGTCACACTCAGTACATGATGTCACAAGGGACTGAGACTTAATTCGTTGGTCGCTGTAGCGCACAGTGGTAGTTGCATACAGGTACAGGATATATATAACAAGAAAGGGGGTTAACCGAGGGGCCCGATTTTTTATTAGTCATATCATAAGAAGCCAACAAACACTGACACCAAGGACAACATATGGGAAATTACTTGTGCTTAATAAATGAAATAAAGAAACGATAAATTAATGGAAATAAAATGGTTGAAAAAACAGCTTGCCGCAGGTGGGAACTGAACCCACAACCTTCGCATTTCGAGTGCGATGCTCTACCAATTGAGCTACCGCGGCCCCATTTTCCCATCCACTTTCTTGGGTATTTATGTGTCCTAGTAGAACCCGGGAGGGTTAGCCTGTGCCACGACTAACAGACCTTGGCGGCAGACGTGGAACGTCTTTGTTGCCGCAGGCGTCACGAGAACGTGATCTTTTTACGGTGAAGGCAACTGGTCAATAAACCCACATATGCTACCTGAAGGCATCAATGTTGCCGGTTAACCCCCTTTCTTCTTGTTATTACATAACGAGGGTCTCGAATCCGGAAGCATCCGGTGCAAGTGGGCGTGTGACGCTAGGTACGTAAACAATCTTGGCCAATCCTGCAGAACGTGTATGTGTCACTAGGTAGACGCCCGAATAGACAAGTAGAACAAGAGACAAGAGACATAAAGCTAGTGCAGATGTTGGAAACGAAAGTAGCTGAGTCTGGAGAAGCAAGTAAGGGGAACAAAATGGAACCAGAGCACGCATCGAGCGAAAAGCGTTGTGCAACGTAGGAGTGAACCAAAAGTAAAGACATTTCCGTAAACATTAAGAAAGGCTACGTTATCACCGAATCCCACTCTTTATGGGATCCGCCGAAATTTTTTTAAAGAGAATTTTTATTTAAACTTCACTGTGCAGATGATAAGAAGATGGCACTCCTTCAGCTGACTACTTTTATAGGCGGAAATTATTTGCACGAGAATTCGACATGCATACCCGACTAATTAGGCAAATGTTGCGAATTAGCTCTTGAATAATTATTTTAGGCAAATACATTGTTCAAATCTGCAATTTCGCAAGACCTATCCATATCGAACCAATTTCGATATTGACACCAGGTTCGAAATATGCGTTCCCAAAGTCCGTGATAAAATGCGTTGGTGTATTAGTTACATTATTTTTTGCCTATATATGTGCACACAAGGACATTTTGTTAAATATAAAAGTGAAATAGCGCATTTTTACGGCAAGCTTGACTGTGTTTGTCTCAATACTAGTGCTACCTTAAAGATTTCTTCAATGTGGATGGACTTTTCTCATTCACTGGTTGTAAATCGTAAACTTCAACATGTGCGCCAACATGAATATAAACAAGTTTATTGCTGAAAGTTTGTTACCTAGTCAATTATAGATTTCGATTTCTTACGAAAATAATGCTGTCCTTTTCATGCAATCCAGCTCCATGAGTCGCTTTGTGTTGGATGAAATAAAGAAATTTTAAATATCTAAGCAACGTTAAAGGTACTTGATATTGTATATTGAACCACTGCAGGGGCTGCCTCAAAATTCTTTAAAAGAATTTGAATAGTCTGATGTACGAAAACATATTTTATATTTCCGCCGGGGTCTGGCCTTCATCAGGCATGCGTGTGTGCAGTGCATGAAAAACAACTTGCAACAGGTGGCGAACGCCGCAGTGGTGGCGCTGGCTAACACTCCCAAGATTGTACTAGGAAACGCAAATACCCAAGAAATTGGATGGGGAAGCGGCGCTGCGGTAGCTCAATTGGCAGAGCATCGCACGCGAAATGCGAAGGTTGTGGATTCGTTCCCCACCTGCGGCAATTTGTTTTTTTCATTCACGTTCATCTCCAATAATTTATCGTTTCTTTATTTCATTTATTAATCACAAGTAATTTCCCCGATGTTGTCCTTGGTGTCAGTGTTTGTTGGCTTCTTGTGATATGGCTATTAAAAAAATACAGGCCCCTCGGCTAACCCCTTTTCTTCTCGTTTATATATATAAACGAGAGGCTCAATTTTTGGTAATCATGACCATATAAAGCCATCAGACAACGAAGCCAAGGAAATCAGCGAAATGAGCTGTTCTTGAAATTAAAATGTAGGAAATCACGAAGAGAAAACCCGCCGTGGTTGCTTAGTCGCTATGGTGTTAGGCTTCTGAGCACGAAGTCGAGGGATCGAATCCCGGACACGGCGGCCGCATTTCTATGGGGGCGAAATGCGAAAAACACCCGTGTACTTATATTTAGGTGCACGTTAAAGAACCCCAGGTGCTCGAAATTTCCGGAGTCCTCCACACGGCGTGCCTCATAATCAGGAAGTGTTTCTTGCACGTAAAACCCCTCAATTGAATTAAATTAGTTTAGCGAAGAGAAGAGAAATGCAAGTCCAAGAAAACGTTATTTGCCTCCAGTGGGAGCCGGACCCACGTCCTTCGCATTACGCGTACGTTGCACTACCAATTGGGCTATGGCAACAGCTATGAAATCGTCCACTAACTTCGGCACCTATGTTTACTAAATGTAGCCCTTAGACTGTTAGCCAGCGCCACTGAGAGCCATGGTGAGTGGATGTGAAACATCCTTTTTGTCCAACAGCGTCACGTAACACGTGAACTTAGGAATGCAAGGACTGCTACATGGCTAAAAAATGCGCGTGTGCTATCTAATGACGTCAAGTCGGGCACACCCCTCGCTATGACACCCTCGCTAGGAATGAAGGAACAGATAAAGAAAACCGAGGGGCTCAATTTTTAATGATCATGTATGTTTATATATATATATATATATATATATATATATATATATATATATATATATATATATATATATATATATATATATATATATATATATATATATATATATATATCGTTGTCCCCTTCCACAAAGAAAAAAAGCCATAAATGAAAAGAGAGGAAGTTAACCAGGACTGAGCAAGGTTGGCTACCCAGCACAGTGAGAAGAAGAAAAAGGGTCCAAGGAAGTCAGGAGTTTCTGCGCTCTGTAGTCGCCCTCGTAATGAAAATTCTCAGCGCTTTTGTGGCCTTCCGCATCAGGGATCTGCGAGACCATAGCCTCAAGTACGCTCGTCTGGCTGGTTTTACTAGCAGTCCAAAGTAAATAGTACCGATGCCATTTTCTAATGTATCTGCCACAAGCAACTTCAGTGAAAAGACGAAGTTATTGCAGATGGGACCACAAATATCAAAAACAATGGCTAACACAAAATACTGGAGTCTTGTTTCGCCAATTGTGGCTGGACGTCTCACGTCTACACAATTATGTGAGTGCTATGAATCAGGACACAGAATAGTGCCATCGGCTCGTCTTGGCCAAAGCAACCTTGATGGCTCTTACATTTTTAGTGCGTTACTTTAGGACGATACTTGATGGTTTTTCTGCCTCGATAGTTCTTCCTCTTTCAATTTTAAGTCGCATTCACGAATAAAAATAAAGCAAATGTAAGAAAGTAGGAGCCGAGGGTGCTCTTAGAAAAATTGAACTGTCGGTGTCAGAAAAAAAAAACGGCCTGCAAGCTTCATTTACTTATTTTTTGGCCTGGGAATGGTGATTGTCTATTTACAAGCAAGCCATCTTCCCTCGATAGTATTTGCCGCGACCTCAATCTACAAAGATCAGCTCGTCGTACCTTCTGAATTCATTTGAGGACAAAGGCACAAGCAAAGAGCATAAAGGCACATCATCAGCTTCACTTGTAATTGGATCTCGCATGCGCAATATTTATTTTCTCTTAAGAAAAACCATCAATTATGCATTACAGCACATATTTAAGGCTCCAGAGCCTGAACTCGGCGTATGAAACCAAACAAGGCCTTTTTTCTAGCAAACAAAAACATCGGTAGTACATCATACAAGATTTCCTCTTTGTAATACGAGTTTAAGATATCTTTGCTTTCCCATAATCTAGAGTAGACGTAAGCATAAAATAGGTACTGGCAAAAAAAAGGGTTTTACGTGCAAAAACCACGATCTGATTATGAGGCACGCCGTAGTAAGAGACTCCGGAAATTTGGACCACCTGGGCTTCTTCAACGTGAACCTAAATCTAAGCAAACGGGTGATTTCGCATTTCTCCCCCGTCGGAATGCGGCCGCCGTGGCCGAGATTCAGTCCCGCGACCTCGTGCTTTGCTTCTCAACACCATACCCACTAAGCAACCACGGTGGGTTCGCTACCGGAAAAGTTGATTGGTGGGATATGATTCTAGCGACAATCTTACAATAGGCGTAGTGCATGTTCGCAACGGCACACCCCACATTAAAACACACCACTCCACGCCATACTGTGCACTGTTCCATATGGATGCAATAGTTTCCTGTCGCAGACAGAACCTCGCTGCGAGTCTCGTCTCGGCCCAACAGCCATCCGCGACGCGTCGGACGCTGCCGGCTTGGACGCTGCCTGAAACTACCAGCGCTACCGGCGCTGCCTGCGTGCCGGCGGACGCTCTGCGGAACTCACATACCGCTGGTGTTGAAAAGAGCATAGGCAACCCTGTCTCAGGGCCTAAAGATGACAGTCAAGTGTATAGTGCCCTGTGTCTGCCTTTCGAACGTCGCTATGGGAAATGACAGGTAAAGGTTCAGTGTAATAGAAGTTACAGTTTTAGTGACATCGTGAACGAACATTCGAAAGAACTCGGAAGCAATATATTTTGTTACTTCTTTGGGCAGTAGCTAGCGTAGGTGATGCGGTCCTATATAAAGAGTTTGGGGCCAAAGGCCACATCTTACGAAGTTTTGATTGATTGTCAAGATCGGATTTTGTGTTTGTTATCGTCCTGGTAGAATTGTGCCGTGATTGTGATTCAGTCCAGTTTAACTTATTTGCATTTTTAGCTTTACTTTAATAGCCTTCTAAAGCTTGTTCTGCCGTCCACTTTGATGAGACCATGACTTGCTTTTGTTTCCACACCACAAATTCTATTTGAAGAGGCTGCCTCAGCCGCGTGTTAACCAGCTACTAACCACTGAACCATATTGGAGAGCGCGATACCACTGGAAAGTTTGTGTCTGTGACACTTTTTCGTCTCTTTGGTATATTTAGGATAATTAGTATAATTGGTACGTGGTATATTTAGGATGATTGCTATATTTTCTCAGTGAAAATGGCACTAATGTTTCCAGCAAATGCAAAAGTAGTATGAAGAGCACAAAGCTAAGAAATGTAAGGTGCCCAACAAAGCGGACCTTGAAACGGAGTTTTCGGCGCGTTGTAGCATACGAATCTTTTGGGTGACTCTGCGCCATCAGAGTACAGGATTTATCCTAAATATTGCCGAAAAAATTGAAGCCACATATGACATATTTGATCAACATAATGATACGTATACAGGGCTGCAAAGTTTTACGGACCGTGGTACCTTAGAAAAAGCCGAATATCTCCGCAATCTCTGGACGCAGTTCGCTATTCGCCTTTACAGCCTGCACCTACTAGTGTCTGGTATAAACATTGTGATCTACGGTTTCACTGGCTACGGTTACGGACTGCTCTGAAATTCAATGTTTTCTGAGATCTTGTGGTCCGCAAACGTCTGCGCTTGTCTGTACGTTCAATGCACAGGACTCCATAGCGGAACAACCGAATATAGAGGATAACCTCAAAGTGAATGACCATATTTCTACGAATGCGAATAAATATGTCCTTGAGTATGATTATGAGTGACACTATATCTATATATCTGCACTTAGAACCAACTAAAAGGCAAACGCGAAATCGGAAAGCGAAGGCAGCAAACCATATCCGAAGAAAAAGTGAGCATTAAGGTGAACAAGGACCTGTTAAATATAGAACTTATATCGCTAATGGTGCCGCGCCTGTTTAGAGCGAAGGAAGAAATAGGAGCAACGAAAGAAAGCACTCTGTACGACATTACGCACAGGTTCACTTTGTGAGTTGGGCGCAAGCAATTTGAACTCGACGTTTCGAAAGAAAAAAAAAGCAAAGCCTAAAACTTCGACGCCTTACAGAACGTCAGCGAGAGAATGGAAAAGGAACGCCGGAACAACGTCATGGGGGGGGGGGGGGGGGGGGGCTGAATAGGATGGGCCTGGTCACGTGACAGATGCCACACTGTATCAGAGCCAGATAACGCGGATCGAATTTCTCGGTGCCAGTGTGCGCCATCGTCAGCTTACTACCAGAAGAAGCCCGCACACACACACACACATACTTCGGTTGCTGTCACTCCATTCACTCAATTTTTTTTTTCATTCGGGTATGTGCTCTGCAAAAAAAAAAAAGTTAACTGAACACAGGCACGGGCACAAAGCCTGACCTGACGCTGTACGAGACGAATTGCGTCAAGGAAGGAAACGACGAAGACTCGGCAGGGGTCGGAGTGGCAGACAAAGCAGCAGTGTAATGGCACGTCTCATCTTTAATTCAGGTTACCGGAGAATCCCCGCCTCGTGTATCCGGAACCATCGCGAAGCGCCGAGAAATGTCGGAGCTCCGCACTGCCTTGGTGCGTTTTCGATTTCAGGGGAATAGGGTCAAGTAATATTGCTGTTTAAATTTTCGAACATAGAAAGAATGCATAATCCGGAAAATTGGGAACATGGAAATCGATACATTCTGAAAATAAAAAACTTATGTTTGACATTTAATGCTGAATGTTTGATATTGGGCGTGAAAGAGTGGAAAACGGGTGATGCAAACTAGAAAGCAAACAGTTCGACGTGCAACCATAAACACACAAGGTTACAGTGTGTTGTTAGTGCCCCCTGAAGTTGTCATGTTATCACGCCAGAAGGGGATATTGCAATGTTAAGTGATTCACAATGTAAATATGACAATGCATAATGCAATATCACAGTGCAAAAGCTTCGAGATAAAATTGTAAGCTACGCCAATTATCGTAGTTAGGGTACCTTGTCGTGAAGTGTCAGTTAGCTCGGCAGAGAAAAACAAGTTCGCCAGAGATTTAGGACGGTTTTCGTGTGGGGAATGCGGAAGCATTATATAGTAGCTTCGGTGAAATGTCTCTTTGCTCGTGTTCCTTGCCCGCGCAAGCCCTCGCCTGCGTTCTAGCTGCGCTTCGGTAAAAGACCAAATCAAAACGTGCCAAGCACCTCAACGCGCTCGCTTGCCCACGAGGATTTCATAACTCGAAGGACTGTTGAGTGGTGTTCAATGGACATTAACGCCTTTTTCTTTTACACATTCGTTTTATGCACTCATGACATGGCGCGAGCTCCTCCCCATTGGCTGCGCCAAACCATGCCCGATGACGCACGCAATGGGCCACAGCCAACAAGGTGGCTGCGACGTCACGTGTGCAGTGACGTCCGCACCAGGCACAGCTTTCGTCAACCAGAACTGTGTACCTGCCATGACGTCAGGGAAGCGTGCTGGTCTCTTCGCCCCGGAGGGTAATAGGTTGCATTCCCACCCAGATCAAAATGAAACAAATTTTTTATTCAATGTCATTAATTAATTTTCTTATGAGATGTTACGTGAGAAATGTGACGTGAATTTGAGCGTTTCTTGACGTGTTTTTACCCTTTGTGAAGTCGGCCATTTTTGGCACTATCATTAGGCTACGCCGCCGACTACGATGGATTTTCGCGTAGTGGGGCATATAAGTTTCTCGCATTAAAAGGGTCCCTTACAACTCTATTGTGAGGGCCCGCAATAACAGATAAATATATATTTCTCGACAGTATACATTAGTGTAGTAAGTTAATTATAACGTCGTTCGAACGTCGCAATAGTGAGATACCATTACTGTTTAAACACAATTAGTGCGGCCTTATTGGGGGCTGCCGCCGAGACCGGTGCTACAATACTATTTAAATAGAACAACGCAAAACACTGTGGTCTTCTCGTATAGGGAAGCTGGCATACTATGAAGAGAGTACTATGAAAGCGTACCTAATACAGACATGTAGTAGCACCTTAGCACAACAGGTAGTTGTAGCATAGTGGTTCTTGTAGCACGTTAGAGATTTGCTCGAATGTAGTTCGTCTTTCTCTAACGATTAGTTATTTTAATGTCGTAAACCAGTGTATAATATATTTGTGTATCAATCGGCAAATACAAGAGGAAAATGTTTTTATTTGCTAGCACATAATTTACTAGAGCTATTGCAATAAGCTTTTCTAGGAATAACTACAAAAACTTGCAATTCTGTCAACTTTTTTTCAGTCTCAATAAATATTGCGGAAAGCAGCGCTGCAGTGATGTTTTGTTACTATGCTGTCTTGTTGATGCAAACGATTAGTGCGGCCGAAAGCGGCCGCGCTATAGCAATGCATATATAAACAAAATATTCAAACTACTGTGAAGTGTATTATCCACTCACAATACATCTGAAATGCTAGCAAGGGAAAGCGATGTACAACTTCACTGATTGCTTCATCGAGGGTCATTGTTATCATAAACCTGCAGTGTGTTAGCCATGGTGTTGTCAAACGTGTCCATTACTTTATTTTGGGTTATTGCAGAAAGAAGATGGACAGGGGAAACTTTTCTGAAGCACGCAAAATTAAACAGCATTGTGCTTAGCGCAATACAATTTTGAAAACAGCTAGTAGAACCACGTAATCGTCAACTTAAAAAAATATATCAAATTGAGTAGCCATGTACAAAAAAAAAAGAAAGCGCTGCGATAAGAACCCGTCACCCTGTCACACACAATGCGATGAAAGACCCTTGAGTTCTAGCTGTAACAAACGAACAGGCTTCCTCTGGTACGCGATGGTTTAAATGTCTTGGGGATGCAAATGACTTGGTCTAGTAAGTTAGGAGCACGGAAACATGGTTTTCTCTGTTAGGCAAGCGGTGTTTTCGGCGATAATTTTAGCCCGTATATAACGCCGCAGCACGCTTATTATGCAGGTGAACAATTTGAGCACCGACTGCTGAGCTTCGGCGAGTAACACGCGGAGTTTCCCTGCGCAGCCCACTTCGTTGTCGAGGCGTCGTTAGGCGCTAATAAATGGGTGCATGGAATCGCTCTCGCCTGCATGCGACGCCTTCCATCTCCCTCGTGCATTTGCATTTCCCCGCACATTGCTGCAGATACACGCATGCCGGCATGTTCCTTCCATGAGAAGCCCTTTCTTCCCCGGGATTTTTGTCATCCTGCCAACTTCCTAGCAGAGCCTGCATCTCATTTAGGTGCGGCTGCCGAGGCAAGAAGACCATGAACTCTTTCATTTTGGCCCTGTATATACAGGGCACATGTCTTTCCCATACATTTCTTCAAACTTTATCGTCGTCGTTTAAGTTGAGCCTCGGGAAAAGTGGAGGTACTGTCCGGGACAAACCTGCGGCAGACGTGTCTGAATGCGTCCTATTCCACGATACGCAAACAGTAACGCGACAGAGGGCTAATGATGTGCTAGAATGTGGAATGTGAGTATGTGCCAAGAAAACGCGATACGGCGAAGTTTCAACTGTGTGACACTGTTTGAGCTCATTTTTATATTTTTCGTTACCTTTTATAAACGATACATATTGTGCTCACAGAACTCAAAGACATTTGTGTGCACTCGTAGCAGGCTTGGTTTCTGCGCTTAGGTTTCTGTAGCTTTAATTGAGTGTTGGAATGCTGAGCTATCCAGCGGATCATCATGCTGCAGTAGAAAATGTGAACAACATTGAGAAAATGTTATTGTAGTGCTTTATTCATCGCTGTCACCATTGCACATATACCGGTGCAAAACTTCACAGTGATGAAGGTGTCAGTACTAACAGAGCGATGAAAACGCTGAAAATACACCATCAATATCATCTTAAGACACTAGGCTGCCTAATAGTGTACCGTGACATTCGCTCCTGCCCTGTCATCGATCATGTCTGTTTTTTTTTTCCAATGGTCCTACCTCTACAACAACAAGAATACGGAAGTTATTTATAGGGATCGCATCACGTTATCAAAATGTTTAGTCAGCAGAGCGTAGATAAACCCTTGAGACTTCCAAGAAACGATGACTCATTGACCAAGCTACTAATAAAAGGTCGAAGAAGAAAGCACGGTAACATGCTGCTACACGTCGTGAAGAGCAGCTCAACAAGATGCATTTCTGTTCTTGCAGTTCCTTCAGTTTAGTCTTTCTAAACTAGATAACTATGCAAACAACATTCTGAATAAAACGTATAGCTTGTGAGAGCTATACTGCTGTATGCGTAATAAATAATGCACAAAACTAAATCTCTCCAAGGCAATTTATGCCGGTGTCTGCACACGGTACGTGTCCAGTGTTAATGGCGATGTCCATAAAGATGGTGTAAAAAATTACATGGCTTGAACGAACTCCTTTATAGAGCTGAAATTCCAAGTGCTCATTTATGCTAGTAAGTGGACGACTCGTGTAGTATTGTGTAAACACTGCGAAGTGTGTCCCATTTTGTGTAGTAGTGTGAGGAGAAGGTAAACGTTAAATAAATAGTCTGTCGAGACATTCTTATCATTGTTATAATTTTTTTATTTGTTCTCTTGTTCTAATATGTACTACATTATTAATTAAATTTTTATTTGCTTTAGGACCAAGTAATGAAGTAGCAGAGATGCTAGCTACCTCCATCTCTCCACAGCAATTGATTTGTAACAGAACAGAGCCTAACCTAACATTACTTTTACGAGGTGATATCCACATTCACCAAAGATTGTCAGGTGTTTCTTCCTTTGGGTCATTGAGATTCTAACATAGGGTGGAATCTGAGTGTGCTTCTTTTTTGGTTGTTTGTGTGTTTGAACACGGCAAAAGAAGGCCAAGCAAGCTTTGCGGCGTTTCAGGAAATCTCACTTGCACTTTGCACTCGCGAAAGAGCCTCGGCAAGCTCACAAAGATTCAGTTCGGTCGTTTTCGGTGACAAGCGAGGTCGTAAAATGGGCGTTCAGTCTTTGCACGGCACAGGCACCACGGTGGCTCGTAAATCAGCTCGGCCCTCCGAGTCAAACCAAACAACCACTTTTCAACACCCACCAAGCACCGTGTGCTCTAAACTTATGTAGCACATGCTTTACCACTAACCAAGATGTTACCCAAGAGGATCTGTCGTCTCACTCGGGGTTGTATTCCTCAGCGGCCGTTAAAACGCAGTGACACTTTGCGAGGCATCGGCACCCTGCTATGTTGCGGCTACATAAAACGACTGTTTAATAAATGCGTTTAGATTTTTTTTTTCTTTGTCACTTGCTCAGGCTCTTGGCCAACTTTTTGGGGCATACCTTACAAACTCAGGATATTCTTTTGCAATCAGGAATCACAAGGTTTTCCGACATTATTTCTAGCCTAGCGTGAAAGGAAGGCTGTTTCAGTGCACCGGAATTCTTTTCTCCAGGTGTACGCAGCTGAGAGCATTCATGTCTGTGTTTTGTAACGTACTTCATTGTAACAGCCTCACCATGAAAAAAGAATGAATATATCTTTGTTTTCAAAGAGGCCGGGCGTTTGGCCCAAGTGTGCAGCGGGGTATTTTTTGGACTGGTAGGAAGACATACCGGGAGCCCTCTGAGATCCTGCTTCTGACAGCGGATTCGGAAGCCAACGACCACAGGGAGAGTGTGAGTCTAGCGCAGCTGGTGTGCGACATGGGGGTGGGGGTGGGGGACGCAGGAATTGTCCACGCCAGGACTACCTCCGTTTTTCCCGGAGCGGCCAAGTCCATCGCAGTCCCAGAAGAGATGCTTAATATAGGATGGCGGTGTCGTTGCAGTAAATGCAGGGGTTCGGAAGGTCGGCGCCGGCAGCAGTGCCATCTTTCGTGCCATCGCCGTTTCGCTCGGCCACCGTGACACAGGAGCGCCATTTCTACAGCACACGCGTAGTCGGGGCAGTTCCGGTGCACGCCTTGCGGATAAGTACTTGCGCATTCCTAGGGCCAGGTCTTTCGGGAGTGGGTGCTTGTTGCACGGGATTGCATGCCGTAAAGTCTTTCTTCTCGTCTGCTTCTCCGATGCTACGAAACTCGCTGGGCCTATGGCGATTAGTGGCGGTACCGGCTGGTCGGGGTGTGCGCGGGGCGTGTGGTGTTGCACGCGTGCTAAACGTGGGCCGCCTCGTTTCCGACTGTCCCCGTGTCCCGGGAGCGAGTCGATACGGAATCGAAGGTTGTATCTTTCTCGCAGTAGCGCCCCCTTCTTCTCAATCAAGTGAAGAAGCAATCCCGAGGGACTCGTTCCCGTTAGGTGCTAAATGGACTCCGTGTTGTCGCAGAGGGTCACGACGTCTCGGTGTTTCTGTTCAGAGGGGAGCGTGTTGCCGCACTACGAGTAAGTAGCAAGCGCTGCCATCCGCATAGCACTGATCTCCTGTTAGGCGCTGGTGGGTTGTTAGTATGTATAGGTCTGAAATTCCCCGTACGACTCGTGGGTTGTGTCTCACCGTATAAAATTGAGGAGGTGGACAAAGTCATAACTGTCGGTAGAAATATGGTGCTGTAACACATGTAACTAGTGGTGGCAGTTGTGTTGTACGCGTTCATAATGCAGCCGATATATATTCTGATGCTGCAAAAAGTAGACAAAAAGAAAAGACTACGGGATTACGTTTTGCAGACATTTTAATGATTGCTTAACCCATTAACTGGCAAGATAAGAAAGGCTTGGCCTAGAACATTTTTATTACTTTATTTCTTCATTATATTGCTCAAATACAAACCAGCTGAAATATTGAAAAGTTTGTCTAAGAACCAAGCGAGGTACAGTACGTCAAAAGTATTGTTGACCAGCTCGTTGAAGGCCAATGTACAGTCATAAACTGGTGATTTATACTTGCTTCGGCAAAGACAATGCGTGTTTTTCAGATGCACCTCTATGGGGATAAGAAATAACAGCTCACTCAAACAAAAGAGAAAAAAAAATTGCATGGCCGAGAATACGACCATCATGTGCGTTAAGAGAATGACGAAGTCATCCAGTTTTGTCATCAGAACACCTGCTGCTGCTCACGATGGCCATTTTATTTTTGAATGCCACTGTTGAGCGGGAACATAAACAGATCTAAATTGAAAGGCACATACTAATATTTAGATTTGTCTCGTTATTGCACATGTTTTTGTTATGTCAATGATATTGTTGAGCTACCAGGTAAAGGGCTGAGAACAGGCAGCTATGAGCAAACTACTGTAATCATGAGAACGACGCATACTGCAGGTGCATTGCCCTACGACCGTGTTGCAGAACCTGCGGTAGCCATAGAAGTCACACCATGCTCTTCAACATGACCGCGTGCCACCCGCTCACGGAAACCCTTTTGACGCAGCGAACACGTTGAGCGGGCTCGACAACTATGTTGCGCTATTCGGTGCCACAGTACTAAGAAAATGAAATTATGGGTTTTTACGTGCCAAAACCACTTTCTGATTATGAGGCCAGCCGTAGTGGAGGACTCCGGAAATTTGGACCACCTGGGGTTGTTTAACATGCACCTAAATCTAGGCACACGGGTGTTTTCGCATTTCGCCCCCATCGAAATGCGGCCGCCGAGGCCGGGATTCGATCCCGTGACCTCGTGATCAGCAGCCTAACACCATAGCCACTGAGAAACCACGGCAGGTGCCGCAGTACTACGTCTCGCCATAACAAAATGTGGCACCCATACTCGCGACGCTCGAGTTGAGTGTGTCTTATTTTGCTTGCATGTTGAAGTTCTCGTGACCAATAACTTGTGGTATTACGCGCACTTATTGAACTGAATTTTCTATTAGTACTTCGATATGCAAAGAAAACGTCTAAAGCCAAAATGATGGCGGTAATAAGTGCTGCAAGGGCCTTTAATGCTGCCAGCTATGATGTGTTTGTGAAATGAATGAAACACTATCTAGAATGCTGCTGTCTACAGTCTGTATGTCAGAATGAGAGGAATGTTCAATTTTGTTGTAGCCAGGCACAGAGACACGGACATAGAAGACACATGAGTGAACGTACATCGCCCTACCTTCCAACAGATTTATTTCCAGTTTTCACAGCCACACTTATACCACTCAAAACGTCATAGAACACGTGCACGTTGGTAGGTAAGTACAAACAAGATAATCTAAACCACAAGCAGACAACTTCGAGGACACAGTGATGAGAAGAAGGTACTTCGTTTAAAACGTGTAACTATAGTCGAGTTCTTTTATCGATACTCACTTAATGGTTTTACTTTCGAATAAATCACCAAACGCTGCTACGTTTCTAGCTTCTGTAACAAAGCGCGTCCTGTCATTCTTGTTTCTCCTTATCACAACTGCTTCCTTTAGTCGCGTTTCGCAATGGCATGGCTGGCAGTCGAGGGCTAGGCAACCGCCATAGGCCACGTTCTTGGCTTTGTTAATGCGCTCCCGTTGTTCCGTCTCGCGCAGGGTTCGTGGGCAGTCTTACCAACCTATTAGGTGCCGAACAAACAAGGTTAATATAAATCCGTCGCGCAATCATTTTTAGTCTGTTGGAGAAGACATCTGTGAGGGGGACCACGCCAGCATAACTGTTGTCCCTTGTTCTCTTGTCAGCACCCCTCTTGCTAATAAAATCAACATTTATATAAATGGTGGCGGTTGTGCATTTCACTTGCTTGGAACCTTTTTTTCGTGGTTTCCTATACAGTGCTTCCGTGCTTCCGTGACTAACAGTAGCACGCGGCTAGGGTATCCACCACCGCCTAAGCATGCGGCGTGTCAGAAGCTATTCTGCCCGAGATGCTTGCATGACTTCTTGAGCACTTCAATGAAGCGCATCTTTGCTATTCCCCTCTTTACAAGTTGTGTTTGCGCGGAGAGAAATGACAAAGGTGGCTCACTTACCCTAGGTTCGTAACACGATGAAGTATATTTTGTTGTTTGCGAGAACTGTGAGGAATGTGCCACAAATTATTTTTTTGTGCCTTCAGTTTTGCACGAGCACAGAATTCACGAGAGTATATTGACACGTTGTAGTGACGACGAAGAATAGAGCTGCCGAAGCGTTCGTTAAAGATCGAACTCATTTGGGCAAACTTGTGCCTAGCAAAACAAAACGATTCAAAACAGCGACTACTATGATCGTTGGTTGTCAAAATCTGATCCACGGGTTAAGAGCATGACCCATCTTTTACATGACTGATCATACAGTCCAGCGCTCTCGCTAGAGCTCGCATACGTTCCAGAATGGACAAAACTGCTCACGTCACGCACGCAATTTGAACAGACCCGATTCTTCCGCTATAGGATTCGGGACAATCGAGAAAGTCACGGTACATGTAGCCGCGACTTGCGCGGAGCCCTAACTGCGTAACAGCTGTTGGGTGGTGAAACGTGGTCCCCCATAAAAAGACAAACAATGCACGTGTGTCGCTTTGAACGACAAGGTGTGTCGCCGCTGTATCAAAAACCAAGTGCAGCGCATTCATTCGAGGAAAAAAAAAACCAGCAGGCGAATAGGAACGCGATGAACAGTGCGCTACTTAACACGAGCGCGACTCCGGTCCTCGTACGTATTTCCGCCCCGAAATAAAATCTCTTCAATCGCTTTCGAGCAGCGCGCGCACTATTTACGCCTCGCTTCTCATACCAATCAAAGATTTATGTCCGGTCAGCGAGAATTCATTAAGCCCCTGGGAAAACATTCCATTAAAACGGCCCAGTGCGCTGTCCGTGCCAGATCCGTTCCGAGTTTTTGAAACTCTCCAAACAAAACCCCGCCTGCCCTGCGTGGAGCTAGTTCACACGGGGCCATGTTCGACGTCAATTGCAGGCTCGTTCCCTGCTCGATTCGAGGCCAGATACGAAGTCGCTGGACCGTTTCACGACCCGGTGCCGGTGCTTCGGGTCGCGCTTGTAGAGCGTTGCCTCGGGAGTCCAGCGTTTCGAAGTTTCGGGTCGTATTGATGCCCGCTTGACTCGTAATGAGCCCACTGGCTCAAAATATCTGCGCCGAGCAGGGACTGTTTTTTTTTTTCGTGAAATGAAGGTGGCGAGTGGATAACGCGGGGGCGAAAAGTTTTCCAGATTCGCACGGAGTCATGTCGTAACAGTGACGCGCTAATATGTTTCGCCCGGCCCTTGTGAGCCTGAATAGGAATAGGGAGGATGAGATGTAGAAGAAAGTGTGATGCCATTAATATACATTGTCAGCGCAGGCCTGTTTCGGCGATGCCAATAAGAGGACATATAACACCGGAAATTTTCTGACTACATTTGAGAGCGGGTGTTTCCGCCTTTAAGTCTCCACATGTAAACAAAATTATGCCGATTGTGCCTTTCGTACAGGGTTGCCGTGTTTCCCAGCGAAAGGAAATTAAACCTGTTACCTAAATTTACCGCAATATAATGACTGGTGCCACCATTTTGTCGATTTTCATTGCATGATATTCAGCTCCTGCTTGGGGCAATTTTGCCTGCCGTATCGTGAAATAAATAAAGTAAGGAACAGGAAATGCGTCACTTTCGTAGTGTAATGAGTGCTTTTAACAAATACCTTTTTTCTAAAAACAAGGTTCGTTTCATTACTTAAGATCTCGCGTTATAAAATATATATACCCGGAGAACTATAGAGAGGTTTATAAACAAGTTTAGCCAAGTTCAACATAATTTGCTGCGCCTCCTGCCTAATAACGAATTACAATGAAAGCAAGAATTGAACTGACACGCAATTTTCGCGTAACCTCGCAGTATAATTACTCGGTTTCTAGCTTGTGCGTTTCTTGATTCGGACGTTCTACAGGCTATTTTATTGTCTTCCTCATCTCTGTTCAAACGTCTGCCATGATCACTTGGCAGGTACGCCTCCATGCGCTCACAACGAGGAAGTTCTGGCGGCTTCATTATAACACTGCCCTCAACAAGTATTTGGCATTATACTGGCATTATTTGACATCAGTAGCCCCACACCAAGTTCTTGCGACTGCAAGTTGTTCGGATGGCAGTGACAACCACAATTAAAGCAAAAAGATTGATTGATTGATTGATTGATTGATTGATTGATTGATTGAAACAGCAAATCTGTTATGATAGACGCAGCACTGGAGAACACCGGATTAATTTTGACCAACTGGAGTCGTTTATTCGACACCCATCTCTCAGTACCCGACCGTTCTTGTATTTCGTCCTCATCGGAATCCGACTAGCCTGGCTTCGAAAGGAGGTTTATTTACATCTGGAACTACAGTAATCTGCTTACATTTTTATGTGTAAGTAAACTAATGTAGAGCGCAACTTGAAATATGTATGTACAAAGCTATTCCGAGCGCGACAGACACGACGACTGACTAGAAAGACGAACGATTTTGGCTGCGTCCTCGTTCATACTTAGACTGCACTGAGACGATCGTTCTCCGTTAACGAGATAGCGTTAAAGGCCTCGTGTCACAGAAAATTCGGTGTCAACGTCGGCGTCCGGCAACGGTGTCTTTGTCAGCGATGATACTCGTATATATTTAGGTGTTTGTGTATGCCACGCCTTGCTATATGACATGAAGTATATGCGGGTTATATTGCCGCACTATTCTATCCCTAAAGTTTCTCGTATCTTGTCTCGAATTGTTGACAAAGTTATTCCTCGGAGTTTTGTGAATGGCTGCCCACAAATAAATGTCGTGAAACAAAACGCCGACACCGCATACCTTTTATGCTACATCTTCTCCGACTTAAATAATAAAAGTGCGGAACAATAACAGAGACCCAACAATTATGTAATCTTTTTTTGGCGCGGCTGTGCACTACCTCCTGGATGAGCCCACGCAAGAGGCCGCGTCTCTACCGGAAAGTTAACTTTCGGGCACATATAGCGTTCACCGCCAGCGTTTTGCGGTAAACATTACGGTTACATTTATTTATTTATTTTTATTTAACCATAATGCAGGCCAATTCTTTGGCCCTAGCAGGAGGGGCATTTTCGGAATGACAATAAATAACAGCAATAATTTCGCTAACAGCAAAAGGGGCAAAAGCAACATCGCTAACACAATGAAGCAATTTTCAACAATACAAAAAAAAACCAACACAGAACAGAACTAAACCAGAAGCAAATACCTACATTTATACAATTGCAAGTATCTATTGCTCACAAAAGAAACGTTCCAGTTCTGCCGAAAAGTCTCCGGCCTTGGTAACACTTGGCGGCAACTCATTCCACTCTTTAACTGTTCTAGGGAAAAAACTATATTTGTAGAAATTAGTTTTCGCAAAAATAGGTCTCAGTGAATGTTCTGCTGTGTGCCTTGTTTTCCTAGTAGCAGCAGGTTGAACTGACATATAAAGTGCAGTTGCCGGGAAGCGTGAGACGTCGTCAGGAATCTTTGAATACTTTCACGTTCCACTCTTAAAGGCGCAGCGTAAGTGTCTTCCAAATTTTTGGGCTGCCATTTCCCAGCAATATTTCCAAGCTCTAGATGCTGTAGCGGTTTCGTACATTAATTTCTTGTATATAATAATGTTAGCGTGCTATTGAAAAAGAAACTTAGACAAACTATAGCACATTCCTTCAGTAAACGAATATTTTTACCGAACCAACACTCGTTTCTTGTCTCAGGAAATTGGTGTAAAGCCGGTGCTCCCCACGTTCTTTTCCACGTAGCCATGAATGGTGTTTTCGACAGATAGGTCGCTATACTGTGCGCTTTAGCCAGCCTTGCTTGGTCATGCTGAAAATCTATCGACTTGCACTTCCTTTGTTTTTCAAGAGTTCTAAAGCGGGCGTACTTTTTTGGAGTCGAACTGTAAATGCCACATGAATAGAATTGCCCCTTTCGCTTGCTGTAATCACATTTAACGCTCAGAAGCGGCGCTTACAATACAGAATTTTTAAACAACCACTTTTAGAGTTAAGCCTGGCTAAAAGTTACGAAAGAGAAAAATGTGCCACTATAAAATAACATAAGTGCCAATGCCTCCAGTATGACAAGTGATGACTGCAAGAATTGGTTTTAGTGAGTACATTGACGTTTCATTGATTTCCAAGTGCCCGTTTGCGAACATCTCTGAGAGAGAGAGAGACAAGGAAGGCAGGGATGTTAACCAGTCAAGAGTCTGGTTGGCTACCCTACGCTGGGGAAAGGGAGAAGGGGAAGAGAGAGAAGGGGAAGAGAGAGAAGGGAGAGAGAAGGTGTAGATACGTGTACGGGTAGTACTTGAGCTAAAGCCGCTCTCGCAAACCAGACGTTCTGAGCAAGCACAGTAGTGCCTTCACTGCCTTCTGAGCCGATGATCGGTGGGGACGGTGCTCCAGTACTGTCTGTTCACTCAGAGGAGGATCATCGAATTTCCTCAATGTGTTGGTCAAAGATTGTCTTTGGGCTTGAAATTGAGGACAATCGTGCAATAAGTGGTCAATATTCTCCTCGCATCCGCAAACATCACATGTAGGACTATCAGCCATTCCAATTAGTGCTGAGTAGACATTCGTGAAGGCAACTCCAAGCCACAACCGACACAAAAGAGGCTTTTTGCGTTGGTGCAGACCGTCCGAAGGTCTGAGTTGAAGTGACGGGTTTATTCTGTGCAGTCTTGTGCACCTTGTATGTGCGGTATTCCACTCGGCTAAGCAGATCGTGCGAGCTAGACTGCGAAGTTGTCTCGCGGCGTCGGTCCTTGAGAGAGGAACGGGGACGCAGCGTTCTTCTTGGTTTGACGTCCTAGCTGCCTTATCGGCCTCATCATTTCCTATGATACCGCAATGACCTGGAATCCACTGAAAAGAGATATCATGGCTTTTTCCTCCAGCAGCTGATAAAGAGTGGGCGCTGTGATCAGTCGAGACAACCAGGCATTTGATAACTTTTTCAGAACTACCTCCTGCGATGACAACATTGAGTTTACGAGCAGTCAGCAGATACAAAACAGCCCAGACATCTGTACAGCGCAGTAGAGAGGGCGCAAAGAATAGTCTTATCTCTCCCTTGCAAAACCTATGCAGGTAGCCTGTGAGTGGCAGGCTATAGGCGGAGACAGCTACCACTCCGCTGGAAACATGAAAAATGTTGAAGATTTTGAAGAATGGAATACCATAAACGTTGTCTTGAATGGGTTAATGGTTAGCTTGTTTTTTACACACCATGAATGAACATTCGCTAGGTCATCGTTAAGTTCATCCTGCAATGCGAATAACTTTTTATCAGATGAGAAAATAGTGGGGTCATCAGCATAAAGAAGGCAGTGCGCATGTACGCGTTATATTTCTCGCAAGTCATTAATGAATATGAGAAATAAAAGTGGGCCAAGTATTGATCCCTGAGGGATGCCAGTATCTACAATTTCTGATGAGGAGAAGACACCATTAACTTCGACTAAATATGTCGGTCTATTAGGTAGTTGCGAATTAATTGTAAAGGTGGCCCAGAAATGCCATAATATTCAAGTTTACTTAAAAGAATACGATGGTTAATTGTATCAAACGCCTTAGTGAAATCAGTAAAAAGAGCATCGATTAGGAGGTCTTGATCGATGGCTAATTTAGCCCTCTAAGTAAAAACAATACGTGCTAGTTTAGTTCACTGAAACCAAATTGATCAGGAGTTAAAATATTAAATTTGGATAAGTATTTAGTTAAGCGATTGTGTATTAGTTTTTCGACCACCATACTAAAGGAAGACAAAATGCAGATAGGACGATAATTACTCATGCACTTACGGTCACATGTTTAAATACTGGGATCAATTTATCTATCTTGAGGCGATTAGAAAAGATGCCATCTATAAATGATCTGTTTGCTATATGTGCTGACGCAGGTGAGATTTCATTAGAAACAAGCTTAATGCTAGAGGGGCGTATCAAGTCGAGGCCTGGACCGGTTGTTTTAAGAGAATTGATAATATTACATACTTCTAGGGATGTGTTGGGAAACAGGTAAAATGAATGAGAACAGCGGGGAAAACTAAGTAACGTTGAATGAGGCTGACTACCGCCTGCAATACTAAAATGGTAACTCAAAACATTAGCTATGTCTTGAGTGTTAGTAATATTAGCGGAATCATGTTTCACACAAGATATGTGATGTTTAGTTGTACTAATGCTCTTGAATTCTTTAATAACCTGCCAGTTTCGTCTGGTATCACTTCCATTTTTCTTTATTTTATTTTCGTAGTAGTTAGCCTTAGCATTTTTAAAGTGGCTGTTAGAACATTGGAATATTTGTGGAAGCGCAAC
Organism: Dermacentor albipictus; assembly: GCF_038994185.2. Classification (NCBI taxonomy): domain Eukaryota; kingdom Metazoa; phylum Arthropoda; class Arachnida; order Ixodida; family Ixodidae; genus Dermacentor; species Dermacentor albipictus. Next base: position 76,476,202 of record NC_091823.1, on the reverse strand, counting down.
CGCAACGCATTATTGAATGGCTGGACTTTGTGTTTCTTACGAAGATTATCTCTTTTTTTTAATGGACCGTAATAAAGAATCACAAATCCAGGGCTTTCTTGGTGAGCTAAACCGCCGTCTCCTAGTAGCGTTACTTGTACATAAGTTAGAACATTCGGATATTTTTGCAAAAAAACAAAAGGATTCAAAGGCCCTTTTGTTACACTGCGTTTCAAGCACCTCAGCCCAGTCAATCGCAAGAATCATACGGGAATCAAAGAAAGTCCTGACTTAGTTTGCTGCTTGAAAAAGCGTTACGGAACCTATGCAAAAAAAAATATATAGGGTAATGGTCTGTTACGGCATTATCCACTATTCCAGTTCTGCTAAGATCAGTAGGTCTTATTAAGACTTATTTCACGTTCTGTCGATTATTTCAATGTAATCAGTATTGCGTCTTCCTCCGTCCGAGGGAACATTTTAGCCATCCTAGAGGCACGTGCAGCTCGAGGTGCTCGTTCGACGATTCAGCGAGCAGCCATTCGGGTTCATTCAAAGCGACCCCCAGCGGAGTTCCCGTTTCACAGGCTCTTTGATGACACAGATGGCAAGATGAAGTCATTTGCATGCGCGCACACCGCCGAATCTTAGAAAGTAACGACGTCAAGCCACAAAGTGGCAGCTCGCTCACCATCGTGTCCTCGGTGCATTTGGGTCGGGCGGCACGTGCGCTTGCCTCAGCGGGGCTTATTTAGCCCGTCTTCAATGTATTCTTCTAGTGGAGGCAGAGGGCTTCACGGTGCGACGCGTTCCCAATTAGCTTAATACAATGGCGTAGGGGTGGCCTTAAGACTTCGAGTGACAGCGCGGGCTCGCCAGTGAGTAGCGGTGGAGAGCGGATTCCAACGTCTCTTTCGCGAGCATTCGGGTTTAACGCTGCGAGCACGATGGTGCGGGCATTGTGCAGTCTACGTTTCGTTAGTCTGTGATCCGAATTTATGAAGCAATTAAAGTTCAAACAACGCGAGAGGTCGGTGATGTTCAAGGGTTCAATAAAGATATGCGAAAAGCAAATAGAAGATAACATGTTCGAACTCGCGAATTAAGGCTGTGAGACAGGACAGGAAAGCAATCTCAAATAATACATGCATCTGTATTTGATAAGAATATTGCTATATATTTCATCCATGTCCGTATGTTATTAAACGGCCACTTAATGTCCACCGCTGCTTTGTCCTCTAGCGTAAAGGTGCTCGTGTTTTCTTTGGAAGTGAGCTAAAGGTGAGCGTAGCTAAGTGTTTATTTTTCAATCAGTCTTTTTCTATTCGAGCAGGTTAGCCTGCAGCATAAATACGTATTTAAATAAAAGCATGTATAAATCGTAGTAGTGCATGCCTGGCTTAGCCAACTCGTCGTCCATGAACCAGCGCCCATTCCATTTGTAGCTTTGTAGCGGTTAGCATCCTTTCTCGAACAGCCGTAGTTTCTGGACAAAGCCACAAGAGGTCGTACATATTAAGATGAAATTCAACAGCAGAAGTGACTTGGAAACAGTGGAGGAAGACGGCGCACATTTGGTCTTCTTCCACTGATTCTTGCCATTTGCGCATGTTCACTTCTACGTAAGGACGCGTGAAATGTCCTAGCTAGGTATTACAAAGGTGCCAAACGACCACCTTAGATGCTGAATCAATACACTAGGGACAGTTCGCAGGGTCTCCAAGTGCTGAATCTCAGGGTGACGGAAGGTGTCAGCCCTTACAAAAATGACTTTAGACTGTCTATGGAAAGTCTACAGACATTTTATAGACGACCTTGCCTTTCTATAGATTTGGACTTTTGTTGATACAAAGTCTATAGACTGTATATAGAAGGAAGTCGATAAAGTTTCTATTTCTTTTTGTCTATTCGCAGTCTATAAAAAGTCGATATGGTGTTCGTTCCTTTTTTGTCTGCTTTCCCACACCAGACACCTTTAGACGACAGTCGATCAAGTCTCTATTTATTTTTGTCTATTGTTTGTCTGTAGACTTTCTATAGACGAAAGTCGATAAGATTTCTATTTCGTTTTGTCTATTTGCAGTCTATAGACGGTCTATAGAAAAAAATCGATAAGATGTTCATTTCTTTTTTGTCTACTTCCCTCTATAGACTACCTGTAGACAAAAGTCGATACTGCCTCTATTTATTTTTCTCTATTATTTGTCTATAGACTTAGTTCGTCTTCAGCAGGGCTCGATGGCATAACATATACTGCTTTGCGCCACCTAGGCAGAGAAGCACGAAGAGAACTCCTCAGCCTTTTAATAGTTCATGGCAAGATGGTATCATCCCACAAGAATTGAAACGCAGCCGCCTGGTACCACTTCTAAAAGCAGGAAAGTCACCGCTCGAACTCTCATCCTATCGGCCTATAGCTCTTGCCAGCTGCGTCGGCAAGCTCATGGAACGTATGATCCTCATGCGTCTCGAATGGTACCTTGAACACCACAAAATTTACCCTGACTCTATGGTGGCATTTCGACGCGGTCGTTCATCGATTGACAGTGTCATCGGTCAAGTATCGTCTGTGGAACAAGAACAATCTCGGAAGCGATTATCAGTAGCACTCTTTATTGACGTGAAAGGCGCTTACGACAACGTTTCCCATCAAACCATTCTAGACGCACTTTTGAGAATTGAACTAGGAGGGCGAGTATATCGATGGGTCAGTAACTACTTGACACAAAGGTCCTTGTTCGTATGTACGGAAGATGGTCCGACTACCGACCGTTCCCCAAGGCGGTGTTCTAAGCCCTATTCTTTTCAACCTCGTGCTTCTTGGGCTGGCCGAATCCCTACCGAAAACAGTGAGTGTTTCAATATACGCCGACGACATCTGCATCTGGACATCAGCGGTCACTCGCCTGCAGGTTCGCGCACGGTTACAGAAAGCAGCAACACAGGCATCTGACTACCTTCACGCACAAGGCCTTACCATCTCAACAGAAAAATGTGCATTAGTCGCTTTTACGCGAAAAGTAATGACTCCTTATCCAGTATGCATCAATGGTCAGCCTATCTCCTACAAGAGAAATCACCGGTTTTTGGGCGTCATTGTAGACCGGCACCTCACTTGGAGCCCTCATGTTGCCCACTTAAAGAAGAAGCTCACATCTATTGTTCACGTCTTCAAGTTCATCGCAGGCAAGACATGGGGATCGTCAGTGGGCTCCATGCTACAGTTATATCGAGCACTGTTCATCGGATTCCTACGCTATAGCTCCCCCGTGCTTGCTAAAACATGCAAGTCACATCTTCGAGAACTTCAGAGCGTGCAAGCGCAGGCACTGCGTGTTTGCCTAGGCCTTCCGCGCAGCGCCTCAACAGCTGGAACCATTATAATCGCTCAAGACCATCTGATCACAACTTACATTAGCCCCGAAACGCTTAGAGCCCATGTTCGTCATGTTTCACGGATGCAGTCAAGCTCTCTTGCGTGGCTGCCAGAACGACGACCACGCGCGTCCTTCTCCAACAAGGTCAGCATCCATCGTGCCTCCTTACCATCGGGTTTCACACCCTCAGCACGTTCAACCTCAGCTTTGTGGTGTTTAAAACAACCTCAAGTGCCTCTTACGGTTCCAGGGATTAGAAAGAAGACCGACCTGCCTACCTTGGCCTTGAAGCAAGCAGCTCTGGATTGATTGCACACTCTCTACTTTGATCGAGTCCACATATATACGGATGGCTCTTCCACTCAGACAAGCTCCACTTGCGCAGTGGTTATACCATCACGATCAATTAGCTTCCAATACAAGATTTCTCACATGACAACATCGACCGGATCGGAGCTTGTTGCCCTCCGAGGTGCCGTTGATTACATTAACAACCAACCCAACCCGCTAATCGGTGGGCTGTATTCTGCGATTCGAAGGCGGCCTAGCAATGTCTTCTGTCATCTCTTCGGCGCGGGTCGTGTGAGCAACTCGTGTCGGAGATACGAGAAATGCACCATCGTATGACAGCGAAAGGACACGACGTCGTGTTTCAGTGGCTACCTGGTCATTGCGGTATCTCCGGCAACGACCTCGCTGACAAAGCTGCTAGAAAAGCACACGAAGGAGCAACCCTTGTTTCAATACCTTTATCGCGGACCGACGCAGCCCAACACTTAGGCAAGCTAGCGCACTCTTTGACATTAGAGAAGTGGCACACACCTGAATTCACTCAGCATCGATTGCATTCCCTCGATCCCTCTATGCAACTGCGGCTGTTACCAGGTCTTCCGCGAAATGAGGAAACAATGCTGTGCCGCTTACGTTTGGGCGTCGCATTCACCAATGCTTATGCATTTCTGATTGGAATGGCTGATAGCGCCGAGTGCAATGCCTGCGGTGTCGAGGAAACCATAGAACACATACTGTGCTACTGCCCATCTTTTGAAAATGAAAGGCAAGACCTCTGCACAGCTCTCAATCAACTAGATGGAAGGCCCTTCACCTTGAACAAGATCTTGAGACCATGGCCTCGCATATAGCAGCTACAAAAGGCCACAAAAGCGCTGCTGCGATATTTGAAAGCGACCGGATTGAGTCAGCGTCTGTGATCCGGACTGAGTGACCGACTGATATCTCCAGTGGACTTTCTCTTATTTTAATCTTTCCGTCCCCTTTCCCTTTCGCCAGTGTAGGGTAGCCAGCCGGGCTCAGTCCCGGTTAACCTCCCTACCTTTCATTTATCATTTTCTCTCTCTTCTATAAACAAAGGTCGATAAGATTTCTATTTCTTTTTGTCTATTTGCAGTCTATAGACCGTCTATAGAAAAAAGTTGATACTGTTTTTCTTTCTTTCTTGTATTCTTCCTCTCTATACACTACATATAGACGAAAGTCTACACAGCCGTTATTTAGTTTTCTCTATTGTTTGTCTATGGACTTTCTATAGACAAAAGTTGATAAGATTTCTATCTATTTTTGTCTATTCGCAGTCTATAGACGGTCTATAAAAAGTCGATAAAGTGTTTCTTTTTTTCTCTACTTCCCCTCCATAGACTACCTACTATAGACGGAAGTCGATACAATCCATTCATTTTTCTATATTTGTCTATAGACTTTTTATAGACGAAACCGATAAGATTTCTATTTCTTTTTGCCTATTCGCAGTCTATAGAAGGTCTATAGAAAAAAGTTGATACGGCGTTTGTTTCCTTCTTGTCTTCTTCCTCTCTATATACTACATATAGACGAAAGTCTATACAGCCTTTATTTATTTTTCTCTATTGTTTGTCTATAGACTTTCTATAGACTAAAGTTGATAAGATTTCTATTTCTTTTTGTCTATTCGCTGTCTGTAGACGGTCTATGGAAAAAAGTCGATAAAGTGTTTGTTTCTTTTTTTCTCTACTTCCGCTCTATAGACTTCCTATAGACGAAAGTCGATACAATCTATTAATTTTTGTATAATATTTGCCTATATACTTTTTATAGATGAAACCGATAAGATTTCTATTTCTTTTTGTCTATTCGCAGTCTATAGAAGGTCTATAAAAAAGTAGATATGGTGTTTGTTTCTTCTACTTCCCCACAACAGACACCTATAGACGAAAGTTGATACAGTCTCTATTTTCGACTATTGTTTGTCTAAGACTTTCTATAGACGAAAGTCTATAAGTTTTCTATTTCTTTTTGTCTATTTGCAGTCTATAGACGGTCTATAGAAAAAGGTCAATAAGGTTTTTGTTTCTTTTTTGTTTACTGCCCCTCTATAGACAAAAGTCGATAAGGGGTATATTTCTTCTTGTCTATTCCCACTCTACGTAGTTCTTCAAACACGCACATGCATACATTCACGTACAGACACACACACACAAATGTATGTATATATATATATATATATATATATATATATATATATATATATATATATATATATATATATATATATATATATATATATCTTGCTCCTCGACCGGCCGCTCGAGCGAGTCACATCGCGTGTAATCGCGGGTTTGTTGACGCTCGGAATAACACTTCTATAGAGCACGCGTTGAACAGGAAACGGTATCGGGAGTTTCTAATGTTGCTTTACAATTTTACCATAGAGAATTTTCATCTAATTAGAATGAATGAGAAATCAATGAACGCCAATTAGCTAATCCGGGGAATGCGAAAAAATAATCTGAGTGTCTCCAAGCGATGGCAAACAACATTACCTTGGTTCCCTCCACCTACATAGCATTTCCATATCGTAAAGCCTGGCTCAATTTAAGTGAGACACCCCGTATACTGCTTTGCAATCCGAATTATTTTCCACGGTTTCCTATATCACCGCCGATGAAGGCCATAGGGTGGGACGTCACGAAAGGTCATGTTAACTTGTGCGAACAGCCCCTATACCGATTGTGGTAAGGCGTGAGAAGAATTATAAAACAGCCCATACTGTAAAATTCTTATTGCTCCGGGCGTCTATAGGTTGACAATAGACAAACATCGTTAATCTGGGCCCAACCCGTGTACGCTGTAACCAAGCTCCTGCAGGTACTGGGGGATAATACGGAGCTGCGTTTGATATAAGCCACTGAAGTCGTATACAGCTGAGATTGCTGTAGAGCCTATTTGTAGACTTTAGTATACACATAGTCTATACCTCCGCATTTGTTGACCACATGATATGATCTACATAGAGAGAGAGAGAGAGAAGGGAAGACGGAAAGGCAGGGAGGTTAACCAGACTGAGTCCAGTTTGCTACCCTACACGTGGGGAGGGGAATGGGGAGTGAAAGAGGAAGAGAGAGAACTTAAGTGTAGGATGTCTATAGTCGGACACTCAAGTCTGTTGCCCTCAGGTAGCGAAAAAGTGCTCGAATGGCTTTCTGGGCCAATGAACTGTGAGGCCAGGCTCCCAAGATCTTCGCTTCCGTAAATGGCCTGTCATCCAGTCTATTTAAGGCACACTGGAGAGTCTTACGTTGATTATCGAAGCGAGAACAGTGGCACAGAAGGTGACTGATGGTCTCTTCACACTTGCACTTAGCGCACATTGGTGAATCCGCCATTCCAATACGGTAGCTGTAGGAGTTGGTGAATGCTACTCCTACCCACAGCCGACACAGCAGTGTTGCGTCACGTCGTGGAAGGTTCGCTGGTAATGTAAGTTTCAGTAATGGGTCGAGGCTGTGTAAACGACACGTAGAGTTCTGTGGTGTATGCCAGCAACCTAACGTGATTGCACGAGCGAGACTGCGAAGCTCTCTTGCAGCGTCGACTCTGGACAAAGGTATAAGGAGTGTCGGTGAGCCAGCCTGGGCACGTCGGGCAGCGTCATCGGCGAGGTGATTACCAACGATGCCACAGTGTCCCGGCAGCCACTGAAATATGATGTCATGTCCTCTTTCAGATGCGCAATGGCAGGTTTCGTTGATTTGTGACACCAGCTGTTCATAATTGCCACGTCGTAAACTTCGCAAGCTCTGGAGGGCTGCTTTCGAGTCACAAAATATTGCCCATTTGTTGGGCGGTTCTTTTTCAATATATTCGACAGCAGCGCGAAGAGCGGCCAGTTCAGAACCTGTAGATGTCGTTACGTGTGAAGTCTTGAACTTGATGACGACCGATTGAGATGGTAGAACAACGGCGCCCGTAGAATTTTCCGAGACGGAACCATCCGTGTAAACATGATTTCGGTTAGCGTATGAACAATGAAGAAGTTCCAATGTGATCTGCTTGAGAGCCGCGGTGGTCAGGCTAGCTTTCTTCACTATTCCTGGAACAGCAAGGTACACAGGAGGCTTCTTCAAGCACCACATAGGGGATGGCGTTCTTGTTGCGGGTGAGTGCCTCAAAGACAAAGAGTGCCGGTTAGCCGCAATTGATCTGAAGAACGCTGCCTTGGGTCTTTTCTCAGGCAAGTGAGCGAGATGGTGGTCAGGGACTCTGGATATATGGCGAACATGCTCCCGGAGTGCGTCGATATCTATATAGGTCCTTATTGGGTTGTCTCTCGCGGTGGCAATTGTTGCCATGGTTGAAGCATTGCGAGGTAGCCCCAGACATGTTTGAAGGGCTTGGCCTTGAATGCTCTGTAGGACATGGATGTTAGTTTTGTTAGCATTGGACAGCACCGGTGTGCTGTATCGCAAGTATCCTAGGAAGAGCGTCCTGTATAGTTGAAGCATAGATGCCACGGATGTGCCCCACGTTTTTCCGGCAAGAAACCTTAGTATATGGGAGATAGAAGTAAGCCTCTTCTTCAAGTATGAGATGTGGGGGCTCCATGAAAGGTCTCTGTCTATAATAACGCCTAGGAATCGGTGAGTTTTTGCGTAGGAAATTGGTTGGTGGTCAATAGAAATGGGGTACCAGGTCATGGGCTTGTGGGTAAAGGCGACTAAGGCGCACTTCTCGGTCGAAATGCTGAGGCCTTGCGCACTCAGGTACGATGATGTTAGGGTCACTGCTTTTTGGAGCCGTGCGCGCACCTGGAGACGTGTAACTGCCGAGGCCCATATGCATATGTCGTCAGCATATATTGAAAGGTTTACTGTATGTGGTAGAACGTCGGCAAGGCCAAGGATTGCAAGGTTGAACAAAGTGGGGCTAAGAACCCCACCCTGAGGGACGCCACGGTAAGTGTAATGGTCAGTAGTTCGGCCATCTGCACTGTGCACAAAGAAGGATCTTTTGAATAGATAGCTCCGAATCCACCGAAACATGCGTCCACCAATTCCGTTATTTTCCAGGGCATCAAGGATGGCTTCATGCGTTACATTATCATAGGCGCTTTTCACGTCGAGGAATAGTGCAACCGATATACGCTTGTGGTGTTTTTCTTGTTGTACAGACGTGACTAGGTCGATGACGTTGTCAATAGAGGAACGGCCTCTTCTAAAACCAGCCATGGCATCGGGGTATACGTTGTGGCGCTCAAGATACCATTCTAGGCGGGTGAGAATCATTCTCTCCATGACCTTCCCAACACAGCTGGACAGCGCAATGGGTCGGTAGGACGCTAGGTCAAGTGGCGACTTTCCAGGCTTCAGGAGTGGTATCAAGCGGCTGGACTTCCACCGCTCAGGAACGACGCCATCATTCCATGACTGGTTATAACATTCCAGGAGTCTGCTTCGGCCATCTTCACCTAGGTGGCATAAAGCAGCGTAGGTGATGCCGTCTGGTCCTGGCGACGATGAGCGCCTGCAGGAGGCCAGAGCAGCGTCCAATTCCTCAAGTGAGAAGGACACATTCAATTCTGGGAAGCGTGTCGCAGGAACCTCACCCAGAATTTCGCTACTGATGGTGACCACACTGCCCGCAATCTTCACACAGAAGTCTTCGGCTATATCGACCTGTGAGCGGCCTTGATAGAGGGCTAGGGCTGAGAATGGGTGTCGTTGCTGTGGAGACGAGCCAAGGCCACGCACCGTCCTCCATATGATAGACAGTGGCTTGCGGGGGTCAAGTGATTCGCAGAACGTCTTCCACCGTTGCTCCTCCAGCCTGTCCATACGACGCTGGATTTTCTTCTGTATACGTCGAGCGACTCTAAGGTCAGGAATTGACTTCGTGCGCCTGTATCGCCTCTCGGCTCTTCTGCGAATCGTTCGAAGTCGCTCAAGTTCCATGTCAAAATCCGTACGTTTTTTAGCGGATGTAAATGTGTACTTAGACGATTCCAGTACACTTGTAATAAGGTTCTCAATGGTGCCGGTAAATCCTCCTTTGCATGCCTCTTCCACCTTTGTCTTATACGTTGACCACCTTATATATGCTTGTCGGGAAGTACAGGAGGCGAAGTTTCCAAATCCAGTGATATTTAAGTAGGTGGGAAGATGGTCACTACCATGAGTCTCGATGTCAGAGAACCATCGAACATTTTGACCAAGTTGCCGAGACACCAAGGTCAAGTCTAAGCAACTGCTGTAGTTCGAACCACGCAAGTAAGTCGGACTGCCATCGTTTATAATGCTAAGTTCATGGTTGGAAGCAAATTCCACAAGTTTCCGGCCCCTGGAATCTATTCTGGAGCTTCTCCAAGCCAAATGATGAGCATTAAAGTCTCCCGTGATAATCCAGGGTCCAGTAGTCGCCGTCAGGATGTCTCGCAATCGGTCGCCGTCGAACCGACTATATGGGGATATGTAGGCGCCGATAAGGGTGAAGGCCACTTTATTCTTCGTAATGCGGAGACACACATATTGGTTTCCATCATGAGGCTGCACCGAGTGGGGAATGTAAGTCAGTTCTGTACGGATGTAAACAATTACTTTGCTGGATTGCCCGCACGTCGACGCCATAAAGACTTCGTATCCAGAGAGTCTTAGCGCTTTGGACACGTTCGGTTCACATATTACCACTACAGGAAATCGGTGCGTGAAAACGTATTGGCGGAAACATGAAATCCGTGATTTAAGTCCTCTGGCATTCCACTGGAAAATCGTCGCGCTACGCACTTCATCACGGAATGAAGGCAGTGGAAGAGCCATTGTGCTTATGCAAGATTTGCAAGCACTGGGCTCAGGGCATCCAACACTTGCACTGCGCTTCGAGCTGTTGGCGTATTCGAGTTGCCCACAAGCGTGCGAATCGCATTTATCAAAGACTTGAGCATGGTTACAATCCGGCGGTCATGCTCTGTCAGCTCATCTGGGTGAGGGGTGGAGAATTGTGGTGCCTTTCCTTGTTGGGGTTTTTCCACAGGGCTTATCCTTGGCAGTGGTGGCCATTCCTCATCCACGGCATTCTTTTGAGATGCTCCGTTATCCATACACGGTTTGGAAACGTTCTGCACTGAGGTTGGAGCAGATTCAACAGCAAGAGGCTGTGCGGCACGCGTATTCTTTGTGCGGAGAGCAGAATTCCTTGATGAGCGTCTGCGACGAGAACGACGTCGCCTGACGTCAGCAGCTGCTTCACGATGAGTCGACCGGTCCCTCACCATTTTCTTCAAGATGGAGAGTTCTCGCTTAACTCTAGGACAGTCCTTTGATGAGGCATCGTGGGGCCCTTGACAGTTCGGACACTTATAAGTTTTTGCCTGACAGTTGCCTGCAGAGTGTTGCGCTGCACAGCGGGAACATATAGCAGACTTTCCACAGACGGCGCTCACGTGGCCGAATTTCTGACAATTTCTACACTGAAGCGGCTTGGGAACAAAGGGCCGGACAGCATGTCAAAAATGACCTACCTTCACATGCGATGGAAGGCACTCACCTTTAAAGACAATTTTCACGCATCTGGAAGTTCCGAGACGGGCCACCTGTATTATCTGGGTCCCATGATTGGCAGGCTTTATCAAAAGTGGTAAATCCTCGCCTGAGATGGCCGCATCAATGTCATATATGACGCCTGTAGTAGTCTCTTTTCCCATCGGGATGATGGTACGGACGTTCATGCCACCGAGAACAGTGACGGCGCGCAGAGAATCTAACGCCGACGCGTGGGCGACGTCTACCGCGACAATATTCTTCCGAGGGTTGACTCGTACGTCCTCAATGCCATTTGGCAACAGTCTCTCGAGTTCAACCGATGCAACTTGCCTGTTGAGGAACCTCATGTTGTCGGAGGGTAGCACAGGTAAGAAAAGGATGGTGTACTTCGGCGAACTCTGCGGAGTCCTCATAGTAGATGTGTCCACAGAGGCCCTAAGCATCCGCCGCTTTGCTTTCTGATTCAGGACAGTCACGTAGTCGTCGTCGGAGCTGTCGTCGCTCTCGGTTGAGTCTATCAGGGTAGCCTCGCTGTCGCTCGAGAGGCTGTTCCGCTTCCTTGAGGCTGCCGGCGCGGGCGCCGCTACATCAGGTGGGGTTGCGGGTGGCTCCACTTCCATTCCCGTCGGGCAGGGAACAGTGTTCCCCGGAGGAAAGCGAGAATTACCACAAAATACTGGTGACGGAGAACAAGCACTCAGCAATAGAATCACTTCTTCGTCTTCCTTCATGATCTACATAGTGGCTCTCGGCAGTCCCAAGGCAGTCTTCACAGCTGTCATAGCATCACTTTTGCGGCAGTAGAATAAAGAAAGCGAAACGCCGATCCAGTTATGATAATAGATGTTATGAACGCCAACTTCAGCTACGAGTGGATTCCAAACAGGCATCAAGCTAACAGCGCAGAGACTCGTAATGTTTGCGGCTGACAACCCGGACTTTGTGAGTGTGCGATGAAACGATGTCGCGCATGTGGTGTGCGCATTGTGTGTCGTCCGATTCTCAGATACTTTTCACATTGTCTTCATATCTTGGCTCCATCACTAACATCAGGTGGTTTTTTGTTGACTGATATCCTACACTATAGACTCATCAAAGTTTCTCATTCACTTAAAATATGTGCCAAATTCTCTCAGCCCACCCAGTATTTCGCCGGCAGTATTCCTGCGCAGCCACGCATATGAATACCTCAATGCTGTACTGATTGCTTTGACCTATCATCGGAACGGAAAATAAGCACTAACATACGTGCGGGCGTCACATTTGGCGGTACGCTGGTTGATATGCTACAAATACGCTGTAGTACTCATCGCCGCTGGCGATGATGCGTCTGAAGGGCCCTGTAACGGCTTTTACAAACAGCGCATTCATCCATCCACACGATAGCCCACAGCGTTTCTAATACAATCTGCCAGCGCATTTCCTTCACCCATGAAAAAAGATGAAAAACGGAAAAGAAAAGCAACCCGTTCCGGCGCGCGTGGCGCGCAGAGAGAGAGAGTTTTGAATTGAATGGTGATTGTAATTAATATTTATATGTAATGTTCTTTGCGTACGGTTGATTGCGCTACTCGCTGCCACCATGTAACGCGGGGGATAAGGGCACCTCAAGCTGCCTCAGTGCAGCTTTTATCTTAGCCCCCGTCATTGTATTTTAGCAATGGAAACAAATAAAGAAAAGAAAGAGTAAGAGACCAAAAACAAAGAAAAAGGAAAAGGCGCTCACACTCCTTGTAGTGCGCAAGCCCGGCACGCGTAACTCCTGCGCATGCGCGGAGCTCTTGCGCATCTGAGAACGCAGAATCTGTGGAGCACCAGTGAATTCACGAACGCACGTCTCCACCGATTGGATCCACGTCTGCAACTCCTTCTACCACCAGGGTTACCAAGAGCGGAAGCAACACTTCTGTGCCGCCTGTGGCTCGGCGTGGCATTCACGAACTCCTATTCATACCGCACTCGAATGGCCGACAGCCCTACTTGCGACACCTGCGACTGCGAGGAGACGACTGAGCACCTCCTTTGTGACTGTCCCCGTTACAGAGGGCCAAGAAAAGTGGTCGTGACCACGCTCGAAAAACTGGACAATCGCCCCTTTACTGAGGAAAAAGCTCTAGGACTCTGGTCCAGACGGGCTTCGGCACTGAAGGCCTTAAGGGCTTTGCTAAAGTTTTTAAAGGACATGCGAATTGTGCGACCATCTTTGAGTTTTGTAGCGCGTAGTATCGCGTTACTGCGTGAATTTTCCGATTTCCTTTTTTTTCCTCCTCTTCTTCTTCTTTCTCCTTTTATTCCCGTTACGCCTTTCCCCAGCACAGGGTAGCCAGCTGGTACTTACACTGGCTAACCTCCCTGTCTTTCGTTCTCTTTGTCTCCTCCCCTCCCCCTCGTGTAGAAGCACCCGATCCGCATTGGTCTCGACAGCGCTCCAAACTGGCCAAATGACAAGGGCATAAATTCATCATTGATTTAGACACCTCAAAGACATCACAGTCGTTGTGTCGAGTGACGCGGTAGTAAAATCATCTCTCTTGGTATTGGTGAGGTTGTTTTCCACATCAGTTTTCTCATGCTTTTTTTTGTTAATCTTTGACGAATCCTTTGCCTCTTTCTTCGTTTTCGGTTTTAAGACGTAGAGATACCGCATCATATCACGCCACTCATTCTACCTGTGCGAAGCTGCCACCCATGCCGAAGCTAATCGGTCGCACCCAGGCGAAGGTACGAGTCGCAGTGTGTCCTTTAATAATGAACCGCAGTTACAGGCGACAGCCCCTTGGACTGACTGCCTGACTTGGATAAAAATTTCGCATGGAAAAAGACTAAATAAGTTGGCATGCGAAGGCGAACGAGCACGACTCACTTGACGCTGCCAACAACAGACGTTGTGCACCCTTGTCTCCTCTCCCTTTTGTACTACTTGCCCCCGAAATGCGTAGAATTTCACGGGCTGATGTCGGCCCTTCGTGTATTCCGGTCTGTTGTTGCAATGAACAGCAGGCTTCCGCACAAAAATGCACGGGAGACACAATCTCGCAGCCCGCGTACTCCCATACACGACCCTCCAACGCGCCCGCGCTGCCTGGCGACAAGTTCAATTGCTCCCGCGAACGTCACTGCCCAGCAGCGTCCATAGAGCCGGGAAGTCCACGTTGGGGTCTATACAAATATTCTTTTTGTGAACTATATGTAAATTCATAACTGATTGTTTAGTTTGACGTCATGTAGCCAATACCTTTCGTTAGAACGTGCCATATTTGAAGGCCACTGAGAAGGTTGTTGCGGTAGGATGCGGTATTTTTGAGCATATATGGCGATGCAAGTATCTTGCTACAGACGTAATGCGGCCACTGCGATGTTAAACTAATTACCTGGTAGTGTTGAATGCTTAACTCAAACCCGTGCCGCAAGCGTGAACTGAACCAATTGTCTCAGATACACATTACCGGAAAGGCGAGGCAGATGGAAACGGCGCACGAGTTGCCCGAAAAAATGTGCAGCTCTTCATGTGTGATTTCTTGAAGGAGTCGTATGTAAGTCTAAGGATCACAAGAGTGTTAGTACGATAAGGTGTGAGACGAAGTCTATCGTTAAAGAAATCTACGTCTTTGTCAATCACCCAGCATGCGTTGTGTGAAAAAACCAGTGCGCGCAGCTTCTTTCTAATTTACAGTTGCGCGTGTGCAATGTCACTGCACACTTTGCACCTGCCCTGGGCACTTGTGGGGAAAACAAATTGTATCGGGGTCACGTTATAGCAGTGCGTTGCATAAAGGTTTATTCATAACTTTTTGGTGATGGAGCTACACGGTGACCGGTACAGGAAAATGCATAAGCCACAGCAACTTCAAGTCCGGCACTGGTTACCCCTACGTCAAACTACTTAAGTGCTCCTAATTCGCACTGTTATATCTCATATATTGGCCTACTGAAAAGATCACTAACTCAAATTTCATTCTTTCAATCACTAACTCATTTCATTCTTATTTCATTGATAAGAAAAGCATTCCATGCAGGAAATGGTTGGGGCCCCCAGTGCTTATCTTAGTGCTATGTTAATTAATGCTCATCCGGGTATACGGGGAGCGAGAGCTCTATTTATAAATATGGGAGCAGTCGTCGCGATGAACGAGGCTGTCCCAGAATTAAAACTGATTGTTATTCAAAAATTAAATGTCTGTTACCTCAGCATGCGCTAGATTTTTCTTTTTTTATGAGACCGCTCCCAAGTGGCTCCTTCTTCTTACCTATAACTGTGTGGCAGGATATGTTTGCCTCATAGGTGATGTCCGGTACTACTTCACACCTAACCGATGAGTGCATAGCAACGATAAGCTGGCGCAAGGAAAAAAAAACACGCAGACAGAAAATAGAAATAGTGCATTGTAAACATAGCGTGGCTCAAACAAACAAACAGGCAGTATTTAAAATATATGTATTTATCTGCCTATTGAACGTAAGATTTCTGCCTGCTCTGCAACTATTCTTGGATATTGTATTGACATCTGCCGCACTTGCTCGTGTGGTTTCCGGTCTGCTCGCATTCGCTGAAAGGCCGGTACAAGCCAACCGGAGCTCGAAGCAAGGCGTTCACTCGGGAGGAAGTAAACAAGAGTGGGCAGCAAATAGCAAAACAACAGTACCCTTGTGGCCGAATAAAGAACAAAACTGCCCGAAAGATCGCGAACATCGGCAAAGGCGTTAGGCCAGCTGGCTGACAGGAGTGCGGAGACCTTTACGGGCGGCCGGCTAGCGAGACTTCCCAGGAGAGGGGGGGGAGGGGGTTGTAGGATGGGGGGGGGGCGTCGGGTGGCTGTTCGCTCGTGATTGTGTAGCACGAATGGGTGCCACCGCGGCCTTTTCACGCGCAGAGAGAAAGCAAACAGGCATTGTGTCGGTCGATCTCTGGAGAAAGGCTGCGACAGGTGCAAGTGAGGGCACGATCAGAAGAGCCTGCGGAAATCCGTCGATGTCGCCAACTTTCTCTTAGCAACCAATTGTTGCCCTGCGTTTTCGTTGCTCGCTTCGGGTCGCAAATGTTGCCAATGTTACCCTTCAAAAGAAATGGGGGGAGGTAAAGACCGCGGCAAAACGCTACATGTGCATACGACCAAGTAAAGGAGGCAAAATATTGACGTAATACTCCCGGAAAGCCGGTGTCCTCCTCCGGTGTACAGCAAACATACAAGATGTATGTTTGCAAATAGCACTAATGTATACATTACAATGATGCGGACATTTCCTTACAGCGTCAATTTTTTTTATGTGGCGGATTTCAAAAATGTCGAGTGATGTCCTGCAACTGACCTTGGCTGTAGAAGTCCATAAAAATTAACCTTTACTGGCGCTTCCTTTAAACTGTAGAGGTCACAGCTGCCCCCAAGAAATAATCATGAAAAATTCTGTCATATGCATGGGAAGAATGACGAGCTGGTTACTTCTCACAACTTAAGAAATGAAAAAAAAAACACGTGGTAATTTTTGTTGAAATTACATAAAGTTATTATGGCTGCGAGGACCATTGTTTCAACTCGCTAAGGGGCTGGCCTACTTTATTGTAAAGCTTTCTTCTTGTTTTACACCTCCAACAACTTAAACACGGTGTAACATAATTATGTATGTACTAGAACGAACCGCAGCAAATGGGTAAAGTTGTTCAAGAACAGCAAGTTAAAAAAAGCTCACCGAGCGCTGTGAACTCAGTGACTCATCAATCTTTTATTTATGTTTTTTTCGTACAGTGACTGAGCAGATGCTCTGGTATTAATTTGTGCGCAGTGACTTTGCGTTTCGTGTTGCCGTAATATAGGGCTTTGAACTGAGCGCACCAAACAACTCGCTATACCTGATTGCTGTGATGGTATACATTCGTCCAATATATACATACATATATATATATACATACATACATACATACATACATACATACATACATACATACATACATACATACATACACACACACACACACATATATATATATATATATATATGTGTGTGTGTGTGTGTGTGTGTGTGTGTGTGTATGTATGCATGTATATATATATATATATATATATATATATATATATATATATATATATATGTATGTATGTATATATATTGCCTTTCTGCGTTTATCTTCTCTAAACATTTCTTATTCGCTGGGCTTACTTTTTCATGTTTGGTAGAGCCCGCCATTCAGCAGCCTATTTTCCCGTGATCTGATAATTTAATTAACAAAAATAAATATGTAACCACCGCGGTGGCGTTGTGGCTATGGCGCTGAATTGCGAAGCCCGTGGGCCCGAAATCCTTTACCGGCCACGGTGGCCGCATTTTGACCGGGGGCGAAATGCAAAAATGTCCGCGTACTGTGCATTGGATGCTCGTTAAAGAGCCCCGCATGGTGGAAATTAATCTGGAAACTCACACTACCGGCGTGCCCCCATGATCATATCGTGGTGATAGCGCGCGAAACCGCGCAATTTAATTTTCAATTGACGTAAAAAAAATTTTGGGCGCATACGGGTGATTCTAAATATGCGGTCCTTCAAGGCACGAAGCGCTCGAAAGAACAGCAGCATGGCGAACAAAATTTCGTTTTTCTAGGAAAGAGCCGCCGCGCGTTGCATATTGTCACGTGGTAGTGACGGCGAATAACACAGCGGTAAAACTGTGAAGTACGAAACTAACTTATCATTGGGCGAACTTGTGCCCACAAAAGCAAGTTACACTCAGAGCACAACAATAGCTGCGAACGCGCTCATCGATCGGCGAAACCTGATCTGCGGGGCGAGTGCGTCGGCTTTTATGCACGAGTCATCGAAGGTTCCAGAATAATCACCGGTAGTCGTGTGACAAGACAAGTTCTTGCTTTAATTTCGGCGCATTTAGGTGTTATGATTGCCAACCGTTGAAAGAAGTTCAAGCGATGTTGGGAATTCAGAGCGGCGGCCGCAGTTCAGTCAGGGCAAATTGCAGAAACTCCCGCATAATTAACTTGCATTAGGTGCAGCTTAAGGGACCCCGTGGGATCGAAATTATTCTAAAGTCCCCCGCTGAGCTGTTCCTCATTGTAAGACTGAAATTATTGCACAGAAAAACCCGCAATTTAATTTGAATTTGATTCAAAGTGAACAACTACTTTGCCAAGCTGGTGAACGTTCTTTCTCTCGGCCTGTATGACAAACAGAGACGAAACCAATAAAAGAAAAAAGTAACGCCCGTTTTACAACAAGCTGTAAATCTATGGTCACAGCTTCGCGCGAACTTCTATAATGCTGCGTCATTTTCCCATCAAGATGTTCATGTTTCTGTTTCCGCACCTGTCCTTGCATTTAATCCATAACACTTATCTTGAATTCTGTACTTTCCGACTGTCCGAAGAAATTTCACGAACGCGGCACATAATTTCACCATGTTATAGTGAATACTGTTACCCGCGGCCTTTAGGACGAACAGTGGAAGGTGACTCATAAAAAAAAAAGCGGGTGCTACGACGAATTTATTATGCACAACGCTACTGTAGCAGTTTCGCCGGAACTATAAGTACCCCATCATTTCACTCCAACGGTCGATGTCTCTACTGAACACGCAACAAGAAGATTGAGGAACGAACATTCTCTTCCTGGGGCCCACCATTAAAGACAGGATGGTCGGCCCGTTGCCAGCGAGTAATGATGTCGCCCGAGCAAGTGCCAGGATTACGAATGGTCGCCGCATGGGAACAACAGTAGAGAGAAAGAGAGAGAGAGAAAACTGGAAAGAAGGCAGGGAGCTTAGCCAGCCGTCTATTCAGCCGAGGCGCCGCTATACATCACGCCATTGAGCAGCATGAAGACGCTGAGGCTGTACAATTTAATGAAAGTCCAGGTGCTCGTGGTTTGCTAAACCAAGTGGAATATGCCGCTAGTAGCGACAGTTGTTGCTTTGTATATGTTCTTCAAGGCAATTCTTTTGAAAATACCTGAATTACTTTTTTAATTTAGCGCGTAAGGCAGGTGCAAATTTTTCTTCTAAGTGCGATCTTTCGCAAATGTTTTTTTTGGTTCCAGAGTTAACCTCGTACTCCGATACACTTATCGACTTGCTTGTTTGTTTTTTTCATTTGTTATATCATGTTTATACGTACTAGGTAATGGGTCCAAGCCCTTCCATATTTTTACAAATAATTGCCGTGAATTTGCTAATATAGTTATTCCATTTCTACTATGATCGTGTAAATGTACACATGTTCATTTTTTTTCTCTTTAGTTCCCCATACCCATACGCCAGAAGAAAAATTTTCTCGATTTTAGAGCTTGCTTCACGTGCCAAAAACCAAAACCTGATTATGGCGCACGCCATAGTGGGGAACTCGGGAATCATTTTTACCATGTGGAGTCCTTCAACATGCACCTAGTGCGCGCCGCACGAGCGTTTTTGCATACCGCCCCCATCGATAAACGGCCGCCATGTCCGCGATCTAACTCAAGACCTCGAGCTCAGTAGTGCCACACCATAGCCTCGGAGCTACCGCCGTGGGCAATAAATGGCGAAAACATTCTTCCGCGCTGGGTTCACTTTCAAGGAAGGAAGGAAGGAAAAAGTGGAGAAGGAAGGCAGGGAGGTTAACCAGTTTCGCTTAACCGGTTGGCTACCCTACACATGGGAGCCGGATGGGGGAGGTGAAAGAGGGGAGGAGAGAGAGAGAGAGAGCACATAACACAGCGAACACATCGTCAGTTACAGTCCGTCACTCTTGCGCAGTACGCGATATCACTGTCACAGCCGCTTGTCCAAGCCCGTATCCTTCAAAAACCGAAGTAGTCCGTTCGTCGCCTTCAGCTGCGATGTCTTCTGTCGGCGATGTATGAGAATGGTTGTAACTGACAATGGTCTATTGTCCAGGTGCGCTAGAACAGATGCCATGGACTGTCTCTGAACATTATATTCAGGACAGTCGCACAGAATGTGTTCCAGCGTCTCCTCGCAAAGACAGGCATTGCAGAGAGCGTTATCGGCCATTCCAATGCGAAACGAGTAGGATTTCGTGAAGGCCACCCCTAGCCATAAGCGATAAAGCAGGGTGGCCTCACTTCGGCGGAGTCCAGTTGGCATACAGAGACGCATCAATGAGGGCAGGTCGTGTTGATGATTGCTGCGGTTGGTCTGGCTGCTTGGTGTGCACCATAGAGAGAGCGTGATCTCCCGTGCAAGCACTTGAAGTCTGCTGGCTGCGTCGGACCGCGAATGTGGTATGGCCTCTTCCTGTGTGTCTTCAAGAGCTGTCCGAGCGGCTTTATCAGCGTCTTCATTTCCTATGACGCCGCAGTGACTTGGCAGCCACTGAAACGTCACGTGATGTCCTTTCTCATGTGATGTATGAAGCAGGCATCTAATATCGAGCACGAGCTGTTCGAATGGCCCGCGACGCAGAGCTGATAGCACAGATTGGAGGGCTGCCTTTGAGTCACTGAAAATTGACCATTGTCGAGGTGGTTCGCGATTGACGAAACTAAGAGCAGCGCGAAGAGCAGCTAGTTCCGCAGATGTAGATGTCGTTGGGTGGTCAGTCCTAAAGCTGATGGTAATACCTCTTGCTGGGACGACCACAGCACCGGACGAACACTGGATGTTTGTGGAACCATCTGTATAAATATGTGCACTCTCCGCGTACCTCTCGTGCAGTAGAAGCAGAGACAGTTGTTTGAGCACAGGCGATGACAGCTCAGACTTTTTCCCAATTCCTGATACGCTGAGATGGACTGTGGGGCTGACAAGGCACCAATGGGGTATCGGTGGCTTAGATGGAGCGGTGAAGCCCGAGGGAAGTTTGTCGTTGTACTTGGCGATAGTTTTCGAGAATGATGCTTGGTGCCTGTCTGAAGGTAGTGTTGCAAGGTGGTGATAGGGGGCACGTGCAAAATGTCTTATATGCGTTCTCAGGGCTTCCACCGTGATGTGAGTTTGCATTGGATGGTCCCGAGCAATCGCAATAGTTGCCTCAGTTGACGTGCATCTGGGCAAACCAAGACAAACTCTGAGTGCTTGAGCTTGTGCTGCCTGCAGAACACGAATATTTGTCTTGCAGGTGTTGGTCAGTACAGGTAGACTGTATCTTAAGAAACCGAGGAAGAGAGCTCTGTAGAGTCTCAGCATTGCGTCTACTGACATCCCCCACGTCTTTCCTGTCACGTATTTAAACAACTGGGAGGTTGCTGTCAGGCGCCGTTTCATGTAGGCCACATGTGGGCTCCAACTGAGGTCTCGGTCGATAATTACGCCAAGAAATCTGTGGGTTCTGACATAGGAAATGGTCCGCCCATTGATTGAGATGACATAAGGCGTCATTGGTCTGCGCGTAAATGCTACTAGGGCGCATTTTTCTGGCGATATGCTCAGACCTTGTTCACACAAGTAGCTCGCTGTCAAAGTAGCCGCTCTTTGAAGCCGTGCACGTACCTGAGGACGTGTGACTGCCGAAGTCCAGACACAGATGTCATCTGCGTATAATGAAATTTTGGTGGTAGTTGGCAAGTGTTCAGCAAGCCCAATAAGAGCGAGGTTGAATAGCGTCGGGCTAAGAGCACCGCCTTGAGGAACGCCCCTGCTGGTATAGCGTCGCGTAGTTGGGCCATCGTCGGTTAACACATAGAATGATCTTGCAGAAAGGTAACTTGCGATCCACAAAAATACTCGACCACCTAGGCCAACCGTCACAAGAGCGTCGAGAATTGCCTCATGTAATACGTTATCGTATGCCCCTTTCACATCTAAGAATAAAGCTGCAGATAAACGTTTACGGGATCACTTTCAAAGGTACTGCCTCCAGCTTCACGGTAAGGCATAACACGTGAGCGCTTGGTAGACCTTCTCGTTGAGTCCCGATCACGATGCGCTCGGGCCAGTAGTGGAAACAAGAGGAAGAAGCTACCGGTACCACAGAATTTCCTACTAAAATTACCGGAAGAAACTCTGGTGCTGTGCTAGTTAAACTAAGCTGGAAATCTTGCATTAGAATGAATGCATTTGAATGCAGGATACAATTGCCTAACATTGATGTTTATGTCTTAAAACGTTCTTGGGACGTGGCTTCATGCTTCTAAATCTCTAAACACTCGTAGTTTTTTTGTAAATAGAATACGGCCATTAGTATGTTCACATGCTCTAATCATTGCGAATTGTTGCATGTGCAGCGCAATTATGTTGTTGTATATGCTCCACCCACAAAGTCGCAAGGGCTCTTGAAGCCAGAAGGACGGAATTTGGGCGTCCCCGTGTGTGGCCCATCATTCTCATGTTGGCTGGGCCTTAATACTTCTAGTTCAGTAGGGCCAGAGTTTCCTCGACTAAGTTTTTGTAGAAACTTATATAACCGTCATCGTTTCCGTCTTAGTCTTGCCAGTTCGCGTCAAGAATGGAGCGCATTGCACGGTGCTGTAACGCATTTGTGTTTTGATCTGTATTGGCTATCATTTGACTCGCAGCCAAGACATAAGTTCAATCATTAACGTCATAATATTATATTCGTATGTTCAAATGATATGCACAAAAGGTAGCACCAACTGTTGTCAGGAAGGATCGGACACCACATACTGCGGAAACAAAAGTGGTACGGTGATTGAAAAAAAAAAGAAGGGACCAACGAATGCTGTCGCATATATGCTGCTAGAAGAAGAGAGAATCGCTTTCAACTCAGGTCACGCACAGCGCGTGCTTATTAATACCGAATTAAGCTATCGAGCACTTGTTTGCTTTTTCTCCGTCTTCATATTCACGATAGTAAGAAATATAGAACGGTCTTGATTTATGGCGCAAATAGTCATGTATGTGTGTTCGGCTTAAGTCCCACAATTGAATTTGTATGTTGAATTTGAGTTAGCTTTGACACTACGTAGCACATTTCTTGTTTTTTTGCGAAGGAGACATTTTATGTTCTGCGCCTCTGAAACTGCACAGCAAAAGGTGCAAAGGTTACTGGAAGATCTATTTTCTCAATCCTATTTTTGTAAGTTCGCTCAGCTGCACAGTAGCAAAGGGCAAGGTGAAGCATGCTCTAAAGGCAAATCACTCGACAGCGCACGGATTCAGAAACCGGATGACAGAATGGTACAGGAAAAAGAAAGGTGGAGGAGAGCTCTCCGTTGCAGGCTTTTTAATGCGAAGGTTATTTGGCTAGTAGCGGTACTATGAAATTGGTAGAAAATTCATTGAAACTTTCGACTACACGTTATTCATTGTCAAATCGAACAATTATTCTTCAGCACGAAACCATGTATCTTACCAAACATTACAAATGTAATGATGCGCCTGACACAAATGAGACCGACGGCATATCGTTCATATTATTTTTTTAACTCTTTCTCAGAAATTCAACTCGTTGGGTAATAAGTTACATTCAAATATGCAATACATTAAATATTTCTTTTAAGGCATAAGTCCAAATTAACATTTCATAGATCGTGCTTAGTAATACCGTATGAAGTTGTCTTTATGTCATCATTGTTCAAAATGTCTTTTCTTTTTGTGAGCTCAAAACAAATCCCTCGAAATATGAAAGTATTACGTAACTCCGCGCTCGCCCGTTTGGAATGCAGCACTGTAAATCGTGGTCCTAAAGAACGAAGCCAGCATGTCTGTTGAAAGCCTACGAGCGTTCCCGCACCCCCATTCAATGTCGGCCTATCTCTTATCACGTAGGACCATGGCCGATTCCTACCTTCACAACGAAGGTGCTTACGTACGCTGGACGCCTTGGTGATCGTTTTCTTGTGTTTGAATGGATATGCCGGCTTTATTCTTAAAAAAACACTGTTGAGAGCGCTGGAATCCATACGGGGAAGCACGCAGTGACTTCTTTTCTTTATATTTCACGGGCTTTCTTCAGATCACGGGGGGAAAAACTTGCACAAAAGATAACATGGAAAGAACTACACTTAGTCTTTCTTAGCCGCTCTACCTTTCGAATGCGACCTACGCCCTAAAACGAGTATATAAATATTTTCTTGATTAAATGTAACCAATTTACTAACTAACGACACTTCAAAAACCAATTTGAGTACTCACAACGACTATGAACAATATGCCGTGGGTCTCACGTGTATAAAGTACACCACTTTATTTTTAAGCTTGGTTCTAGTTACCTGAAACACCCAGCACTTGTAAATTTGGCCTTGTTTAAGCGAGTTATGGAATATTCGAGTACACAAATTATAAGTAGGCTTTAGGCCTTCATATAAT
Source organism: Dermacentor albipictus (assembly GCF_038994185.2). NCBI lineage: Eukaryota > Metazoa > Arthropoda > Arachnida > Ixodida > Ixodidae > Dermacentor > Dermacentor albipictus. The sequence continues at coordinate 76,451,835 of NC_091823.1, read as the reverse complement.
AGGTCAATATTGCGGTTTTCAGACCGCCTTACTGATGAGGATCGATATCCTGCGACACCGATTTTTCTGGTGGAGCTACCCTGTGGTACACTTCATGATGCATGTTCCTGTGCTTTCAATTTCCAGACATTTTAATAAGACATGACGACGGAAAAATAAGAACCTGCTTCCTGCCGTCCGTAGCCGTTTACGTGTTCTTTATAATTTAGCAGCCCTCGTCAGTATAATTTCAGTGCATCTTAACCTTAATGATTGCTCTGCTCTCACGCAACCATATAGGAGCTCTGAAAATCATCCGCGATCTCTACCTGATTATCTCCACCAAAACTTATTTGTGACAGAGCATAATGGCTTTAAATTCGCAAGGTCTTCATACGATACATGCTGTAGGCCCAAAAGAATCATGTCTAAGTAGCTAAGGTTATAAAAACATGTGATGGCAAACCTATCCACAAATTACAGGACATGCTCCAACATAAGTTACAGTGATATCGTCCAGTGGCGGCGCAGCGCATGCTCTCTCCCCATTGAAATATTTAACAATTTTTTTTTAAATTGAGAAAGAAAAAAACACTTGAAAGTTTCTTTCGCCTGCGCGGGTCGTAAGTACTGCCTGAACAGCAACAATTTCATATGGTATTATGTTAAATCGACGTCGGTATGTATATTAATATGCAGAGAATAAATTTTAAGCTGGTTTACTTTACCGCGGAGGAAAGAAAAACGGTGACCACCATCGCTACTTTTAGGATTTAGGATTTAGGATAGATAATCTATGAGAAATTACTCTTGCACAGCCGAACCATAAAATAGAACATGCTTCCATGACTGCCTCCACCAATCCCGGGCTTCTTTTTATCTGGCAAATGTTAACCCTTTACTGCACAATTTTTCGCTTCTTCAAAATATTATTCAAGGAGTTGTAGGGAAGCATACCAGTACCTGTACTCCCATGGAAACTTACTTTAGCGAATGTCTGTAGTTGAAATTTGCAGAAAAAGGGTATGTTGCATATTTGAAACAATGTGCAAAGAAAGAAGAAGTTGAAAGTAAAAGATAGATTTAGTGCGATTCATCTCAGATGCTTATTTGCACGAGAGAATCATTGGTGCAGCTATGATTTAATGTGGAACAAAGAGAAGCACTTGTACATGCTTGTGTAGCACAGGTGGTTCCCACACTTCGTACAGTACGTCATGCAGATTCCCGTGCAGTCAGGAAACAATGCAGTGTTTTCGGGTTATTGTCAAAATGTAGCACATCGAAGCACAGACGTAAAGCTGTGCCCGTGACGACATGACATGGCAACGTGCGGAGGCACAGCGTACTTTTGAAAGGAAAAAAGGAAATTCGACCAGAGAACATCTTGTCCACATATTGAATCGACACGGACTTACACTCGTGGTTGTCCTGACTAATTAAATAGTCACTGCCTTCACTATCAGGAGGAATCGCTGGGCCATACCAGCGTTTCGGAGCCATTTCACTTTTCTGAAGAAAATAAACCATGTACACATTGTTGCATTTGTGCAACATAGCAACATTTTGTCGCCAGGAACAAACTATTCCGAAATGACAATGTTTTTTTGAACTTACAGAGTCAGAAGGATGTCGAGCATAGCGTAAGAATTTTTTTTTTGTGCTTTGTCTTATGGAGAAATACATTTACAATTTGTAAAACTTTCCTATATCACTGCTCGCGGGCGCGCGTAGCCTCCGCCACATTTGTTTTGGTAGAAGATGCGAAGGATTAGCACAGATTGCAGCACAAGGTGGCGCGTTTCACAGACCAATGTTGCGGATATGCAACAACGTGTACGGGCAGCTCCAAACTGACTTTCCTTCGGTTTTTAACTCCGTTCATCAGAATGTTGCGTAAATGCAACAAGGTGCAGTAAAGGATTAAAGAACGTTTCCCGATGCACCTCCCTCGTTTTACGCCTGCCGCTCTAAGGAAGGGTGTTGCATTTGTGAAAAAAGCTAAAACTGCTTTTTCATCCCTCTTTCTCTCGCAGCTGTGCATATTTACACTGAACTGTTCCTAGGATCATACTTGGGTAACGACCCGAACCTGATGGCTGTACGCTAACTAACTGTCACAAGTTTCAGTTAGCGGTAAGCCATAATCAGCTTTGTGTTTTTCCACAAGCTCAGCCTCACCTCTCCGGGATACAGCTTAGCTTCCGGGGTAGCGGCTGTCTGTTATAAAGCCATAAAAGTAAGGGTTCCTGGTGGACATCGCCAAACCTAGAATAAAGAAATGAGTTGAACGTGTTTACGTTATTCTTTGCAGCAGTGACTGAATTACCATTTACAGGAGTATTTTTCTATGTGGCGAGGTTATTAGCGTTTTAGCTTGCTATACGGACACGTGTTCTAAAATATTTCGTTATAAGTGCTGATTCCGTTCGCTTGCAAATTTTGCTGCATGTCGCAACAATAAAAAAGCACCTAGGAGGCTGACGAAACAAAGGAAGAAAGCAGTGGTGTCATCTAGAAAAGCGTATCATTGGCTACTTTATGCTTGGGGATGGGAAAAGGGGAATAGAAAAACGAGAGAGAGAAAGAAAGGGAGGAAGGAAGGAAACGGTGAGCTCGCGCATGCGCGAGGCCAGCAACGCTAAGCCGAAGGCGTTCAAAGATACTGATGGGCTAGTTGGTGAGGCATGATATTGAAGCAGCGCACTTACGTCTGACACGTACACATAGAAATGGCATACACAGGCCCTGGACTGCAACTACTTCCAGTCCAGCGTCTCGCATAAGCATCTAGTAACCAGAATCTGCCAGGCCCATTCATAACTCGTAAAAGTAGCAGTAGTAACATCGTGTTTAAATAATTATCTGATGAAGTCACGCGACCGCAAAGTGAAAACCAGTTTCAGAGATCAGGCGAAGCACCTGGCAGATTCTGGTTAACCGCTGCGTATGCTCACCTCTGTCGCGAAGTTCTTGAGCAGGAACTGTAAGAACGCGTCGAAGGGAAATGGTACCACTGCTAGAGCAAAGAAAGTTGCTGTGGTACCATACATTAATTGTATTTCAAATAGCCTCACAAGAATAGCGGTAAAGTCTGGGGTTGACGTGGTTTTCTCTGCCCCTGAACGTCTGCAGAAGCTTCGCCAACAGGTTTATTCAGAGAATAACAAATGGAACGCATGTTCTACTCAACATTGCAAACAATTTGCAAGCTGCACTCATAAAGTTGTGTATACCATTCCGCCTTTGTGCGGAAGAACGTATATTGGTCAAACTGGCCGAGGCATCAATTAGAGACTAAAAGAGCATTAATATAGCGTCACTAAGGTAACCTCGGGGTCATTTGGGCATTCACTGCCGAGATTGACCCTGTAAATCCATGTTTGAAAGTACTCGTATTTTGTATAGGGCTCATAGCAGAGTGACAAGGGGGATTGTGGAGGCCTATCAGTTTTCAAAATTAAGGAAAGGTGCGTGACGAAGCCATCAGTGTAGCTATCTGAAAAAGAGATATGATTCCTTGGTTTATTGTTGTAACTGCTGCAGTGTATGTTTTGACCATGCCTTGGACATGTCTACGGTTCATCGACATGCACCACTGAATGTCCTTTATTGCTTTCTCGCTTATTTCCTCTCGTACGGTATATATCTATTGATGCGTGCGAAAATAAAATCGAGAGTAGAAAGTAGCGCAGTCTCTGTGTGTCTTTATTTCTACATCCTCATTCAGTCGCGCTAATGTACTCTATCATGGATTCGAACCAACTAGGCCACCAACTAGTTTTAACCAAGTTGCACTGCCATTTGCATATATCTTTCGTAGCCAATCTTCCTTTGACAAGCGAGACATATGAAAGAAAAGAGAAGGACAGGGAGGTTAACCATTTCAACAAAAGTCTGGTTTGCTACTCTACACTGGGCTTGGGGGAAGGGGGCCCTTGACGAGACATCATACATCACCTTCGTTTAGCTGGCATCGCTGTGCAGACATCTTACACTGCATCCTCCTGATTGGGCATTTGCATTTCACCGTAGCTTATGAACTGTGTAGTGCACAAACATGAAAGTTGCATGAAGTATAAAGTTTTGGTCTTTGTGCTGAATGAAAATAATCATAGGTGCATGAGGATACACGCGGCTATCGTGTGCCGCAGAACTGATAGCCTCAAAAAATCCGCAGCAAAACTAAAGACGAAATTCGCAACCTAATAACTCCCTAAAACTCCATATCAACTCTCTTTGGTCCACTGACTTATTCGCGAAGAAGTTGTGCTACAGCATATCACATTCGAGCAAGCTCCGCCTACACCTAGTCTTGGTTGTTTAGAACTGGACCATTCTCATCCCCGTGTTGTGTCTTATGTAGTGAGACAAGAAGTGCGTAACACTTCAAGTGGTTCCTTGCGGAATTCGATGCGGAAGAAAGTTCATTGCTACACGACCTTTAAATGAAAAGTCTTGTTGAAGACGTGGTGTTCCCTGAAGGGCCTACGCAAATCAAGAGTTCTGCGACTGTTGATTGCATTTCTTAAAGACAGGGAGTTGATCAACGGGATGGTACCCTTGCTAACAACGTATGAAATGCTCAAGTGGAAGGATTTCCGGCTAAATATGGCGCAGGTTAACGCCAGCTGCTGCTTGAGTCGTCGGGCTAACACCACTTGAGCCATCGCTAAGGGCAGGGAATAGGAGGTATTGCAAAACAAGATAGCAACGACGTCGTAGACAGAAGTTGCAGACAAAAATAAAACAGATTAATTAAGGAATAGTATGACTAAAAAGCTTCTGCTGTCGCTCAAGACTTCCTAGAGTCACAGCTATAACAGCCACAATATTTCGGTAAGCGCCTGATTACAGCTGGAGCAACCATACGCTGTAGCCCAGGTGCTATTTCGTTGCGCTGCTGAGCTCGAGGTCGCCGGTGAAATCTCGGGCGCAGCGGTCGCATTTCGATGGGGACGAAGTGCAAAAACACTTGTGTACTTAGATTTAGGTGCACGTTTAAAGAACGCCAGGTGGTCAAAATAAATTCGGAGTACTCGACTACGGCATGCCTCGCAATCGTATCTTGGTTTTGACACACAAAATTGGAGAATTTATTATTGACCTGCTGGAGATTGTGACACCTGCAACGCCACATTGTATTGCTATAACACCTCCATGGAAAGGTCCGCATTTTGACCCGACGGCGCGCGCGTGAGTGGTGTACTACACCGGCGACGCGGAGCGACAAAGCCCTGATCATAAATGTTCAGTGATGTCTACCCGACGTTCTTCCACTCAAGTCATGCTCCTATAAATTAAAAAAATGTTACGAAGTTGCCAAACATATCTCAGAGGTGTAATAGCGCAACTGTGGCTCTACTTTGGTAAGGCAAACCCTGTAAGTTTGACTTACTATACTGCAGAGGTGTATAAGTGAAAACGTGGCTCGACTTTGGTAAGGTAAATCCGATAAGTTTACTTTACGATAAGTTCACATTGGGTTCACGGTAAACAAACCCAAGTGGTCAGAATTAACCAACAGTCTTCCACTATGGCTTGCCTCATAATCAGACCCTGATTTTCTCTCGCAAAACCCCAGACACGCAAAAGCCTAGAAACCCAGAATTCGATGAGCAGTCGCAGGTATCTGTCGACGTGAGCTGCTCTATTAACGCCCTCGTTGCTTCCTGCACCAGCGACACGTGCGGCCATGGTGCGAGGATTCTTCGCTTCTGAAAACGGTGTTGAGTGCAGCTGGTGTGATGCTGTCCGGAGAGGGCGGCTCTGGACGCCGTAACGCACACAAAGGCATAAAAGGGGTCCAAGAGTCTCTTCGGTTCCACAAGAAGCATACTGAAGTGCGTCACCCATCCCCATGTGGAACGCGTGAGCTTTTGTTAGTACCATTGCAATCCAGAGGCGGCTTACCAATTTCGCTGTTGATGCACTGTTGTAAAGAGCGTTATTCTGTTCAACTGATTAGCCTTCCTGCGCATCTTTATGAAGCATGTTTCACAGCGTGTAAAACGACTTGAGCAAACAGAGCAGTAATTTGCGCTTGAGGGGAATAAACCTTGTCCCAGCACTTCCACCAGAACTTCAGCCAGTAGCCGTTGTTGCATAGACATCTAGTATTTTACCCATAAAAGCAACCAGCCTTAACTAGTACTAATCCTATATAGATACGCCGCTTTCGCGTTTCTCAAAAGCATATCTTCATGCGCACTTCACCATTCATCATAAAGTGTTTCGTTCTCAGATGGTTATGAATGTTGTTTCTCACGACCACTAAATACGCGTGTTATAGTACAGCTTCACGCCTACAAAACCCAGAAAGCTTTACCGATTCTTAAACATATCTATAGCTACCCATGTCCTTGTTCATAAAAGATCCATATCATAGAATATACTGTGTAGATGCAACAGATGCTCAAGAGACATTGCGCAAATGTAGACGAAGACGAGCATCTGGGCTTAGCATGAGCTGGTTTTCATCTTGGTCTCTGGCAGCGCTGCTCTTGTAAATAGCGTGTCAATAGTCCATTTTGCCTGCGTCTTTCGACACGTAACATTTTGGTCGATGTTTCCGATCCTCACCCTCGGGGACAATAAAATACTAATTTTATTGCATTGGCTTTGCCATTTAAAAGAGCTCTGCTGTCACTACAAACTGAAAATTTTGACATTTGGTTCAGAAGCCATTTTACAGCTTTGGTGCGAGACAAGTGCACAAAAAACTTTGGAAAGTCGTGAAGTCATTCCACTAGAAGAGCTTTTCGTGGAGCTTTCGCCTAACCAATGAAACAATACGACATTCTTGCGAATAGTTCAACGAGCGAGAAACGCCACCCGCAACGCAGAATATGCATATTTCCATGGTAACCGTTCTGCCTACGCCTTCGAGTGACCGCATAAAATGCCCTAGAGTGTCAGGCGATGGCTTCCATAGAGATTTTTCCATAAGCGTTCATAACGTAAAAAATAAAATATAACAGCATTGTCCGAATAGTTGCTGCTTTACTGAAAACAGCAGTCCAAAAAAGAAACGAGCACACGGAAAGAACGATGTCATATACAGCTGTTTTCTTGCAGTGTCATGCACATGCGCGAAGAGAAAGCCCTACACAGGCAGCTGATATGACAAAGTATAGCCGCATCACCATGCATCTAGAGCTGATGCATTTTCTGCGTTTGTTTAGCCTTCTTCTTTAGTTGCAGTTCCCGAGTACAGATGGCCACGATATGTAACTCTGTAAGGGAACAACCAGAAATGTAGCAAACACGTGCTAACTTTACTGCCAGTCTATTCATAGTTTAGGAGTCCAAGCTTACAAAAGACGGAAAACAGACTTTTATATCAACCATGGCGGTACCATGGTTGCTACGATGGTCAGGTACCGTTAACCTGATAAGTTCAAACAATATATATATATATATATATATATATATATATATATATATATATATATATATATATATATATATATAGTAAACGTTCACTAATTGAGCTTTTATCTAATTACATTGTGGCCCATATTGCAGCAATTATAAATTATAGCCGTGGAGTTCGTAAGGCGGATCCACTTGGAACGAATTTTCAAAATGACACCGGTTTCGAGATATAAATTCCCGAACGTTGCGGAGAAATGCATTTGTGTTTTAGTTAATTTGTTAACAAAACGTTGTTTCATGCACTGAAGCACACAAGTAGCTGGAACGCCAATGCATTCCTCCGCAAAGTTCGCGAATTTATATCTCGAAACATCTGTTGTCTGGAGAATTCATTCCAACTTAATCCGCCTTGCGAAGTCCAGTGCTAGAATTCGTAAATTGCAATATGGGTCATAAGATACTTCGCTAGAAAGTTAGTTAGTGACTTCTTGTCAATTAGGAAATTTCGCATTTCAGTTTTTGTGCAGGTAGTGTACGCTGCTTCGAGTAGACCAGCTCATAAACTAGAATTTATATATATATATATATATATATATATATATATATATATATATATATATATATATATATATATATATATATATATATATATATATATTTATATATATCGAGCGATTTCTTATGCCACAGGCGTTGTTACTACCAAGTTTTAACTATTCTGCGAAAAGTCTACAAGTCTAAACATAATTCCTGAAACCAATGCTCTGCAGTAAATGAGCACTTTTTGCTGAAACTGGTTCCATGTGAACGATGACATATTTACCTCCTGAGCCTCTCGACCACAAATACTGCGTTGCGCGCCCAATTAACGCTTTGTAGCGTGCAGAACGCTACGCCTTACACTACACTCAACAATACCTTTAGCTCAAATATTGACGTGAATGTTCACAATAGCCGTACACGTTTAGTGGCTTTTATAGAGAAAGCAATGCGCTATTGTAGTCTGCTCGTAAGAGGGTGGCAACAGAGTAATTCTTAGGTTCCTGTTTCCTGTAACTCGATTTCGCAACTCTCTAGCTCTTTTTTTTTCTTTCCCCCAGATGAGGTTCTTGTCGGTGAAGCCCAGCTTTTTAAGCCCAGTTAGCCAGCACATGTCCTTGCTGGTAAACGTTGAGGCTCTCGTTAGTCCCGCGAATTCCCATCTGGTACGCATATTACTTAAATTAACGCCGCAGATCTGGCAATGACAGGATTGCGAAATAGGATGCGGCGATAGAAAGCCGGCACATCAGCATCAGCTGTGCTGCAGTAATGAAGGCCAATCAAGACGGAGATTACATTCTTTCAGGTTATTTGGATTACCTAATGCTCGCTTTTATACTTTTATTGATTATCTCGAGATGAAGTATTTGGTGACAAAGCCTAATTAGGTTTCAGGTATTGAAGGCTATTACTACCACCTGTTGAACACTTGCAGTTAGCCATTTTCTTACGAAAGCCAATCTGTGGTCATTAGCCCTTAATTTTCAAGGTGTCTCTTGTAGGCAGTTGAGAAAATTAAGGGTTGTTTCCTGGAGCGCTTCCCGCACAGTCACGTCGAAAGGCGTGCACCTTGATAGGGAACGTATTCTCAACGATGACTGCATATGCGCAAAATAGCTTCCCTCAATCCTCTACGCATTTCACCTATACATGAAAGGTGCTCTTTTGGACGCATGCCGTGTAACTATTACGCCAGAGCTGAGTATGACTCGTGAAGTTCTTACACATACACTACGGAACGAGTGTTCCATTATGAAATGCATTTCTTTCGGTCACTTGGATTTTGCCGAATAAAATAGAATTCATCCACGCTGTAGAGTTAGCGAGCGAAGGAATGACACGCGTGGAGCCAAGCGAATCAGTCAGGAGCTGCAGGAAATGATGAGACTGAAGGTCAACTGAGAGAGAGAGAGAGCGAAACAAATTTATTAAAGTGAAAATAACTTTAACGGAGAGATGATGACCAGGCGCTTTGTGAGCGCCACATCCTCGGCTCGTTAGCCCGAAATTGCGCGTCGAGGCTACAGTCCTTGAGCACATTGGCCCACGCTTCGGGCGAGGGAGTGGTCAGGAGATCAGGCGAGCGTGGGCCCTGGCTGCAGTCCCAGTGTGTGTGGGTGTGTGCGTGTGCGTGCGTGCGTGTGTGTGTAACGAATTCTCGAGCTTCCAGGTGGGCGGGCGGCCTCGTTTCCCAGGTTGCCCGCGTGCCAGCGAGAGGTTGCAGAAGACGTAGGGTGCCGGGGGTGACAGCACCTAGGTCACTGGGTTTCATAGCACAGCATGAGAGCAATGGTTGGCAGGGGCGCTGAAGCCGCATCAACAAAATCAGATATCTTGCTTCATGATTCTTGAAATGGTGAATAGCCGTTTTCAGTTACCCAATCGTGAACGACATCAGCTGTTACGAAAACTATAGCAACTGCTGGCAGACAGGTCGCTTGAATGTAGCCGCAGATGTTGCAATCTCCGTTCTCTTACCTTCGAAGGGCCCTCGGTTAAGGATGAATGCAACAGAAAAATGCGCTCTCTCGCGTGAGCTGTATTTAAAAGCAATCTTGTCATGATACGTGGCAACGCCGTAAAAAAAGAAGGTTGCTTTAAATTCTGCGGGCTTTAATCTCGCGATATTGAGGCTGTCTAAACGGGCACCGAATCCGCCATTTACGCAAGATGAGACCCATTTTGCTTTTTATTTTTCAAGCACTCAATTCATCACACTTGGTTTAGAAGAACTGCTTTTGCGTAATATGCACGTGTGCTCCCTGATTACCCACCCTTCCTCCCGGAGCCAATCCGCTTGCCATGCACGTATTGCTGCAGTGTAATCGAAACTAGGATTGAACACGTCGCTCGAGTGGATCAATCGCAGAGAAGCTTTTGAAAGGCTACATTTGCGTGCAGCCCGCATCATGGCGCCCTTCTTGGTATACATAATTTTGCACAATGCTGCTATTAAACACCGCCATTCTGAGCAGTCCTCATTCATGTACAATATATTATCCAAAAAACCACTATTCGGGAAGAGACGGCCCTGTTAAACCCTGTGTTCTTATCAGAAGACGAACTTTTTTTTAATAAAGAGAGAACGGACAGCGTGAGCGTGGCTTCAATCACAAGGTGCTTCCTCATGTAAGATATAGAGTGGGCCTGATCCAACTAACTTGCTCTATGGTTTTTCGTCGTAATCTTCCTGCGTCTGAAGGACACCTCTTCTTTTTCGTCTATACATTTCTATCTGTACTTTATCGTTTCATGAAAAAACAAACAGGTCCCTTTCATTTCTTAAAAAGAAAAAAAGAACGTTTGAACTTACACTTCTACACTAGGACTTCTCGCGGCATATTCCTCTCCGTATAATAGCTACACCAACTCAACCACATGGCATTACTTTTGCAGTTCTCCTCCTAAGCCATTTAGCGAGTCTTCACCACAACCAGCAGCAAGCACAGCTCACTACAGAACGAATACTAAAGAACAGACATACCAGCAGTATGCGCCGGCGTCATCTCATAGCGGTCTGTCTTTGACTGGATTTGCAGCTTCAAAAAAAGAGTGAACCACCGCTTCTTTGGGCACCCTCCAAAAAACACTGCGACGTTGAGAAAGTTATGACATAACTCTATAGCGATCAGCGTGTAGCATTCGAAAAACATTGCAGCACACCGCAAACGCCTAACACTAACTACAGATATCAGCAGTGCTCTTTAAAACATCTTAGCATCATTCGCTCCATTTAGAAGCGTCGTGAGCTTACTCTTATCACTGGCACAAGACACGACCACGGATGTGCGTACAGCTGCCAGCAGACTGGTCTAGAGCTGAGGAGCTGAGCTCAGAGTAGTGTGCCCTCACGCCATCTAGCTCTTTGAGGCTCCCTGTTTGACGCAGTTTGTATTCAGCATGCGCTGTCCGATAAGCTGTGCACCGCTGCTGGTGCTCCTCCCTATATGACACTTACGTATGTCACATATTAATGTCTCATGTACCCGATATAACTACGGGCAACCATACACTTGAGGGGCGCTCACGAAGTCGCCGTTGGCGCAGCCATGTTCTCCCATGTGCGGCGGCACATGCGCATCCCACGCGCATGTGTTGGAAGTCACGTGATCTACTACAGGTGCTCGGGCGAGCCAAGAAGGGAAGTACCTTGATGCGCACCGTCTTCCCGCCACTCCAGTCTAGTAAAACCGCGTGGAGTGAGGACTTTCAGAAGCACCGAATGATTAACGATGCATGGTGGTGGGAGTGAACACACGCAATGTTCACTTTGGGTTGCGCAGGTACGTTCCCAACGCTGCTGGAGATCCTCATCTAATCAGTATCGTGACCGCGAGTGCTCGGGTCATCGAGTGAACTCGTTTCAAAAGTGTCTTTGGGGCCGTGGCACATGTGGCACAGCGAATGTTTACTGCCCACTAAGCTTCAATAAGACACTCCCTCACCAGAACAGGAATTGGCCTTCCTGGTGAAGTATTCGGCCACCCTCTCCCTCATGCCTCACTCAATTACCCAATGGCCCTCAGTCCCCAGCAGCTGCGGAGCACCTCACTAAAGCGGCGGTCACACCTGTAACGCAGCAGAGGGTGCTAAGAATCTCTGGGTCCGGACAGGCTGCCAATGGAAACTGACCCTTACAACGTTTCACACCCGAACCCTCTCGAGTGAGACTAGTTTAGCAGGACTCTTTGAGGAATTATCAGACGTTGTTTGGAATATCATTGGCCTTAGTGAGATTAGAAGAAGTGGTGAGGCGTATACATTGCTGAATAACGGACATGTCCTCTGCTATAGTGGTCTCCTAGGTAAGAAATAATACGGGGTACGATTCCTGATCCATAAGGACATATGGGGCACCATTGACGAATTCTACAGCTTTAATGAGAGGGTAGCTGTAGTCGTAATCTAGCTTAATATGAGATATAGATTAAAGGTAGTACAAGCCTACGTTACAACATCCAGTCACGATGATGAGGAAGTAGATCTGTTTTATCAAGATGTTGTATAATTGATGAGAAAAGTGAAAAGTCAGTTTAATATAGTAATGGGCGACTTCACTGCAAAAGTGGGGAAAAAGCACACTAATGAACAAGCAATTGGCAACTATGGCGTCGATCCTAGGAACGCTAGAGGAGAGGTGCTGGTAGAATTCGAAGAAATAAGCTTCGAATAATGAACACCTTTTGAAGAAGCGTAGCAACAGAAAGTGGACCTGGAAAAGCCCTAATGGTGAACCAAGAAATGAAATTGACTTCATACTTTCTGCTGATCACAGCATAGTGCTGGATGTAGAAGTGATAGGTAGGGTAAGTTGCAGTGATCATAGGTTAGTGAGGGCTAGGATTCACCTCAATTTGAAGAGAGAAAGAGCAAAATTGGTAAAGAAGAAAAAGGTCATCCTTGAGGCAATAAGGGTAAAAGCAGAAAAATTCAGGCTGATACTCGCAAACAAATATGCAGCCTTACAACAGAGAGATGGTGATGGCACAGAGCTAATGAAGGAAACCGTAAGTAGGTTGGCTTCAGAGGTAGCAGTTGAAGTGGGAGGCAAGGCACCAAGGCAATCAGTAGGCAACCTATTCCAAGTAACAAAGAACCTAATAAAGAAACGACAAAAATGAAAGTGTCCAACTCAAGAGGTAAGATAGAATTTGCGAAACTGTCAAAACTGATCAACACGGCGAAAATAAGTGATATTCTAAACTATAACTTGAGAAAGACTGAAGAAGCCGTAAAAATTGGACGCAGGCTGAAATCGGTAAGAAAGAAACTTGGCATAGGGCAAACCAAGATGTATGCACTAAAATATAAGTATGGTAATATCATCAGCAATCTCAAAGATATAATAACAGCATCGTAATAATTTTATATTGACCTGTACAGTACGCAGAGGAGTCAGGATACCTCAATTAGAAACAATAATGTACAGGATACAGAAAATCCTCCTATAACTAGCGGTGAGGTCAGAAGGGCCCTGCAAGACATGAAACGAGGAAGAGTGGCAGGAGAAGATGGAATAACAGTCGATTTAATGAACGATGGAGGAGACATAATGCTTGCAAAACTGGCGGTTCTTTATACCAAGTGTCTACCGACTGCAGGGCTCTCAGAAAACTGGAAGAATCCCAAAATTATATTAATCCACAATAAGGGAGACGTTAAAGAATTGAAAAATTATAGGCCTATTAGCTTACTCCCAGTATTATGTAAAATATTTACCAAAATAATCTCCTATAGAATAAGAGCAACACTGGGCTTTAGTCAACCAAGGGAACAGGCTGGCTTCAGCAATGGATACTCTATAGTGGATCACATCCATGTCATTAATCAAGTAATCGAGAAATCCGCAGAGTATAATAAGCCTCTCTATATGGCTTTCATAGATTACGAAAAGGCATTCGATTCAGTAGGGATACCAAGAGTCATAGTGGCATTACGTAATCAAGGTATACAGAAAGCTTACTTAAATACCTTGGAAAATATCTACAGAGGTTCGATAGCTACCTTAATTAATCTTAAGAAGAGCAGGAAGATACCTATAAAGAAAGAGGTCAGCCAGGGAGACACAATCTCGCCAATGCTATTCACTGCGTGCTTGGAAGACGTATTCAAGCTATCAAACTGGGAAGGCTTAGGAGTAAAGATCGACGGCGAATATCTCAGTAACCTTCGGTTTGCCGATCATATTGTTCTATTCAGCAACAATGGAGACGAGTTACAACAAATTATTGAGGATCTTAACAGAGAGAGTTTAAGAGTGGGGTTAAAGATTAATCTGCAGAAGACAAATATAATGACAAAGAGCCGGGCGAAGGAACAAGATTTTAATATCGCCAGTCGGCCTCTAGAGATTGTGAAGGAGTACGTTTACCTAGGTCAATTAATCACAGGGAACCCTGATCATGAGAAGGTAATTCAAAGAAGAATAAAAATGGGTTGAATCACATACGGTAGACATTGCCAGCTCCTGACTGGAAGCTTACCATTATCATTGAATAGGAAGGTGTACAATCAGTGCATTTTACTAGTGCTGACATATGGGGCAGAGACTTGGAGACTGACAAAGAAGCTTGAGAACAAATTAATGACCATGCAAAGAGCGATGGAACGAATATTGCTAGGCATAACGTTAAGAGACAGCAAGAGAGCGGTTTGGATCAGAGAGCAAACGGGTATAGACGATGTTCAAGTGGACATCAAGAGAATAAATGGAGCTGGGCAGATCATGTTGTGCGCAGGTTAGATAACCGTTGGACCATTAGGGTTACAGAATGGGTACCAAGACAAGGGAAACGCAAACGAGGACGACAGAAGACTAGGTGGAGCGATAAAATTAGGAAATTTGCAGGCGCTAGTTGGGACCGGTTGGCTCAGGACAGGGGTAATTGGAGATCGCAGGGAGAGGCCTTCGTCTTGCAGTGGACATAAAACAGGCTGATGATGATGCTGATGATGCTGATGATGATACTATTCCCAGATCTACGAGGTTTCGTTTAATGTTCTAAAGCTTTGCTATCAACAAAGTGAGAAGTTCAAATTATTCTACGCGTCTTTATGTACCTTGCACGACACGGTTTCTTATTGCAACGATACCCTACTGTCTGCTTTGTCGAACTAAAATTCTTGTTCAATAAAAAAAAATTATTTCGTGCTGTTCTCAGGCGCTGTCTAACGCAAAGCATTATTCAAGAAGAGCTCGAGTTTGAGGAGCCTGATTTTTGTTAGCCAAAACCATATCAAGCCAACATGTGGTTGTGGCAAAGTGTTATGTCATAATGAAACAAAATTTCTGCACTGAGGCGACAGACCAGACAACTGAGACTAGAATTTTGTTTTTATAATGGTATTATAACCCAGAAAAAGCACTCCATAAGCTTTCCCGTTGTTTAAGGCACCGGTACATTCCTCGGTTAACGGATTTCACGTGCCTCCACTTATGCAGAGCCAACCCGGAAAAGCAATTTGCAACACCGTGTTTATTTTGTCCCGCACCCTAAGGCATTGTCAAGAAGACAATTAGTCGTCGGCTCCCCACTTCTCTTTCTTCCGTGCACAAGAAACTCAAGGACAGTTTTTTCAAGCAGAACCCACTCGCTAGCACAATACTTCGAGTCTGTTCTTCGAGCCTGTCAAGCGGCACAACTGTAGTTGAGGGCGTGCTCAAGGCCCTTTTCCGTTCGGCGTCACCGAAAATCGGGAAGCAGACAACGTGCCCATTATTTTCACATTTGAAAAGATGTTACTAGGTGAAACGAAAGGGTCTTTTCAGCAGGAATGAAAGCCCATTCCGAACGTCTGCTGGTGGCAATGTGCGTGACCTTCCTGTTGTACTTTTATGTATTCTTGACCTATGGCTCCTTTTCCGTGGACGTGAAAAATTAACGAAACTCATCCAGGAATACCACTTCACAGCGAAGAAATAAGCCCGAACTGATAGTTTCGGAGGCAATCAGTGTAGCGGCGTGGCCACGAGGTACGGTACAACCGATAATTTGTGCTTACACAAACAACCGGATCAAATGCTTAGGACTTCAGGCACATTACTTTATTGGTGTTCTTCCCTTAACTCTTGCGGTTGATGAAAACGACGTTTTTTTTCGTAAGGTGGAGTCCCAGAAGACTTGTTACAATATTCAAGAGTTAAGGTCTCCAGTGAACGTGGCTTACCTTTCGTCATCAACGTTTTAAAAACCACTGGCAGTGTTATTCACCTGTTTGCCTTCTGAAATCACTGAGGCTTAGGAAGCTTGTGCCAAATAAACATAGCGCTTCTTTCCATCTTTTTTTTCGCTATTTCCGCATCCACATAATCACCATTGACACTGATTCGTTGAGCATCTTATCTAAATTTTGTAGTATTATATGAGCCTCCGAGACGTGAGATCATGCAAACTTCAGCCGTGATAAGAAGTTATAGTTCGTATTTGCAATGTCGTGTCGTAAGTGATCACCCAAAAGCAAACATGTGAACGTAAAGTGGTGGTGTGTGCCAAAATATTGTAGGCCTTCATTCGCCGAGTACATATCAGGTGGCACGAAAATAGCTGGCCTCAAGAATGCCAGCGGTTTCACCAAGGCGCTACTACTTGCGCCTTGGTAGTGACAATTCGCCAACGTGACAATGAAGCCATGCTCGATGAGTAGATGCACGTGTGTCTGTGGCACTATGGGTAGGAGAACTTTCTATCACACATCTTTCAATCGCAATTTGCTGCGGAGAGCTCCATCTTTCTTTATTTATTTTTGTGTGACTTTTCACATGCGAAATTTTATGCCGTGGGAGAAAATTGCCCCGCGATAGAGTTTTGCGTTTTCACTTTCTGTCGCCTGTGTTTTCACCGGGAGCTGCACGCACCGGCTCCAGAACAAGCTTACAATGAAAATCTTGGTCACTGGCGTAATCAGGCGTTTCTCGCTCTCAGGTAGGTAAAGGAGCAAAAGGGATCAACCGTTTTCAACAACAGGACATCTTACTGTCTGAAAGAACGGAAGCGCTGTGTTATGAGAGTTCTCGAGAAACATAGAACATTGCTGATGATTTATTTATTTATTTATTTATTTATTTATTTATTTATTTATTTATTTATTTATTTATTTATTTATTTATTTATTTATTTATTTGACATACCCTCAAGCAACAAGGCATTGTATAGAGAAGGGGTTGCACAATATAGAAAGATTCCATAACCGTATATGAAACGTGGAATGTTATGCAATGTTAGCAGCAAACCATGAATACAAAGGAAATATCGAACAAACTGCAGATGTCGCAACAGGTATAGAAAGAAAAAGGATAGGGGGGGGGGATGCATTAAATTATCATGCAGTTCTCCGACATTAAAGAAAGTAATCAGCAATAGACACAATGTCGATGGGAAGGTGGTTCCAGTTATTAGGGGAAGACGGTATGAAATAATAAGAAAAAAGTACGCTGCAGAAAGTGCACCTTAACTTCGTGTTGATGATCAGCACGAGATGAGCGATAAGTCGGAGGCATGACAAGTTCGATACGCAATGACGAATGGTAGCAGAATTTGTGAAGAAGGCAAAGGTGGTCCCATTGACGTCACAGTGATGGACTTTGTCGTGACAGACTGCGTTTCATTGCTGTTATGCTTGATGCAAGTTAGTAATTAGAATTAGAATATTTCAAGATACCGAATTATTGTTACGTAATGAGGATCCTAGATTGCATCACCGTATTCTAATATTGAGTGTACGAAAGCATAGCGGCGAAGCACTTTTAGTGGGGGGGCACCTTGTTATTGTTACATCGTACGTATCCCAATGCACGGTTAGCACTGTTACTGACCATATCAACATGAGTATTCCATGTTAGATTGTAGGTAATTTGCGTGCACGTTCAAGTACCCCAGGTAGTCAAGATAATCTGCGGAGCGCCCCACTCCTGCGTTCCTCATTATCAAATCGCTGATTTGGAGCGTAAAAAAAAAATAATTTCTTAATTGTAGGCTATAGTAATGCCCTTAACTATCGTAATGACGAGACAGGCTCGAAATGAAGATCACCGAGTTTATACCTTGAAAAACTTTAGGTGGGCTTCACGAAATCTTGCTCATTTCGCATTGGAATGGCCGACAACGCTCTCTGCAATGCCTGTCTTTGCGAGGAGACGCTGAAACACATTCTGTGCGACTGTCCTGTATATAATGTTCACAGACAGTTTCTGGCGTCCATTTTAGCGCACCTTGACAATAGACCATTGTCAGTTGCAAATATTTTCACATATCACCGACAGAAGACATGGCAGCTGAAGGCGACGAAGGGACTACTTCGGTTTATTAAGGAGACGGCTTGGACAAGCGGCTGTGACAGTGATGTAACGTACCGCGCAAGAGTGACAGACTGTAACTAACGATGTGTGTGCCGTGTTATGTGCTCTCTCTCTCTGCTCCCCATCTTTCACCCCTCCATCCCGCTCCCATGTGTAGGGTAGCAAACTGGTTAAGCTAAACTGGTTAACCTCTCTGCCTTTCCTTCTCCACATTTTCCTTCCTTCCTTTTTCATTCCAGTACAAACAGCCACTGCCAACAGTCATTAGTTTTCATTGATGTGGCTTAAGCTCATGAGTCATTTATCACACCAAGTCATAATGTTATTCAAGTATGTCTGCTACATATCTTTAATGTTATCGTTACATTTTTCGCTGTACACAGTCGTCGGCATGCCGAAAGACAGAAATGGAGGCGCACTTAGGCAAATCATTAAAGTATAATAAAAACGAAAGTGGACCTAAAACTAAATCTTAACGTACTCCTGATACTACGTTAATTCGAGGTGAGTGAAAACAATAAATATTTACGTAATGAAAGTGGTTTATTAGGAAATATCCATGCCAACCAAGCAATCGGGAGTGATTGAGGATTAAGCATTAGTAAGCCGTGATAAACTTTTTCAAGAACCTTCGCAAAGTAAAAAAAAAAAAACGCATTTTACTGTAAAGTATTTATCAACTATTGCATGCAAAAAATAAGTAAAAACAAAAAAAGAAATATACGCCTAAGGCCATGTTGAGCTGATGTAGCTGTGATTGCTGCGCACAGGCATTGGTCCTGAGTCCATACGCAGGGGAAAAATGACCTATACTCAAGTCTCTGTCATTCAATAAAAATTGCTCTCTTTTAGGCAGCCTATATAACAGTTTGTTCTCTCTATTGATTACTTGGCTATAGTCTAATCACTTGACCAGTTAAAGCAACGTGGGCTACTGCAGCATCACTTTTCTATCTCTCAAAGAACACATCTACGTCCGTTTAGTGACATGCTGTGTCTTGTTTCATTACTGCCGTTGATTTACGGGTACCTGGAAGCAGCCCTTTTCTCATTTACAAGCTCAATTATGTTTACGTCCATCTGTAAAGTGCATTGCACACATAAGTCGGATAAGGTATATCAGCGTCGCTTTTTACTGAAGAGCCTCCGTGCAAATTTCAGTGTACAAAAAATGACAAAACATTGGATATTAGGTTCAATTTTTGGAGCTCGTCTTTTTGTCGAATGTTCTTGCTTGATTCGATTCTTAAATTTCGCTAGTGAATATCCCTAGTATTAGTGAACATCCATAATTGACTTGCCAACCGAATTAATAAAACGGCATGATATTCCACTGCTTGATCTGAACATAAAGAATCTATCAATGGCATTCCTTTGCCAGCTTTCCACTAATTGCTACGCTAGCCCTCCACCCCTCTGCTATGTAAAGAACTATAAACGAGATGCACCCAGAACCATCATCAAAACATTTTATCACCTTACATTGTCGGAAAAGATACATTTAAATACTCCAATTTGCCGCGAGCTATCAAGGGCAATTGTTTAAATGCTTCTAGACGCAATGTAGCTCACTCAAGAATAAATTAAAGGTGAATCTTTATCTTTTCTTGTTCGTGGCCTTCTTTTAATTAGTTTCGTAGTTATTTAAATGGTGCTTAATAAACGAAAAATCTGGCGTACTGTAGTACTAATGCGAGGCCACATCTTAAAGTCATATCAAAAGTTATCATGCATTTAAACATTCTTTTTCAACCTACGCTCATCTTTGGCACCACCTGGGATACTTGTTTTTCTATTTCAAGTACGTAATGAGGTTTCAGTCTCATTCTGCGAAGTCTCCGCAAAAGATTATTTCCAAGTCCTTCCACTTTCCGAATAAATCTCAAAGTTTTTTTGTTAATTAAGACTATAATTCTATAAATTGTCTTCGCCTCAGTCTCAGAAAAATTCTGACACCATAGATCTATGCATGCGCTGACAGTGCCATTGGAAGCCCCGTTTGACGCGGAACATACTTTGTCTGCTTTCTCAGCAGTTTACGAGCATTTTCAACACGGTCTTTATTTGCAATTGCTAAAGCGTATTGAAAAGCCAGATTTGAAATCGCTGATAAGATTATACTAAACACGAACACTATAATTTTCCTTTTTTTGCGTTAGAGGCATCGAAACCTGGTCCTCAGCTTCTCTCTATTCTGCGTGTATTCTTCACGTCGATTTCTCTGCGCTGCATATCGCGAGGTCATTCTAAATCTTTTTCACTAAAGTATAAAAATGTCCTTTGCAGAGGCAGGCTCCGCCAACGATAAAAAGAAGACCTCGTGTATGCAATATATGCCACACAAAAATGCTTAAATAACAGCAGATTAGTGTCTAACTTGTGGGAGACTGGCCCATACAAAAAAAGGAAACGCATATTTCTGAATGTCCAGCGAACGTATATCTTGCACTTTCAACATTTTTTTTTTCACTTGTATTGGACATGTTGCTGCTACCTTTGAGCCGTTATAAATGACGCAGGGGTATCACGTTTTGATGGGCCCATCAGCTCTGGTAATCACTGATCGTCTTACATTGTAAACACAGTATCACGTCGCCGATAAAAGCGGGACCCTTCTTTTCAGCGCATCCTGCGTGGTTTCGAGTTCCCGCAACTTGCAGGAAGGAGCCTATATTTTTCATTAATTTTTTGTCTAGCATCATTCAGCAACCAGAAAAAGAAAGCGTCTATACGGTAGTAACTGTCTTGTTATAGCTCCATACATTTATTTTTCGTCCCCATGAGTGGAAAACTTAAAAAAAGAAACAGAAAAGAAAAACTAGGAACCCTGCCCTTAATTTTAAAATATTTTGTTTTGCTAGAAAAGTTCAACCATGAAGTATAGGCAGGGGCACATATGTTGCTTTAGTCTCTAGTCACATTTCTAATTCCCGCTTTGTTTACGGTAATGTGCCCAAACACTGGTGGCGTAAGGTACTCCTTCCTCCGCTTACTCTCAAGGAAGTTTTGCTGTTTACCTTAAGATCCGCATCACTAAGTGCATTCGCCGCACCTCATAGTCTTAAGGGGACAGGGTAGGTCCTATTCTAGCCATGCATTTTAGGCTATGTTTGTGACCCTTTTTCTCATGATCTGCTGGGGTTAGAACAATAATCTTGGTGGCATTGTAATCAGCAATGTTAGGTAGTTTTACTGAACCAGGATTATTTGTTTTTAGAGATTAGATTTTTTGTTTTCATTTTTTTACTGGACCCACCAAATTTTAGAGCCAAAATCTGCAGTAAATAGCCTGTAAACAAAAATCCCCTACAAGAATATTTAAAATCTTGGTTCAGTAGACTTTCTGTAATGTTTGCTGAATATCTGGAAAATTTTGTCGCCCTAGCGCTTGTTGTTTCTGAAAAAAAGGGTCAAATGCAGCAAAATTTGGTGTTTTGAGATAATTGGCTTTGAAGTGGAAGAAAGAGCTTTATTGCAATATAGGACTATAGAAACAAATTCTGGCGCATTTTTTCAATAGCCACCAGCCTGGTAGTCCCCTCCATCATCAACACTTCTTTTCTGAGCTAGCTGCCTAGTTTTCCCGGCCTGCTTAGTTACCAGTCGTGCAGACCTCTCTGCAAAGTACACTCGCCGCCGGTCAACTTCGCGCAACCACTGGACTGTGAACCGTCCTGGAGAAACTCCAAATGACCTCAAAATGTCGGCTCGAGCATTGCTGCGGTCATTAAAAGTTAGCACAGCATCCATTGTCACTATTTTCGGCGCCTTGAGGCCAAGAAAGACATTGTTCGGAGCGCGCTCCCATACAACCTTGTTGAACGCCTCATTCGCGTTCTGAGTTTTTCCATGGAAACATTTCTGGAGAAGCTCAGGCTTTGAGAGCTGCTGAAACACCGGCGTTCCGTTTCCAGCGTTCCGCCGAGCGCGAAAGCTTCGATGCAGACGCGCACGTGGTGGCCGTGGTGCCCACTCCTGGATTGTGTTGCAGACAATTGGGGTCATTGGAGATCGACTTATGCCGGTTTCCGTGGAAGAGACGTTTTTTAAAGCACTTCTTTGGCTTCGTCATTGCATTACCGCTAAATAACCAGCAACAAAGTATAAATAAATTCGATTGTCCGCGAAAACACGCCAAAGCACGCGCAAAACGCCCCGCGTTGCGAGTAATCCAGCTGCGTCTTAGGATTCGTTTGACTAAGCGAAATATGCTAGCTATGTTTTCACTGTTGCCAAATGAGTGACAGCCATTCCGCTAAACGTGAAAAAAAAATAGGCGGTGAAAAAAAATTTTTTTTCAGTTTAGGAGAGGCAAAGTTCCCGAGCATGTGGGAAAGGGGGCGTGGCTGGATGCTGCCTAGGTTTCGAAAAATGTTGATTTTGAGGTAAATATTTCGCGTAGGCGCAAATGAAACACTGGGCCATGTTAAGGAAAGAATAGAGATTTTAAATTACACAAAAACAAAAAGTCGATTTTTTTCGGAAAATTTGCCTACCCTGTTCTCTTAAAGAAATTCTCGTCGCCCGCC
The DNA here is from genome assembly GCF_038994185.2 of Dermacentor albipictus. Taxonomy (NCBI): domain Eukaryota; kingdom Metazoa; phylum Arthropoda; class Arachnida; order Ixodida; family Ixodidae; genus Dermacentor; species Dermacentor albipictus. The sequence continues at coordinate 76,429,113 of NC_091823.1, read as the reverse complement.
TTTTAATAAGTGGTCGACAGTGCCTTTTGCCACTTCACACAAGATAACAAAGCTGCTACAGCGTCTAGACAATAGGAATTATGTATTAGGGCATATTATTGCGTTGAGATGTGCATCTAGAAGAGAGTACGTGCTCCCAAACATCTCCTATTAACGTCTCCTTCAAATGACGACAAAAATGCGTTGGGAGGGTCAATGAAGCTGGAGCAATAACCTTTTATTATGACGTGGTACATGTCGAAGGTAATGTGCAACAATGTTAGAAGTGTTTGTAGCCAATCGGCGAGTTTTTAGCGCTCTAACCAACTTCTATTCGTTGAGATGATGAAGGCTCTTTCTAGAATTAGCATTTGCGTCAAAATTATTCTGAGGGAGAACTACAGTGTGCTACAGGAAAAACATGCTGGAGAGCCTTTATTGTTGCCAGTTCTTCGGGTGCATGGCAAAAAATTATCACGCCTGTACCAAATGTCATTATTGTCAATGCTTGGCAAGTACTGAAACGTTTGCTCTTAACGAAATACTCAGGAAACGAAAATGAAATGTTTCAAAAGCCTGTTTTAGGTTAAACATCCTGGGCGAGAAAATCGAAATTGTGGGTGTAATAAGAGCACCGCGGAAATTTTTCAAATTGCGATAGGAGACCTAAACACAAATAAATTTAATATTTTTTTTTAAATTTATTGAGAGCAAATGGCTGAACATTTTTGCTTGATGAGAAGAAGGAGGAGCAGGATGTTGGCTTCAGGTGGATCTAACCTTGCAAGGAGATGCCGGTAATTGCTCGGCAGGAGCACCTCTCTTGAGAAAACGATAAACTACATAGTTATGTCGTCCAATGAGTCATTCGGAAGAGCAGAGTTAGACAGGCGAACTATACAAAGCATACAGCGATGCGGAAACCGCACATGTACGCGGCACGGTCGAGCCATTACACTGTTTCTCCGTTTCCCACATGGGAAGCAGTGCTTCGGAAGTTATGTAGAGAAACTTCTCCCACTCTGTATTCACGACTGAAAAATAGTGCGGGCTCCATGAGAATTAGGAAATCTTAATATACCTGCATTCACGACCAAAAGATCAAGCATTGCGTACTGAAGGTGGCAAATATTAGGTAATTTGATGTAACGGTAACTCTATTCGGCATAGGCCTAATTATAATTTATCAAGCACTTATTCTGTAAAAGACGTTGCAGAGCAAAAACCAGTTCGCTACGAAACGTGCGGAGTGATACATATCTGTGCCCGCGCTTGTTGCATGGCTTCCGTAGCCTTGCCTGCTACGTATAAAACAGAGGGGACAGTCAACTGATGAAAGTGTCCCTAAATATTTAAAAGTGTTAACTAGGGCATGTTGATTGTGATCAGTAGCGTAATTGTCGGTGCCAGTGCTGTGGCTGTAGCTTCGAGCGTAGCTCCCCGGTGGTTAGGTAATGCGCGAGCACTGCGAAAACGTTCGAGAGGAATCGGTAGCGCTTCTTTGACGGAAAAACGCTAGCAGACGTTACCGTATGCTTTCTTTTTATATGTATTGAAGGGAGCAATTTTTCTTGACAGCTTTAACATGTTTCAGGGCAGCGTGATTCCCCTCCAAGCGACGCCCAACTTCGGCCCGTGCTCGCAAAATTCCCTACTCACACCTGTTACCTCGACACCTGCATGTACCTGCATTGTTACGATATGACCAACACGAGGCCAATAAGCAATTTTTCCATTTCGTTGTTTTATTAAATCCAGAATAGGCATAATGTGTTGCGGTACTTGAGAGGCCATCGAACATTTAAGGATTGCATAGTCTGCAGTCCCAGTGAAAAAAAGAAAACAATGGCGGCACAACCACCTATGGTTTCTTTTCTTTATTCCATACATTCCTTAGTCGTTTGTGTTTATACTTGTTTATTGAGATAGCCGGCACTTCGGTGGCCTATTTTCCCACTTGCTCACGATTGAACAAAAAACAAACAAACCACGCCTTGAAATAGTGATTAGTCCGAAAGCCCCTATTTTATTGCCGATTGCTGTTGCCCCGACCAAAATCGCACTGATTGCTGCGACACCGCTACTACGCGACCAACTTGGCGGAGCGCAGTAGAGAACAAGAAAAATCGCCATGACTCTGGGCTGAAACTGCGCCGCGTCAAACAACCTTAACAAGGAAGGCGCCGGGTACCGCGTTATTTTCCTCTCGAACTAAGTGTCTGAGGAATTGCGTTTCTGATTCTAACAGAAGTCGCGCAAGTATGCCAAGTTATTTGTTGTCCTCAAGATGAACTAGGACGAAGTTTCAGGTTTACATTCCTTTGCATCAGACAAAGAGAGTTGTAAACTTGTGCTAAAAGCCACTCCTGAAGCAATCATCTGATTGGCCTCCTTCCGTATGCGCTATTCGTCCGTTTATCTTCGTTTCTTTGAATTTTGGTTGTAGGCCTCTCTCCCTTACAACTGTCTTGATGCACACCTAACCTCGATAGTCATAGGCGACGCAGGCTGGCATGGAGGACGGGAGGAATACAAGTACGTTAGTCATCGTGAAACGAGTTGGCCACCCTGTATTGCTGTAGGTTGTATAAGAAAATAAAGAATGATAAAAGCAGAGCTGATATAACCTAAACGATAAAGCATACTGATGATACACTACATCTGCAAATTCAGAAAAAGCAAGATATCGAGGCTACACCGATGTAACCGAAAGAAGCGCAAATGCATAGAAGTACAGCGTTGCTTGAGTGCCCAAAAAGTAATTCTACTACGCCCTATAGGAAATCTTGGGAAACTTGCCCCCCTTCATCAATATTTTCTGCCATTTTCTTTCCCAAGTAGTGATCTCGCAAGGTTGCAACCTGAATCTCTATGGTACTGGCTTGTGCGACGTTATACTACAGCTCCCCGTATCCGCAGCCAGGACGTACTCAGTCCCGGTAGCCGGAAACGCTTTGTGCTGATCTTACGGCGACGTGTTCCCATTTCTCTATAGAGGCGGCCGGACTCTTCATAGTGACGGAAGAGACCTCAGCGCGCGTGCGCGCTGAGATCTCTCCCGTTTCCGTCTGCTCATGCTTTAGTTCTTTCTCCCCTAACCGCAGCAGTAGTGCAATGGTTATAGCACACTGCTACTGAGTGCGAGGCCAGGGGCTCGATTCCCTGCCGGGGCTGCCACATTTCGACGGAGGCGAAATGCAAGAACTACCCTTGTCGTCAACATTGATCCCGAGCCCTCCACTACGGCGTCTCTTAGAGCCCAAGTGTTGCTTTGGGAATCAGTCGATCCCTTCTGCCCCATTCCCCAGGGCAGGCTAGCCACTCGGGCCGAGACTGGTCATCATCCCCGACTTCCCCTGATCACCTCTATCTTTCTACCTTTTTCTCCTTATATCATCATCATGATGGGGAGGACATCTCCTTTCCTCCCCATCCAGTTCTTTCTATACTTTGATGAGACCCCGCACTCTTCCTTCGTCCTGGAGGCTGGTATAGATCCGCGCCTGCCTTTGCTCCAGTCGTGATTAAAATTAAATTATCGGGTTTTACGTGCCGAAATGACGGCCTGATTATGAGGTACGCTGTAGTGGGGTACTCCGGATTAATTTTGACCCCGTGCGGTTCTTTAGCATGCATCCAAACCTGAGTGCACGGGTGTTTTAGCATTTCGCCCCCATCAAATTTCGGCCATCCTAGTCGGGATTTGATCCCATGACCTCGCGCCTAGCAGCGCAAAACCATAGCCGCTAAGCAACCATGGCGGGTCCCCTCGTAATGTCCTCCTTGTGCCTTTACTCACTGAATATTTGGCGCATATTTTCTGTTTCCAAACACGTACTTGCTTTTCTGGCCTCAATAGTGTGAACTACGCTTTGTAGGGAGCTCGCTATTTGAGAAGAAAAAAACAATTTTCCTCTTCGCTGCGACGTAAATAAATAGGGAGATGCTGCTGGATAACAAAGACGTACTAAAGGCTTCAGTCGTTAATTTGTATCAATCATAATGTCGCAATACACTGTAATAGCCAAGATGAGGTTCTAAAATTCATGTTCGCTATAGTTTGAATGATAAAGCAACTCGGCAAAGTTTTACCTAAATGAGGTGAAACCTGGTTGCTTTATGAAGCTCCGACTCCATACCAGCACTCAATGACACTACGCATATATTTTTATTGGTTGCTTCCCGGGAGCGCTGCCTGTCACCTCAAAGCGTTACGGCTTGACTCTATCTGTAGTGCGTTTGGTGTGAACATGCAAGCTCTACGGAAACCCACCTGGAATGTACTTGGGTCGTGCAGTCACTTTGCTACTCAACGCCTAGTACTTGGTTTTGCGTTTCATCCTGTCACAACGGGGACGAATCATTCTTTGTTAATAAATTACATCTTCGCCTACTCCTTCATCGCGCAATTAGACTTCGCCCAAGAGGTAATAAGTTTTCTGTATATAATCTGCGGCAATTACCGGAGAAAAATCTATCCCGCATGGTGTCTGTTAACAACCCAAATTATTCGCGGGCTTATACAATTTTTTTTTCTTTTTTGCTGGAAAATATTTTTTTAAAGAAGTCCTGTGGCAGAGAGCACAATTCTAACCCTTGATTTAAATTACTTGGTGAGACTGTCAGTATTTCTACAAGAAATCAAAACGCTTAATTGAATAATCAGATTTCAGATTCAGATTTATTGGCTCCAAAAAAAAGAAGTAATTACAACATGACAAATATACAGACGAGGGTCCCACAGTGAAAGAGCTGTAGTGGAACCCTCGGTTAATAATAACAACATTGGTGGTGATATCAATAGTCAGCAAATTAGCGTTATTATAAACAACACCTACAGATCAAATACAGCATTAGACATGTCATTTACAATCACTATAATTGTGCTAATTATCTTTTAGTAATTACTTGCAGGCACATATTTCAATCTGCGAACAGTAGCTAGGGAGTACGCAAGCCATATCGATTCCAAACGAATTATGAGGACGGCACCGGTATCGAAATAAGCCCAGTCATGCTTGCAATATAAACGCACTATTGTTGTACTTGCTTTTTTAAGAAAGCGCTATTTTATGCATTGAGGAACAAAAGTAACTCGAACGCTAATGCATTTCATCGGACACATTGTAAATAATATCTCCATACTGGAGCAGACCTGAGAATTCATTCGATATGCCTTGCATACTCTCTAGTTACTATTCCTAAATTGAAATACGTGCCGTAAGGTCAATAATTAGGAAGTTAACGTAATTATGTTAATTTTCAAATTAATCATTTTGACTTCTCGTAGAAGTAACGACCGCCTCATCGAGCGATATTCGTCCTGCTTAGAACTGTGCTATCTGCGACAGGCAATTTTTTAAAAATTTGGTGCACACAAAATAAAGTTCACGATCACATTGACATAGGCTAAAAGAGGATGAAGGCGAAAATCTGCGCGATCACGACACATTCATTAAATTACTTGACATTCTCATTCGAATGCGTTCTTAGTTGCGATTACTTGTTATCTCCCTGGCGGTGTACGGCACTCGTGAAATGTTTGTACACCACAGTGGTTCTGCGCCTCGACGCGATCAGGCTTATCGTGCTCTCCTTACTTTTCTAGAAGCAACTAATTTAGGTTTTGTTGCCAATAATTGTTCTCAACAGTTGTTTTATAGGTCCACTGTTGGGCATGTGTCTTCAGTTCTTTTCCACAATGTTACGTGAAGCTCTATGGTTTTGTGACTGTTGAGTGCAAATTGGCAGGCATGAAGAAAATGTACTTCAGGTTTTACTCCCAATTGGCTGAACCTTTTTAGCTTGGCATCAAAGGCCATGCCACTCCTGCTTCACTGGAACTAACAGTGAGCTTCCTGTGTTTTGTGCAAAACATAATTCTAGTCATATAAGAACTGCTTCATTTTGCAGACCTCTGCATTTTTTGTTATTGCTGCCTGTGTGATCTCAATAAAAACCACTGCACGTTTGTAGCCTATTACAATTCTTCAAGTGACAATGCCTCAGACACTATTCTATGTTAACATTCTTTGGTAGCGTGACCTGCAGTGACCGGACCTACTGTGTGCGACCTGTGCTGTGTGTGACCTGTGCAGTGTGTTTTCTGCTTAATTTTTGAGATTTGTCATCTTCGACTTTCTTTCCTTCTCCCTCCTCTTCTTCCTATCTTTCATTTCAATGTTTCTGTCTCCTCCTTTCTGAAGAGGAGGTAGGCGTTGTGCCCCTTCCGGTGGCAGTTGCCAGCCTGGTCCTCGCTTTCCCTTTCCTGCCATGTGTATATAAGTATACGTATAGGTTTTCAAAACAAATAATAATACCTATACTAGTAGTAATAATAATAATACCAAAAGTCGACGATTCGGCTGCTTTAAGTAAGTCTATCTTATTAACTATGCCCTAATTCTCCTTAATCAACAACACAGGTCGTGGGTTCGGCTCCCATCAATTTTCGCGCCATTAAATTTTGGTGCCATAGCGCCGGACGGTCCATATTTCGATAACGCCGGATATCGGATTTTTGAACCCATGAGCTTGGAACACCCCGTATTGTTTTCACCATTAGTGTGCAACTTGACAGTGGCCCTGCTGTTTGCGTTGAAGCTTTGTTCTCAAAGTTTATTGCTTATCGCCTTCCAGCATTCAAAATAACTGTGCTCGTCCAGGCAAACGCAAACAAGGAGCTAAGAACGCACACATTAGAAACACGAAACATCCTTTCCACTTAATTTCAAAGCAAATTTTTGTGAAACCCGAGCTAGGATTGGTAAAAAGCAGAGATTTATTTCGGCATGTTATATGACACAAACAAGCCTGTCCATCGGCTAACCATTTTGCAGAAGCCCAAGGGATGTCGGATAAGCAGCGAGCGGCAAAATACTTCGCATAACACTGTTTACCACAGTAAATGGGATCTACATTTCTTTATTATTTATTTTTTTTTGGGGGGGGGGGGTCATGAACGGAATGCTAATATTGCTGAACGTACAAGAGCTCACTGTGCAGAAAAAAAAAAGCTATAAAGCTTTTTCGCTAAAAACTTATTTGCGGCCAGGTACCTTGGTCCTCGGAAACTTTGTGATGTCCTCACTGAAAGGCACTCACATAAACCAAAGAAGCGAAAGTAAAAATTGCACTTTATTCTAAACAAGTTGAACATATTAATTTACGTCTTAAAACTCGCGTACCAGCAACGATGGCGTTCCTTTGGTGGGTGATTCAAAGGACTCTGCTGCCTGTTATAGTTTCGTCAAATGCATTAGTAACCTGAAAAGTTATCAAAGGAGTTGGATGCCAGACTTTTAAAAATGCGCCGTTTTTTTTTTTTTTTACTGGACTTCTTTCGGTAGCATCAGCTGTCAATGCTTTCCCGTTACCTGGACAGGCGTCTGTAATTTCATTCCACGGCGCTGCAATACCGAGCCATCATATTTACAATAATTTTCCGTAAAAAATACACAGGTCTCTAATTTCATTCCACGGCACCGCAATTAGAGGCCGTCTTATCTACAGCAATCTTCCGTAAAAAAATACTGGCTTCTTTAGTTTCCTTGAATGGCACGACAACCGATATGCCGTCTCATTTAGAACAATTTTAGCAGTTTTTCCGGAAATTTTTGAACTGTGCGTTTCAATGAAGACGAACCTGATTCATCGGCATTAGAGTATCCCGCTTCTTGGAACAGTGTCCTTTATTACGCTTGATGCATAGTCTTCCTGCTTTACCAGGTACAAAATACTTGGCAGTTTACTAGTTATACATTGCATCAGAAGCAAGGAGATAAAGAAGAACGCTCCGAAACGGGTGTAAGGCGATAAAAATAAAGCAACAGCTGATACGAACATGAAAGTATACTAACCCTTATTTAAGGATTCTAGAAGTCGCTGTAACTCAACAAAGAAGACAACAAGTAATATAATGAGTTAAACGAGGCAAATCGTCCGGTTTTGGGCTATGGTGCACCAATAAATTCCAGTATATGTGATTGGCAAACTATGTCTGAATATGCGTTTAGATGTCCACAGGTTCCGGACCAAAGCTACCTCCATTACATACCTTCCCGAACTTCAAAGTGCGGTGCAGTCTGCAGACAAGGACACTCAACTATGGGCCGTTCAGCAGGCCCGGGGAGCGCTCGAAAAGCGCAAGCCTCACGAGCCACCACAAACGAGCCGAACTGGGGCACTGCAGAGTAGAGCACAGCTCCGGGTCGACGCTTGGCCAACGTCATGACGCGTTAAAACGTCGGTCGCCGGCATTTTAATAAAGTTATTCCTATTATATCCTATGCATTTAGAACGACATTTAATGTGGCTAGCAATAAACCGTAACCATGTAGTACTAAAACATCCTAGCTCATTGATCTTTCTTGGCATTACTTTACCTTATTGCGGTGCTACAATATATATAAAAAATGTGGAAAAGTGGACAGAAAGCTTTTTGTATGCACGCCCTGCATACTGAATGCAATGAAAGTATGAACAGAGCCCTTATTCTCAAATACGGGCGAACCATGTTTGGGTTAGCAGAAGTGCTGCTGACATAAAGTAGTATGGTGAATAAGCGAGAAAGTAGGAAGTAATTGGTTTATGCACAAAAGAGTTTGCTTACAGTGTTGAAAAAAAATGCATTTGAAGCTATAGCTTCACTTTTGACGCTGTAGAATGGCAGGATATGTTTGATCTGTGGGGTAGAAAAAAAACGGAGTGTGTAAGTGGTAGGAGTGCGCAAATTCTTTTTGCGCAGTACACTCTCACTGCACCACAATTTAGATTAGTTTTGACTCTTGAAATAAGATGCATGAAGTAAAAAAAATTGACATACTAAAATCTCCCAGTCACCTTCTATGATCCCATGCTCAGTGCTTGGCACCATTTTATGACCCGGTGGTTTTGGCGTTCGTGTTGTGCCACAACCTAAGTTGATCCCAAGGGGGGTTCTGGAAGGAGTTCAACAAAATGTTAACCAAACTTGAAGTCGAGCCTCATGAATTTGCGAAATGTGCCACAGCGCGGTAAAATTTCAGCTCTTGCATGGCAGATTTGATGAAAGTGAACAATACCCATGAAAGCCACCACGCATCATGGATAAGAGGCAGACAGCTGACGCTGTGACGAGTGCACTGACCACATTGTGGAAAAACATTGTTGCGCTGAATTCTTTGTTAAGCAACAGTAAGGGTCCCTGTTTACGTGCCATTGATAAAGTGAAGTTGGGATGTCGGACGATATTAATCAAATCACAAATTCCCTTCAAGTAGAAATTTTTTTTGGTACAAGCTAAATCATACATCTTGAAGTCTAAACCACTTTTTTCGTGAAAATTGTTTGTGTGCATGCGAAAAATACGACCACGTCAGTGCAGCATAAGCAACAATTTCGCGAGAATAGGAAGGAGAAATGCAAGGTATTTATCTGTGGAATAAGAGCTCTCGTTATCCAAATGCTGAGCATATCCGAAAAGTGTGTCTACCTGATGCTGGCAAGTCCTCGCGATGTTTCCTCGCGTGGCAGGAAGGACAAATAAAGGAAATCACGGATGCACGCTCCGAGCCACACAAAGCGGTACACAAAGTGGAGAAACAGGAGCCAGCTCACATGCCGGGACCCTTTAATATAGCTTCAAAAAGAAATCACCGATGATTGCAATACTCACTAATGCGAACTTCGAGCCCAGCTGCTTAGGTGTTTTGAATTTGCGATGTATCGTGGCAAAAATTTGGATGCCGAACGACAGGGTCCTCTCGGCAGCGGCGCTGAGTGTCTGCTCGGGCACCTCGTTTAGCAGAAGCGGCAGACGAAGCATTTCCACCGGTGGCGTCGCCCATTGTTCAGAAAGAAAGCTTGAGCACAGGAACGCGCGGATCGCGCTCAACGCATTCTCTATGGCGGCGGCGGCGCAGGTGAAGTAGCGCATGCTCAGTTGATTCGAAGCCCACGCCAGCCCTTTGTTTCCATGTATGGTTTTGGTTAGAACTGAGGTGAAACAGCGCGAAAAAGACGAGGACACAAGGAAACAAATACCACAGACAAGTTTCCTTGTGTCCTCGTCTTTTTCGCGCTGTTTCACCTCAGTTCTAAGTATGAACCAACCAGCCCTCATCAAGATCTTACTAATGGTTTTGGTGGACGCGCTCGCCGCATGCCTGCTCGCCGCCGTTGAGCACGTCTTGTGAGGCACTCCGCTTTCCTCCTCATCCTTTCGCCATGCTCTCCTTCTCCGGATTGCTCCTCTAACCCTCTTCGCTATCGCCATCTCTCATCCCCCGCTGCTATCCGCGTTCGCCTTTTCATCCTTCGCCGTGCTCGTTCACTCGGTTACCCCGAGGAACGCCGTCACCGACGCTGAACGCAGAAACGGGAGCCCAGGAGCTGCGTTCTAGAATAAGAAGCAAAAAACAACGTTGCGCAAAATGCTTTCGCTACCCCGTGAGCAATCAATAACACAGCATGGGAGTTAGATAACGCCTCCTTCAGAGAAAACGATGTCCTCGAGACACGCAACACCGATGCCCAGTTCGGCTAGCACGTGCGCTGTACTAAAATTGCTAATCATTGTTATTAGCTTCACTAGTGGCGGGATTTTAAAGTGAAGCTTTCTTTGCCCGTTCTCGTGATTTTCCGGGCACTACTGCTGTGAAGTTCTTGCCGCGCATGCCATTCGGTTTCTTGAAAGACTACTAGATGGCGCTCGCCTCCGCGCGTCCAGAATTATAGAGAAAACCGAGTGCAAGTTGTAGGGAAAGGTCGAAACGTAATGAAGTGGTGGGAATTGACGAATCCAACGACTGAAGCAAGGATGTCTTCTGTCTCCATTGTTCACGCTTTTTGTTAAGGGCATGGAAAGACGACTGGGAAACAGCGAATTGAGGTTTGATTTATCCTACATGCGTAATGGATAAATTGTGCACCAGAAGCTCCCTGGACTGATGTATGCGTACGACATAGTGCTAGCTACTGGCAGACAATAAAAGAAATTTACAGACACTTGCGAATATTTACGGCAATGCAGCAACAAATCTAGGCCTCGAATTTAGTACAGCGAAATCGGGAATTGTGACGTTTAATGAAGACAAGAGTAATTACGTGGTGTCAATTCAACAGCAAGTCATACCTATAGTGAGGCAATATAAGTACATCGGTGTATCCATAAATGAAGGAAATACTTAAGCACCCACCAAGAGAATCTGAAAATAAAGGGGAAGCGAAATGCTGAAACAACGAAAGACAGAGCATTGTGGGGCCACAATAAGTATGAGATCGTGCACGGATTCTGGAAAGGAGTAATGGTGCCAGCCCTAACGTTCGCAAATGTCATTCTATGCTTAAAATCGGATACCTTGTCTGGGTTGGCAGCAACCAAAAATCGACAGGCCGATTGACTCTGGGAGCCCACGGTAAAACAACAAATGAGGCAGTGCAGGGTGGCATGGGTTTGGCCTCTTTTGAAGTCAGGGAAGCACTGAACAAAATCAGTTTTGAAGAAAGACTCAGGTACATGGATGAAAATTAATGGGCAGCCAAAGGGCACAAATATCTGTACTTGAAAAGCGTGGACACAGAATGGAGGAAGAGGTCAAGCAAGTTGGCAACCAAGTACAAGGTAACTGAAACTCTGTATATGCAACCAGGAGTCACCGGAAAAAAAATTGAGAGAAACAAAGACAGTTAATTGGATCCAAAGAATGGAAACAAAAAGAACCGTGGAGATTTACAAGAATGAGAAGAAAGAAATTAGAAGGGAAAATCTGTACGATAACACAAAAGGCACTGCTTTGCTATTTGAGGCTTGAGCTGGTTGCCTATGAACACAAACATACCGGAGGAAATATTAGGAAATAGATGAGGCTTGCGTATGCCGCAGCAAAAATCCGGAGACCACTCGGCACATTCTAATGGTATGCGAAGAAATTCACCGAGATAGAATATGGTAGGTAACGCACACCTTCCAAAAGCACTTGTGTTTAAAGTTGACGGAAGCGTCAACCGGTCAGCAGTCGAGATAAGCAAGAGAGGTTTAGAGTATTGGTGGGGAAAAAAGCACGGAACAGATTCATATGACCGAATCACTTACAGTCATGGCTAGCGGTGCATGGAAGATTTTGAAGGAAAAAAGAAGATTAAGCAGATGTACACAAAAATGTTAGATAAAAAACATGTATAGCATACCTGAATAAATCAAGTGGGATATGCGACTGTTTTCACTGCCCCGCTTCAAAGGGAATGTCATTAAATCATCATCATAATAGCAATCATCATCATCATCATCATCATCGTCATCACTACCAGCGCTCCCGCGGCAGCGTTGCACGGTTTGTGCATATTGCTCGTGCTGTGCTTACTTTCCTATGCGACAAAAATGGAGGTGCTGGGCTCTGGAGGTCGCGTGATAGGCTGTGATAGTCTAAACATTACAATCGATCATAGTCTGAAGCGAGCGCTTGGAGCTGGCCTGTCGACAGTGGGCTGGCCACGTATGCAGAAGGACCACGTAAACACGAGCCAGCAAAATGGCTCCAAAGCGTGCACTCAGCACCGAGGACAACTAGGCCCGAAAGAAGCGTCATGCGGAACAGAAGCACCTTTACTACGCAGCGAAACTTGGTGCATCTCGCGAATGTATCGATACAATGTACACATACCATTACAGTAATTGAAACAGCAGTGGTGCACGAAAGGTATACGGTCTCACATCAACTCACCACTCCCGCATTGGACTAAACGTTGAAGAAATTACGCATTCATTGCCAACATCACCGCTAAGTATCGTCAGTGAAAGCAAACAGCATACTAACCATCGATTACATCAATTCCAACAGTATGAGGGACCCGTCCTTTTCTTTAGATAAGTGCAACTCTCAACACGCTATCAAGCTCAAAGCTCACTCACCAGATCGTGGCTACTCGGCAGACGTAGGAGGCACAGTCCTAGGTCTAGTCACGTGGCAAAACAATAGAAATCTATTTTCCGCCACCTCTTGCATGCTCAGTCGCTCATTTCTCGCGCAAAAGCAGATACTGCAGAACGCTTCCTGCCGCATATGCTGCAGCCGAGCCCAGGCTTGTCTGTGCATGCGGCGGAAAAATAGCAAATGCGCATTGTGCGGGCATTCGCGAGTTTTGCTACAGCCCTTGCACTCTCATCATGTTGCTCGTCTTCTCATTCTTCCTCTTCAGACAGTGCGCATGCACGTGGCTTGGTAAACCGGATATCGCCGTTTTCTCTCAGTACTGGCATAGTGCCAATGTTACAGGAAGAAATGAGCGAAAAGAACGGGCACTTTTTTACAGTGCATAACCCAACAGTAGTCAGCTTCTATAAAATACCTAATTGTACAAAAGTCCCTGTCTGAAGCCATGACGTAACGGGGTAAAGTGTCAAAATGCGGTAGCGCGCCGTGTACTTGAAGGAAGCCAATTGTGACCTCTCGACATTATTTTGCACAGATTTGCAAACCATGTACGCTATTTGATTAATTCCTTGTAGCGAAGATGCAATGCATCACAAACTATGATTTCAAGAGGACTACTTCGTTGCCTTTAGTCGTCGCAGCTTTCATTTCTGTTGGGCGGCAACTACCGGTGCAATTTGGCAGGGCCGGTGATTGAGTGTCGACTAGGTTGTCAGCAGCAGATGGCAGCAAACAGAAAAACACACCATAAGAAGGATGAGGCCCTCGAGAATTCGCGACTGCTTAGTGCTCAACGCTCTTTATAGACAGGTCGGCAGAGGTCGATTGATGTCAATAAAATGCAGCTGTTGTTGTAGTCACAGCAGATTGCAGAATAATTGAACGGTTGTTGTGTTTATTTTACATCTACATGTTTATGTAGGGCATAGCTTGCGTAGAGTATATTGCGTATCTCTTCTGTGTATCCTACACTGAGGAAGATAGCAAGCATAGGCCTACTTTGCAAATTCATGATGCCGCCATATTTCAGTGTGTAGTACTACCGGTCATAACCGAGCAAGACATTCCTTCCCGAAATTTGTAATCACCTTTTGGCTCTGCTGGCCTTATGTAAACTGAAAAGCCTACTACTGCTTTTCATTTAAAAATTCGGAGTATTTGTTTCACTGCTTACCAAGCTTACGCACCTTACGCGATTGCTTACCTAAAGTTAAATTTTTAAACTCTTGCAGCTCGTAGCTTTCGATGTTCTATTTTGCTAGCGCTCCTATTCAAGGAGTAATATTCCGCAAGTCAACTCGACCCAAGCTGCACTCCCTAATCCTGTTGCACCGTGGAGTTAGGCGAGGTGTGCCAGGATAACATGCGAGGATTAAGAAAGGAACTGATGACAAAATGATTGCGCCAAGTGTAAAAATAAAAAAAAGTGGTTAAGCCGTTCAACACTGTTCTGATACAACCATGTAAGCGGCTAGTCGGGGCAAATGTCTCTTGTTTGCAGACCGTATAACTTTTTTATCTCGTTGACGCTTAGAGACAACCATATCGCAAGGATTTTTGTTAAAAAAAGACATGTCCCAGTTTCGCCCGAAAGGCGAAGCATTCATAGCGATAGCAAAGTATAATACAACTACACGAAGTTGCTAGTTTTTATCTGCCGTATAAGTTGCAGTAGATGTTCGCTTACTAATTAAATTAACTGGTGTGGTGCCACGTACTCACAGGCAAACATCAACATATCTCACTCGGTGACCGCGAGCACTGGCTGTCGGAACGCTGGCATTCTGAAGAGCACCGGCAGTGGAGAGCGAACGTTTTCTGCTGCCTCTCAGTTTCGCCGAGTCTCCGAAAATTGAGATTGCACGGCCTCCAACACTAGGCGCGCATAAAGGCATTGATCATCTCGGCTCCCCTTAACATTTGCATTCGCAGCAGATATCTGCTGCGAATGCAAATGCGGCCCGTGGGCCGCGTATGCGCTCAGCCACGCGGACAGCCGTGCGCAGTCATGGCCGGGCAGGAGAGGAGACGCACTCTCTTGCCACTTAGCAAGTTTGATCACGTGACCTTCCATATGGCATGTGAGAAGGCAGCTCGCATCAAGCCACCATCCTCTTCCGCTCAACCTCGCAGGCTTGTCATCGCATCTACAACATACAGAGTGTGGGGAGCTATGTTATCGCACTTGGACTTTGTAACATCACCGCGATGAGGAAAATTGGCCTTGAGTGTCCGTATAGTTTCCATCACAATAAAATACTAACGTGCTAATGAAAAAAATTGCCCTAAGTATACACAAACGTTTACCGAGAAAAGAGCGGCCGATGTTTAAAATGAATCTTTGTTGTTTTGAGTAAATGTATTTATTAACGGTCTTATCAAAACGGCAAACAAAGCTAACAAGAGCAGGTATAAGACAGAAGGAAAAATTTGCCTCTTAGAGGCATCTAAAATGGCTCAGGAAAGTGTGTCAGGTGACCCTTCTAAGCCATAAATCAGGCGTTAAGAAGAATCCTTGGCGAATAGGACGGGTGCACTCAAGGGAAATTGCTAGCCAGGAGCTAATAAAGAGAAATCTCCTTCCCCTTGTGCCTGGTATGTCTCGTTGCGTTTCGGGGTTGAGTCAAGTTCTGTTCTGTTTGGTCACGTTACTTTTGGTTGTGATCTTATACCAGATTATGTAACTTGTGCACTCCTGTCCTCACAGTTGCTCTGGGAGCCTAAAGAAGAGTGTGATTCAGTGCAACACGGTATTGAGTTCGTCCACGGGCTCGCGCTGCAACTGATCCTAAGGAAGAGCTATGCAGACTGGATGAGGTGGAACCGGAAGTGAGTGGGAGGGAAAAAAGCGCACGAAAGACAGGGAGGTCAGGCACGTCTAGTTTGCTGCGCCGCTACGCTGAGGAAAGGGCATCAGAGGATGAAAAAAAAAAAACTGGTACGGAAGGAAGACATAAAGGATGTCGCTTCGTTTACAGTCATTCATTGAGGCCTGTCGAGCGCAGCAATGGCAGTATGGCGCGTTACGCTTTCTGTGCTTGTGAGGCCAGCGGCGACGGTCCGAACATTTGTAACATTCATTTGTAACATTCATTTGTAACCGTGAATGATATTGAATCTAGGTGATGGAACATGACGCAGAGTAAAAGGCACCAGGGCAAGATGCAGAATAGGTGTTCGATAGACTACTCACACTCGCAACTGTCGCGTAAAGCTGTGCCACTCATGCCAGTGTGGAACGAATATATCTTTGTGAAGGCCACACCTGGTCACGAAAAAGACCGAATTGGTCCCACCTGGCTGATAACTTTGAAGCCTCGTCGTATATCGCAGCTACAAAAGGCCACAAAAGCGCTGCTGCGATATTTGAAAGATACAGGATTGAGTCAGCGTCTGTAATCCGGACTGAGTGACTGAACGATATCCCCGGTGGACTTTCTCTTCTTTCTTTAATCTTTCCGTCCCCGTTTCCCTTTCCCCAGTGTAGGGTAGCCAACCGGGCTCAGTCCTGGTTAACCTCCCTACCTTTCATTTATCATTTGCTCTCTCTCTCTCTCCGGTGTAGTACCGTAATTCTAGTACTGTCCGTTCCCCTCAGAGGACGATCATCTAGTTTCCTGAATGCGTTGGACAAAGATTGTCTTTGGGCTTGAAATTGAAGACAGTGGCACAATAAGTGGTCAGTGTTCTCCTCGCATCCGTAAACATATGCATGACTATCAGCCATTAAAATTAGCGGTGAGTAAGCTTTCGTGAAGGCTACTCCCAGCCACAACCGACACAAAAGAGACGCTTCGCGTCGGCGCAGTCCGGCCGAAGGTCTGAGTTGCAGTGAAGCGTTTAGTCTGTGCAGTCTTATGCGCGTTGTATGTGCGGCATTCCACTCTGCTAAGGAGAGTATGCGTCCTAGAGTGCGAAGTTGTCTCACAGCGTTGGTCCTTGACAAAGGAATGGAGACGTAGCGATCTTCTTCTTTTGTCATCCGAGCTGCCCTATCTGCGTCATCATTTGCAATGATACCACAATGACCTGGTATCTATTGAAAGGAGATATCATGACCTTTTTCACTCAAGTGACGGAAAAGTTCCACGATTTCGCACGTGAGCTGATCGTGAGTTCCATGTTGGAGAAACGACTGAAAACATTGCAAGGCCAGCTTTGAATCCCAAAAGACTGCCCATTTTCGAGGCATTTCAGCATTTACCCGCTGCTGAAAGAAGCTCTTCCGAGCGCGAGTAATGCATTCTTCTTTTCTTTCAGGACTAGCCTAGGCCAGTGTGACTTCTGCTCCAAAATCACTACCGCTCAGTACATTGTATGTATCAAAGGGAACAAGTCAAAAAGGGAAACTAGAGACGTCATGCCACAATAACCAGCGAGGCTTCTTTGTTACTTGCGCTCTTCACAGCTTCATTTCCGCTTAGGTGTCATAGTGAATGCAAAGTCTCTGCCAAATATGGTGTTCCTTCTCTACCCTCGAGGAATACGTAGCTTGTTCCCTAAGTTTAGGATGTTGAGCACACCACGTGGACATGATTTCCCTTTATTCTCCTAGGCTGAGTAAGAAAGGGAAGCCAGAGCAAGTATAACCTGTCCTTCGCTCAGAACAAGGACGTGGAAAATAATAATGCCATAATAATAATGCCATAAAAACAACGTTTAATCAAGCCCACAGCCGAGCGCTGTGTATGCTCTACTCTGTTTTCTTTCTGTGCCGTTTATCCTGAGCGAAGGACAGTTTATACCAGCTCTGGCTTCACTTTATTTCTCAGCCTTGGTAGAAGACAGGAAAATATATCCACGCGGTGTGCTCGACACCCTAAACATACGGAATAAGCTACGTATTTCTCGAGGGAAGCGAAGGAAGACAATACTTGGCACAGACTTTGCTTTCACTATGGTATCTAAGCGGAAATGAAGCTGTGAAGAGCGCCAGTAAGAAAGAAGCCTAACCCTGCAACCATGGCATGATGTCTCTAGTTTGCCTCTTTGACCTGTTTCCTTTGACCTATGCAATGTACTTAGCGGCAGTGGTTTTTGAGCAGAAATTACACTGGCCTAGGCTAGTCTGAACAAAAAAGAAGAAAGCATTCCTCGCGGTTGGAAGAGCTTCTTTCAGCAGCGGATAAATTTGGGCCCCTTTTTCCTTCAGAGAATAAATAACCAGGCGAGATGGTGTGGATTTATTATATTCATTATTATAAAGAGTAGGAAATAGCGACACGCTTAGAGGCAAGTAGGACAGGAGCAACTGCCTTCATTCTACTTTCTTTTTTACTTTTTTTTAGGTCTGATAACTATGCGTAGAGTTAGCTGCATCTTTTACTAGACATATTTTATTTGACTTACATTCCCAAACACTATTCTTTCCTCTACAAGCATCATACATCGCCTTCACCTTGTGACATCTCTGCGCATGCGTCATGCATTCTGCTTGTGCCTGACATTAAATTAGCGTTTCTTCACAGTATGCAAACAATGCAGGGCATGAACATAAAAATTTCATGACAATAAAGTCGTGGGCAAACATGCGCGTTCCTCTAGATTACATGCTACATAGGAAAAGAAAACAATATTGCACGCGTTGCCATTAGTTGTAAAGCATTTACTTAACCGGTGTAGTAAAGCTTCGCTTCGCATAGATTTCAGTACGTGCGCTGAATTTGCTGATATATATATATATATATATATATATATATATATATATATATATATATATATATATATATATATATATATAATATGCTAACAATAGAGTGTCCCAACTATCTGCACCCCTTGCGCCATCCATTCATTCGTTCATTCATTCAGTTTTTATTTTCCAGAAAAAACGACATTTCTGGTAGGGGTACCTGGGCAAAACGCTGTATTTGGACAGCTTGACTGGGCCCGGGTAACTTGGAAACTTTCAGCAATATGTTACTTCATCATCAACTATCATGACCAAGATTTGAAAATATGCAAATTCCACGTAGCTGGGCAGAACCAAGGTAATGTTCCTTTGTGTCGTTTGTCGGTTACTGTTTGCATTCCGCCGAATCACATAACTAGTCTTAATGAATTAATCAACTTATCAAATTTATATGTAGATTAATAGTGTCAATGAGAAAATTGTAGAGAAACATGAAAAACTCCCGATGCAGCTTTCTGTTGCTCAATGCGGGCTACATAAAAGTGTTTTTCCGAGAGTGCGAGAAGCCCGCGAATACACGCACTGGGCCTCAAGCAACCAGTCGCGTGGCAGTTATGCGTACATTCGCGGCCTTCTTTCCCGCTCAGACACAGAGACAGAGAGAAAGAGATAAGAACTTTAATGAGCCTAAAGAAGGCTTGATTTGCAGGAGTGGTTCCCTCATCACGGGACTCCAGGTGCCGGAAAAAAAAAAGCTTTCATGTAGCACGTATCGAGCAAGAAAAATGTGCATCTGAAATTTTTTATGTTGCTCTACAACTTTCTCATTGACACTTTTCATCTATGTAGAAAATTTTAGAAGAATAATTATTTAAGCTAGTTCTTTAATTGGGTGGAATGCAAAAAATAATCTGAGTATCTTCAAGCGACGGCAAACAACATTACCTTAGTTTTGTCCAGCTACGTGGCAATTGCATATTCTTAACTCTTGGTACATGAGAGTTGGGACACCCTATACTTATATATATATATATATATATATATATATATATATATATATATATATATATATATATATATATATATATATATATATATATATATATATATATATATATATATATATATATGCGTGTGTGCATAACTTATGACGCGGCTGCTGAGCAACGGCAACGTAGGCTACATCACAGTCGGCTTTTGCACGGCACAGTTGTGAACTTCAAGCTACGACAGTTTTCATATAACTCGCATTTGCATTCCAGAGACACCTATAAATAAAGCGTACGCTTCTGCCAACCTCGCCGTGCTGTTAACAAAATCGGTCGACGCCCACGATGCAAAGCGCCGTTTTTCTGGCCGCAAAGTTGCCGCGGCAAATGACACGCGTGTTCTGGTCAGACAAGTCCACGGCCCCAACCAGCATACCACGAAAGGCAAAAAGTTACCTTAAGGCGAACACGCTTTAATGTTGGAGAGCCCACCGGTGACGACAGATAGGAATAATCCTCTTAACAGTCATGGCGTTGTAAGCAGTTCAGCACACGATGCGCAAAAAGAAGATTATCTGGGAGTAAGCTTATTAATGGAGAAGCATTATACACCCCGTTATGCGAAAATTCATTGGCGTGGTCTGCGTGACCGATCGATGGTACTAAAGATGGCTGACCGCACCATGAGTAAGGGCACGTCAAAAATACTCGGATTGATGTCGAATTTCTCACGGAGGTTCCTGCAAAAATATAAATTAGTGGCTTCGAAGAGTAAACTTTGTATATTTTGGTCTCGGTGGGAATCGAACCCAGGCGTCCGGGGTGTGAGACGAGCAAGCTTCCTCGGCGCTCCACCGGCTCCATGGTTCAGGTTGACTAAAGGTGTGGCCTAGCGCGTGCGTCATTGGTCACGTGGGGGCACAGCCAATGGGGAGGAAGTGGCGCCATGTCTTGAGCCTATAAAATGAGCGCGCGGCCTGCCATGTGTCACTTGCTCTTCGGATTTCATCGGTGTTGTGTCCACGGCGGCGGACTCTCGGCGCCACATCATGAGTGTGTGAAGTGAGCCGCCGTGTGGCCAATATATACGCAAACACACAAAGCGAGTCAGTAGAAAGAACTTGAATGAATGTAGAAAGCATCAGTCGGAGAAAGTTTCACCAAAGGGACTCTAATGCTTTAGCATTTCCAGACGTAAGCAGTCTTAAGCGTCTCTGCCAAATTTTTACTTTCTTCAATGCATTGCGACTTGTTCCTAGTACCGCTGTACTTGCACCAAACTTTGTGACACGAACAGCAAAAGAGTAATAGGCTCAGTGAACATGAAAGCCTTTACGGTTTCGCGAATGTTCTGTGTGGTACAACATATTGCAGATGCATTTGGTAAAAGAAAGAAGCCTGAAGGTAAAAGGGGGATAAAACGCAATTACCAAAGACAGTTTGTACTTTGCTCGCACTTGCGCATTTTTTCCCTTTCATTCTCTTTTTCCTCCTCTTTTCCTTCTTTTTCTAATAGTACAGCCTCTACATGTCTGCCTCTCTATAGCCTATATGATTGTGCGCCCTATGAAGATTACTACTCAGTAAAAAATGACAAAGTGCATTGAAGTTCTCTCAGGGTGGCTCAGCAAGTTCAGTATTTTTTTCGTTAGCGATTCGAAATAATATTGCGTTCGCCGGTGATAAAGAAAGCAGACATGAAACAAAAGAACGTCACGGAGAATTCGTTTCGTAATCCGACGAGTCGTTTAAACGGATGAATTGAGAAAGGTTGCTAGGCAACAAGCTATAAGCGGCTTTTCTGGCCCGCAGGACAGATCGGAAACACGTAATGTCGATGCTCAATAGACGAGCAAAACGACTATCTTGCGAGTATTACACAAGTGCAAGTAGCCTCGCTTTCTTCGGAGGTTCAGATACCTCAAGCGACTGCATAATGCGTTCCATACCTTAAGGGTAACGTAGACATTTCTAAGGTCGACTTGCTTTTCGCTGAAGCTATTGTGCCCTAAAACCGTGTTTGATAACTTATTGCTACTTTCCACATGCGGTGCTAAAATGGCATGCTAGCTGAAGATTAGGAGACGCCGAATGCGCAACAAAAACATTTTCAATTTCCTTAAGGGAAGCTTTTAATTCTTCGATGTCTGACTGGTTTGTTCCACGAAAATCACAAGGATATCAACAAATGTCGATGATACGCTGATGATCAAGTCAGAAGAAAATTATAATCTTGAAATATAGAGGACACTAATATGATGTCGTATAACACTGAACGGAAAATTGGATTTGTGCGCTTTACTGTATTGTGGTCTAGCGTAGATATAAACAAAAATTTTAATAAAATCCCGTTCACGCTGTAAGTTGGCGAGCAAATATGGATGCGCGCATCGGTAATGCATTTCTGATGGTCCTGAACTTTCCTGCCGGTAAAGGCAGAAGGCACATTTCTTTTTCCCCATTGTGAGATAGCTGCATATTACAAATTTATTATTCACTAGCTAACGATAGCGATATCGAACGAGTAAGGCGCGAAATAAATTCTTTAATAAAGAACACTTCTGCGAAGGGCGGTGTTTGAAGGGCATGGGAGAAGAGAATGCAGAGTGGTTGCGAAGAGGCAAGAGGTGATGCGCATGCGCAGCTATCGTAACTGATTGCTTATTCTACGCAGCAGCATTTGGTGCTTTAGAAGCTTTTATAGCCACTCAATAAAGTTATCTCCCCCCAAAACGGGAAGCGATCATTTTTTTATAGGATAAGATAGCAGTAAACTTTATTTGTCCAATGGTTATTGCTGTCTTCGGGTGCCTCGCTGAGGAGGGGGCCTGCCATCTCTCAGCGAGGCGCCCCGCTTCAGAGGGTCCTGCTGTTGTCTTCCCCCTTCCTCCCGGTCCTTCTTCCTCATGGCTTTGGCATTCCCAAAGCACATGGGCCATATCGGCCCGTTCGAACTGTTTCATTATGTAAAAAGTAATACAATTAAGTAATAAATAATTATGTCATTAAATTATAATCATTCAATTAATAATTTAGTCAGTTTGTTAGTTAGCTAGTTAGTTGGTTAGTTAGTTAGTTGGTTAGTTAGTTAGTTATATAGTTAGTTAGTTAGTTATATAGTTAGTTATTAGTTAGTTAGTTAGTTAGTTAGTTAGTTAGTTAGTTAGTTAGTTAGTTAGTTAGTTAGTTAGTTAGTTAGTTAGTTAGTTAGTTAGTTAGTTAGTTAGTTAGTTAGTTAGTTAGTTAGTTAGTTCTGCCAACCCCATTCTCGGGGTCAGTACAGGAACGGTAATGTTTCAAATGCAGTGACAAATAACACACTGTGATACACATAAATTCACTGATACACAATGGACAATCAAAACGGAACAACAAAGGGGCTTACTATGCAAAACGGGAAATCAAGAAAGGAAAATGTTCGTAGCGAACTTTGTGTACAGCATTACCAACGTTCGTATCCAATGTGCGTTCATAATCGGCAGCATGTTCGTTGTTCACAACAGCGCCAGGCAAACTCTTCCTCATCTCTTTTGCATAGGAAAAAAAAACAAGAAGCGAAATCGTCAGTACGCGTTATGTTAGGCTGATTACTTCTATCGTGTTTTACACGAGCACATTCTCTTTTTGCAGGTTCCAAATATCATTTAATATTTCGTATTGAGTGCCCCTTTTTTGTTTAAAAAGGATACTTTAGCCATGGCGTCAGGCGCAGTCGGCGGTACAACAGATAAATAAAAGCACGACAGATACGTTACGTTTGCATGTGTTCAAACGTGTTCAGTGATTCTTCCCCAGATCACAGCCGTGTGTAATCGAATACCCGGCAACATCGGGTATTCCCCGCACTACAGTTTTATAATTCCCTAGAATGTTCTCCTTTATTTGTGCCATAAACTACATTGTTTTCTTACATGCTTATTGCCTATGACACTGTTGCTTTGTGCATTTGTCGGTTAGACTGCAGACGGCGTTCGTGTTGTCCACTTCTCTACTCTTGTGTCCTGTCTGCACGCCTAACCTCTTTCTTGCATAATGAATTGTTTTCTTACGTGTTAATTTGCTTTGACACTTTTTTCTGCAGCTATAGAGCAGCAACATACTTAAAGATTATGAAAATAGACGTTCATCTATACCTCCGGCCTCGTCGCCTGCGCTGTTCGAAATCTTGAACACCAACTGCAGCCCAGCCTATAACTCTGGTGAAGAGGTTTGTGGTGGTGTTGCGCATTTTTTCTTAGATTAATTGTTCTTCCCATGTACTTGCAATTGTCGATCATACTTGCTCAGAACACTTGACCACGATTGCAAGAAGGAACAAATTTGTGGTTTGCCAACTACGACAGCATGTCAAGTTTGGCTGCTGAAGAAATGTTCTAGCCAAAATTGTAGTTAAGAGTTTTCACAATTGCTTAGCATAGAAAAAGACAATACATACTCTATAAACATAAGGCGTGCTTGATATAATGTTGCACATCTATACAAATGATGCGTAATGCAGACTCGGCGGATGAGCAGTGAAAGACACGGATTCATGTTCAAATAGTACAGTACAAATCAAAGCGCTGAGAAAGTCTGTAACTCGAAGAAGTCACCATGATAATAGAGTGAAATAAAAGAAAGAAACAGCGCCACCAAAGTACACAAAATTCCAATGAAAGTCATCATCACGTCACCGCGAGACGAGTATGATGTTACTCAAACAGCACTATATATACACAAGAAACTGATAAGGCCACTGTCGACAAGAAAATCACGCAAGGATTTTACACCTTTTCTTTGTTTATAGGGACAAGACCCGAGACTGAAAAATTTTTTTACAGATAGAGCATGCCTAAAATGTCAAGAATATGGCAAGGTGTCTCCCGATTTTTGATCAAGATGTGGAAATTCGACAAGGACATGTTTCATGAAAGCTTCACAAGTACCACAACGTACGGAGTAAAGCAGGCTCCTTTAATGCGATTAGCAATATTGGGGAACTTTATTCACTTCGCGATAGGTATGTTTATCTCTTTCACCCAGTGATCCAAGTTTTCTATTAGATTGTGTCAATAGCTATGAGATGTCTGCCGTCTTGCCGTGCAGATAACTTGAGCCACCGAGTTTCTGAGCATGCTATGTGGCCCATTCTTGGTCAATCTCCTAGAACAGACGCTCCAAATGGACATTACGAGCTTGTAGCCTTAAATACATTAAATGCGAAGCGCCTCATCCGCAAAAGACAACTCCGCGTCGAGCGAATTCCCGCTTGATATAGATCCATTGCAAAGCAGTTGCAATTGCTCTCTACGCTACTCTGTACAGCCAGCATACTGGGGACAGTATGAAGTTTCAGCTTAGGCGCAGTGATTACAAGATGCACAGTCGAACGCTCTTGGGGCCTCCAGAATCATTCATTATGCAGGTCACTTTCGTTTTAAAGGCTGCGCACCGCTCAGCTTACAATGGAACCGGTACGGAATTATTACTTCGTTACACAGGCCATTTCGTTGTATGGGCGTTCGTTGTAGACGCGCTCAACTGTATGCTTTAATGCAATCGCCATAACGTCGACATTCATCGAGAGATGGGTTCCGCCAAATGTTTTCGGACATTACATAGAAACAGGCATGTGTATGCCACTTCGAGACGTGGACGATGTAGAAGTGCGTAAAGCCAATTCTATCTTAAGGTTTGCCTAGAAATGTAACGAAAGTTCTATGTTGCACAAACTAGAATTTTTCTTCGCTTGTCGAACCACATGACCTTCAATAATTTGGGCGTCAGTCCTAGAACCCTGGCAGTCACGTAACACGTAAGATTAGACCTGCCAGACAAAGATACCGAGCTTACGATAAAAGCAATTTCGGTGCCCCCGCAATGCATTCTTCCTTCTCTCTGTTTAGTTCTCGACAGGATAAAAAAAAGAGACTGAGCATATTGAAAGAATCTATAGCCAGGGCATCTATAAGAAAAAAAATGAGTCAACAAAATCAGAAGAAGCGAAACCTAAATCGTAAGCGAAGCTAAGAAATAAAACAGTCAGGAACGCTTGCGGATAACCCCACGGCGCAAACGCGAAGACAAACGATCCCACGGCGCGGGAGAATAAATCTTAACCTGTCTCTGTCGATGCCGCAGACTTTTTCCCAGCGTCTGTTTCAAGGATGCCGTTGACGTGGCAGTGCTCGCCACAAATCCCGCACTCGTGGGAGCCTGGCCACATGTTATGCGGGGCGAGACTTCCACGTCCTCAGCAATTGCAAGGTCGCAGGGGCAGAGTTTCGAGGAAGAAAGAAATGTGACAGCTACTACTGTAAACGTGTTCCGCGATTTTTAGTGCACGAACAAAAGACCTAATAGCGCTTGATGCAGCGTTTCCTTCTTTAAGCATGCAGGTGGAAAATGAGGTGGCTTACTCTAATTTTGAGAAAATAGTGCTCGCGACAAGCTACGAAGATTCGTGGAAGCACGAAGTGAGGTACGTGACAGCAACATATGTGCGTCATTGCGCACACGGAACATTCTTGTGCATTCAATCGCATTCGACAAAGCGGCAGCGCAGAGACAACATAAAATTTCAGCCACCAAGTCCGGCAGCTGCAAGCACTGCTCTAACTAAGGAGCAACCGCACAGTACGCATACAGAACTGCGCTATTTCGAATGTACGATAAGTCGTGGTTTTGGCACGTAACAGCCCAGAATTCCAATCAATGAGTGCACAATAACCATTATCACAGCCGCTCGATAAAAGCACATGACATGGCAATATCAACAGCATTACCGCGAAATTTCGGGCCAAATTCATGAATTCTTTTAACGTGCATCCGTCTGTAATATTTCCATGTTTTATATAATTCCAGTAACTGCATTATGTGTTTTTGCCTTCAGAAATGCTGTACTGGCAGTTGGTCGAGGGCCACCCTTTTGGCTATGTTGGATCGAAGTCGATAGTATCTTTTCAATAATCAGCACAATTAAACACTTTTACTGAAATTAACTTGTTCCGAATTGATTCACGCCATTTCTAATGAAACCTTTTCAGTCTTTCTCATTAGAAAATAATAAAATATCCTGCTCAGGGAAGGGTAAAGATGCATTTGAATGCAATGCGTCACGGCAGTTCTGATTCTCACAGTTCGTACTTATCGACTTTCTGGTTCTTTATCCTGGTTTTTTAATTGTTCTTTTTTTTGTTTATTGGCCTGTAATTTATACCGTGCTGATTTGGGGCACACCGGAATGTCTTTTAACGTTTTCGATTCTCGTAACAGTCTAAAGCAATGCAAACTTGAGGCCGTATATTGTATCAATTCTTTTAATTTTCTATTTTTCCTAAATCACTCAAGTACGGGCCACCGTCATAACTCACGGATCGGCCACTGGGCCACACGGATCAAATAAAAAGAATATGATCGAAGGAAAAGGATCCTTTCAAAATGCGTCTCCTGAATGTGTTGACGTGATAAACTGTATTTTTCTCACTTAGGTGCGTCCGGAGCTGCAGCATATCCTGCCTTCTCGGGAGTGTGCCTTTCCCGACTAGTTTAAAACCATGTCGCATGCAGCCGCGGTACATGTTTGTGCTTTAATATGCTCCAGCAATACCGGCGCACTGTTACCGCGCAGCTAACTATTTACCTGGAGACAACTTGTTTCAGTGCCTTTTACTATCGGTGTGTTCCTTGATGCATGGCCCTTGGCTAACGGAAGCAACAAAATGGAAGCTGAAACCTTCAGTGCGGGTAACATTCCTGAGGCCAGGGTCGTCCACGAAGTTTTATTTTATTTGTGGCTTTGTGCCTCTTACTGGCAGGCATGCGCAGTGGTCAGCGACTGAAACGCGATACCCCGACCGCATGGCGGCCAACGCTTTTGTGCCACCGGAAAACACTAGCTGATCGCTGTGGGACGAGCCACAGTCACAGCGCATTAGAAAGGCTGTGGCTTTTTGTCGTATGCCCGAATTAACCAACTTGGTGTGTTCCGCACTGAGCGGTGGCTCAAAAATGCGCCGGCAGTCACGCGCTCCGACTATCGCGTTTCAATCGCTGAGGACTGCACGTGTTCCTCAAGTTTATGTATGTACATAGGCAATACAAACATAGGAAGCGGCAATAACATACGGGTTGACTACTGCCACCACCGTAGACTTTATACTATCAACCCTCTAAGCATATGACAGGCCAACACTACTATAAACGCCAACCGGACGACACGTGAAGGCTTTCGTACAGGAGCAACATATCGGCTAAGAGGGGACATGCAGTGTTGGTTTTGTCATCAGCTTTCACCAAGTGCGGCTTCTAAAATGAGCTCGCTAATGCTAAATTTCATATAGTACATGGGGACTGAGCTATAAGTTTCCTATAGGACAATAAGTAAACATTTTACCGGCTTCTCAACTGGTAACCAAGTTTAATTTAGTGCAAAAGTTTCAAGTATGAGTGCTTCGTGTTGCATGCACTTCGCACCCTTCATGAGAATGTCGCAACTGCGCCCGGGAAATAATTAACTGCCTGCAAAGCAGCAAGACACCCTCGCCACCGAAGGGTTATTGCAAGTGTGCCGGTGACTCGCGAAACTATTTGCCTTGCTTACCGCTTTGCGTATCTGTTCTAGATTTTCTTAGTCCTCTTTTAAAGGCGTAAGCATTTCTATGCTTATCCAACGAGAAAAACCGTCCGTCCGTCCGTCCTTAAGACGATCACTTTTCAGATAGCGTTCGCAGCAGCGAGTGAATTCGCATTCGTGCTGCCTCTCGCTTCAACGCAAACTCAGCGGCAAGAACGCAGGTCAGTCGAAGCTGTCAGCAGTCTGCGCTCTCTGTCGCCATCGCAGATCGCTCTCGAGATACGGCCCTCGCTGCCTGGCGCAGCGGCCGGCGGTGTGCGGTTGATAAAGTTTTTTTTTTTATATGATATAAGGAGATGTTGGCGCGCAGTTCAAGGCGCCGGCTACTCCTCGTCTCTTGAGTGGTTCCATCATTTTATCGTACAGGGTTCAAGGTTACATATCGAATAGTCTTTTCACACAAGCATCAGGACTTATCACGCAACGTTTCCACAGGGAGTCTATGACGTAAGGAATACATGGTACATACAATATACAATGTAAATGTCTCCACACTTATGTAGATGAAAGTCTCAAAAGTACAAAAGATATTGTCGCCTAATAACACATTGTCTAGTCAGCGGGTAGTACATACATCGTGTAAATGCATTATCACATACAGTCACAACAGAACAGTCAACATAACATAATTCACAAACAGATGGATATATACAGTGACAATGAAATGAAGGGAACAATGAAAGCGTTAATAACGTCCAGCAATGCCGCTGTCTTCAAGAAAAGTATTTTGTGCTTTTAAAGCACTCTTCTGTAAGGCCGTTGTTGGCCAAGGGCCCAAAACTTTCCTTAAACTGAAAGGTCTGCGGTCTAATTTGATTAGCGCTGATTTAAGTCGGCTTCTTGGTGTGTCGTGATGGGGGCAATCTAGAAGGAGGTGATATATATCTTCGTCTACAAATCCACAATCACATTCGAGGGTTTCCTCACGGCCAATTCTGTGTAAAGAATGCTTTGTCATAATGGTTCGACGCAGTTGGATAAGTCGATAAAGAGCGATAATGGCTTATAATGATCGAAATCTCATCAGCTTACCTGGCGCCGCCACTTGGAATAGTTTGCTTACGTCATCAATACACTTTGCGCCGCCGTTGGCAGCAGTTCGTGTCGCTGCAGCGCTGTCGTTTGTACTGGTCGGATCAAGTTTTATAACATAAATAATAACACCGGGCTGCGTGGAGAGGAGCGAATAGCACGATGTTTACGCATACTTAGAAACTCCCAGAGGAATTTCTGCGTAATTGTTTTCAAAAGATGTGCGCTATATTTATGCACTACTTTATACACCTATGCATATATCTCTCAGCTTAAAGAAGAAATAAATTGCTACATGGGTATACCCAAATCTCTCAGCTTAACGAAGAAGTAAATATCTACAAGAGAGAGAGAGTGAGATAGCAAAGAGAGGAAAGGCAGGGAGGTCAACCAGACAAGCGTCCGGTTTGCTGCCCTACAAGGGGGAAGGGAAAGGGGGAACAGAAAGAGGAAAGCGGGATAGAGGTAACACTGTCTGTACATGCATCAAAGCGCCTGGAAATCAGTCAAGTAAAAGGAAGTGCTCCGTAGATATGTTAGGCTGCCATCATTCTGCTGTCTGAAGCTAATCTTGCTGCTTCATAACTGGTGATGCACGTTGAAGTCACCAGTGAAGACCAAGGAGCCGGTAGGTGTCAGCAGTACGTTGCACTGGGTGGCAGCATATTTTAAAGCTAAACCCCAGCCGTTCTGTTATTGCAAGTAGCCTTGATTTTTTCTTTGTGCTGTCATGAATAAAAGCCTAAGACTGCAATCGGCCCTTTGGCAATGGCACGTTGAGTGTCGTTGTGAGTGAGGCCAGTGACATCTCAATGTAACTCACTTCTTCCGTTCATATAAGGCCAGGCACTATTCCTTGAAACGTGGATGAGCATCAACTCAGCATTTACTATGCCCGTTATCAGGCGCATGCCAGGATGTGCAATGTGCTGTTCTTCTAGTCACTCAGGAAGCGCTTCGTTGGCCAATAGGAGGAGAAGCGATGAAGTCGCGCCGCCGTCATCGATCGCTCAAAGCATGCAAGCAGGTGCACCAACATAACAGCGATAACCGCTCTGTGCGTAGCCCAATCTGCGATATGGCTCTCCCGGGTAGGGGCAATAAACTGTGGCAACGGGAGCAACGACATCATCCGCCTTCCTGCGCAGGAAGAAAGAAGGTACAGTGCTTATGCAAACAGTGTGTGGTTACGTATAACAACACCAATAAAACCGCGTTCACTTGATCGGGCCCACCGTTGTCCCTCCGTATACTCAGGCCTTGTCGCCAGGGTAACACGACGACAAGACTTATTATGGTCTTATCTGGTCGATTTCCTGCGGTATTGGACGTTCTCACGGTACATTCACAAAGCAGCATACCACAGTAGTAAATAGCACAGCAGCACGTAGATTGGCAAGCTGTGCTAAGATATGCGTCTTGCAGGATCGGTAAAAGCACTAATAATTAATGAATGTGTCTGGAAGAGAACGGGAATGTAAGTAATCATACATAGCACAGGTTCTACTAGTGTCTAATACAGTTCTCAGCTCCTTTTGGGCTTCATCAGTGGTGCCCAGTTCGCTGCAACAAAAAAATAAATAAATAAAGGAAGCCTCACAGACGTCATAGCAGGGGTAATATTTAATATTGTGCCCAAGAAGGTCTCACCAGGCGATTCGGAAAGTGCCGAGTCTTTAATGTTATATAAAATATGCGAAAACACACATGTACTTAACACTTAACGCAGAAGAAAGTTGGGCTGGTGGAACTCTGGAGAGAAAGTTACCAGTGTCACTTCCTATTTAGAATGCTTATCTTTCTTCTTCTCGCTGGAACGCACCAATTCTTCTTATTTTATCCCTGGCGTAGGTTAGTGGTTGTTTCTTTTTATACATTGTGACTAAGCCCAAAAAAGAAACTGTGCACATTTCTTAACTCTTGTACATATAGTTTTTTAACCTGTTAATAATTTCCCTAATATGGCACAATTACTTCGGGAGAATTACGCAAGATGGAGGAAGTCTCATGAAACGTAAAATGGTCATTCTCGCGAAAGGTGCAAAGCTACTAGCGAAACCCACATGAGGTTCTCGGATAGGAATATTCGCAGTTGAAGAAAACGTCGGCCTGGTCTGAGAACAAGGAAAAATTACTTAAGTGCACCATGTTCGTACATGCGTAGGAACTGTAAGAGCACACCAGTGACAATGCTCGACGCATCCAAGCTAGTAATGGTGAGGACAAGAAGAGATGACAATGAACGCAACAAGGGCAACAGCTTTGACTCTATGATAAGCACTGCTCTTGGCAAAACGCATCTCCTTTCTTGCCTGCCAATGTGGGCATATGCTGAAGCCGCAACCTAAGATTGCCTGTAAGAAAGACTAGAACCATGTTAAGCGACATAAAGCCAAGGGTCAAAAAGAACAAGGGACTGCACAGTGATGCAGTGGTGCAGTGGTTTCTGGCACGCCAAGAAGAAGCATCGCGATATATGCCATCAAAGAACTCTGCAGGAGCATCACATAAGAGGCTGGTATCAAGTCTGCATACCAGCTACCGGGCCACAAAGGAAACATGGGCAACTAGGTTATCCAAGCGAAAGCGGAATGAAGATTCATTGAACAGACACTGCGGCTGGGCTGCGATTGATGTCCCGTGATTGTACTTTGCCCCTGTGGGACTCGAACGTTTTCACCATGTGTCGTTTGCTTTCGTTGTCTCCGGACATACGGATGCACTTCCCGCTTGGGTCACCGCGACGTGAACAGACCATGCTGTACCATCTGTGGCTAGGCGTTGCCTTTACGAACTCATATGCTTTTTTTTTTATTGATATGATATAAGGAGATGTTGGCGCACAATTTAAGGCGCCGGCTACTCCTCATCTCTTGAGTGGTTCCGTCACACATCGTACAGGGTTCAAGGTTACATATCAAATAGTCTGTTCACCCAAGCACCAGGACTTATCACGCAGCGTTTCCACAGGAACACTATGACGTAAGGAACACATGGTACATACAATATACAATGTATATGTCTCCACACTTATGTAGATGAAAGTCTCAAAAGTACAAAAGATATTGCCGCCTAATAACACATTGTCTAGTCAGCGGGTGGTACATACATCGTGTAAATGCATTATCACATACAGTTATCACGCAGCGTTTCCACAGGAACACTATGACGTAAGGAACACATGGTACATACAATATACAATGTATATGTCTCCACACTTATGTAGATGAAAGTCTCAAAAGTACAAAAGATATTGCCGCCTAATAACACATTATCTAGTCAGCGGGTGGTAAATACATCGTGTAAATGCATTATCACATACAGTCACAACAGAACAGTCAACATAATATAATTCACAAACAGAGGGATATACACAGTGACAATGAAATGAAGAGAACAATGAAAGTGCTAATAACTTCCAGCAATGCCGCTGTCTTCAAGAAAACTCTTTAGTGCTTTTAAAGCGCTCTTCTGCAAGGCCGTTGTTGGCCAAGGGCCCAAAATTTTCCTTAAACTGAAAGGTCTGCGGTCTAATTTAATTAGCGCTGATTTAAGTCGGCTTCTTGGTGTGTCGTGATGGGGGCAATCTAGAAGGAGGTGATATATATCTTCGTCTACAAATCCACAATCACATTCGGGGGTTTCCGCACGGCCAATTCTGTGTAAGAAATGCTTTGTGTAGGCAGTGCCTAGCCTTAATCGATGGATAAGGGTTTCCATAGTTCTATCTAATGACAATGAAAATTTGAATTCAATAAATGGATCAATATGGTATAAGTCCGAGCTCTTAGAATTCTGGTCAAACCAAGTGTTTCTAGACATTTTGAGAGACGTTGTCCTTATAATGCAGCGTAATTCATCCTTTGATATTGGGAGTGGAGATGTATCATCTTTGAGGTGTGCTTGTCGTGCTGCTTCATCGGCTGCTGTGTTGCCAGGAATGTCACAATGCCCTGGTATCCACTGGAATGCTATTGCATGTTTCGCTTCGCTTGCCTTTGTGAGGTTTTTAAGTGTTTCGTATATTATACTGTCACTGAATGTTTTCCCCTTTGTGCTGCAGAGTGATGTTAGAGCCGCCTGTGAATCGCTGAAAATTACCCATTTTTGCGCTTCTGTTACTGACAATATAAATTTTACCGCACATAGGATTGCGAACAGTTCAGCCGTTGTGGACGAAGTCGCACGAGATAACTTAAATGATTCTTGTTTGTTGAGGTGCGGTATAATGAATGATGAAGTTGAAGAGGTTGCTGTACTGGAGCCGTCTGTATAGACGTGTGTGTATCCTGAATACCGCATATATATCTGGTACAGCGCTAGTTGTTGAGCAGCTCGAATGAACATGTCTCTTTTGCTGAATATCCCATCTACTGACAATTCGATTTTTGGAACTGTAAGCAGCCATGGAGGATACTCGATGTCTGAGTTCCAAAATTCATTTCTTGGCAATATGTGAAGATTTTCTTGAATTTCTATATGAACATAACTTCTATCTCGTTTCATTATGTCTAGAGCCAATGGGTGGTTTTTATGCTGGGTTTGAAGACGGAAATAATGCCGGCATGTTTCTGTAGTTCGCATAACTGGAAATGGTGATTGGCGAGCCTCAGCTATTACAAGAGAACTAGAAGTCGCTCGTGGAACTCCTAGACATAGGCGTAGTCCTCTAGCTAAAAGTCTTTGAAGTCGCTCTTCTGAAGTGTGGGAAAGTCCGTGTAAGATGGGCGCGGAATACGCAACTATTTGTCGTATTAATGCATTGTAAACAGTCATCATGGACGATACTGATCCGCCCCATGATGTGCCTGCAAGTCTGCGAAGTACAGTCACTATGGCATTGACCTCGTTTTCGAGTTTCTTTATGTGGGGTGCCCAGGATAGCTGCCTATCAAGTATTATGCCTAGAAATCGATGCTGTGTGACAATCATTAGAGGGTGTCCTTCCAGATTAAGAGTGAAATTTTTTAACTGCCTTCGAGTGAAGGGCAATACAGCTGTCTTTGCGTGTGATAGTACCATTCCTCTCTCCCTCAAAAATTTGTTGATTATATTTATGCCGTCTTGCAATGCCATTTGAAGCAGTTGAGCATTAGACCCAGATGTCCAAATACACACATCATCTGCATACAGTGAAAATTTTAATTGTGATGGCAGCCTTCTTGGTAAATCAGCCATGACGCAGTTAAAAAGGAAGGGGCTGAGTACGCTTCCCTGTGGTACTCCCTGTTTGACAACATGTTCAGCACTCTTTCCTTCACCCGTCTGAACAAAGATTTTGCGACCTGATAGAAATTCAGAAATCCATCGCAAGGACCTGCCAGACAGACCAAGTTCCAACATGCTTAGCAAAACATGAACGTGACTAACAGTGTCAAATGCCCTCTTGATGTCTAGGAATACTGCTATAGTCATGTTCCCACGTGCACGCTCGTGCTCCACACAGGTTACTATATCTAATATTGCATCCATTGTGCATCTATGTTTTCTAAAACCTACTAAGTAGTTGGACAGCACATTCGTTTCATTACACCACCATTGAAGTCGCGCGTCAATCATTTTCTCCATTACTTTGCATAAACAACTTGTCAAACTAACAGGGCGGAAGGATTCAAGGCACAAGGGCGTCTTACCAGGTTTTAAAATTGGTATGATTCGAGCGACTTTCCAAGAATCAGGTACAGTTTCCTCTATCCATAAGTTATTATAGATGTCTAAGAGAGCATTTGTACCTGTCGGTCCGAGGTTTCTTAGCATATTGTACGTAATGCCGTCCGGCCCAGCAGCGGACTTTTGGCGACATGATGTAATTGCACATTGAAGCTCGCTTAATGTGAAAGTATGATCTAATTGAGGATGTTGGGCCCAGTAGCAAGCAGTAATTTTGCGCTTAGCCAACACTGCTGAAATATCAAATTCTCCACATTGCGATGAAAAAGCAGGTCTGGAAATAAGCTCACAAAATTCATCTGCAACTATTATTTCACACGTGTCCCGTGCTACAGCGAGAGCACGAAATGGGAAGCTCTGTGTTACAGGTCCGCTTAAAGAACGAATTACTAGAAAAATTCGTGGGACAGCCGTGTGAGGGGACAGCGTGCCGCAGAAGTCGCGCCAGCGCCGTTTGCCTAGATTTTCCATTCGTCTGCGCATTACATTGTGTATTTTCTGAGCATTTCTGTATGCTTCTAAACTTCCGCTCCGTCGGTAAGCTCTTTCGGATCGGCGTCGGATGGCTCTTAGGTGTTCATATTCTCCGTCAACTGCAGCATAATCTTTTGGAATTGGGACCTGCCTTGTGCATATGTTCATATTGTCCTGCAAAAATTCTGTAAATTTTTCCACTGTTGCATGTTGATTAATTTGATCCGTTAGGCGGTACCGAAAAGCTTGCCAGTTGGTTAGTCTGCTGTAACGCCTGATATCACAGTGCATGCTAGGGTGGTTAACAAGGATGGGAAAATGATCACTTCCGCGCGTTTCTATATCTGTTGTCCATCCCACACCGTTCACTAGATCATGTGAACACAGGGTAACATCTATGCAGCTCGAGTAATTATATCCACGAAGGAATGTTGGCGACCCATCGTTTAAAACAGTCAAGTTGCATTTATCTATGGCGCACTCTATAACGTTACCCCGTGCATCACAATGATCACTGCCCCAGATGATGTTGTGTGCATTGAAGTCGCCACATATAAATACATTAGAATGAGCTATCTTGAAGATATCCACTAGCGCTTCTACTGAAATCCGGTTTGAAGGTTGTAGATATAGATTAATCACTGTTATACAGAGCTTGCCAAAGGATACTTTACATGCGATGAATTCCGGGAAGTCTGAATCACTGGACTGAATTTGATAAGATGGTAGGTCCTTTCTGACGCACAGGAGCACTCTGCTCACAGCACCTTGACGAGAAGTCTTGTATATCACATAATTTGAGAGGCGAAAGTCGTCATTGATTCCCGCCTCTTGAATACAAAGTATTGGGAAGTTGTATTGTACAAGGAGTTTACGAAAGTCAGCACACTTCCTTCGAAGACTGTTGGCATTCCACTGAAATATGGAGACATTTTTATAGTGGTTATTCATGTAGTGCCTGCCGCAGTTTGGGCCCGGATTGTTGACACAACAGTGCTTCTAGAGGCAACAAGGCTTTCACTTCTGGTAGGTTGTTTGCTTCCGGCAGAGCAGATAGGATTGCCTTAAGAGCTGCGAAAAGCATTGGCAAAATCAGTTGTGTCACCGATGCTGTGGTATGCTCGCTATTATCTGGTGTTACTTCTGCAGTAGATGAGTAAGGTCGCTGAGAGGAATGTGTGCGAGTACTGGAGCTTGCTTGTGTATTACTTTCTGCCTGTTGTCGTCTGGGTTTCCGTAGCACTGATGCATAAGACTGGGAACTTGACTGTGATCTTCTTAATTGGTCTCTTGATTGCACTGTTGGTTGTTCTCTAGAGGAGGAATAGCTTGTTGGTGCTCTTGGCTGTGGTGGTTCCGGTGCCCGCTGAGGTGGGTGATCTGGCACTGGATGAACAATCTCAAGGTTTGGGGCGGGTTCATTGCGTCGCGGTTGTCTTCCATGGATGAGTTCATGTCGACGCATTTGTGCCGCTGCTTTTTTCTGAGGACAGCCTGAGAAGGAGGCGGCATGGTTCCCCGCACAGTTTGCACATTTAGGTTGAAGAACTGACTTGCACTCCTTGTGGTCATGATCTTCTGAGCAGATTTTGCATCGACGTGTGCTACGGCAGGTTTTCGCCATGTGCCCAAATCTCTGGCAATTATAGCAGCGAAGTGCTGGTCCTAGGTATTCCTCGACAGGGTGACTGGTGAAACCCAAGTAAATTCTTCCTGGAATAGGGCGATCGTCTCTGAAAGTCAGAATTACCGTGTGAAGTGGATGTGACTGTACCGCTCCATCTTCTTGGCGGGAATACCTTATCTGCCTGCGTGCCGATATAACTCCTGCGTCTTTCAAGAAGTCTAGGAGTTGTTCATTTGTATACTGCAGAGGCACATGCTTGACTTTGCCAACGTTTCGCGTGTATGACTCTGGGATGAAGGGCTTGACTTCCAGGCCGCCTACACTTGAGAGCATCAAAAGGCGTTTCGCCGACGCTAAGGAAGCAACGCTGACACTGAAGCTCCCATCTCTGTTGGTCCTGAAAGACTGTACTTTTTCTTTGGCAGCGGAAACTATTTCGGCAGACACTCGGTTTGGATTTACTTGCCAAAAAGTAGTACCTTCACTTGGGCGAAAGACAACCGGAATGCCTTCGGCTCGCTTTTTCTTGTACGTGACCAAAGTAAATGGTGCGTCTTCACCCATTTCTTCTGCATCACTTGACTCATAATTCGATGTTGTGTCATCGTACTTGTCTTCTAGGCGAGGCTTCTTGCTCTCGAATTCACCGTCAGACATTATTCCTGATTTCGCTGAAGTTGATTCCGAGTTGTGGAGAACCAAACGTGCCGGCTTTATGAAGCTTTGTGACGCTTGCAAGGCCCCAGGCTTTTCATTACGGCCCGTAGCATCATTCATGTGGCTTGTTACGTTTGGACGAGCATAAGGCTCGTGACGATGTTCTCGGCTTCCGACCACCGTAGCGGCAGGGTAATAGCCAGGTTCTCAAAAAGGAAATGTCGTACCTGTAAGGCGCCTGGCTCGTTGAACCTTCGCCCGACGTCTTGTTGATCAATCGTCGTCAATGGTAGCCGTAAATGTCCAAAAAACCAGAAAACTCAGAGCACCGCACAAAAACAGCGACCGAACAGATACACTTCTTCTTCTTCTTTCCATATGCTCATATGCTTTCCTTATTGGAATGGCCAACAGCCCCACGTGCTACACATGCAACAGCGACGAGACGCTCGCACATATTATCTGTCTTTGCCCGCGATATAGTGCCCAGAGACAAGTGATGCGTAGAGTACTGGATCAGTTGGACAATCGTCCATAATCGGAACTCAAAGCTTTAGGTCAGTGCTCCGAAAGAACATCCGCGTTCAAGCCCTTATACTCGCGTTATTAAGGTTCCTACGGTCTACGGGGCTTCACGATAGACTTTAAGAACGCCGCCCCCTACCACTCTATAGTGTACGCGCTTTGTTCATGCTCGCCTCTCTTTCTCTCGATCTCCTCTTTCCACTCTCTTTCTCTATTTATCCTCCTCAACCCTTCCCCTCGTGCACGGCAGCCAACCGGAACTACCTCTGGCTAACCCCCCTTCCTTTCTCTGTATTCTTTTCTCTCTAGGTTATCCACGCACAGACCAGCGATCTGGTGCATTCTCGCTCTTCCGTCGCAGTTGCATCTGAACCAGCACAGCAAACGGTACATTGCGGTAACCGAAACCACTACCAAAGGTCCTTCCTTTTAGAGAGGCAATTTACTTACTAAAAGAACTGGGGGTAGCTTCGCAATAAATGTAGAAACTCTCGAATAGTCGCGCGCGTACTAGCCTATTGCTAAGTGCAGATCTCCCGAAGACAATACGGCGTGACAAAACCACAGCTACTCAGTGTCGCATGCGCGACATGCTAAGATCTACCACCCACTATTCTGCACCATCACTGTAACAGCCTCGTGTTCCAGTATTCCTGTAGTCACCATAATGGCACAGCAATTACTCTGGGGGAGCGTATTTTTCCACCCGCCGCACAGGTCAGGGCTCCTCGAGTACTTGTATGACTTTGTTCTGAAGACTCTCGTGGCCGCATAAATCTAGCCTTTGGGGGCTGGGGGCAAGCCCTGCCGCTGTCATCTGCGAGGTAGGGTTTTCCTCTAGAAAGTTTTCCTCTATACCACATTGCGTCTTCGTGGGCCCATCTAGAGGCCATATAGCGATCCTTTAAAATAAACTTTATTCCTTCATTGATTTGTCTGTCAGCAGGTGAAGAATCTCTTTAAAATAGGCAATCGTTTCCTCTTGGTTTGTGCATTTCTAAGTTTGTTATTTCTGTCTACAAAAACACATTGTGTGTCTGTTTTTTTTTTTCATTTGTATTTCTTGGGGCTACAAAAATAAAGCTGAAAAATAGATAACGGCTTTGATTTTCCAACACCCTGGAAGAGTATCAGCTAAACCTGACAGGAACCTTGATTGATGTTCTTCCAAGTAGTCGGGAGGCGAGGTTCTTCCGTGAAGCAGCGTTTTGTTGTGACGCGGAACTCAAGAAGACGTGTTACGACAGCGAAAGTTTCGCGCGGAGGCGGTTTTGTCTTTTTCCCCAAGTTATGGGACAACTTATCACTGAAATGTTTTGTTCGTCTTTCGCAGACCTGCCATGCGTCAAAGAAAATTTGACAGAATGAGCACTCGCTCTTTACTTTTGGTTTTCGCTCGCTCTTCCCTGAGTACTTTAGACGTACTTTGATGTTAAACTATCGGTAGCTTCGCTTTCCTGTCAACTCCGCACAAACTTCCTTCTGCTGACGCTGAGGCCGTCACTTCTTAAAATCCTGTACGGCTTGATAGTCTTAGGCGTTGTGCCTTTTGTGCATGCGTTCTATTATTTGGGAAGCGGCTTAACGGGCCAAATCTCGCCTGACGATGTGATAGCCTCGACTTTGAAATTTGGCGTTCTTCGCTCTTCGCGCACTGGACCGGCGTCGCCCTGTTCGTTTCGGTTACACATGAGTCGCTGTGGAAAGATTGAAGCAACGAGCGACTGTTATCCTTAATTTATCGATGTTATGCAGCAAAAAAAAACATGAAAAACCCGCTGATACCCTTTAAATAATGAATGAAATGATGGCAAAGAAACTAATAAATATAACGCTGTAACGCAACGTTCGCGCGGAGTCCGTCCATACCACTAAATGAATAATATGTGTGCTTTGTAGTCCTCCATTGATGCAAGAGCCATCCACGTACTCACTGTGTGGCATGGCCAAGCACATGCTTCCGTTCAAGTTCCGTCCACATTACAGAGGATGGTCGCTTACTGCTATTGGCTACTTGCTGACCATGCTTCAAGTAATTTTTGAATTTCAAAAGAGGCGCTTGACCAAACTTTCTAGTGTTTTTCATTAAAGCGCTGTTCTTTCCCCGGCGTATATTGAGCACGCCTCCCTTTTGTTTCTCACGTGGAGCGGCGAGCGATTACGGTGGTCATGGCAACAGTGCAAAACTCCTGTCTGTACGCTAGTTCCTACCTCTGCCTTTTCGCTACCCGTATTGTTCCAGTTGTTACTGTGGCGTGTGTATAGATATCGTGCAATGCTCTGTGCCTTCGTACGGAAGTCTTATTGCGTGATATAGTAGCACGGAACAATTATTTGAAAGACTTCCACTTTTTGACAAGTCTTGGTATAGGTCCTATAAGATGTTCAAAAATTTTAGCTGCATTAGGCTCTTGTTCTGCGTATAAACTACATATGTTCATATTATTTGTTTTCCTGTTGATGAAGCTTCATCACCTGTTAACTACTACTGCGACAGCAACTATGTAGAAACTCCAAGCAAATTTTACCCTCGTGCTTGCCGTCGACGAGAGATTTCGTATATATTTAGGTATGTGTATGCTATATACCATGCCATGCTTTGTGATATGCGGTATAAGCGGGCTATATTGCCACACCATTCTTTTACTGAAAGACGTTGGCTTTATTTAATAAACATAAATGAAATTGTCCGATGTCAGGATTCAAAAAGAGGATCACTAGCGCAACAGCTCGTTTTTACTTAGCTTACGCTTACTTCAATTCATACGGCCACTACCGCTACGAGTCTTGCACTTAGTGTTATACTCCAGCATGTCGCAAACGCATTCATCACGTCATCCTTATGGCAAAACTTTTATTTATGCGAAATAAAAGGTCGTCGAATTTGACGTTTCGTCAGCTTGCTCAGCAGCCACCAGTAACTTTGTTGCTGAATGTATTTTATTCCTTCATTTTTTTCAGCCCTGCTTACGCTGTTTGCACCGCAACCTTTTACTGCGTGTAAACGGGTAAAAACGCGCATGGTAATTTCACTTTTTTCGGACTTTTAAACGAAAGGCTCGCTAAAATAATGGCACTTAAAAAAACTGCTTAACTGCTCGGCAAAAAAAAAGACAGCTCATTTTGCCAAACTTCCTTCTCCTTACTTGCCCTCTGTGAAGAACTTGATAACCAAAAATGGAATATTCTCCATTTTAAGCTTCTTTCATTCTCTATTAACAATAGTAAAGGAATCACTCACACGAAGAGCAATTGTTCCAGGAAACCAGGCTCAATACGCTTCATAAAGCCAGGACCGAATAATTGTGGCGCAGTGATTTATTATGTTGGGTTACATAAACAACGGGCAACCTTCTTCATGCTGATGAAAGCTGAAACTTGCGTTTCTATTATCTGATGGCTTTCTGTATTCCATCGCTTTTAACTTTGATTCTTTATTTTCTTTCGTAGCCATTGTTGTCCGGGGACCGGCGCCTTATTTTTTACACAGGCATTTACGAGTCCCTTGTTTCTCATTATCGCTTATCGTTCAATGTTCAGGCATTATTACTTGACGTCGCTGGCGCAAACGTGTTCCTCTCCTTTAATGCTTTCTGCGGGGTTTAAAGCCTTTCAGATGTTTAAAAGCGATTTCTGTATCGTTCCCGCCCTTCTGAAATTATAAAAAGGGTTTGCATTTAAGGTGATGATAATGATTGCCTCTCGATATTTTTATCTTTAAAGACTGTTTCTCATTAAAATTACGGCAACGACTACTAGAAAACGAAAAGGGGGAAGGAGATTACGTGCTTTAGTAATGTTTCTTTATTTCAGAAAACTGAAAAAGCTTCGCTTTGTTTACGAAAAATGCTGCCGACATAGTTATATCGAAATTTTCGTTACGTCATGCACGTTCTTTAGAAGAGAATATGATTCAACCGGCTTACTTTTGTGATAGCGTGTGTGGAATTGAGAAAACTGGCGAAAGGATGGGATCAGTGTGGCTGTACACAGCAGTTGTGTTATAGTAAATAGGTCAAACAAATTCATTCGTTCCGGAGAACGTGACACCGCCTATAAAATCATAACCATCATCATCGTATTTGTTCACCGTAGGACGAAGGCTTTTCTAACCGATCTTCAATTGCCTCGGTCTTGCGCCAGCTGATTTTAACTTCTGGCTGCAAATATGTAGAATGGCGCCTGATCGTTAAAGGAGAGCGTAACAATACACGCACACAACATAGACAAAACAAATGACACAAAGGCAGACTATCAACTGAAATGTCACACAAAAGAAATATTACGCAAAAACTGACATTTGACTTGGGATTGAATGATCCAACATGATGTCGTGCTTCCAATTGGAGCAGTTTAAATGGATGCTAAAAAGAAATAAAATATTATGGACTGATCAAACATTCATATCTCAGAAACCCTGTTTTCGTGACGCTCGCGGTAATAGGTTGTTTATTAGGAGCTACAATTAACGACAAACTTCAGCTTTTACAACCTTGAGCGGGAACCAAAGCGCCGTTACATCAGTGTGACGTCATGAATTTCAAAGTATTTCTTCGTATTTAGGCTATTGTGACTCGGTGAAAGTTCTGGAAACTTTTTTTTCCGCACACAATGTGTTCCATTTAAAGCCTTGGCACTTTTCCAACATCGAAAAGACATCGAGGTAGCAGAACACTTCTGTCGGAGCATTGCACGTCAATCAACGCACACGAGCTCCCTTGGTACTGAAGGCATCATGCCACACTGTCTGCATTTCACTGCCGCAGTGCTCGATGCGGGTGCTGGGGAGCATGGTTTGCCGGAGGCAAGGAATACACGTTTTGGCAGCTTGAGAATGGAGAGTCGACTGGCTTTATTCAACATTAAAATCAGGTTTGCCGAGTGGCCACCTCGGTTTCACCACCTCGGTTTCAAGAAAAAGCAAGGGGCAATGACCTCCATGGCAAGGCACGGCGAGGTAAACTGGATTTCTGGAGCAAGGGGCAATGACACCCACGGCGAGGCACGCCGAAGGGATGGACAATCGCTCCAAGCTCCCCCCGGCCCCTCCCTTTAGAGTGCCGGAGGCTTAGGTGTGAATGGAGGAAGGAATGAAGTGGTAATATTCAAGATAGGCTGGTTTTATGCGGTCACACGACATTGTCTCTTCTTTGCCGCGTACGTCAATCTTCAAGCTTTTCTCTGAACGCGAAACCACACGAAAGGGGCCTTTATAGGAAGGAGTAAGTAGTGGCTTGATAGAGTCGCACCGCAGAAAGACGTGCGTAGTTGTGTCCATTGTCGGGAAGCTATGCACAGGCTGCCCGCGGGCGATACGTGGGTGTGTAGGTCGAAGCTCGTCGAGCCAGTAACGTGGTTTCTCTGAGTGCTGTGCGGCCGCTGTCGGAGTGTCTTGCTTGCGGCCGAGAAACTGTCCTGGAACGCGGATTACTGACCCATAGAGCATCTCAGCTGCGCTGACTCCGAGGTCATCCTTGATTGTTGTTCGCTGCCGCAGTAGTACTAGGGGCAGCCTTTCCACGCAGCGCTGCCTGTCGAGCGTGGCGGTCAATGACTTCTTTAGTTGTCGTTGGCGAAGCTCGACTATGCGCGCCGAGCCCTCTCGTCAGGGCAGAAAAAAAAGCGAGCTTTGTAATTGTCGGCCTCGGTCAGTAGTTATTCGCAAAGGGCAACCATACCGCGACACCCACGTATCAATAAGTGCTTCCGCAACTGTTTCGGCGGGGATGTCTTGTAGAGGCGTCGCCTCAGGTCAGCTTGAGAAGCGGTCGACACACG
Organism: Dermacentor albipictus; assembly: GCF_038994185.2. Taxonomy (NCBI): domain Eukaryota; kingdom Metazoa; phylum Arthropoda; class Arachnida; order Ixodida; family Ixodidae; genus Dermacentor; species Dermacentor albipictus. The sequence goes on along the minus strand of NC_091823.1, from coordinate 76,385,225 downwards.
TGAGTAGATACCTGAAACCTTGGCAGGGCGGAAGGGGCTCCACCAAGTCGAAATGCACGTGATCGAAACGGCTCCCTGGTGGTCGAAACGGCGGCACTACTCAACCGGCGTGCCAGGTCACTTTCACGGCTTGATAGGCTTGGCAGCTCCTTGCCCAGCTTCGAACATCTTTGTTGATCCTTGGCCAGACGAAGCAGTCTGTTATACGCCGTTGTGCCGCTCTGATGCCGAGATGGCTTAGCCCGTGCAGTGAGTCGAATATTAGCCAGCGAAACTGATGGGCCACGAACGGGCAATGAGCTACCTGTGTTGGGTCGCACATGACCAATGTTGTTGTGTATGAAAGCGGCACCTCCGCAAGCTGTAACGACGAGCTTTTCCCCCGCACTTGGCGCAGCTCGGGGTCCTTTTGCTGGGCGGAGGCTAGAGCTCCGAAATCCACAGGACCAGCAGGCACAGCGCCGATCTGCGACAGTGCGTCAGCTGCCTGATTTTCGACCCCATAGATATGGCCGATGTCCGCAGAAAATTTGCAGATAAAGGAAAGTTGCCGAAGTTCAGGTTCTGAGTACGAGGAACTCTTCTTGAAAACGAAGGTTAACGACTTGTGGTTAGTCAGAAGTTGAAAGCTACAACTTTCAAGAAAAAAAAACGGAAATGCTTGACAGTGCGATAGATGGCCAATATCTCCCTCCCGAAGCTACTGTAGAGAGCTTCTGTAGGTTTGAAGCACTTTGAGAAGAAGCCCAATGGCCTCCAGTCTGCGCCATCGCGTTGCTGCAGTACTGCACCCACTGCCGTTGTCTCCACATCTACCATAAGGCGAATTGGCGCGTCGGGTAATGAATGAATCAGCAATACTGCAGTCACCGACCACGTTTTGGCTTCCTGGAAGAAGTGTTCGTGCTCTGAGGGCCAGTGGAAGATAGGTGTTTCTTTGGAGTCGCGACGCAGCAGGTCGGTAAGCGGCTTAAGAACGCCTGTGAAACTTTACGAGCCCCAGAAACTCGCGCAACTTTCGAGCGGTGGTTGGAGAGGGGAAGTCCTCAATTGCCCGCACCGATGATTCCAGTGGCTTGATGCCCTGAGGAGATATTCTATGACCGAGAAATTCCAAGGCTTCAACTGCGCAAATGCATTTCCGGGACTTTAGGACCATGCCATGTTCATCCAGTCGCTCAAATAAAAAGTGAAGGTGCTCTTTGTGCCCTTCGTCTGTGGACTAGCAACAAGTATGTCATCAAGGTAGACGACAATGAACGGGAGTCCGTGTCTGACCTCGTCAATTAAGTCTCATTTAATTTACACTGAAATACAATTGGTAAGTTGTGTCACTTGTTTTATTTTGTGAGTCTCGTTGCGTCTGTGAGCGAGGTGGGGGAAGAGATGGGAGGGAGGTTTCGTGCCCTCTTTAGAATGGCATCGATGTACGACTCAGTACACTGCAGTAACACCTTAAGGCGAGTCTGCAGCAGCATGTAAAGGTAGCAATGAAACGACAATGCTTTCGTAAGCTTTGCACACATTACATAAACATGTTTGAAAACTGGCAAACATTTCTTATGTCAATTTTAGAATGTTTGCATTTAGAAGGCGTAAAACGAATTTTGCTAAACTGATTGAGCCTTTTCGCGCTTGTCCTTCAAACATATTAATAACATTATCACCGGTGTTTAGCAAACTATTAGGGATGACAGCGAGAAGCTGTTAAGCTTCTTTCAGCATATGTGCTGCAAACCGTAAAAGACAGTAGACATGATTGCCTTCAATATGAATAGCTGCTACAATGGTTAGTACTGTAGATCGACGCTTTCCACGTCTCCAAAGGCATTGATCGCTGAACAGACAGACAGATATACAACTGCCAATCGACAAAACTGATGATCCGAAATTTTGGAAAACTTGAGTAACTAGAACTTGCTTTCTACTTGGTCTCCAGCTTCTAAAAGTTGTTACTTCCTTCTGTACCAAATACCCCTTTTCCGGGAAAACCAGCTACCTTTCCAAATTTGTGAAAACTGCGCATTCTTTATTCTATTTTCTACCCACCGCCTTCTACTCATCCCTAACCTGCAACTTAACGAGGACGGCGAGGTTCAGTTGGGACGTAAGAATGCGGAACCACTTCAGCCGCCTCCCTTTTGAATTCCCTTCTCTATTAGCGGCAAAGCGACCGCTCAAGCTATGCCGGCGAGTTACAGCGATGTCTTCTCAGCTAAACGAAATTAGCGGACTGCCAGAAAGCCCAGCTTGCCAGAAACTCGCCCCAGATAAGAAAGTTTCCCCTTTTCTTCCGCCTGTACCCTTTACTTCGTTCATGGACTGGAATTCACTTTCTTGCTTCTTCGCAGCGTTCTCATTCTTCACAGATCACGTGTGAAGAGTTCCAGAAGCCGTTGCCGGGGCCCCATAGTAGGCGCGCAAGGCCTCGACGACGTTCTCTGCCGAGGCGGCCTGTGTAGCGTCAGTGTAGCTGTTTTGAGGCCTCACGCAGCAAGTTACCACAAAGTAACGAAGCCTAATGGAGGACGTGCATGAAGCGCCGAGGCAGGACGGCGAACGCGCACAGCGCAGCGCACCTCGGTTCCAGATGCTTCCAGTTCCCCGGTAACGGTTTCCGCGCATCGTTAAGACGATAATCGAAAGCTAGCAGCATCTTTTTGCTTTTACCTTTCTGCGCGCCTATGTATCAGCTAGCGACTTCTTTCTTACTCATGCTCACCCGAATGCAGGTGACTTGCAATGGCGGCCTTGCATGATTGATGCATATCTTAGAAGGAAACATTAAGGAACATCGCATAAGGCAGACAAGAGCAGCTATTTTTTTTTTTTATATAGAAAGGGTAAAAAGTTACCTGCGTGGCATCATCATATTTGTATAATCACTGCAGTGCCTACTGCGTTTTCGGTCAAGTGCGCAATAATTACCGGTGAAACAAATAACATTTTATTATTCTACTAAAGTCAGTTTTCTGGTGGCGTTCTTTCGCAATTTCTTAAACGCTGTCGCCTTCCTTGATACTTATACTGTCGGCGTGAGATGTATACCTAGATGTTTATGACGTAAAGCGAGAACTCGATACGTGGTATATGTATCATCGTCAAGTGCTCAGCATGCGTGAAATAGGCGGGACTTCTAGACTGAAAAAGCTGGTAAGGCAAAATTTTGCGGAGATAAAACTGCATAGAAATTCCAAATGAAAGATCTCTGTACATAATGTGCCATCGAAATGTGTGGTGTTTCCGTGTTCACGCTGAAAGATACTTTAAGATTAACGGGCACAATTTTATTCCTAATTCAAGGACGCTGTATCACGAGTAAACACTTTCCAAAATGATGAGTATAGTTTTTGATAAATATCATTATTATTCATGTAAACATATATGAGTACTTCACCAAGGGAAAGAAGCGGGCTAGTGTACGTTTACAAGAGCAACTATTTTGCTCTGTCATGATTCCTCATCAATGCGTTTTGGACAAGTGACGAATGAGAATTAGCATGTTAAAGCGTTCCAGTACGCGCCTATTTCTCCACCTCTCCCCAAAACAGCTTTCCTGCAATTTTTTTGTTATTTTATAGACACTGAAGAAAGCCGTCGCATCTCCCATTGTAGGAAATGCCAACATTATGAAGTCCTGATGATCGTCCTTTCCATTGAAGCATATTTCGCAAAACACTAACAATAATTAAACAAAATCACAGCAGTATTCTGTGCGTATGATGAGCCTCAGGGAAATCGAAATTTACGGGAATGTATTGCAGGCGACTTTGGCAAGAGTGCTTGCACTATATTATACACAGGAATATGCTGCTACCATGGTTCCCCAACAGCAGCTTTGTGTTTTATCTGTCACTTTAACGTCCGCGCGTGTATATTTATTACATGCCCTCAGTGGACTAACAAACGAACTTGTCAGTTCAGTTCACTTCGCAACTGCAATCGTGAAGTTATCATAATTACCTGCTATGATAACGTGCATAGCACTATTCGCCATACACTCTTCTTGAGCGTATTTTCTGCTAAATAGACGAAATTTTGCCCAACCCCGAGGAATTCGCCTAGTTTTTTATCGCGCTGCGTTTAGCTCTGTGCGCCTTGTTCCTTTATGTTCTTCTTCTTTTGCTTTTGCTTGTCTTAAGTTTACCTTTATTTCGTGCATTGCTCCAGAAATGGTGGTGTTCATTAGTCTTCTGTTTCACCTAAACCGTTTATGCAACTTTTTTATCGCTGCACAACTAGCTACAGTGCCACGCACACGCATTTGCTCACGAACGCACCCGCAGTGCTAAACAAAGAAGCGCAAATAAAATCTCTTAAATGTCAGCACCCGACATCTATTCATTCGCACCATGCATTCCCGGCTTCCACACTCCAACTAAGTATGCAAGAGCATCCATGCAAAGTAGGGTGCGGAAATATCCAGCAAGCCTATCTTCACTATTTGACAACGGTGGTCCCTCAGCGTTAGGTAAAAGGCAAAAGTATACGGAACACGTTAGTGCACGCAAAAAAATAAGTAAAAGAAAGCCGCCTTATTCGCTTGCATATGTGCGCGCCCATATTCAGTGCTGAAAATTGCCTGTTTTTCTTTTCTTTTTATTGTGTTTTTTTTGTACTAGCACCCATTGTTTGCTCCGAAGTAGCCGGCAACCCCTTTCGGTGGGCCTTGCCCGCCATGAATAACAACGCAGAGCGCAACGCTGAGAGAAGCAGTAGTTTACATCGACGCTGTTTTTTTTTTTTTGTCTTCACTTCAAGTGGGCGCATAGGTTGCGACCCCACTAGTCCGCGCTGCCACCAGCGGAGACGTGAGCACACTCCGTTAGCCTAATGAACCGTCTCCTCCATAGATTGCTCAATGGACGGAGTATAATGCCGAGGCCTTGGACGCCGAAACGTTTCCTACGCGTAATTGGCGATGCTTGATTGATGAGGCCGTCGTCGGCAGAAAGGAGCGACGCCCGCTTTGGGGCTCATAGTAAAGTAGACCAGAAACTGCGCACGAATACCGTGCGCACTCCACCCCTCCGGTCACCCTTGCCTCAGGCCGCCGCGACTTGAAGCATGACTGCTCCACTTTGCCTAAAGCGTGTAGTGAACGAAGCTCCAAGCGAGCGAGCTCTTCGCGGTGATTACAATGCCCAGGGTTCAGTCGGAACGCGTTTCGCGCATGACGAGACGACGCCGGTCGGTATAGTATTTAGGCTAGCCGCATAGCCTTCGTTTTAGGATACCATAGGAATAAACTTTATTTGTCCAACGTTGACAAATAGGTTTCAGTAACCGCTTGCCCCGACGGCCGGCCGCATGGTATTTTGAGAACAGTGCATGGTAGCTATATGAAAGTTATGCTGTATGCGTATACATCAGCGAAAGACAATACGTGAAAAATGCAACAGCGGAGCTATACAGCACATATAATCTCGTTACGTCGCCGAAACGAAACTGGCGTAAAGAAAAGGCCGTGGGTATTTGCCCAATCCTGCGTGACGTATACGCTTTCAAAACTCCATGAGCACTGAACAGCGGAAAGCGTATCCTTTCTTTTTTTTTCCTCGGAAGCAATGCAAGAAACCGGATGCCCAATTTCGTGGATGCGCGATCGAAACAAAGAATCAGCAGATAATTTTTTCTTCAGTTCGCTTCCTAAATTAAACAATATGTCAGCGATTCTCTGAGAAACTTCTGTGACTCGATTAGCCTATCAGTATTGTACCAAGAAATTTGTTCTTATAGTCAAGTAGAATAAAATTAGTCTATCTCCCTGCGCTATTATGTGAACTTTTCTTGCAGCTTAACGAGCTTTCAAATACCAGCGACCTACTCTTAAGTGAATTTTCCACACCTGAAAGCACGAAAATTGTTATCCACCGATGTGTAGCGTGAAGATACATAGGAAACTTGTACCAGTTTTTCAGACAGCTTCGCAGCTGGAGGAAAAATTGTCCTGATCCGACGGAATCGAACCATTAACCAACGTTTCCAGAGCCGTATTTCTACCAATTTAGCTAACCGTGGGGTCTAGGAAATAGCCAGCGTGAGGTTAAATAATTCAGCAAGTGGAATCACGGGGTAACTGAATGCTGGCGCTTGTTCGAGGTCTCATTGCCGGACCAGAACAAAGTTTTCTTGAACTCTGCAGTAATACTGAAGGCACCGTACGGACTTCTTTTGCAGCTTCGTGCAACACATAGATGGTTGATAATTTATTTCCTTTCATGAATATTCCTCCATCTTGCTGATTTCCACAGAACTGACGTGGTCATATTCACATTTGATGCCTTTATGCACTACATTATTACGACACGTCTAGTCGTTAATATCGAAGACTCAAGCGCTTTATTTTGGTTTTAATACCATTAGTAAACCAAACACATTGTTCTTTCTTTCTTTCTTTCTTTCTTTCTTTCTTTCTTTCTTTCTTTCTTTCTTTCTTTCTTTCTTTCTTTCTTTCTTTCTTTCTTTCTTTCTTTCTGTGATAGCTTCTTTCTCTCTTCCTTTTTTTTCTTCCTTTCTTTCTTTCTTTCTTATTGGTCTGTTTTCCATCCTCGAGCCTTCCAGTAACGCACGAGTGAAATTTTATTGCTCCTTGTATCTGCATTTGTGAGCTCCTTTTCGAAATTCCTTTATCTGGAGTATTGATCGAACTCGGCATGTTTTTAGCACGTTTGATTAGCGCCTCCTCGGAGTCCATTTTTGTGTGCTTTCCCCGTTTCCTTTACGTTCGCCGCTGGTTCGATCAATAGAATCGACCTCTGGCGTGGTTCGTGCCCACGACAGCTCCGCAGACCCTCTCGCCTTCCGAAGCGCGCTTTGGTGGTTCCGGGGGCCCAATGCCCGTCCACCGTTTCTACAAACGATGTAGCCTTGACCCAGAATCCTAAAGTTCTTTCACCACCCTTCCACCTTTTTTTATCTCCCTTTCTCGCTTCTCTGTCTTAAACAGTTCTACTTCCCGCCTTTCCACTTCAGCCCCCGCCTCGATAATGATAAAGCGACAATGATCACTGTTCTCTAAACACGTAACTGTCGTTGTTTTCTAATTTTACTTTCATATACGCTTTCCGCGTCTTCTATGTTAATAGAGTTAATACTAGTTTCTACCACTGCTCCCATTGGCGAAGGCATAAATTGAAAGAAGGTCGCACTATGAACTGGACACTCATTTAAGTGATGCATGACATAAATAGCGCCTGTCTTCGCGTTCTCTTTAGTTTCATTTTTTTGCCTCTGCAGCGACCTTACAGACGTTAGCGGGGTAATCGACACTGTAAAGACGTTCTCTTTAATGGCGCAGCGTCGGGGAGAGAGTCACGTTGAAAGAACAAGTCCCTGTGGAGTTGTGAAGACCAGTGAGCGCATGTCGGTAGCGATGACGTTAATGACATGCACTTAAGGTGTCACATAATCAGCATGTACTCTTTACAGAGACCCTGGTTCCTCATACCCGGTGGTGCTATTTGTTTTTAACGTTTTGGAGTCTCTCAGAACACGCTAAAGCTGATGCCCTTGGAAGAACCAACGGTGATTACAGCATATATCCCTCTCTTCTAAAGACGTAAGGAAGCTTGCACGTGATTTGACATTACAAAAGTGGAACACACAATTTCCCTCGCCAACGTTTACACCCACTCGACCCTTTTATCCAAGTGCCCCTCTATATAGCTTGGTCTTCCTGGATATGAAGGAAAAAAAGAACTTCATTGTCGCGTGTATACGCATGGGTGTTGCGTTCGTAATTGAATATTCATTCTTGATAAGAATTACCGATATCGGTCAGCAATTCCTATGTTAGACAGGAAAGTATACAACACTCGAAATGCCACTGCTTGTCCTTCAAAATCGAAAAACTCACATAGCACGCGCCTGTGAATCAGCTGAATCCAAGACCTTTCTGGTTGAACAAGATCTTGTCACTCGTGGTCTTGAGTATCACAGCTTCGAAAGGCCACAAATGCACTTCTGCGAGCAACCGTCACGTGTCACAGCGCTAAGAATTTCCATTACGCCAGCAACTGCAGTTCACATCAATTCTTCAGTTTCGCTCTTCTTAGTATTCTTTTCCTCCCCTATGCTTCTCCCCTAGTGCGAGTAGCCAATCGCTAATCAGGCTCAGTCCTGGTTAGCATGCCTGCATTTCAAATTTATCCTTTTCTGCTCTCTCACTCTCACTCTCTCCACTTCTCCCTCTCTCTCTCTCTCTCTCTCTTCTCAGCAAAAACGCGCGAAGAAGAAAAAAACAACCTCGTTGAGAACTAGCTGCCACTACTTCGTGCCATAGGAAGCAATGATGGTGCTTTCCCGCTTTCACTTCGAAAACAGAGCAGCGCCAGCTCAAGTCCGTGCGCCATTCGTTGTGTTTTTGCCATTCTATTATAAACGCAAGCAAAACTATGAAGCAAAACCTTCTTCTAACTGTAATATTATTCAACCCGCCGTCGTATACAGATTAGGTGGCTATATCGTTACGCTGCTGAGCAGGAGGTCGCAAGTTCGATCGCCTGCCGCGGCAGCCACAGTCCAATAGGGGCGGAATGCAAAAACGCTCATTTACCATGCATTGGGCTCAAGCTAAAGAATCGAATGGTTAAAAATGAATCTGGAGTCCCCCGCTACAGCGTCCTCCACAATAAGATCGTGAATTTGTAGCCTGAACAGATGTTGATAGTGCTGGAAGTGTCACTGTACTGTGCGATGACAGTGTTCGGTGACAGTGACCGATTGTGATTGTGTGTCTATGTTCCTTCCTTTCCTTATATCTCCTTTGTTACCCCTTTACCTCCCCCTCCCCTCTCTCCCCAGCGTAGGGTAGCCAACCGGATGTTTTGTTTCTCTGGTTAACCTCCCTGCCTTTCCCCTTTCCTCTCTCTCTCTCTCTCTTGCACGATAAACCCCAGAAATTATTTACGATAATACTTTTGAATGAATGCTTCCAGCGTAATCTGCTAATTTAAGCGTCTTAGTATCAATGCAGTTGTAATGGAATGTAATGCAATACGAAACAACCTAATGTAATTTAATGCAGCACGCAAGTAAAAACGAAAAATCTACTGGACGTTCGAGATTCATTCAAAAACTTGTCGCAAAAAACGTGTGTCGAGCAAGACCCCCACGGAAAAATTTCCCAACTGCAGCCCGAAGAAAGTGGAAAAGAAATTAACTCCCTTATTTTCTAAAAAGTGCTACGTTCTACCTGATGAAAACTTAGCTCGTAAAGTTGCTGTTTCCGCGCTATATACGTTAATACTTCATCGAGCCGCTATTGGTTTGTTCTCATTTTATTTCTAAGATCCCTTCTCTACTTCAGAGTATTTATTTGAGACCTTCTCGGGGTCTCCGAGGATAGCATTCGAAAGGCGCAGCTTATACAGTAGGAGTTTCTTAGCTGGAGACCTTAAACTTTCCCTGCCTTCTATCCCTTCTCGAGCACTGAAGGTGCGGGAGGAACAACGGGCTACACGAAATCCACTGACGGATATATTTACGAGAAATTAGCATATTTAGCTTTAACATGAATGCAAACGTCCTTGGACAGTACGCGAGAGAACTCGTCCTTCGGAGCGCCATTTCGATGCGGCCGAAATAAAAAAAAAACGCTCGTGCACTTAGATTTAGGTGCACGTTAAACAACCCGAGGTGGGCGAAATTAGGCCGCAGTCCCCCACTACGGCATGCCTGGTAATCATACCGTAATTGTGGCGCGTTAAAACACAGCATTTAATTTTAATTTCTTCGTCAGTGCAGCGGGTTAGCGACCTTGTTATCGCTTCATCAGTTATCACATTTGCTGGTGCTCGGCAGCCAGCCAGTTAAAAAGGCACGTGCGTTAGAAAGGCTTTGTGAATTTAAAGAAAGAAAGAAAAAAAAAAGACACGAAAGAACAGCCGACAATATTTGGACATTCCTTTCAACTTTTGAACAGAAGACAACATTTCGACATTCGTGAATGTTGAATCCAGAGAATCCAGAAAAGAACGAAGATATTCCAGATTAAGTTTTCACTTTTTAAGCACCTGAATCCCTCTTGAAATTCGGCTGGTGAATTTTCGAGTCACATAGCCACGTGTAAGCTCAGCGAACATTAGTGGCTTCGTCACTCTTGAATTAAGCATATGGCACATTCAAATACCACTAAGCTGTAAACGTACAAGCGAAATATTCCCTAGCCGTTCACGTATTGTCAGTAGAGATTATTCTCGATAGCTTAACAGGAGACAACTTATGAAAAAGAAAGAAAGAAAGAAAGAAAGAAAGAAAGAAGAAAAGAAAGAGAAAATAAATCTGAATTTAATTTTTTAAGCAATTCTGCTTTCCCATTACACATAAGGCAAATAAAATTACGTACCTCTAAAGCTCTGACTCCTTCTTCCTTTTGTTCTTTTTTTTACGCACTAGTTGCTGTCTAAGCATTATGCGGAGTGAAAGACTACCTTATGTCGTTGTATTTTATCGAATGTACAAGTATCAATATTGAAAGCTTCTAGAGATTAATTTTGAAAATGACACAACAACGAAGACGAAAGGGCATAAGAAAAAAATTATGCCGATCCATCGCACATGCTGAAGCAAAGCTTTAGTAAAGTGATCGATCAAATATACAAAATTAAGTTCGATGCGTACAATTGCGTACAAATGCGAAGTGCTAGCTCATGCGGTGCTTATTTTTATCTGCCAGAAAGGTCACAACCATAATCTCATTCAACGTATGTCTTTATTCACTGCAACACTGACAAGCTGTACTAAAATGCAGCCATGAGATCTTGCGAATGCGCGCTGCTAAATATCGACGCAGTGACATAACGAGGACGAAGGCTACATGCGATATTTGTCGAAGGGAGAACGGTGATGCGAGGCGCATGAACAAATAGGTGTTACACATATCTAAATGCATTCAAGGCTTTTATAAATAACCCTAGCAGCTGCACAGTGGCGGTTGCCCATTATGGGGGATTGGCCAAGAATGGGCACTCACCCAGTGGCACATACCTTATGGGGCGAGAATGGGGCATCCCAAATATTCAGAATTCCAAAAATAAAAACGACCATCCATTGAACATCTAGTGCTCTTCCATTAAAAAGTCTGTCTACTTTAGATATTAATATGAGCCCACATCTACGTGCTTATAGCAGTCATTTATAGCTATACTATACGAAGAATAAAGGTGGGCTAACTTGCACAAAGTATTTGAGAACGTCACTGCGAATCGGCTTAGACAATAGAATTCTCATTCTACCTGCCTTATCTATATAGGCGCTTCACTTTGTGTCTGCTAATCCCTCTGTCACCCATTCAGAACGTTTAATCCGCGGTATCAGCTTCCACTCTGACACAGCAGATAAATCCATACGCTGTCCTATTCGCTTCACACGCACACCATAGCCACTTCGAGATTTCGAAACACATTGTTTTCAGAGTTCGATAAGCGTTCATGGCCAATTATTGCCTGTGACAAAGAAATAAGGCCTGCCATTGGCCAAGTGCCATTCATGCAGGCGGTTGAGCTTCTCCAACCGACGGAGGCCATGGTGAGTGAGAACACTGAAAAGCCAATTACGGTCACTACGGAGCAGCATCAAGTGTCAAATTCAGAAGTCAATCATTCTGAGAACAACGTCATCAGGCGCCACTCCCATGTAACCAATTTTGTTGCACCCAGAATCCCTGTACGCCCCAAACACGGCCGACTGTGAACTTCTGTGGCCATGACACCCTCATTGTGGATTCGTAGCTCCTGATATAAACATGCTGCACTGCAGTGTAGCAGTAGCGTCATTAGGAGGGATACTAACAGACAGCCACACCATGATAACGCGTGGCATATTATGGAACCACTGCCCAACAACAACATTCACATTCTCACCCGAGCATGCCTCCGTTATTGAAGCCGAATTCAGTCACTATAATAAAGGCTGAAAATTATTTCATTCAACAGATTTAGAAAACAGAGGTGGAAGGAACAATGTAAACTTTTTGGAATTAATATCTCGGCTCTTGTGTAAAATATGGTTTCCACTTGGGAAAACGTCATCATGTCCTCAAATACCTGACGCGCCCTGCATTTTGTGGATCAATTCTATGCTATATAAGCCTGTTTGCTGTGTCCTATCATGTGAGATACCGACTTGCAGACCTGCCGACGGGCCGACGAACTTAAACAAAACAAAACAAAACTTAAATTGTAATAATGTTTGGGTGTTTCACATATCAAAATCACGATATAATTATGGTATAGGCACGCCCTAATCAGTACTCCGGATTTTTTTGTATCCCCTTTTTCGTTTGTTTCTTTTTTGTGTGTGCGTCCTTTTTTTCTGAAATCTAAATACACGAGAGTTTTGCATTTCGTCGCATCAAAATGTGGACGGCGCTACCACGACCCAACCTGTGGTCTTGATGTTGGTTGCGCAAAGCAACTAATCTACAGCTGTGGGTAAGCAAAGCTTCGCTTAAAAATACTATACTATGCCGCTGTGAATGGGTTAGTGGTCATAGCACTGTGATTAAAATTTTAACCAGAAAGCAATCAGTAGTTCAATCTCACGAATTGCATTTGTGCAATGAGTAGCTTTTTGCTGAGCCCATTAAAAACAAGTAAACGTTCTCTATTGAGCTGATTGGAGAAGATTGAAAAGAATGCGATTGAGCGATACAGTGAGTCAATAACTTCATAGTTATTATTGTAATGAAGACGACAATTCGTTTCCGAAACTGCAACTTTCATCAGCGTTCTCTTACTTTCAAGGCAACAAAAACCTGCGTAAATCAATATCCACCTCGGCTCAGATAGTCAGAAAGTTTTTCAATAACGCTCTTTCGGTACATGCTGGTTTAATTAGACGCTCGGTTCTGCCATGCACCGTTAGCTTTTCGGTGACGGGCGCAATCATTCTTCGAGGCATAAATAAAGCAAGCGCACGTAGCACGCAATTTGTTCAGTGCTGTTCCACTCGACGGAAGATGAAACAGGCTTCGCAGTTTCTTCTATTACCTGCGGAGTTGCGTGGGATATTGTGACACGCCATAACCCCCGACGAGAGTGTGAGGGCGTCGGATCGTGCACCGCTGTGAGCTCGCTGGAAACTGAACTGTCCGCTTTCATTAACGGTTCCCTGACATGGTGTCCTCCTAGATGAGACCGCATCTCTTCTGGAAAAAAATGACATTGTACTTAGTCGACCCGAGTACCTGGGCCTGTGTTTGCTTGTGCGTCTTTCTCTTTCGGAGAACAATAAGAACTTCATTTTCGTATGCACCGTGTGGTAATAATCTTGTTCGAGAGAACCATTATGAAGCGCTACGTTTATTTTGTTAGTGCTTCGTAAATGATATTTCTGAAGCGCTTTTGCCTTAGCTTTGCAATCAGTGCTTCCAGTCGGATCGCCTTTGGCTATCTCATTGGTCAGTGCTTGAGTGTTGACGCTAGCCGCTATCACCTTAGTTAATCAAAAACAACAGCACGAAACATCTCACAATTTTGGATCTGATCCAAGTTAGCCACTTCAGCTTCCTTGGCAAAACTATTGCTGAGATTATAAAAGTTTGCTACCAGTTTCCACAGCCTTCAATATGCCGTGTTTAGAAAAGCTTTCGAATTTTACTCTGAATTTTAGTGAGCGTTGCTTTGCTATCGGAAGTGACCCGAAAACTGAGCCAAATGAAGAGCGTAGCAGAATCTAAAAAGAGGAAAACCAAGAGCTAGAATAAAATGGAGGAATAGTTTGACTTGCGTCAGTCGAGTTGCTTAAATGATTTGTCATACCTACCCTTATTTATTCGTGAGCAAGAATTATAAATTGCCAGAGCGTTGCTGACTCAATTTTTTACATCTAGAAACAGCGCGAAAGAGCCCCGAAGAGGAATTAATGCCATAAAGAGCCTTGATCATTATGCCCATAGGTACCCATGAAAACATGTAGCTGCGCTCATAGCACACAACATACTTTTCACTTCTAGCTCAATCTCAGCTCACTCTCCTTTTTTTCCTCTTTCTATTCCCCTTTCTCTTACCCCCAGTGTAGGGTAGCAAATCGGACGCTCGTCTGATTGACCTGCCAGCCTTTTCTCTCCTTGCTTTCTCTCTCTCCCCCTTTAGTCACTACCACATGCGTTATCGTTTCATTGCCATAGCGACTATGCGGACACTCAAGGCGCGTTCGAGTCGTCGCCGTCGCCGTGTTGTCGCGTTATGGACGACGCGCTAGATTTAGAATGCCTGCAGAAACGCGCACTCAGTGCGGCTTAAAGATCGACGAGGCCAAGTGGACTCACCGTCGGGCTCCGCTTAGTCAACTCTGCTGGAGCCATGACAGCTTCCGCTACTGGCATGGGCGATGTGCCTACACTCATTAGAATTCCTGCTGAGCCGCAGTGTGCCTGCCATACCGTGATGCATACACTAATCTGAGTGGAATGGTTAGTAAATATCAAGCTAAATCTAGCTAATAGTCTCCTTTGGCGCTGACAAACACCGACGGTTTTCCGTCGGTCTCGTCTCGTGCACCATTGAGGTAGGTGCGACACCGCGGTAACGCCGCTGTCGGCGTTACTCGCCGAGTGAGTGTGGTGGCACGCCTGGTATTTGTCAGCGCGCTGTTCTGGCGCCATCGCAGTTGCACCCTGCATGCTCCATAGACTCGTGTGTTGCGTCAGGCCGCGTGTGAGCACCGTGTGAAGAGCTGTAGTGCCACGATACAGACCTTGCTATCTCCGCCAATGCTTCACCTTCGGATGGAAGTTGCTAACATTTTTGCAAAAACACTTACAAATATAAAGTCTCTTCGCTACTTTAGTGGTTCTTGTAACACTTTTGGATGCTTTCCCAAGCTTCTTTTTCTTTTTGTTGTTGTTGTTGTTGTTGTTGTTGTTGTTGTTGTTGTTGTCGTCGTCGTCGTTGTCTCCCGTAATCCACGAATTACTTAGAGTTATGCCGAAGCTCTGCCCTCCGACGCACAAGCGTTTCTCGGCTTTGGCGTGGCTGAAAATTAGCGTGTCTCGGCGGTTCCCTTGAAAGCCAGCTGCATATTTTGCCTTCCTTCACTGCGTGGAAATTGCCATGACCAAAGTGTCGTCTCGAAAAGGCGAAACGTGACGGATGCGATTACTACGTGACGTGGTTTCTTCACGCTCTCCCTCTGTTTTCTTTTCCGGAAAATAAAGAAAGCCATGAAACGGGCAGAAAAGAGAAACACGCGAGTCAGATGAAACGGGAACGGCAACACATCTGTATTCAGGTGGCACAATAGCAGGCTCACCCAATCGAGGCGATCACTTCTCTTTCAACCGCATCATTAAAGAGTAGATTGCTCGCTGCCCGTTGAAGCGTGAACTGTGACCGCAGCATCAATGGATAGCTGACGCCGTGCAATTTCTCCGTGCATTGTGCCTGTGGCTAGGGCACTTGCTCATGCAGTGTGTTACAGATCATTAGAGCGTGAAGCGTGTTAGTTTGAGAGTCTCCTTTGGGAAAACTTCGGCAGCGTTGCGGGGAACTTAAACACAATTGTTGCCGGGTAACAAAATAGAAGGAACACGCCAGTGCATTCTTTAAATTGGAAATATGGGTACCGCATGCTAAGGTGAAGCACCAGTCGCATTCTGAGTGTACTCTATACTCATGCTTAGATTTGCAATACAGCAATTTATTGACGCGAAAGCATCAAATAGCCCATTGAGAAAAAAGGCCGGCGGCGTCTGTAGCAGTGAAACGTCACATTTCCCACTGACTGCGACGGCACCGCAGAGCGGCCGAATCGGAACACCTGCTGCCGCGATAGCGAAGCAGCTATTGCGTGAAGGGAGAGCGCATCGCCGCGACGCCACGTCACACTCGCTCTCTCGGCAGCCGGCAAGCGGTCCATCTCTCTCTCTCTCTCTCTCTCTCTCTCACCCCCACTGAGCTTCGCTGCTGCGCGCGCCTGCCGGCCTTAGTGGCCGCTGCTGCTTCCTCGGTCTCTGGTCGCGCAAGACGTCGGTGGCATGCGGCGTTGGCACCTGAGGCTGCCGCTGCTTGCTGGCTCGGGCAGCAAGTACATCACTGCAGCGTAAGTACATTACTCGCAGCGTAAAACTCGAAGGACCGCTCAGCGGCGTTCAGTTGGACATTAATGCTTTCGCATTCACAACTCATAAGAAGTGCTTAGCTGTCCTCGACATTATTTTCGTCCATTCCCTTGTGGCAGCTTTCTCGCAGAATCTTGAATCTGTGTGCAAGCGTGAGGAATGATGGAAGAAGAAGCGCAATGCTATAGACTAACATGTTGTGAAAACCGGAAAGAACGCGTTATTTTATTAAAAGAAACAAATCCACGGATTGATTCGCAGGATGTTACGCCTTTGGTTGAAGTGCATTGTCCTAAGACGAAAAAAAAAGATCACCTGACATACCCACTTGCGTGCCGCCATTGCAGTGCTCTCAAACATGCCACATATATGAACGAACAGCGCATTTTGTCTCGTCTGCTGCCTGGCATGCTTATCGGTTATAAAGAGGTGCGGGGGAAGCACATCACTTGCGTAAATCGTACAGCCAATGCCTCTGCCGCTGCCCTGTTCCTTCTTAAACGGCAGCACACGAGGCTAAATGAGCTGTTGACACATAGGCGGTAGATTTGAGCGCACTGCAATCGCAGCGCGGAAGTGGTGATGTCACGCGCATATTTCTTTTATTTCGCGGGCTTTCTTAAGGATGCAGAAAGAAAAGATCACGTAAGAAGTGGGAAGTTCGAAGCTGCTAAATTAACTGTTTCCTCGAATTATGTACAACATTCTTATCGAAAGGTTAATACTTAGAAATTTAATAATTATTTTTGACTAATTATGCAATTAAGCAGAATATGTAAACGAGTGTGAGTTCCTTTATACAATAACAAACATAACGAATTTGGTCGCGTCCTCCCACACGGCGCTTCGGCATACTTGTACACCTTGGCTAAAGTTAGCTGGGACACTCTTGTGTACTCCTGCTTGCAGCTTTTAATCTTTCCGTCCCCTTTTCTCTTTCCCCAGTGTAGGGTAGCCAACCGGGCTCAGTCCTGGTTAACCTCCCTACCTTTCCTTTATCATTTGCTCTCTCTCTCTCTCTGCTTGCAGCTGTGCCCTCTCATGGCTCTGTTCTGTACGGAACTACACAATCATCAAATGTTAGCTGAATATCTTTACTGCTACAAGTGCACGTCTTCAGCGCGTAATTCCTATAATTAACCGCAGTTCTCTATATTTTGCCCTCCGGGGTTTGGCACGTCTACTTCGTTGCATTTTCGCCGAGTAAATTAGGCCGATTCTAGAGAGAGTGCCGTAGTAAACTGGGCCAATCCTGCAGCTGGCGTTAGTCCCGTGGCGGGGGTCTACTCGCCTTACCTTACTGCCGGGCAGGCACGTAATTACTACGCTGCGAACGCGGTGCAGATAATGAACATTTTTCGAGGATTTAAAAAAAGAGTTATCGAAAGCTTCGCTTCATATATATATTCCTTCCAACATCTGGGGATTATCTGCGTAATTTTTTGCGCCCTCCCTTCACTTACTTTATTGTGTACCGAAGAATTGACGTTCGCAGCCTTAATTCTCGCTCATAGAGGCACTGTTTGAGGAACTGCTGTTTGAACAGCTGATTTACGGCCAAACAGTTAAACCTGTAGTACTTAAGCACACCACTCGTACAAGAAAAGGTTTTACGTTACCTCATTATAAGAATGCTTTTCTGCACACGTCACTTCTAGCTCTGAAATGATTTCCCGACAGCCTTGCATCTTTTTGAATCAGCGTAGCAGCGATAGAAATTTTAAACAGTCCCTTAGCGTTAAGCACGTACCCCTTCCGCAGATTTCGAGACATGTCGTGAACTTGTCGATAGGTTGCCTCACTTCGCATAAACATACTGTCTCTCCCCTACGCCCCTACAAGAGCACCACTAAGGCAACAAAACAGACAATGAGGCCGAAATTAACTATTATTTTGAATTCAACTGTATAAGTAATCAGGTATCTGGTAATAAAATTTGAGGAAAAGACAAATCGCTGCAAGAGATAGCGGAAACCAATGCTTCCGTATTACGACTGCGCGGCTTTATCATTTCGCTGTGACACGGCCGTCGTCATCTCGTTAAGATTATTGGGTATTTTTGTATGTGTACAACATTATCCCAGGGAGTATTAACAAGCGCCGCTCACGACCTCAGTGATTTCAATAAAGAAATCACAGTTTCGCCAAGAGGCCGAAGCAATGACTACGATAGCAACATGTTAGAATCTTACACGAAGTGTAATACTCTTTGCTATGTAGTGGCAGAATGAATTGAATTAAGCGTAATGCTAAGTAAACACAAGCTATTGTACTAGGGGTCCTCTGTTTGAATCCTGTCATTGCACAATTTCAATTATGTTGATTAATTAAAGCGAACGTCTTTCGTAACGCCTTTACCTCCACTTTTTTGTATCGGGTGTGTTTGAAACCACTTTAATGGGCCGATCTCGGAGATAGTGCACAGCCGCGCCAAAAAAATTGCATCATTTTGTAGTTTGAACTCTGTTATTGGTTCGTATTTTTTATATTCAAATCTGAGTAGATTAGGGAAAAAACGCATGCGCTGTCGGTGTTTCGTTTTACGACATTTATTTGTGAGCTGCCTTTGTCAACAATTTTGTCAAGAATCTAAGACCTGGTACGAGTAATTTTGGTGATGGAATGGTGTGTCAATACAATCCGCATGTACCGCATCTCATAGAGCATGGCGTGGCATATAGCATACATATGCCTAATTATATAAGAATCCGAATGCGACAAGGGTGACGGCAAGAAAAATTGCTTGGAATGTCCATATAATTACTATCGCAATAAAACGCACTTGCGCCTCGCATGACATTACATCAATGGAATTTATCCGAATGTACAACGCACGCCTTCGTACCTCGGACCGTAATTTACAGCCCCATATTCCAGCCGACCTCGCACGACGTGAACGCACCCTTCTAGTTTGGCTTGTATTAGAAACTTAGAATGGGTAATCCTTTATTATTCAAATGGCTGATAGCCCACGTTACGAATTTTTTCTGATCCAGTGAAGGAACGGCGCGCCATCTTTGAAAGTGCCTTCATTTCAACCCGCAATGAGCTGCCGCTCTCAGCCACGCGAGACCAACTGAACAAGCGCTCATTCAGGGAAAGCAACATTCTAGGGCATTGGCTCTCCCGGACATTAGCACGAGCCGCTATAAAGATGCTGCTGCGTTTCGTAAGAGGCACGAAATTACGCAACAAATTGTGACTGTGCGCCGTAGAGGCTTTTATATCTCAGTAGAGCATTGGTATTGTTCATGCCTATGTGGCAACTTCACAGAATGTGTGACAGTGCGCACACAGATATTTCTAAAGTGCTCATTCCTTCCTTCATTAGCTTTCTTCTCTTATTTTCTTTCGTTCTTGTACACCCATTTGCCCCTCACTTGATACAGAGTATATAGTCAGCCGGAAATATCCTCTGGCTGACCTGCCTTTCCTTCCTTTGCTTTTACTTCTCCTCCTATCAGTCAAGTAAAATAACATTTTAGCTTCGCTTCCTCTTGCTTAAGTGTTCATTTCGTTCTTTGGTTGATAATAAAAAAAAACTGGCCCCTCGGTTTTCCCTTATTTTGATCGCTCATTCGGGTTACCAAACTCATATTTATACTACATGTAGGAAAAACTATTTTTTTCTACCAAACACAATGATGTGCTTTCTTGCAGCAAGCCGATAACCAAGTGATGACGTACCAGGAAGCGTTTTATTTCATAGTTTCATAGTTTCAAGGCAAATGTTTAGAACTGCGTATCCTCACAATAATAGCTGATATCACAGTATAGAATAATACCTTAAATTGGATAAGTTCAGCCTATTTAGACTATGTAATTTGATTGTCTCTCTGACATAAACTTCCTATATTTACGAAAGTTATATTTTCTATTCTGTTTTGCTACGTAAGACGTTTGTGTGTTTTGGGCTATTGCACGTGTGCGTTTCACAGAATTTAATTAGAGTTCTTGCGTTCTCTGAAAAGTTTCAAAGTTCCAAACGAGCTACACCAATTTTTTTATGAGAACGTCGAAATTATGTTATCCTACGTAAAGCCTTAATCGTGCAAATCAGAAAAAAAAAAGGTATTTCTCCTCAAAGTTGCTGGAATTTGGTGTTCTTATTCCCTTGCAAATGCACAAATTTAATTCCGCACGGCGAGCACTCCCGTGTTTCAATTACACTAGTATAGCGATACAGAGAGAGAGATGCAAATGAAAGGAAGGCAGGGAGGTTAACCAGACTTAAAACGTCCGGTTTGCTACCCTGCACTAGGGGAAGGGAAAGGGGAAATAAAGACGGAAAGTAGAGCGTGACAAAAATGAAAGCATGAGAAAAAAAATATGAGAAGGGACGAAATGGGGTCATTAGAGTCTTTCTAATAGGCCACTGTCACGTAGAAAAGTCAACAGAGCCTTGACCGACTTTTGCTGCGACGACAGGTCACGTCGGCATTCCAAAACTGACTGTTCTGAAACTGGCCTGTCGTCAAGGCGCGCCAACGCGGTCGCTAGTGACAGCCGGTGCGCGCTGTATCGAGGACAGTGGCAAAGCACGTGTTCGATAGTCTCTTCGCCGCCGCAGTGTCTGCAAGCCGCGCTGTCATCCATACCGACTCGGAAGGCGAAGGATCTTGTATAGGCGACACCAAGCCACAGTCGGCAAAGTACGGCTGTTTCGAGTCGAGAGAGTCCAGGCGGGGGTCGAAGTCGAAGGGATGGGTCCAGTCGGTGTAAACGTGTATGCTTTAAGCTGGGTGTGTTCCATAAAGTTTTGATGGCTTCATTTGCAAGCACACGAATTTTCGTTGCAGCGTCTGTTCTTGAGAATGGGATGGAGTCTTGTAAGCCTTCCTCGTGTGCAGATCGTGCTGCTGCGTCGGCAAGTTCATTGCCCATTATGCCACAGTGGCTTGGAATCCACTGCAACGTGATGTCGTGTCCTTGCTCGACGAGGTGATGAAGCAGCAGTCTGATGTCCATAACTAGTTGTTCGTGGGGTTATAGCGATACAGAGAGCATCGTATACTCCCGCCTTACGTTTGTCTAGAATGTGCGAAGTAAATGTTTCACCACACTACACTTTTTGCTTCGTTGCTGTTGGAGAACGGGGATTACGGGTGTGCTAACAAAGGTGAAAGCTTTTTCCACACCATCCTCCATTGATTGATTGATTGATTGATTGATTGATTGATTGATTGGTTGATTGATTGATTGATTGATTGATTGATTGATTGATTGATTGATTGATTGATTGATTGATTGATTGATTGATTGATTGATTGATTGATTGATTGATTGATTGATTGATTGATTGATTGATTGATTGATTGATTGATTGATTGATTGATCTACGCACTCCTACGAATATCCATGTGTCGATGCGGCGTACGCGCTTACAGGTTTGGCAAGGTGACAGCGCACATAGTAAGTACGTCCCCATATCTTACAGCACTACACTTAACGTACCAACAAATGAAAAAGTACCGAGAAATTGTAAGCGAAGTCCACTTGGATGAGGGCCATCCAATTGCAAGGACGAATAACTTATCTGAATTTTGAAGGTTCGTACCTTGGCGCAGAGTGCTGAAATATGTACGAATACAGCTGATCACGGCCAAGATAACCAGGGACTAGTGATCAACATTTTCGTTGTTGCGTTTAGTATTCAAACTAATGTGGATTAAAACCACCACTAGATGTTTTCTGGACATGAATCGACATCAGGTCGCGTTTTAAATTCAATGCATGAATAGGATTTTCTTCATGTTTGATAACAATTGTACAACCAATTTTATTATTCGCATTATATACCTACACAGATAAATACGGCAACAAAATATGTGGAACCCACATCTGTTTTGTGCCTTTATTGATGTTGTTCAATTTGCTTAGCGATGTGAATGCGAGATGCAGCATACATATTTGTGAAGTAATCTGCGTGTTCGTGTAAAATTGAATGGTGATTAGCAAAAAAAATTGGGTTCCTCTCCGCGTAGTGAATGTGGTTAGCCAGCGAAGCTGTGGTATCACCTAATCCGACAGACCAATGTGACATAGTCTTGAACTGGGTCCTGCCGAGACTGAGCACGACTCCGTTGTGCATATTGACGTTGCTGTTGCCGGCGGCAACGTTGTCGGGTAACTTAGCGGTGCGCTCGAACGAGTACCAGGTGATCTGGCTCTTGTGATACCTCACCCACGTCACCGTGAGGCAAAGTATGCCGCCTGTGTTGACGTTCCCATCGGGTGCCACGTCCTCCATATGTTTCCGTACAGAACGCATTCTGAGGCATGTGACGAGGCATGCTGCCCATTCCGTCCATGGGCTTGCACTGCAACGTGCGCCATCTAGTAAATCGCCGCCAGGCAGAGCCCGACCACGTGCACAGCCTCGGAGATATTCATCACTGTCTCCTGTTGTAATGTAGACGAAACGCAACGGTGGTGCAGTGGTTAGCGCGCTCGGCTACGGAGAGGTAGCCATAGCGGTGGAGCCGAGGGCTGAATCCTCACCGTGGACACTTCATTTTAGTTAGACGACGATGACATGGTTTGTGTACCGCTTTTCTACCGCGGCTGTCCGATGACGACAGGTTCGCACAATGAGCCAAGTAACTCTGTCCTATTGAAAAGGGAGTACCGGCGCATCCGTGTTTCGGAGAATCGTTGATTTTAATGCGATTAGCAGTCTAACTTCTGACGGGTCCGTAATTGGTTGAGACATGTGTTATATGACAAGTAGGACAAGTAGCACTTACCCGGTGACGCATTCACAGTGACCGAAGTTGACATCAAAGCGGTTCATTGAAGAGCGGCGCACACATACCCAGTTTTACTCACTCAGTGACCTCGGTTGATACTTCGTTTGGTTTTGAACCCGGTTTCCCCGGCACAGTGGTTCAACGATCTACCTATCAGACCATGGGCTACCGAGTCACTCAAGTTGGCGGGAAAGAGGTTAAGCGCTGACACACATACCGAAAGCTGGGTGAACTCCCCAAAGAATGATAATCGCATTGAAAAGTGATAATGAGAGAGCCATAGATGTGGGTAATGTAGTTAATAGATGCCAGACTATTTAAGTCAGTGTTGCTAAACACGGGGCGCTCCAATTCCAAGAACAGTAAAACGTATCATCCGTTCTAATTTTCGTTTTGTTGTAAGCGTACAGAAGTAATGAGAAGTAGCAACTTCTTCAGCTTTAGTATACATGTACCCTTCTTCTTCTAGAACACTCCGTCGTTGCCACATCACAACGCTTTAATCCGGAAAGCGAGGTCTGCAACCTATGGTATTCCGGAGTCAACCGACACACGTGTGCATTCGCGATCAATGCTAGGCAACGGCGGCTCCATTTTGGTGGGAATGAAATGCAAAAACGTGCGTGTGTCGTGCATTGGGGGCGCGTTAAGGATCTCCGGGTGGTCAAAATTAATCCGAACTATCCGAATCCGAATTAATACATATTACTGAGGCTCCACTGCGGTCAGCCTCAATAACATAACGTGGCGTTGACACGTAAAACCCCAGAATGCAATTGAACGCACATGTGCGTAAATTGTCCATCAGCATTCTTATTAGACTGCAAGCTTTCTTAATTGACGATACGTCTTTCACGCCATGGTATGCCTTTTTTTCCTTTTTCTTGTGCATTTATTCTGCCTGTTTCACCAGTTACATGCACATATGTATCCCATGCATATATATGCAACTAACACATGAAAAAAGAACGAGTTTTACTAAGCACTTGTGTTTCGATAACTCTCGCTGTGTTCGTTGCAATTCAATACCATGAATCTCTACCAACTAGCCAAGCCATCCACCCTGTCACAGTGGAGAATTTCTGCTGCTAGGTTTTGCCTTTACGAAAAATCACAAACTGAAAGCACCACCGACGTCAAGCCTGGCCACGCAGGATACAGGCTATGTTCCAACATAAACTTAAAGAAAACAAGGAGAAGCAGGCACCGAAGTGATGGGCGGAAGGGCAGCGGAATGGCAACAGCAGCTTGAGATTTCACTTCGCGTATAGGGCAACCAATTGAAGCGCCACCGTATACCGCTCGATTTTTACGGCGCTGTGGAGAAAAATATGCCAACATAAAGCGCTCCCATTCGCCGCGGCTATACATGACCCTGGATGCGCAAATGGCGTGCTACGCGAAGGTCATCGTCATTGTTATTGCTGGTTTCACGTATTGCACGGCATTTGCGTGTCTCTGCAATATACACAAACAGTGTGCATAAAACATAAAATGTCCTAAAGTGCAGCAGCCACCCGCAAAAAAAATGGCATTGTATGTGGCTGTAACAATTCTGCTATGGCTTTGTCCACAATGTGTTGCGCCCGAGCGTGTCGCTGGGCGGCTCTTGTAGTCACTGCTTGCAATAGATATATATATATATATATATATATATATATATATATATATATATATATGTGTGTGTATAAAATAGAAATGCGAACTTTACGGCCCAGCTCTGGCTCTTTGTTTTTCTATCCCACTTGCTCTCGCTCTCGCTCTCTCTCCTGTATTTTTTTTAATTTTTTTGGGGGGGGGTGAGGAGGGGGCCAGAAACTTGGTTTGAGCAGTCCGGTAGGTCATACGCTATACCTGTAGAAGGCGATTGCATGAAAGTCACGCCTTACTTCGTCCATATATGCTTTAGACAGTCGCCTAGCATCCTAATCATAAAAGTTGTCAGTTCTTCATATAAAATCCTAGTCTATTTTTAGAAATGAGTTGTGGCACGAAACACAAATCTAGTGCTTGAGCTATATTATTTAGTGGCGGAGTTTACTTGCACAAAAAAAGGAAAATACATAATTAAAATTTGAACTAATTTCTGTTGAACACGTATGGCAATTTACGCATTCAAGCCAGTGAGTTTGCAGGGCGGATCTACTTGGAAGAAATTTTTGAGAGTTGCACGAGTTTTGTGATTACCTCTGTCAAACGTGCTGTAATAATACGCTGCTCGACTTACATTTTAAAGAAAACCCCTTATTATATTGAAGCACGAAAATAAGTGGAGCACCAGTGCAAGTGATCGTGCATTTTTGAGTGCGTACCTACATACTGATGTTATCCTCAGAATTTGTTAAAGTAAAAAAAAAAGATATGGGGTTTTACGTGCCAAAACCACTTCCTGATTATGAGGCACGCCGTAGGGGGGGACTCCGGAAATTTTGACCACCTGGGGTTCTTTAACGTGCACCTAAATCCGAGTACGCGGGTGTTTATCGCCCCCATCGAAATGCAGCCACCGTGGCCAGGATTCGATCCCGCGACCTCGTGTTCAGGAGCCCAACACAAAGCCACTGAGCAACCGCGGCGAGTAGTTTGTTGAAGTAGACATGCCTTGCTGACTTACCAGCTAGAGTTCGTGAATTCGAATATGTGCAGGAAATAAGTTAGGTTCAAAGTTAATTAACAAAATTTGGGTAATTAATAGATTATCTCATTCGATTTCTCGTGCAAGAGAGGTCGAATGCTAGGATAATCTAGCTAAAGAAGTAGAAATATGCTACAGGTGACAAGTTTTATTATTATTTTACTCTTTTAACTCTACAAAGAACACCCAATATAGTCTCCTGATACAGTCAGTCTCCTGTATATAAAAAAAAACGTTATCAACTATTAGCTGAAAAAAAGATTTGTATTAATTTGTATTCATTTGTTTGCGTGTGTGTGACAGGAGCGCGGCCGAGAAAGGCGACGCGAGAAACTTGCTTGGACCTTGGCACCACGTCGAATGTGTACAATAGCCTCTGGAGGCCTCTAGGCGTCGCCAGATTAGCCTCTTGACAGCTGTAGTTATACGTCGCCCCCTGCAAAAGCATTGCAGTCCCTGGCAGCGCTTACCTTTCCAGTAACGTGCTATTTCAGAGGGTAGCTAGATAGAATGGTAGCGTTAACGGACATCACGGACACGTTAACGGACATCATGGGGTCAAAATTACTCCGTAGTCCACCACTACACCGTCTCACATAATCCGACTGGGGTTTTGGCACGTGCAGCCCTATAATTCAATTGAAGTCTAATACTTCTGCCATGATGGGATGTGACATGTGAGGCAATGACAATACTCAACCCTCTCACAGGTTATGAAATATTTCACACAACAATGCCTCAATCAAGCACCTCTCCCTGTGCGTTCTGTGTGCTACGCACACAAACAGCTGTGGTTCACACAAGATAACGCTTAACATCAACTCAACACTCTCGTGTTGGGTTAAAGGTTGAAGAAATGAAACATTCGCCGTCAACATCGCCGCTAATTATCGTCATTCAAAGCAAACAGCACCGAAAGCTCCGCTTATATCGATTACCACAGTGCATGGGATCTGCACAATTTTTCCTTCATTCCTACTACTGTACGTACTCGTCAATGGGCTTGGTAAATTCCTCGTCCAAATGCCACTTCCAGCCGCAACACTCCAAACTGCGTCGGCGTTCAGCGCGCGTGTCTTTATCGACAACCAATTAGGTTCACGCAGGAAGACGAGGCTTGCCGTGTCTTTTTGAGAATAGACAGTGCTGTCCCGACGGTTTTCTATGAGAAAAGCTGCGGCTTAAAAGGATCATGGCCTCTCAACTCGCCTGACTCCACTTGCGATATTGTGGCCGAGGCTATTGCGTCCGAGCCACAAGCTTGCCGGTTCACGCAAGCAGACTGAATAACGAAGACGTGTAGCCCGTTTTTAAATCTATTTAGAACTGTTCGAACCATTTTTATCTTATTGCGGCAGTTCACACTGTTTCAAGCGCCTATTCTATCAAAAGCGCGAGGGTAATTGCTTGTGATGAGAAATTTTCTATAATAAATTGTTATGCTTTAATAAGGCCGCCCTTTCTAAGCGGTGCAGCTCTCATGCATCTCATGCATCTCATGCATCATAATTTACATTTTGTTTCATACCACCTACTTTGGGTCAGTTCTTCAGCGCTTTTGGAGGGAAGGACAAAAAAGGGATGGCCGGAAATTCTGGAGGCTGGCCGCCACCTTGTGCCCGCTTAGACAGCCCCCCCCCCCCCCCCCCCTCCTCTTTGCGCCATCCCTGCGTACCATTCTATCGCCTTGCAGGAGTAGCAATTACACAGGCTGCTGTTATTTTTTTTTTCTGAGCAATGCTTGCTCTTTGTGTGACTTATTCGTCACCACACTGATGTGTCCGCAGATGTCCCGCTTCCACCACCTCAAACTTCGCAGCTTCCGAAGTCGACAAGAGTCGCCTGCCCAGCGAAAGAGAATCAATGGCTCTGGTACATAACTGCAACCAGATCAATGCCCGACATTCGGTTGTGACACCTCCCAGCATGCTCCGTCACTCTGCCGAACTAGGGTAACCTCGAATAAACGGAACGAAGAAATGACGTCTAAAAGAGTAGGCGTGCTTGATGCTTATGCTCGTTCTGAGCTTTCGTTCATCGGGCCTCATTCGAGCACATGTCTGGACCGCCGTTGACTATGCCGAGGAGACGTTTCTCGCAGCAGTCTGAGAGCACTTCTCTCCTCGGCGCTCGGCCTTCACCACGTATACGGTTATCTCGAAGTAACCAAAAGTGTTACCAAGCTCCCTTTACGCCGCGAAAATGTTTCCGCTCTGGTAGCCACATTTCTTTTCTTTTTATTTCCCTGGAGGAGGCAACGGCGTGATACGTGCTTGTAGGAGAGAAAGGAAGACGCCGGGCCTTTCTTCTGGCTGAAATGTGTAGCAACGCGTTCAAGATATCAGCTAAAAGGAAGCAAATCTACTGGAGGATGAAGAAAGAAAAAAAAGGCGCCAAAGTACAGAAAGTTTTAGCAGTAAGAAAGAAAGAAGAGTAAGAAAAAGTCAGAAAGCCCTAGCATAAACAAGGGCACGATGGGACCTATGGAGGACGCACAAAGACCAGAATGCCCACTGCCCTCCGTAGCAAATATTGCGAGAGCTCTGTCCGTTCCAAGAGGACGCTTGAGCGCAGCCTGGCGTCACGCTTTGGCTGCCTTTACTGTTTCTTGTTCTTCTGTGCGATCTCTCGGTGCCGGCGCATCCACTCCAGCACGATTGGTGGCCACGACGCAGGAGTCAGCTGCAAACAAGTGAAGCAAGCTTCACAAATAAAGGATATGCGATGCGCTTATTTACTATGCAGCATGCCTGTGACCGTTGGAGTCATTCACAGGTGCACTGGTGAAGAAAAAAGGATGCGTTCACTTTGCAAAATAAGGCGGGCACGGTAACTTTAGCGGCGGGAAACTGTTTTTTATGATAGCTTGCGTCCCATGTATAACATATATTGGGCTTATTTCTCGCTTTTTAAGCCTCCCCCCTCTCTTGCTTGTGCATGAGAATTCCCTTGCTTTAGTTCAGGTAACCACCAGAGAAAAAGACATTTAGTCTGTTCTCCTTTTCACTTTTACGCAATAGAACGTATCGCTACTGCATCACCAAAAAGGCCATTTTCGTTGTTTAAATGTGCATTCAATACTCGTATTGGTATTCATGTCGGCCCGCAATGAGCGCATAGGATAGGTGTACTTGAAGTCCTGGATGCTTTCTACAGTGATGGCCTGGGTGATAACACTTTATAGACGTACAGCATACATGAAAATTTGATTCTATGCAAAACTGAATTGTCTGCACAGGTAAGTACAATGGCTTTTAAATGGCACGTTCGTTTTACTCATATATCACTTCTCACTGACAATGTAAACCTGGAACCATGAATCATGGCACTCAGGGGGACGCTTGAAGGACATGACATAAAATTTGAAACGTAATGATCTGAGAGTCAGCCTTTGCATCGTTGCGATCAACCAAAGTATTGTTCATGAATGAAATTAGTGTGGCGCGAAATATAAAGACGAGTTATGGCTTTGAAGTTAGGGTATGTGTCTGTGCTTAAATGTAAATAAAGAAAGACAACAGCACAAACGCATCACCAGTAGGACGACAGAAAGCTGAGCTAGTTGGTAAGGATTCATTATGCAAAAAAGAAGTGAGCGTGCAGACAGGACACAAGAGTAGAGAAGTGGACAACACGAACACCTATTATCAACTGAAGGGAGCACTGAGGCGAAAAAAGAAAGGAGACACAAAACTCATCTGCGCATGCTCAGGAATGAGCCATTCCTGAGCTTTCACTGAAATTTTCACTGCTCTGTGCGTTGTACGCGTGATTGAAATCTATGTATGCACTCTGCTCTTCACTTTGCTGAGTGCTTGTAGCCTCTGCATTACGAGGGGGGGGGGGGTGCCATTGCACTTTTGCTTGTTTAGAGGGGTATGAGTCATTGCTGATGACGATAATTTGTTGTTACATACGAACAAGAAAAACACCAACCACCCAAGGCTAAAAGCTTCGCTGTAAAAAAGGAAAACAAAACAGAGGAGCTCAGAGGTGGTATGCGCACTAGACTGCGAAGTTAGCATCTTCGTGGCACAATGAGACTTTTTCGTCCTCTACTTTTAGTGGAATCTTCTCGCAATAAATTCTGGGACTTTAGTGCCCTCTCGTGGACATCAATACATCTAGCGGAGTGAGCCCATAATAGCTATTGCGATTAAAGAAAAAAGCTATTTAATAGATTCCCGCATTGCAAGTCAACCATTGCTGTATTGATCACGGGGTGACGATTGCTTCAGCAAGATCTTGTGTCATTGTATACAGCAAGCACAACTTTAACTTCAAACAAGAGGGAACGTGCTCTTACTCTTAACGTGCTCTTACTGTAATGCGAGTTACCTCATTAGCAAAGACGACGTTATGTGTTGCTCCTCACATGTCGAACATCGCGTCTGCAGCGCGAAAATGGCTAGCAGCTCCGTGAACAACAGTAAGGATTCCCGTGAATGGACTGAGTTTTTTTTTAAAGCACCACATCGAGCTGCCATAAGAAAAAATACAAAACATAACTGCGCATAAAGCATCGAAGCAGATGGTCAATATATAAGAGAATAGCCAAACGCCTCTAGAAAGATGTTTGCTTTGATAAGGAATGAGCCGCTTCGTGGGGAATATTTCTCGCAGTAAAGATATTAGGTTAGCGTTTGCGGTTTGATTGCGCAATGCCGCAGAGAACAGAACAGCTAACCGGCATCTCTGTAGCGGTTCTGCAGATGGCTATACGCGTGGGCGAGCGACACCAGTGCCGGCCTAGAAGGCGACTGCGAATCTCCTCTCACGCAGCCACCACGGGGGGAGAGTGGGGTGGGGGAAAGAAAGGGCTGTTCTACCCGGACGCTCCATCACAGCATGTAATCCTTCATACGCCGCACGCAGCTCTTGCGTGACAGCAGGCGCGTCTCAAACAGCTATAATAACTTGCGTTTGGCGACGAACCTTGGTTGGCACGAAATCGCGCACCATTTTCGCCGTTGTCCTTGTATCGTTGGTGAAAGTTCGATGACCACCACGACGGTGGGCGAAAGGGCCAAAGAAAGCTGTTCGCTTTAAATAGAAATGCGTGGCAAAGCAATAGCTCTCAAAAAGTTTACCTCTGGCGGTTTTTTTTTTTGCAAATCTTAACTAGACCGGGGCAGGCACCGTAAACTTCCATGACGTCATGGCTGGCTGTTGCGGGAACTTCAGCGTGGAGTCGGCGCCTAACTTTTGTTTTTGAGGCTATCCTTGCTTACCAAGCCTCTTCCCACGGTAGAAGTGGTTTTTCTTCGTACTGTAGAAGGGCTATCTGCTTGTACAGCTGAGATGTTCTTCTTTAGTGTTCCTTCGATGGGGGAGCGCCTATAAATACAAATACAAGAAAGTTTACACAGTCCACCTCGATCTCAATGCGCCCTCAATCTCAATCTCAAGCCATGGCCGGCAACAGAACCGAGCAACACAACGACATCATATGCACTGGCCCCCGACAACGGTTACACGAGCAGTTTGAGGTAAGTCAGCCGCAAACTAAGTTGATCGCTTGAAAGTAGCACATAGGCTATGAAAAAGGGCAAGGATACATGTATGCTAAATCGTTACTAGTTTAGACAGTTCAACAGCAGTGAAGCCCCACTGCTTAAGTGTGTTTACCAAACCAACCCCACCAGAAAACAACTGCTTGCACCTTACATAAGTGTTGCGTCAGTGTTCAATACTGTTTCTGATGCATGCAAGTTAGCTAGTTTTCATCGCGATTTAAATACCTGCTTTTTTGTAGTCGATGCACGCTTAAGGCAAATACTTAGGAAAAACAAGTAACATAACAATAAATACAAAGTGCAGTCAATATAGGTAACATTCATTACAATATAGGTAACATTAATTCAGGAATTAATTATTCTTTAGTACATGCGCTTTTCTCGTTTGATACCATAGCAATGCGTATTTGAGAAAGTGTTCGTGCATGTAGATTCCTAACTTTCTGTCCTCTCTCGAGAGGTCTCCTATATTCATTCAGCAGTATCCTAAACCAGTATCTAAAAAATAAAAAAAAATAACTTGGCTAATTTGTCTGTAGTGTCAAATAAAAGACATAAAGAACATTTCTATTTTATTCTGAAGGTTAACAGTTAACGAGCTGAGAAACTGACATTTATAAACCTCTCGTTTATTCAGACACAACGTCAGCTACGTTAAGTATTACTGGTCGGACCTACAATGCAAACAGAAAAGAAAGACTACCTGTGTGTATCTGGCTGTTTACACTTGCATAATTCATGAAATTATGCTACATCTAAGCAGAATGTACACTTGATGCACCAAAATGTTAATAGAAACACGATATAGTTTATTATACGGAGGGCATCAAGCTGCACTCTAAAGCCAGAACACACATGGACTTGTCATACATTGATAGTATATCAGAAGCATTGTTGATTTCAATTGCACTGAACAGTTTCTTGCATATGACAACTATAGAATAACGTCAAAAAATTGCCATTTTTGATTGTGCCGGTTCTTCGTAAGCAAACAAAAAACAGAACTTTAATTTTAAGCCGGTCATTCTGTGCAGGTATTTTAAACAGCCTAACAGTGCCCAGACGAATCATGAAAACTTAAAACTAACGCGCAATAGCCCGAGGTAATGGGGCGAGCTCCTGCTTTAATGAGCTCGCGACGTAGACGTTCGAAAGCCAAAACAAAAACAGGCAGCGCAAATAGCACTCGAGTGAAAGTGCTCAACATATCCTTTGTACTAAGCTTCTGTCGAACGTACTCCCTATTCAGCCCACCTGTTCTTTGGATTTGCTTTACCAGCTCGACATGCATGAGAAATTCTGAAGAATAATTTGTCCGGCGTTCATCTAACAATGAGCACCTCACAATCACGGCACCAAGAGCAAGAATAGTTTCATCGAGAAAGATGACTACAACTTTAGTTGCATCAAAAGAATGTCGCACACTTCTTGAAAGAGTAACATTCGCGATCAACGTAGAGCGACTGCGCACCAATCAACGGTTCGACGCAGACGTTAGTTGTTTTTTTATCCCAATATTATTTACTTTAACATGTGCTTGCTGCAGCGGGAGTCCTGGAGGCGCGCCGATCTTGTATTAAGCTGCACCCAGCGTTCTAATAAATGTATTCTCTTTCTCATGATCTTAATGGTCGTCTGGCCGTTAATTTTGGCTTTCGCAAATTTTCCTATTTCTTCAAGTCATCTTTTGAGCTTTCTACCTATGGCATGTGGGTCTCGCATGGTGGCGCATAAGAACAGAAGGTGAGCCTGTATTTCCAAAAGACCCTCTCGCTAGAACTGTTTCGAAGCCGTGTTGGGCTGCTGAGCACGAGGTCGCGGGATCGAATCCCGGCCACGGCGGCCGCATTTCGATGGGGGCGAAATGCGAAAACACCCGTGTACTTATATTTAGGTGCACGTTAAAGAACCCCAGGTGGTCGAAATTTCCGGAGTCCTCCACTACGGCGCGCCTCATAATCAGAAAGTGGTTTGGGCACGTAAAACCCCATAATTAATTATTTAAATTGTGTCTAAGCCCAACTTCCAGGCTATGCTGATGCTGGACATATTATTTCCGAAGCCGGCCAGCCAGTGGGAAAGATCACTTGCGAACAAATGAATGCGTGACTTCGGCCTCTTGTTTTCGGTAAAGATATGTAACCCCAAGGGTTACGGTTTTTACCTAATATTGTTACCGCTAATGTATTCAGTTCCAACGTAATTGGAAAGTCATTCTACTTGGTCATTATCACCCGCAAAAGAAACCAGACCTCTGAAATTATTAACCGGATAGATTCAATTCAATATTAAGAAGTATCAAATGTCATTTTAGTAGCCCTGGAAAACGTATCAAACCATGGAAAGCACTGGGGATTCTAAGAAATCGGCTTAGTTTTTCAGCCACTGCGATATTTTTAAATATAACAGAGGTAATGTTGTAGTCGAGTGGCAGAGCTTCGTATATATAATTTCCATATAATTTATAAAAAGTACTTCGAGCCTTTCGAGCGTAACAGCACAGTGGTAGGATTCTTCATATTATGAGACCTGTGCCATGTATTCTCATTGTTGATAGTATCCAGACTGTACTAGCACAAAATCTAAGTGCCCAATTTATATCCACGTATCTTGAACCGGTGTTTCGCTTTTATTGAAAGCTTATTTATACGCTTTGATACTTTGAATAATTCACGTATATGTACCTTTTTCAGCTTTCAGCGATTTACTTAATTTGTCAAGACTGCGACACGGTTTCCCCGTGTGCGCTCGAATCGAACTGTGGGTCAAGAAAAGGTAGCTTGGTGAAACCAATCTCGCTGACTTGTTTGTCATAATATATTTTCACTGAAGCATTGATGGCCCCGCCAGACAGTTTTATAAAGCTGTACTGCGAACGTTGGGATCAGGGGAAATCAGTTATGAGCTAAAGCTTCGTTGCTTATTGCCTAACTCGCCACGGGAACGAACACTCACATGCCTTGCTCTTCTAGGCTTATGCATTCTTAACGCAACACTCTTCAGCGAAAACCATTGAAAGAAGTTCACAATTTTTAGGAGCACGATCGAGGTATAATCGCAGCTGGAAATGATTGGGCCAATGTGTTTTAACTTCCTGTACAAAGCGATGCCAAAGTGTGATATTTACCCTATCATCCGTCAATGTACTATCTAAGCGTACGGGCACCATTAGTTTGTAAGGTAACTTATGACACATTGATAAGTGCGCTGGCATTCGACAGACAGGTCCATTAACTATTAACTTTAGGAATGAGCTTCCGCGAACCCAGAGAGTGCTTAGCATGTTTCAGATAAATAAGGTGTACATGAGACAAAAAGGACGTGAAAGGCTAGCATTGATTCACTGTTCGGCCATAAAGAGGAAAGCAAATATAGTGACTGGAGGAGGAAAAGTTTATTCCAGTTATAATGAAAAGAAGAGATGAGAGCAGGTGGGCAGGCTGTCGGGCATTCATAAAAAGCTTCGACGAAGATGCACACGCTGCAATTACCATTGCTCACCTGAGTCCGTATAGGAAATTAGCTACGCCCTCTTTAAGACGATTTGCTTGCTCGCTGTTTTGCGCCTCCATCACCACCAGCAAGATGTGTATATTTGCACTGTATATGGGCGATTTAAGTAGGCAACAACAGTATTTTTTGGCTCTTGTATTTTCATCTATCTTTATTAACGAGCGGGAATAAGCATATAGAAGCATATCTGTCCAAAAAGATTAATGTAATTATTCATTCTGAACTGTACTAACCACTGTCAGTACCCACACTGCACGCTCATTCTTTTCACGCAGCCATCTGAGAATCAGAACGTTAGGATTATTAGAACGGAAGCCTTTACGTAAGTCAAACGAAGTAAACTGTTTGCGACCTCATTAACTTATAATTAATACGTCATCGTCCAGTAATTCCGGTATTTAACATTTAGCAAAGCCTTCTCGTCTGTGTAATCACGTGCTTTATATAGGTACGCTGGTGTTATTACGGAAAATCCTTCGTGCAACATTTCTAGTCACCTATCCTCATGACCGCATGTGCCCCATCGACCATTGTTAGAAGGAAGCCTTTTTTGTCTAGGCCAACACGGTTTTGCGCCCATCGGTTGATCAGCACCTCGCCGGATACGCAAATGCGTGATATAGACACTAGATACAAGCTCCAGGGAACCGGTTTATATAGAAGCAATGCACGCTCACCTTCATAGCAGTGCCAGTGAGCACACACCTGTTGCGTGTAATAAAACAATAAATCACAGCAGAAGACATTGGCATATACCACTGTATCATAGGCATCCCTTACGCACAAAGACCTCTTAGTGAAATAGCTCATCATGTTCTACCGTTTTCGTGAAATCTCTGACGGTTAGTGACCCCTGTTTGTGTTCCACTGCGCCTGTTCCCATTCATGTCCAATACCTTAGCATAAGTATGCGCTATTGCGGCTGAATGGTTATGAAAGCCTTAAATGTACTTCAATGTACAGAAGGGTTACATTACATATGTGCGCTTATTCTCTCGGCATACGCCTATTTTCACCATGCGTTCCTTGACAAATATAAAACGCCACCTGCGTCCCCTAACATCACTGCGTTGTCGAAGTTTCACACTGTGCGTCTGTCTGAATTGGAGTTCGCATTTAGGCATAGCTTGTGAATGTGTAGCGCATAAACACAAACATTGCATGACGTTAAGTTTGTGACCTCTGCAGTGCAAGATCATCGTTCAATACCTAGTACACGTTTTATTAAAGGAAATTTTGGACCCTTGTCACATTTGCTTGCGTAACATTTCATTAACTACTTCAAGATAGCTTCGCTTAACATAAATTCCAACATGCGCGGGGGATCTGCGTCTTTCTTTTTTTCTTTCTCTATTTCGCAAGCGGCTGTGCAATCGGAAATGCGCAAGTACAACTGCACCTACTGCTTCCAGTGCAAATCTTATTTAGAACCAGGTCAATATCCGACAATTATCTTGTGCCACCCTTTGCGCCCACTGATTTCATTGTGTTCAATGAAAACACCGAATACCGTGCTCACGCATGTACGCGGAGTCTTTCGTTTGTTTCGAGAACAATGGGCTCGCACGTCTGTCTTCTTCCAGCACGAATAACGCTTCTCAAGACATGGCGCTATGTATGTAGTCACACAGTACTAACACATCGAAGTGTCTGTTAGCAACCAGGGTTTACTTGGGCTTTTACAGTACTGTCTTGCATAACCTTCACTACGCCAGTTTCGTCATAAAACCTCAGCTTCATCCATCATTTGCATGGCATGTTCATGCAAATATGCTCGCTCAGTGACCTTCCCTGTGCCTAACGCCACGTGCGAAAGAATGAAGATGCTTATTTCCAGTGCCTCCATACGAAGAGACCCGAGGTCAAAACGACGCCCTTGGAAGAATATTACATGCATGGGCTTCGCCGAATAACATATGCGCAAAAACCACCCACTTGAAAATCGCATTAAAATGCAGCTGGGGCCACCTCCGAATATGCGTGTTTACTCCGCATTACAAGCTCTGGGCTTTTCGCTAGGCGCGAAGTTCTTAGAACTATAGACCTAGTGGAGTGAAATAAAAAAAGGAACAAGTTAACAACGCTAAGCACATTAAATAAAAGGACGAAGTCTAAACCTCACCAAGTTTAAAGCAACGTTTATGGAGGCAGGGAGGCAGACAAAAACCCATTGTCACGCTCTGATCAACTGCAAGAGAAGCGAGAACAAACAGAAAATGAGAGTATTCAAAGCACTTGAGGTTCTGGTAATCTCATCAAATCGATTTTGTGGGGGACCTTCGTAGGGCGGACGAAGGAAAGGAAAATTCAGAGCGTTTTCGTGCGAAGACGGAATAAATTCGAAGAGTACTGAGAAGCGAAAAAAAAAATACAAGATATAGAAGGAACGAAAATGAGAGGAGCCCCAGGGAAAGTGAAGCGGAAAATGTGGTCCCACTAATTCACGAAATACGGTATTTCGCCTTACAATTCTCTCTACGAAGCCGGTGCTCCACTATCCAATTGTGTCTCGAAAAGGTCGTCGAGAGCCCGACGGAGTTGGCTGCAGCACACCACCGGGCGTGCTGGTCATCCATTATGTGGTGACGTTGACTTGTTATAGAGCATTCCTCATTTTATTAGGATTGTCGCAATGCAGTATATCTTCTTTTTTTTCAGGTTATTTCAATTTCATTGGCAAATCATATAAACATTCATAGACACATTATTATGATGCACGGAGAGATCCCGAAGTAAAAGTTCTAAACGGGACCTCCACAACGAGAAGAAATCACATTATTGCGCCTAAACGCGTGACCGTGCATTTGTGTTTCCGTAGGTGGTGGTGGTGGTGGTGGTGATGTTGAAGCAGGCGGGGTTAGCCTGGCATACATAGCCGGCAATTGTTCCGCCTGATCCTCCTTCGAGTTGAGATCAGGGGTGTGTCACCAGCTGTCGATGAGCCCCGTGTCTCGCAGGAAGGCTATCAGCAGTCGTTGCGCTCTCTTCCTGCACGCCGCGGGCCCTCCGGGGAAAACAACGTCCTCAAAGGTCCTGTGCGTGAGACCGCTTTTTTGTAGCTTGTCGACCATCGCTTTTCTTTCTGTGTCGAACTGCGGGCATAGCCAAATGAAATGTTCGATGTCGCCAATGTCACCACAGAAAGCACAGAGTGGGGAAGCGCGAAGCCCAGTCTTGAATAACCAAGCTGGGGTGTACGCGGAGTCGGTCCTGATGCGGTATAAAAGCGTCGCTTGTTCGCGTGTAAATCCATGAGTCACACAGGGTTCGTGTGGATTCTTGTGCATCGCTCTAAAGTGAAGGCGGATTGCTCCCTTAGAGTTTTGAAAAGGTTTTGGAGCTTTCACTTTTGGGACACATGTAAGCGCTAGGCGTGCAAGGGCGTCAGCTTCCTCGTTTCCATCAATTCCTACGTGTGATGGAATCCACTGAAACCTTATGCTAAATCCTTTGCTCGTTAGGTCGTCAATCAGTGCCAGAGACTGCCTTGTAAATTTCTCTAGAGGTAGGCCCCGATGTAATCTCTGTAATGCTGACTTGGAATCCGTCAGCACCACGACATCACGTGCAGAGAAGGCCCGTAGTTTCCGCAAAGCCGCGGTGATTGCGGCGCTTTCTACTGTTGTAGAGGAAACCACGCGATCCAGTCGGCCAGACCATGACACATCAAGGGATGGTATGCAGAATGCCGCTGCACAGCTATCTGTTTGTGCGCACACCGAACCGTCTGTGTATACTTGTAGGTGGCTTTGAAACACAGTGCTCAAGTGGTTCAGCACAAGAAACTTGGCTTCGGCAGTTGAAATGGTGCGTTTCGTCGGTAGGTGGGGTACATTAAGGCTGCAGGTAACGTCCGGAAAAGACCATGGCGGGTCAAGGCGGCTTTGTTTAGGCCATTGCAGTCCTAAAAATCGGAAGGTGTTCAGCGCCGCATGAAAATGTGAGCGAGTTCTTGCTCTTAGCCGTCGGAGAAGCGCCGTGCCAGCGCGTGACTCGCCCAGCCTTAATAGCTGCGTCAGCAAGGCCTGAGATGCCAAGAGGCGGAGTGGGAGAGACTCTGCCTCATTAGTGACTTTCTTGTTTGAAGCCGCCGTTGGAACTCCCGTACTGTTTTCGCGCTGTTTTTCAGGTCAGTCACTCACAGGGGACCCTGATAATGAGAAACCAATTTGCAGTAGAATAAAAATGGATCGGAGTGCATACAGCAGGCATTGTGAAATTGTGACTGGAAGCTTACCCCTGTCGTTAAAAAGTGTATAATCATTGCATTCTACCGTTGCTATAGGATATGGGAGAGAAACTTGGAGGTTAAATAAAGAACCTAAAAAAACAAGTTACGGACCGCGCAAGGAGCTATAAAACGAAATCTGTTAGGCGTAATGTTAAGATAAAGGAAGCGAACTTGTGGTTTAGAAATCAAATTGGGATAGCCGATATTCTAGTTGACATTAGGAGAAAAAAAATGAAGCTGGGTAGGCCATCTGATTCGTAGGGCAGATAACCAGTGGACCCTTTTATCTGCAGAATGGGTGCCAAGGGAAGGTTGTTTGGGTCACGTCCGGGTCACCAATTTGTGGAAGGCGGTGCGAAGAGGTAGCCGCCGTTGCCCCGGTTTATTTAGGCTGGCCAGCCATGATGTCGCGGGATCTCAGGAGCGGCTGAGACTGTGGCCGCTCAGCTCGAGCGCTAGCGTGTTCGATTCTCGCGCTGCCTGCACGTAAGTAGTCGAGACTGCTTATCGGAAACGCAGTCGAGGTCTGAATAAAATTACGTAGTGAGATAAAAATCGGGAGGACCCGTAAGCTTCGCCTTTAAAGAGTGGAAAGCGATAAGAGTCAAAGATCACTGACTGCTTCTGACGCTTTCCGGTAACCGCAGCTTTCTTCTGGATGCGTGTAGGCGAGCGCCATGTGGATGGTGGTGTTGCAAGCCACTGAGCGGGCCACGTCCCTCTATGAATGGTAGAAACGCTGGAAAAGGGGTTTGTGCTTTAGTTTCCGCGTAACAGAATTATGTTTTAGGGTACATTCAAATTACAATCCGACGCCGTCATGTCTGTAGGTTGTGTTAAGGTGGTACCTTAAGATTTTTTGACGCATTTTATTTTGAGTAATCCACTCATTTCAGTAAAGCTTCGGCGCCAGGCAGAGGGCCTGCGTGGCTTGTGGGTGGGAATTATTTTTGCGAAGCGATGTCCGATGCCGACACAGGCTTTTTTCCGGCACATGGCCCTTAAAGCTGTCGCGTTAAAATTATCAAATTGCCAGGCGCATGTAGGACTCAGATGCAAAAGGCATTGAGAATTGGAGAGAGAGAGAGAGAATGAAGAGGAAAGGCAGGGAGGTTAACCAGATATGAGTCTCCGGTTTGCTACCCTACACTGGGGATGGGGGATAGGGGTTAGAAAGATGACAGAGAGGAAAACGCTAAAAAAAGGAAAAAAAACACGCACACATGGAGGCACACACACAAAAAGGCGTTCCAGTTAAAGTCGTTCACTCAGGCCGGTAGATCGCAAAAAGCGCAATAGCGCTTTTTTGCGATCTACCGGCCTGAGTTATTGGAGAGTTATTGGAGAGGCCTTCGTCCTGCAGTGGACGACATAGAAATGAGCTACTGCTGCTGCTGCTGCTGCTGCTGCTGCTGTTGATGATGATGATGATGATTATGATGATTAAGCTGATGACTGAGTGTTCCGGCCAGTATTTTTCAGTCACTGCCAGCTTATTTTCGAAGTAATGCGTTATATGTTTCTTGCTGTCTGTACAACTTTCTCGGCTACACTTCTATTCACCTCATTCTTATTTATTTATTTATTTTCAGTCTCCCCTTCCCGCTTCGCTGCTATTATTTCTTTTTCCTCGCACATTTCTCGCGTTGAGAGAAACTCGGCTACCTATTCATCCGGGGCTTTGTGTCCTAAGGTGCAGAAACAAAGCCCGAAGACGACGGCCGGTTTCCCGGACTCGGCGGGGGGAAATTACCAGCGGAAGCTTAAACACGCTGCCGCTTCCTAACAACGAAATGGGTCGGCGATTATGCATAGCACGTTTCGTTGGGCCCGGGAATACTTCCCGGCGCATCCCCCCAGATGGGTTCTCCGCTCAGCTTCTTCCGCGCCTCGCCGCTTAGTGCGTCAGGCGTTGCTCTGCCATCTGCAAATGGGACGCCACGAGAAGCAAGCGCATTAGCGTTGCCGCGCACGACCCTGCGTTTGTGTTTTCCCTCGAAACAAATAGCGGGGCATTTGAATGTAATGGGCTTGCTGCTTGCCTGAGTTCGCGGCGTGCTGTCGACGGAGGCAATCGGAAGTCTGGAGACGACACGCAAATTAGGTATGTTTCCTTTCTTTCCTTTTTTTTTGATAAAATTTAGCCCTCAAGAACGATAGCGCTCAAAAACACAGTGAGAGCTTTAGCCGAAACATGCACAATACTTTTCGTTTCGCAATATTACGTGCAATATTTACGTACTTTCGGGAACATGTCCATCTCAGTTTCTTTTTTTCTTCTGTTCCTTCTTCATGTGTTGTTGAGTGCGTGGCAGCATAGGTCTTTCGCGCTTCATGCGCATTACTGACTTCTAGGAAACTCAGTGTCACAGTGGAGCGATTAGAACCTCGTTGGGTTTCTGTCGACGTCTGCACCTTTGCTGATCTGGGGGAGAGAGAGCTGAAAGAGAGTGAAAGCTGTCTATAAAGATAGCATCGCGCAGCACAGCGACGCGGCGAGGGCGGGTGCAGCCTAGCGGGGTAGAAGGAGCGGGGAGGTGGGAACACAGGTGGTATGACCTCATTGTGCTCCAATAAAAACCCGTGCGCTCGCTTCGGCGGATTTTGAGAAGCTACCATAGCTACCAGGAACACGGCGTCGGAGCTAGCATGCATCAGGGGGGTATTCTGTAAGAGTACACCTAGTGGACTGGCCATTTCCGCCGCTGCTGATTGGATGCAGCTGTATGAGTGAGGAGGAGCCGAACGGCCCCAGCCAATCAGCGGCGGCCTAAATGGACAGTCCACGAAGTGGACTCCGAGAGAATACCTCGCCAGCTAAGGCGCGGTGCTAGCCGCCGCGTTGCGTCCGTGCAGCGTCTGGCACACGACACCGACGCATATGGCATCTCAACAAATCGCTTCCATTGCCGCGGGCGCCTCAAATGGCGCACCGTCCCAACCGACCCTCCCTCCCCCCCCCCCCCCCCCAGTGGAAAACGGCATAGATTTTTCTGAAGCCTTAACTTCCCCCAGCTACGCAGGTCTCTGGTGTTTGCGATAGCAATTATATTGACACTCCAGGAGTATTTCTGCCGTCGCCGTCACCGTGAGTTTCCGTATGAGTGAAAGCATGTGAGGGTGAGCCGGCGAAAGCGGTTCAATCTCGTGTGCGCGAGCGAGGAACGCCGCCAGGATGCGTACCCTCTCCTGTGGCGCTTGAGGCCGGGAGTGAGGCGAGGGAGGAGGGGCGCTCCTCTCTGGTGGCTGCTACGGTACCTCGATGCCCTCCTCGCCCGCCGCTCCGTATAGAGTGGACACAACCACGGCGTCTACTACGGCGTCGGCCACGCGAATCGCGGACGCCGTAGTAGACGCCTTTGGCGGACGCCGTAAGGACGTGTTGCCGGCGCTCATGTGTTTTGAATGCGGCCTGCGACTTGGCTAAAGTGCGCGCCCGCGGGGGCCTCATCTTCAAGGCGACCTGCGATATTTGCAGAGTGCACGTAGTGCCGGCAGCTTCGTATGCGCTGTGCTTTCTTCGTTTCGTACGTGTTGACGCGAAATATGCACGGAGGTCAATTGGTTCGCGCCTACTGCCGTGATTCCTTACTCCAGCGTTTCCATAGACAGTTTCCGTTGTCATCGAGCGATGTGTGTTCATGTTTACCTGTGCGCGCGTGACACCATGCTGGTTAATTTAGTTAAAACACGTTGAGTGGGTAGTTGGTTTGAATCCATTACAGAATGTGTTAGCGCGACTGAACAAGGACGTAGAAAGAAACAGACACACAAAGACAGCGCTGTCTTGGTGTGTCTGTTTTTCTACGTCCTCGTTGAGTCACGCTTCCGCATTCTATCATCGTTAATTTAGTTAGTAAGCGAATATTTGCAAGTTTATACGGGCGATAAAACTATATATGTATACTATCCTTTCTTCGTACAGCTATCTACTAATTTGCTATCGCAATCAGTGCTTCGCCTTTCCGGCGGAACTGCGAATTTTTTATTTGATACAACACGGTGTAATATAAATAATCAGCCATCTTGAAGGAAGTGAAGTCGCGTACTTTTCAAAGGCATGTCTGCAACGTCTGCATGCAATGTCTGCATGCAAAGCAGACGTTGAGCAGACGACACGGCGCAGGCGAACACGTATTCCGTGGTGTTCAGTTTTCCTATTGGCTAAGAAGTCCTGCAGTTTCCTCAGTGCTGCAAGGAACTATTGAGACAGAGTATATATGCTGCGGCTTGCGCGCAGGACATGCTCGCAGTTAAGTTGCTACATTCTGCCCACTGCGGGAATAGACGCAGTTACATTGACCCATGATTGTCTGTCTTCTTTCGGTCTGTTGATACCGTGCACTACAGTATTGTGTGATCTTTAAAGGTAAGTTTATTGCATCTGCTTTTCACTGTGTGGTCATATTTCAGATTCAATGACTTGCGCTGTTCTTCCTTGAAGAGTGGCTCCCCTATATCTTTCCTGTTCCACGCATGGTGTATTTGTAGAGCCTGTGTGTGACTGCATAATTCTTATGCATGCGGTATATCAATAAACCTACCTAAAACAATTATAACACCTAATGAGACTCCCTTTCGTATTAGAAATTCTCAGCTGCTGCTTGCCTCCTTTTGGAACTTGTTTCAGAATGGAGACTTCTACGTCTTTTATTCGAAGCATATTACGAGAGCTCAACCCAGCTCCTCAGGCACGGCGGTGTCGCCTTCAATACCACGTGACACCGTGACGTCACGACAGAGGAGAAACGGGGCTCCAACTCGCGCCGTCGCTCGCGGCGTCGCGGTGGTGTATAAGCAGCTGCGCTTGCCTCTGCTAGACACTCACGAGGTGAGATGCCTCCTGGAGACAGAGCTGCTCGTTGGAATGAGAAGCGAAGGTTGCGGCATGCTACAGAGACTAATTTTCTAGGTGGCTTTGGCTCAACTCTTGCAAGATGGGCTGGGTGGGAATCGAACCAGGGTCGCCGGAGTGTTAGACGGAGACGCTACCACTGAGCCACGAGTACGATGCTTCAAAGCGGTACAAAAGCGCCTCTAGTGAATGCGGTGTTGCCTTAGAAACGAGCTGTTTCTAAGGCTCAGGCGTGCGTCGCTTGCTCAGGCGCACATTTCGTTGCCGCGCCGAACGCTGCGTTGCTCGACGCTCACCGCGTCCAATGCGGGGCGCGTAGTCGCTGCGCCGTAGCCCATTGTCTTACACCCCTTGGCGGGTCGGCGGGAACGCTGTCGCGTTCCACTCTTGAAGGCGAAGCAGAGTAACGCATGAGTTGTTTCTTCGTCTAGCCGAACCAAATATAGCCCAGCAACAGCAGTTCACCAGGCTAAACAGTGCTTCAACAACTAAAATAAAGGCTAGTATGCTTCGCATCCTGGGCTTAACCTTAGCTAAGCCACAACCATTTTTTAAGTTCGATTGCATGTACCGTGTTTTCGATCTGTGTGTGTCACGTAACGACTATGCTTAATTTACCAAATAGTTATTGTGCCTTTCTTTACTGGGTAGAGGGAACAAATCAATGAACAAATTGGTTTGGACTAGTTAAATGATTTGGCTTGGGTTAGAGGACTAGTTTGGGTCTGAATGCGTAGTATCAGTTGTTTTTTCTGATTTACTTTGTTGTTTGGGTAAAAAGGCCGGTTTGAGGCTGAGTGCGTGGTATGTATGAGTCTCTTTCCTTTTTTGTCATTTATATTTTTAGATAAAACTTACCCTATGTATTAAGAAAAAATACGCTGCCCCAACACGTGCGTACCCTTCGCCCTTACCAACAGAGAAGTTGTTTACTTCGTGCAAATAAAGTTAAAATGTAAACTTTATATGTCTTTCGTAGTATTCCTTGGACTAGTGATTGAACGCATAAAACAATTAAAAGAAGTTTGGGGCCATGTCAGTAAAACCCTCAATCATATGAATTGGCAGTTGCCACCTGTGAACACGTTTACTTCCTCTTATTTCTTATATATGCATACCCCTATCTTAATTTGTCTTGTTTCATTCTATTTACTTGCTCGTGAGACATTTGTGGGTATTCTGTAGATATTAACCTAAAGAGGCCGCATTTACAAAAATGTATTTGATGCTAGAGTGAGAGAGATGCAGAAGAAACAGTTAATTAAAAGAAGAGGGGCTGACAGGGAGGTCACACATAGGGGGAATCCGGTTTGCTAGCCTACACTGGGCTACAGGGAAGAGAGAAGTAAATTAAGAGAAAGCAGATAGAGAGTCAACAAGCTAGAACGGTTAGTAAAATAGTATAGTTAATTTTATTCGTGGTAAGGAACGGT
This sequence comes from Dermacentor albipictus, assembly GCF_038994185.2. Lineage (NCBI taxonomy): Eukaryota > Metazoa > Arthropoda > Arachnida > Ixodida > Ixodidae > Dermacentor > Dermacentor albipictus. Next base: position 76,340,230 of record NC_091823.1, on the reverse strand, counting down.
AATATGAACCATTACCATCAAAATGTGCGAGTGCGGAATATCAATGCAATTTCAACAGTAAATCAAAAAAGTTTCAGTAGCACAAAAAAACCTCAACAATACTTCAATGACTAATTTAGAATAGATTTCATTGGCCATCCTAATAAAAGCACAAAAGCTTTGCTTGTGTCATTAGAGACTCAACGCGTATTTAACAAAACTAGCACAAGCACCAAAATATTATTGGCCGAAATTCAAGAGGTCTCAATACGTGCCTCAATGATATGTCAACAAACGCACAACGTGTTTTCGATACAATGTCAACATGCAACACTGTTTTAATCTTCGTGCAATATACGTTTTTGTAAAGGAGAATTTTTTTTTTGCGCAATATGCCTGTATCACAAAAAGAACAGCTATTTATTATTACCTTACTGAAATGTTTCAAAACGTTTCATTTTATCTGAATCGAATTGAATTGATTTTACGTGCCAAAAACCATGAATTCATTATGAATTTATGCCGTGATGGGCGACTTCGACTACCGGGGATATTAACCGTGGCCCAAGGCAAAGGACACGAGCGTTTTTGCATTTCACCTTCACTGAAATGCGGCCGCCACTGCCGGGATTCGATCCCACGACCTCGTGCTTAGCAGGGCAACACGATATATCCGCTAAGCCACAGCGGCAGGTTCTTTTAAAGCTTACCTACCATATTCAGCCAGCTCGAATCTTCTCCAGGCACTGATGGCGCGCACATCAGCCTATTTATTCACATCTTCGCTCACGTAGGTGTCAGAGGCAAACCAGCTTGTCGAGAGTGCCATGAAATAAAGATGAGCCCACGGCGTCTTTCTGTCTTTCTTTTAGGTAGGACCACGTATCCTTATTTTTATGCTGGAAACCAGTTTCTCCTATTCGATAACGGGACAGACCTTTATACTCACGGCGCTGCTAGGCCTGTGATATGTCAGGGTTTTGTTTTTCTTTGCAGAAAGGCAGTTCAGTGATATTAAGCGGCGTGTGACAAACGGCCCTCTGAGGATACGCGCCCGTCGACGTTATCGATGTCGATACGCCGGGGATGCCAGTTGACAGGGTCGTTTATATTCCCGGCAGCCTCTGCACCCTCGTTCTGTTCCCTTTTTCTGTCCTTCCCGCATGACCTAACAGACTTTGAGCTTCCTCTTCACTTTCAAGGGGAACCACTTAAGGACACGAAATGAAGTGCGTACACCAAAAACGTCGCTATTATCTACTCACTCGGACATATTCCCGCGTCAGCACTTAAAAGCTACTCAAGCCCTCATATCGACGAAAAGAGAGCACTTAATGTTATCCGGCCAATGCTTCTCTACTAAGGGCATGAAATTAACATTTTCCATATCCAACTAGCGTTGTCAGGATTGGGGGCTCAATCCCATCGCTCGTGATCCGTTGTCAAGATTGGAGTCCGGCATGGATTCGAAGGTAGCTGGCCCATGCCGTCGTCCAACTTATCCACGCTGAGGACGTTGATGAAGGGAAGAACTGCTTCTCATCGAGAACGAGGAATATGGGTTAATTTACAGTATTTAAATCAGTCTAACATGACTGCTTGAGAAAAAGAGTGTCAGTCCAACATGACTGCACGAGAGAAGTGTGTCAGTCTAACATGACTGCTCAAGAGAAGTCTGTCCAGCATTCGCACCACAGCAGTTTTTAAACACTCGGTCCTCCCGCGATACAAGGTGACGCGAACGTTCATTTACTCATTGTCAACTTGCCGCCGCCCCGCAGAACAGTTTACGCACACATAGGCACACACATTCCGATGTCCGGCGCCGACGTCAGAGGGGCGCCGTTCCGCAGAACAGTTTACGCACACATAGGCACACACATTCCGATGTCCGGCGCCGACGTCAGAGGGGCGCCGTTCCGGGAGCTCGGAGCCATGATGGGTAGCTCGTTGTCCTGCGTCCTGGAAGGCGCGTGGGAAGCAACAAAAAACGGCTTTCTCGCGGCAGCTCGTTCACGCGTAGCAGATCAGGCCCGCGCTGGGGAGCTCGGGCACAATAGTTCGCCCACCGAACTCGTTCCGTCACAACAGCGGTGGGGCTGGAGGAGTGGCGGCGGTTTTCATCACAAAGCACAAAGCGACGGAGAGTGGGGGATGCGCGTCTTGTCCCCCAGTCGTAATTGGGTGGCAATCCTCCATTGCAGCTCGCCATTCTTAACAGCGTGCGCGCTTAATGTTATCGCGCACGTTAAGCTCCTGTCTGTACAATTATTCACAAGGAAGCGCTCCTGATACTAACAGCTAATTTTGTTTGACACGATGAAAACAGCCCTTTCACATAATACAAACGTGTAGCTGCGACGTAGTAATTTTTAAGGCGAAAGCCTGAAGTGGCTTATACCTCAGATGGCATTGAAAGAAACGCGTCGTCCAGCCCAATGGTACAAAAACTATCATCAGCAGCAATGGCTCATACCCCCTAAGCAAGCAAAAAATGAAATGGCTCATCCCTCTCCTAACGGCAAGGCTACAAGCACTCAGTAAATTGAAGCACGCAATGCATACATTCATTAGAATCACGCATAAAATGTACAGAAACGCCGCGTCTAGTCAAGTGGTACAAAAAGACCACGTGGCCTTCTCAATGGTTCATACCCCCACAAGTAAGGAAAAAAATTCAATGGCTCATATCCCCGTAAGGCTGGGACTACAAGCGCTCAGCAAATTGAAGCCAACAGTCCGTACATTCATTGAAATCACCCATACGACGCACAGAATGGCATACGTTTCAATCCCCTGCGGAGAGGATGCAACGTAAAGTCGAAGAGAAACGTCGATGGCGCGAGTCTGACCCCGCTGTGCGAGTGCGCGAAGCCGCAGAGCGTCGAAAACACCGGACTGCGAAAGCAGCAACGCGACGAATCGAGACGGTGCATCACCAAGTGTACAGCAGGCTTTTGTCTTCACGTGTCACAGGAGCCTATAACATGCTGCCGAAATTTTATAGACATTCCTGTCCTCATTCGTAGTTGTTAAATTTTCCTGTACAGTAGGTTAACTCCGGCACTACACAAATCTTGTTCCCTTGACAAATCAGGAAAGTCGCGGATTCAATGGCGACAACTGCGATACAGTCTTAGCAATGTGGGCCAGTCCCAGAGAGTGCATGTCGCATATAGCTAAGGCAAAAGAAGTATCATAACTGCTACTACGGATACTAAACGAAGGTGTTTTCATGAATATGATATGCAGCTACGTTGTTGGAAGAGTTGGAAATACTAATCGCATTATCGTCGACACTTTCAGCTTCACTTCTGCGTGACGTAGCGTTCTGGTGTTCCGCCTGTCGGCAGTGGTATTGTTCTGCTGAAAGTTATACCACCGAAATTAATTGTTCGAGTATCTGACCCGAGGTTCGAATGCTGCCTTTGAATTATTTAAACAAGAACATTAGGTTCACAAAACAACGAAGGAAGTGTGAGTTGCTGTTACATTCCTAGCGTCTTGGTTTTCTCCACAATATATTTAGGTGCGGCAGTGCACTCTTAAGAAAACAGTTCTAGATCAAGGCGTTATTTCTATTCTTTAATTGTTTTTAATTAATGTTGCGCTTCTTTATTGGCAAGTAAAGCGAGGCGGCTACACAAAACTTGGTAGCCACAAAATAACACTCTCCAGGATGTGAGATTCCCCTGAATGTCACAAAAGATTTCATGAAATGCTAACCCGCTCCCCGGCGACCCCTTTTTCCTTGGCGATCGTGCACATGGCCATGTGAGTAGCCGCTTGGCGCTACGAGCAATGAACACCCATTATTACCTAATCGTGTACACAGAAATAATAATGGTAAGCTTCCAGTCAGTATCCGACGATGTCTCCCGTATGCCATACATTCTACCGGTATTCACATATGGGGCAGAAACTTGGAAACTGACAATGAAGCTCGAGAACAAGTTAAGGTCCACGCAAGGAGCGATGGAACAAAGAATGGTAGGCATAACCTTAAGAGACAGGAAGAGAGTGGTGTGGGTCAGAGAGCAAACGGGGATAGCCCATATTCTTATTTATATAAGAGACTAAAGTGAAGCTGGGTAGGTCATGTAATGCATAGTATAGATAACTAGTGGATCATTACGGTTATAGAATGGGTGCCAAGAGAAGGGAAGCGCAGTCGAGGACAGCGGACTACTAGGTGGGGCGATGAAATTAACAAATTCGCGGGCGCTAGCTCGAATCGGTTGGCACAGGACAGGGTTAATTGGAGATGGCACAGAGAGGCCTTCGTCCTGCAGTGGACGTAAAAAATGATGATGATGATGATGATGATGATGATGATCACAAAAAACTGGCATGGTGATATCGAACACTCAAGTGCGAAGTTATGTTGCCTATTAAAAAAAGATGGCTATGGTGCATAGTCAAGCATCCAGCAGATGTCTACGATGGGTGGAGCTATGTTGTGAGAAAGGCGGAGCTAATGAATGGCTAATGAATGAATAACTTATGAATGGCACTTCTCGTATTTTGTGAAAACTAACACAAATTTTAGTATATAACAGAGTTTGATGCAAAACGAAGTCGTCTTTCATCATGAACTAAATGTAGGAAGTCGAACTCAGAAACATACAGGTACATAGACCCAGCCTGCGCTCATGTTTCTGAGAAAGGAACTTCAGAAGGAACTTCAGTTTTGTAACCAGCCTCGTGAATACTTTATATACTCAAGTGAAAAACTAAGTATGTCGCAAATGAGGATTTCCTGCGAACTGGAGCTAGCTGGCAAGTTGCACCTTGTAACTATAGGCTTTTCTTCAACATGTCTTTTCGACGCCTGCCACAGAATAAGAACAGATCACCCCGAGCGGGCATCATTGATCGTGCCTTTCAAAGCCGCAAGTTTTACTTAACTGCCTGGCAAAATTGGCCTAACGGTGGTATCTAAAGGATGCTGATGCTATTAGTGGAACTAGAACGTTGACTTAGCATTGTCATCCAGCACCTACTTCGTTGTCTCCTTACTTCGAAACGGTCACGCTTAAAAGACATGCATAAAGCCATTTCACGACCTTCGACCTTCTCCGTACAAATTACGCAGTCGAAGGGAAATAGTGAGCTTTTACTTTATTCGATATAAACCCGTCTTGTCAACGAAATATGTGACTGTAAATGATCGTGGTATTTGCGCCAACAAAGTTCATCATTGACCCCCTGTAGCAACTTGCGCAAAGTTTAGGTGTGTTTCAATCTGTAAAATCTTAGTCACATAAGTAACCCGCAATGATAGCCAGCTATCAAAAGACCTGAGGATAGCATAATCGTGTAACGAATATATGACAAATATTTGGCCTTTCAAATGTCCGCATAATGCGGATTATTAAATATCTCTGGCTCTCCCGTGATTGAGAGTAGATGTAAGCATGACATGGCAGCCGGCAAAGCAGATTAGTTGGAGATGATACTAGCCACAATCTCAAAATGGGTATAATGCATGTTCGCAACGGTGCACCACACCACACCGCGCCGCACCACACCATACTGTGCACTGGTCCATATAATGCTGCGCGGCTAGTGTAAGAAAGCCGGCTGAAAGCGACACGACAGGCAGCGAAAGACACCAGGGAGGGTGCGCACTGCCCAACTAGAAGAAGAAAAGCGCCAAAAGGACGCGCGACCAAACGCCTCAGCAAATCTCGATTCTTGCTAAGCGATCTCGACGCTCGAGGTCACGGGATGGGCTGCCACTGAGCGAAGGGCTAGCTTCACGGAGCGTTCGCATGCCAAAGCTAGCTGCGTGACGTAATGCTCTCTCCTAAGTTTTTCCTTCCTCCATGAAGGCAAAGCAGCGCATCCGATGCTTCCGGTGCCACGAACGCAGCAGCTCGGAGAGCGCAGTATATCTGCAGCAAATTCGATTTCCCAGAATTGAAGTGTATGGTGACCTGTATCTGCCTTTTGAACGACGATGTTGGAAATGACAAATAAAACTTCAGCGTACAAGAAGTTACAGCTCTTTAGGTATATTGAGAAAAAGCGTTAGGAAGAACTCGGAAGCAATATGTTTTGCAGCTTCTTTGGGAGTGACTAGCTTATGTAGTGTGGTGCTGTACAAAGGGTGGGGGATCTCGTTTTGCTCTCGCAACTTGCCCGGATGTTCTCATTTGCGTGCCCGGATGTTCTCGTTTGAATCGCCTGGTAACGGCTCTGGCTTTCGGCTGAATTTTACTTGAAGGTCCCTGACAACGGGAGTTAAGAGCATTTCATGCTTAAAAACTAACAAAAAGGTTTATTAGCATGCATGGACAAAAACACTGAATAACTCATGAAGTAAACGAATAAAAAAGAAAAGCAGATTTCTTAAAAGTGTGAACAATAATTCCGCCAGTAATCGTCGAAATCATTCTCGTTAAAAACAAAATCCCGATGCTCGGGAGCGCAGTGGATACAAACCGAAATTGAGTCAAAAGCACAGTTGTGATTGCGCTTTTTCATTTATCATGTAAAGCACCGATCATATAGATATCTAGAAACAAAAAGATTAGAAGTCATTAAAAAAAGCCAGTCTCTACGAGAAGCTGAATTCTTTTTTTCGCGTTCTGTTTCCGTTTAAAGACATGGCTCCAAGTAACAAGAGGAAGAAGCTGGTGTAACTACCGGACAATAAGCGTGCAACATCCTTAAAGCGCGTGCTTCGAGTGCGTCGACGATGTGCATTCAACAGCGCTGAATTACGTTCGCACATTGTTTACATGTTGTAATCGACTTTTGAATCGTAAAAGCTGTGGCGAGTGCGATGCAGCTCGTTTTTTGGACGGTGCAGCTGCCGGTAACGACTTAGCGCTTGCTCTGCTGTTTTTCTTGCCACATTAACCATCGTGCTCTCTCTCTCTCGCTCTCTCTTTTCTTTTCGCAGCGTGGCTTCGTAAATTTTGCGCAGCGCAAAAATGAGTTCCAAGTGGTTTCACTGCCATCTGACGTAGCTACAGGATGTAGAGCCATCCACTTCTTTTACAGCCGTCGGAAAGCTCATTGCGAAGAACGACTTGAGTTACGAATAATAATGTCGTAGTCACCTCTACATGCTACATTTTACACGAGCAGTTGAGCCGAGATTGAAGCGTTATAAAATGCGCGGCCATAATTCTCGGTGTACAGCCTGTAAAACGCCAATAAAACAACTGTCTCACGCGGAGTGGAACCACCCGTACACATGAAAGAAAGAAAGAAAGAGAGAAAGAAATAAGTAAATAAATAAATAAATATAGAAAGAAAGAAAGAAAGAAAGAAAGAAAGAAAGAAAGCAAGAAAGAAAGAAAGAAAGAAAGAAAGAAAGAAAGAAAGAAAGAAAGAAAGAAAGAAAGAAAGAAAGAAAGAAAGAAAGAAAGAAAGAAAGAAAGAAAGAAAGAAAGAAAGAAAGAAAGAAAGAAAGAAAGAAACGCCTTTTTCCATTATTTCTCGGAGCTTTTTAATCTCCAAGTACCTGTGAAAATCAAGTCCCAAGAAAAGTAACGAACGAGTAAACAGATATTTTATGCCTTTCGAGATATATAGGTACGGAGCGCAGAGCGAGCGCAGAGTCAGAAAAAGCTGAGAAAGTAGTTGAAGGAGCTTTTCTATTTTGAATGCAGGCGGCATGTTTAACTATAAACCCAAAGATGAAAGCATCGAGCGGTAATCATAGCTTAAGTAGTCGGACAGAATGACAAAGAAAGTTTAATATCTGAAAAGGCTCAAGACTAGCGACACACCTGGCATGCTGCTACAAGTGAGATCAGGAGGGATGAAAGAAAAAAAGTGCGACAAAAACAAAAACAAGTCACACACACCTATGCATACACTAAACACAAATGCACCAACACAAACATTGAGGAGAGTGTCTCATTGAGTCCTGTATCTCGCATGTAGGGCACTATAAGTGCATTAGTAGGGGGCCGTTGAGATTCCAGACATTGCCAACTGCCCAAGAACGTCCTGCAGTTGAGGTCGCCTGCCATGTTACCTGTGTAAAGCTCTCCTCAAAACGGCCCTTGGGGTGGTGAAGTGGGTACAAATACAAGTTAAATTACTTGAGCCCTCTTCAACACCATCACTGGGACAACAACGGTGTGCAGACAAATTATTTTTAAATAGTTTGTAGAGTAAGCCACACTCGCGTGAACGCGATGAAGAAACGTTCGATGTCCCCCATCGAGGCTGCGTGGCTTACCTACGTTACGCTTGGAGCCGAAACGATAATGTGGTCTGTATTTCCACTCATCAGCAAACAACGATTATTATTATTATTATTATTATTATTATTATTATTATTATTATTATTATTATTATTATTATTATTATTATTATTATTATTATTATTAATATTAATATTATTATTATTATTATTATTATTATTATTATTATTGTTGTTGTTGTTGTTGTTGTTGTTGTTGTTGTTGTTGTTGTTGTTGTTGTTGTTGTTGTTGTTGTTGTTGTTGTTGTTGTTGTTGTTGTTGTTGTTGTTTGGGTTTCAGGGGACCCTTTTTTGATATTATTTGCAATTATTTACAGGATAGATCACAGGTGGTCATGGGCAGTAAAGAAATTTTTAGCGCTAGAAAATATATTACAGCTGGTGTTCCACAGGGATCCGTGTTGTCCCCTCTTTTATTCAATTTATTTATGAACGACTTTCCCACGATAATTACAAAGGCCACTGTGTATCAATATGCAGATGATACAGTTCTACTCACTCGTCATATGCATTATGAAGAAGCAATTAGCGCCCTACAAAATGCAGTCCATAGGGCTATGCAATGGTTTGAAGAAAACTGTGTTTATATCAATGCTAAGAAAAGCAAAATCATGTGTTTTCGTAGTCCATTAAAAACTCAAAAAATGAACTTGCCAATATTTCTGCATAATGAACATTGTATTTCATGTAAATGTACTGCTATAGAATATGTGGAGACATTCAAATACCTGGGTATAACGTTCAACAGCGGCATGTCTTGGCAACATCACATGGCGTTTTTGTGTGGGAAACTACGTAGTGTTGCATATTTACTTTTCAACATAAAGGGTTTAGTACCTGTACCAGTCAAGAAAATGATAGTGCATGCACTAGCATACAGTGTGCTGAGGTATGGGATAACGATCTTCGCCTTTTGTACAGAGCACTGGAAAAATCGTATTGATAAACTACTAAAAAATATATTAAGAAATGTGGCTTATGGTAGTACACTTAACGACAATAATATTTTTCAGGAATTAGGATTTTGCACATTGGAGGGTTTATTTACCAGAACTGTTATTATGCGGCATAATTGGAGCGATGAATTCAAAGAGGCATACGATACACCTCGTTTGTTAAGAAATAAAAAACGTTTTAAGGTACCCTATTCCACTACTAAGTATGGTGAAGCGAGAAGAAGTGTATACATCCCAAAAATATTTAACGATTTGGCCGATGAATTCTTCTTGGCAACTTCGAAAAAACAGTTGAGGAAATTATTGATGAAACGGTGAAATTTACTCCTGATCTTTACTTAAGTTGTTGATGGGTTTCTCTTTTATGTCATTGTCTGTTAACGGGTAATACTACCAAACATTCTTCTCAAAGTTGAAAAAAACGTGTTAATATGTATATGTCTACCTTTTCACTTTTTATGTAAATATATAACCACATCGCTGTACCGACTCTGCCGGGCCTAGTCGCACAAGTCCTCGTAGACTTAGACAGGCCCGTTTCTTTGTATTGTGTTTGGATGTGTGTCAATAATTATTATTATTATTATTATTATTATTATTATTATTATTATTATTATTATTATTATTATTATTATTATTATTATTATTATTATTATTATTATTATTATTATTATTATTTATGGGGATCCTATTCCAAACGAGGCGGTGACAAATATTCACCTAGCCAGATTTTGCTAAATAGGTCATTGATACACGTTTGTCAGTTTAGCATTTTACCTATATATTCTTTACCTGTTCTGTTGTTTTTAAACCTTTACGTATATGTAAATACATAGTTACCTATTCCTGTAACGGATCTGTTCATACCAATCTCTTTAATGCCTTTTTTTTTCAGCAGTACTCTGAACTTCTCTTGCTTAGTTTTTCTCAACTGCTGACCGATTCATGCTTCAAATCACTATCAATCCAAGCACTTCTGGAACGTGGGCGTTGTCTACTGGTACCTTCGCATAGCATTAGGATATGCTGAGCTGTTCCTAGATTTAGGCTGCCGCAAACACATGCCTCATCCTGTGACGAATATTTGCTCCGGCATGTTTTTGTGCTGAGGCAACCAGCTCGGCCCCAAACATCAAGACATTGCCTTTTGTGTTAACGTACAGGTTTTCTTTTCTAATTACTTTCTTTTCCTTCATGTACATCTGGGTGATCTTTTTTGTTTTGTTTCCATTCTCTGCATCCAATTATAGCTGTCTCTGTTTCTCTCGCTTTGGCCTTAAGACTATTCGTGCTTGAGCCATATACAGTAATTGTATTCGATGATGGTGATTTATTGGCGTCCCCTTTGAAACGGGATGATGACGAATAGGCACCTAGCCTGCTTGACATAATCAAGTGTGCTGTACATGTTTTTCATTCTAGTATATTTGTATACATCTCCTTCTTCTTCTTTTTTCTCTTCCCTGTTCAGGCTACGTTGGCAGCGCCACGCAACGGCTTTCACAAGCACCACAGCTTCTCTCCTTGAAAAAGGTAATATCTTGCTGAAGTGGTATTTCACAGCTCATGGGTTAGAGATGAAGCTCACAGGATAGAGACGGTTACACTGCTTTCAAACCACGACGCTCAAGCCTTGGCCAATCAACTGCAGTCGTGCGCGAAGCCTCAGTTGGAGGTTTTTGTTGCCCACAATCACATTAGATTAAACTTGCGCTACCTCTTAACGATGGGCTCCTCAAGCCGTCTAACTCAAACCATGAAAATATGCTTTCTTTGTTTTCAGCGACAATTTTACTGAAAATGCTATCAAAATTAGGATGCGGCAGACAGCGACGCGTCCATTTTTTGTTTTCTGAAAAAAGAAATATTCTGGAATGAACCATGTTGGGTTTTTTCGCTTGAAAAACTCATTTTTCTGCGCAGTTTTTTTTTTCCATTCTTCTATGACGATTCGTAACTTTGTGGATAGCCGCGGTAGCGCAGTGGCTATGGCGTTGCACTGTTGAGCTCCAGATCCCTGGTTCAATCTTGGCCGCACCGACCGTATTCCGATGGCGATGAAATACAAATAATCCTGAGACCACCACTACGACGTTCCTCGTAATTCACTAATTCGCTTCACAACGGCGGCACACCCCACAAGAAAAAGACACCACTCACAAAGACATATAGAAACACAATGCAAGCCCAGCTAGCCTAGTGCTTACGGCTTGTTATTCCTGAAGGACTACTCCTTCAGCACATGGACTGCTTCACTTCTTTTTCGTGCACACTTTCATTAGAGTAAGGTTGACTTTTGTGTAGGTTTTATTGCGATAGCAATTACACATCCAGTCGAGGGGCGCGCTTTCGCCGTCGCCACTATCGCCGGCCTGCTTTCACGGTATTGATGGCTCATGCGCAGTCTAGCGAGAAACCCTAACGCGGTCCATGTGCGGAAGTTGAGAAGGACTCCAGAGGCGCGGCTGGCGCGCAGTGGGTTTGGCTGCAAAAACAACCTAACCAAGTGGACACGCCGTCAGGCTCCGCTCAATCGGCTCTGCATGGGTGACGGGGCAACGTTCAGCCTTCCGCTGCTGACGTGAGCGCTGTGCGCGCGCAATACTAATGTTCCTGCTGATAGGCTATCTGCATACCCCACCGCTGCGCATGCGCTGGTCTGAGCGAGGCCTGCCAAGCAAGCATCAGGCTAAAGTTGTGTTGTTCTTGTCACCTTCAACTTATGGCACATATCCCCGAGAGGGGGGAGGGGGGGGAGGGGAAGAAGGGGAGGGGTGCCCATGGTTCACAATGGAAACACAATATTAAGTATTCGCTTTCTGTCACCTTATTGGTCAGCACTGCCTAAAAATGAAAACAAAACAAAGATCATTTATGATCACTATGATTTATAGTGATTATAAATTATGTTTCTTTTTTGTTTTTGAGAAGTGGTCATGCCACTTTTCAGGAAGATGCTGGATCGCGAAAGTAATGCAATCTAATGTTAATAACGAGAAAAAGGTGTTTAACATGAGAGTCTCCCTGGTAGCAATGACGTAAGCTATGTAATCCTTTCATGGAGGCGTTCGCAAATACCGAAGGTCTTCCGTTGGTCTCGACTGGAACTCCTTCGAGATGCGATGCCTGCAACGCCGCTGGCGGCGCTTCTTATCAGGAATGCTATTCTGGACATCATCGAATTCCACCGTATTCTCATTTTCCGCAATGGCGTCGGTTTGGGCCAATGAGAGAGCCTGTGGCAGCCCTGTGAGCCATTCTGAGCTCACAATATGGGGAACTCGAAAATACGCCGGAATTTTACATTGTCCGGAATGTCATCCTATGTCAGCGAAGGCTATGTCCTTCGCTGACATAGCCTTGTTGTAGAAAAGCACTACGAGATGCCTAAGAGCCTAGGATCCAAGGAGCTCCAGCACAACGCTAAACTTGTCTATATATCACCCTCTGTACTTCACCTTTCGTGCAGAGCATTCATTTTTTTTTTACTTTCATTCATAAAAATTTTGCGTTATTACGTGTGGCTCGTTTAGACTTGATGTACTCTCGCGCGATTATTTGTCTACTGGTCAAAAATTTAATAGAATGCCACGTTATCAAGCATGGTTCTTATCTATGAAATTGTTTATCTCTATGAAAAATAGACATGACGAAGTTAGGAACAGTTAATTTCCTTAATGCGTAGATCAGTGGATCAACCACTGTATATCGATTGATCTGAAGGTACGCAAGAAACACACTCAAATGGATTGGGAAGCTTTCCGTAAAAAAATTTTATGAATTCGGTAGATTACTCCCACAAACATGAATAGAATTTAACTGTCTTGTCTTTTCAGCACCGAACATTATTTGTTGTCCAGCAAGCGCAACTGGTCGTATGTAGCGAATAGCGCGCATTATTTCTAGACTATTTACCCCATCTCCCAAAGTCATTTCACACAGTTACAGTCACAATCAAGCCTCGCCTATGTGGTGCAGCCCCGGTGTGCAGAATGCGTGATAGGGGTAGACTGAGCTGCCATTACCAGTTTCTGCCTTGGGGGCGTCTCGCCCAACGTCACTCTTTTATTGCGCAAAGTGACCGTTTCGCTCTCCCTGAGGCTGTGCTCTATCGCCTCGCCACTCGTCCTCGCCCCCCCCCTCCCCTTCTTTTTCTTCCACGCAAATTCGCCAGCCGCAGTTATCTCGGGCGGGTCTGCAAGCGACAGCCCGTGGACCAAAATTGTGCCTCAGGGGATCGCTCTGGGAAGCAAACATTTAGAAAACAGGAGTTCACCCCCCGACGCACCGGTTATTCATTGTCCAGAAAATGGAGCTATCCTCATTGTTCCTGTCTTATGCCGCAGCTTGCACTGTCGCACGCATGCAGGCATTGGCGTTGTTTCTTTTGGGCAGCCGGCAGCAGTTGGTTTCTTTATCGTTTGATAAGCTCAGCCGAAAATTAGTATACTGCCAACGCTGCAATTGCTTCCTTCTGGGCGTGCTTTGACCAATCAGCAAAATTAAATGCGTCAGCGCTACTGGAATTCAATGGGAAATGCTTTCCCTTAAACTATTCTTCCTCTTACAAACAAGATTTCCACTGGAAGTCAAAGTCTGCCCGTGAGTTTGCAAGCAAAAGGTGGAGAAATGTTATAAAAAAAATACAGAATGGCTGCGCGACTTCTGCGACACTTTAGAATTGCGAGTACTTTGCTTCACCGGCTACTTCCTGAAAGCTGCACAAATGTACAAAAAGAATAAAAGGGTAAATTTAAAAAGTATCAATCAAACGCATTTACTTCTTAACAGGTAAAGTGGCGCAGAGTAAATTAAGGTGCGGTTTCCATATTAACTTGCCTTACGCCCCTTACCAAGCAGAGACCACTCAGCAAATGAAGCACCGCATACATTCAAAGTGCTCGTGCTTTCTTGAATTGACTGAATTCTTGAATTTCTTGAATTCGTAGAGCATCGCACGCGTAAAGCGAAGACGTGGAAACGTTCCCCACCTGCGGCAAGTTGGTTTTTCATCCACATTCATTTCCATTCATTTATTACTTCTTTAATTCAGTTAGTAAGTACCAATAATTCCCCGTCTTGTCCTTCGTGTCTTTGTTTGTGGGCTTCTTATGCTATCATTATTCGGTATCGGGCCTCTCGGTGGTCGACCCCCTTTTCTTCCCGTTCATTATATATATATATATATATATATATATATATATATATATATATATATATATATATATATATATATATATATATATATATATATATATATATATATATATATATCCGTCACGTTTCGGCTGGTCCAGCGGCCGAAGCGTCAGAAATGTGTTTTGATTGAACGGTTGGATAGCCGAGAACGAGCGGGGCGCTTGTCATCTTGTATTCAACTGACAGTGCAGCGATAGAGCGCTATGATGACCTTGACAATACAGTGGATCCCCTACTTTCGCTTCAGGCAACGCGCAAGAAAGAGAGACGGGACTCGTGTGCTTGAATATTGCCAGGCACCGTTGCTATTGCGCCCCGACTTAGGATAAAAGAAGACGTGGTCCTACAGCGCCTTCCACTCGAGGTTGCTCTTAGACCTGACGTTCTGGGTAAAAGTTTCGTCATCAAGCCGCTAGAAACGCCGAGGAACTGACAGAAGGGCTTGCCTGTCCAATATGTCATGGCGCAGAAGAAGCTGTCGACGCAGCTCACCTATACACTGGCAGTGCCCTGAAACTGATAACATCGGACGAAGACACCTTCCTCGATCGCGCTTATCGCTTAGTGACCCGGAAGGTCTCCGAGCATGTGTGTACAGTCTTCAAATAACTCACTCCTCTACTACATTATGGAGTCTGGCCTGTATATAATGTTGTAGAAGATGAAGCTGAAAGCGAGCCCTGAGGCCACTTTTGAATAAGAGCCTTTATACCATCACCATCGTCCACAACTTGTCGTTGTCTCTGTCGCGATGATGTCACCCTGCGAATTGTCTCTAAACAAGAACAGCCGTTCCCCGCCAGCACCGAATAAAGCTTCTCCTAAATCGATACCCACAGCGTCTGGGATCTGCATACCTTTGTGTCTGTGTCCCTCAATATTGTGCCACGTCTCAATATGCGGCGATATCAGTTTCAGAGACCAATAAACATGAGACCTGCATCACTTGGCGTTTTGTAAAGTTGTTTACCAGATATATTCAAGGCACCTTTCACATGTGTTCTATTTAGATAGTCCATCGTCATCGTTTCGCCAAAAATTGCATAATTCTATCTTTGCGTTAAGCTAAGACGTCGCTGCAGAGAGTGTAAAAACCACCAAAGTTATGACGCATGGGACACCTAATATTTGTTTAGTCCTTATATCTAGAAACTTGTATTTCAGTCTTAAAAACTAGGCAAAAACAAACGCCACTGCACAATATTGTGAGCAATAACTTAAGTGGTTAGCTTTAATTATGCTACAGTCGGATGTAGAAACTCCTGGCCTAGATGGTATTGCATAATTCATTAGGTGAATTAGCACTAAAAGGCACGCACGCGCAAGAATTATGAACGGTAGCACTACTGTCAATTCTTTATTAGCAGAGAAAATCCGCAGACATAATTCCTCTTACTTTTTTGCCACGCATGTGCACCAAAATGCCAGAAAAGACTACGTACTCGCGCTTGTGCATCAGTGGCAGGTGTTCCAGACTCCTCTTTCGAATGAACAGCTGGTAGCGGTGCCTTTAATCATATTTTTTGTATTAGCTATTTACTGTTAGCGCTAATTGCAGAATTATTCAAGCATAAAGCTCCGAGCAGTCGCGGTTACCTGCACAGCACTTTAGTGTCTCACTCTATTGCGGAAAATTGTGGAAGAATTTATCGCCGTTTACGTGGGACACAATATATTACGTTTAATCTATGTAGGTTGCCTTGAAAGATGAAGCGGTTTAGATCAGCATGGGTTATCAGATAAGAAATCAGCAGCTCGGAGGATCTAACTATCGTATCTTCCGGAGCCCCCCCCCCCCCCCAAAAAAAAAGAATCCGTCAGATCCTATGTCCAGCGGGAATCGGTGTTATGAGAAGCAGTGTGCAGGGAACCTTGGTACATACCGAGTTAACGAAGTGACAAAGAGACCATCAAGACGTAGGCAGCTGTTTCATGATCTACATGACGCGCATGTCGTGGGTGCCCATTTATGTTCGTCATGCACTCTTGTCATACTATGCCAATTTCAGTACATACCGAGTTAACGAAACGGTTGTGAGAACACCAATACGTACGCGGCTGTTTCATGACCTACATGGCACGCATGTAATGACCTGCCTGTCATTTAGGTTCGTCATACACTCTTGTCATATTATGCGACTTTTGGTACATACCAAGACGCAGGCTGCTGTTTCATGACCTACATGACACACTTGTCATGATATTCATGTCATGGCCGGTCACTTATGTTCGTCATAAACTCTTCTCATATTATGTACCAAGACGTAGGCGGCTGTTTCAAGACCTGCATAACACGAATGTCATGACCTTCTTGTCATGACCTATGATTTATGTTTCTCATTCACTCTTGTCGCACTATGCCAATTGGGGTAAATACCAAATTAACGAAACGACTATGAGAGCACCAAGACGTAGGTGGTGGTTTTATGACCTACATAACACTCACGCCATGACATTCATGTCATGACCTACCGTTTATGTTCGTCATACATTCGTTTCATACTACGCCAATTTTAGTAGATACCAAGTTAACGAAGCGACCATGAGAGCACCAAGGTGTAGGCGGCTAGGTATATACTGTCAAAATGGCAAATGTAGACCAAGAAATGCTTCGCATTTGAAAGCAGGTATACTATATCAGCTCTTATTATTCAGGACTTCTTCTATATACGGGCAATAACTTCTATGAAATGGCGCGGTGAACTTTTCTTTCTTGCTTGCCATCTGTGACTACAAAAGGGATTTGCGCACTTTTTACATTACACAGGTGCCACTTCCCGGGAACTTCGAATTTTGTGACACGAAGATGGCGTCTTTTCTCCCTAGCAGCTGCAGCGCCAAGTTCTAATGGGTTCGGAGGAAAGCAAGAGAAACCTTTCTAGCTGGCCTCGCATTCGTAATATAGCGACTGGATGCGTCCTGTCTCCGCAAGGATGACCTGTGATCATTTATATATTTATTTATTCACGTCTTCGCTCGCTCATCATTTCGTTAGTTAGCTAATTAGTTACTTAGTTCGTTAGTTAGTTAGTTTATTTATTTGTTTGTTTGTTTGTTTGTTTGTTTGTTTGTTTGTTTGTTTGTTTGTTTGTTTGTTTGTTTGTTTGCTAGTTTGTTTGTTTGCTAGTTTGTTCTATTCCTCCATTCGAAGCGGTTTCTCTCAACGTTCAAAGCCTGTGCCCCGTAATCAAATGGGCTTTGCGCACGGAATACACAAGATTTTTCTTTTTTTTTTTTTAGTCAACGCTGAAGCTGTGTTACTGACTGCATTATCCATGGAAGTCAGTACTCTGTACTGCAGCAAACCTTGTTTCTTCGTCCCTAATTATTGCCGCCGGCTTATTTCTGACCGGACAGAACGTTGCGGCTTTCGTTTGGTATCTGTTCCCTGGTTTGTGTTATTCTCTCTCTTTCTTTTTTTTTCTTTCCTTAGCAGCGTCAGCCTATTTACACTCTTGCAGGCGTCACCTAGGGCCTATTCACACCAGAGACCTGTTTAATGCGGTTAACGTCATAGGTCTGAGAGGTCTCGTGTGTTTGTCATCTTGCCCCAGGGAGGCCCTTGTGTTCGTGTCATTCGCTGCACCAACCACGTTCTTCGGGGATCGCCATTCTGCCTGCCCACATGGGGGTGACAGTGTTTTTCCAATCAGCTTAGTACATCCTTTCTCTGCGCTTTCAGTGGGTCGATCGGCGTTCATTTACGCTGCTCCTAGTAATTGATTTAGGAGTCTTTACCGAATTAGCCTGTGGGTGAAGTGTATCTCGAGGCCTAGTTACAGGGTTAATTTCTTGTTTCTCAGCCACACCAGTTGTGGAATGTTTTTATTATTACTATGCGCCGGAACACAACTAAGATTACGCACAAATAAACTACATTTACGAGTAAAATGTTCTACGCTTGGAACAAGCAAAACTGGGAACACTACCGAAAATGATACAAGACAGGGGCCAGCGTGTTAACGACTTGAACTAATCTAGGCAAAAGGCACAGTGCAGCGCGAAACAAGAAAAAAGGCCACATACTATACCCACATTTCGCCACACGTGTGTGCAGTCTGTGTCCTTCTGCTGTCCTGTTTCTGGTAGGCTACGACTTTTGCCTCCAGCGCGCTATACCAACGAGCACAACGTGCAACTTTGGGCTTGAACTAAGCACGCTGAGATATTCAAAAAGAACAGGGATGCTATGACCGACAGATGACTTGAGACACCTAAATGAACTTGCTTCTGTGACATAAAACAATTCAATGGAAAGCAGAAGCTCAAACCCTCATTTTTATCACGTGGCGGCATTCATTTTTGACCACCTGAAGTTCTTTAACGCGCACCTAAATCCCAAACAAGCCAGCGTGTTCCTTTCTCATTTTTTTTTTCTTTTTTTAATTTCGCCACCATCGAAATGCGGCTGCCACGGTTGCCATCCAACTCGCGACGTCGAGTTCTGCAGCGCAATGCCATAGCCGCACCATAGACATCGCGGCGAGTGGCGCTGTCTGATTACTCGGCATCACTGGAACTGGACAATATACGGAGAACATTGCTTGCCCACAAACGCAGAAGAAAGGGAGGACGGCGAAAAACGCGTTTCCAATATCATGCTCGTCCGAAAGAAGCGTGGGGGAGTGAGAGGACGGGTTTGGATGCGAAACGAAATGCCTACAAGACAACAGACCGTTCACGAAGGGAAAAAAAAGAAATATCGAGACACTGGACTCCGCCATCCTCCGCACAGAGAGCCGCCAGAACACAGCTGCGCATTTGAAAGATGACTGGGCTCAGTGACCGCCTTTGAATGCAGAGTAAGCATTCAATAACAGTGAGCGCTGTTATGAGTGCTCGCGCATCAGTTCTTATACTTTTCATCCCATCGCGTTTTCTTTTTTCTTATCGTCTTTCTCTTCCTGAGCGTAGGGTAGCCAACCAGGTGCGACCGGGTCAAGCCCCCTGCCTTTCCTTTTCGCTGTCTCCCTCTTTGCTACTTTTTTAAAGAAAGAACTGCCTCCTTCAGAACATATCATACTGTGCTACGTACGAGCACCGTGAAATAGCAGCTATCAGCATAAAGGGTATAGCAGTCTTCGAAGGCGTTTGCCACGAATGAAATGGTCACGACAGCGATAAAGTTGATGTGACAGTAAAGAATGTCCGTGCGAGTCAATGTTTTCTTTTGAAGCATGAAGTCTGGGTGATCACGGAGCACGGAGCTGCTACTTACTCAGCACGCTGTGGTATTTTGCTGGGTAGTAACCTGATTGATGACGATATATTGTACGGGTGTCTTCGTACTCACCGCGACTTGGCCAATTACTGAAGGTCTCTTCAGCGGGGGAGGATGGTGCTTGGATTATCTTTCTGCGGAAAGTGCGGCTCACTAAAATTTGCGTTGCATCTATACGCACAAAATACTTGAAATTTTAATTTAAGAAGGAAATTGAATTCGATCTACGTTTTTTTTTTCAATATACCAATGGCTCCCTTTCAATTGTTTAAAGAGAGAGAGAAACAAAGAAAATGTGGAGCTGTTAACCAGAAAAAAAGATCTTGTTTGCTACGCTGCGCCAGAAACGGAGAGAATGACTGTAAAGAGATAGGGAGAAAGATGATAGCTAAACTGAAATCACCGCACAATATTCTGAGCCAGCGCACGTCACGATCACAGCCTATATATAGCATGGTGCGTGTAAACTGTGCATAGCGAACTGTCTTTAGCGCATATAGGTACGTCCGTTGTGACCGCTGTCCTTGTATCTTTCGTTGTGTAAGTGTCTCCAATTCTGCACCCAGCACGTGCTTCTCTGTGCTACATGTAACGTAGGCAGATGCATAGGCTTTAATATAAAACAAGTACCATGCAAGGTGGGGAAACGCATCTTTGCAAACAATAGGCGGCAGATGCAGCAAGACGTCTGCATTATCCACTTTTGAAATGGAAAATTGTCAAATGGCCTATTTCGTATTTCATAAAAACCATTGCCAGAGATGTTTCAGGAAAATATTTAGAATGAAAAATGCAGTATGGAAGTATCACTGCAGTGCTCCCATTGCTACTAGAGGGATTGCACGAAGATTAACCATTCGTCACTTATTCGCAAATGACGCATGAACGCCTTTGTCTGCGCTCACCGGTGTCGACACTTTCCAGCATTGCTTAAGGAGGCTTCATGTGTGCTTTCCTTTCTTTCGTTTTATACGTCTTTCTCTTTGTCATGAACTATGGAGTCACTTGTGAGTGTTCAGAAAAATAGATGTCACTTGGCACTCTTGCAGAGACTTTGTGTTTGATGTACATCACCGTTATTAATACCTAACTAGATTTCGGACATCATTCTTAATGAATTTGTCGCCAGCACTTCCTTTTATTATTTCTCCCAGATTTATGTGCTGCAATGAACAACGTCGTGTCAGTCCGTGCCTGATGACGCAAAGACACCATCCTGACGACTGGCGAATGATTGGGCTCACTTACCATTCTAAAACCACACCGGACCTATAATAAGGGACATAGCGGAGCACTCCCACACGTACCAAAGTATAATGTACAGACATCTTTTCAAAAGTAAAAGGAACTAGGCCCGATACCAGCTGAAGTGGCGTTCTCTTCTTCCATCACATGCAAAAACGCATTCGACCGCCTATTGATTTAACTCAACAAACACAGCTTTCAAGTGAGACAACTTATAAAAACGTAGTACGAACATGGCTGGTTCACTGCAAGAAGAGAGTTGGGAACGCTCGCCTAAAATACAGTTAATTCATGAAGTGTAGTTAACATGTTTCAACATTCACATGACGTATCAGCGTGCAGATTATGTATAGCAAGCTGCATAAACGTACCAAAGCAAACTTAATTAACTCCGTAAGCAATATTTCACCTGCATCTTTGAATATTCCACGGATTTAAATGACCGCAGTAATTGTCGGGAAAGCAAACAAGCGCAAAAGGACAGTCCTTGGTTGAAGAATCGGCCCGCTACATTAATTCCTGGCATTGTTAACGCATTGTTATCAACATAAACGTGAAAAAGATATATGTACACTAAAATGGCGTTGTACATTTCTTAATATATGCGTGGTACAAGAAAGCATGAAGTAGAGACAACAATGCAACACTTAGTCGACAAACCATGCACTCAGAAAAGCAAAAGAAACAGGAAGAACCAGGCGTATATTAGCTTGCTGAATGAATGTAAACGGGCCGCCTTCACTTTGTGTTTTCTTTATTTAATAGGACAGAACATCCGGGTAAAAAGAAAAGCAAATAGCTAACACAAGAAACAACTTTTTTAGCGAATTGTAAATCATTCTTAGATTTACTAGAAGTACCGCCGTTTGTCTTACGTCGTCTTTATTTGGTGATGTGGTGATCCCTGCACGAGGAATAGGAGGGAATTAGCTATCCCCGATTATTCGAACTTAATTCCTTCTTCCAACCTTCTTCAATCACATCCTCTCAACAGATTCGTGCTGCACTCTTGAAATCTAATCTGGTGTCAGCAGGTGAGCTAAGCCGCATTCCCAAGTCTATCAGCTCAAAAAAAAAAGAAAGAAAAGAAAAAGAGAGTTCTGCTAGGCCTCCTGTCTCCGAGTGCCAACGACTCTAGGCATTCTAAATGCAGACGCGCGATCCAAGCGTAAGATTTCTCGAGCATGAAGTGCATCGCGAATTCGGCTCGTGATTAGCTGACACCAATTTACGGTTCCCGAGCACTGCATGCCTTTACAGAAAAGAAGTGCAGCGTCATTATTTACTTTAACCGAGAAACTGGCGGTTCGCATCGGCGGCATGTTTGGCGAAATTGCCATCTATTCTTTCTTTTTTAGTTTATTTTTCGGGTAATTCCAATTGGTCGAGGAGCTCCGTTGGCCGTCGTGATTGGAATACCTGCGCGCGTCGGCTTCTTCTATCCTCCCCGTATTTTCCCCCGTCGTCTTTTCCCGCTCTCTGTGGCTCAAACGAAGTTCAGAAGAGACCTGCTGTGTTCTTCATTCTCTTAGCCGCTTTCCTTTTCTGTCACTGCCACGTATGCTATACGGGTGCCAAGAGTCTCGACGAATCGCGAACACAAGGTGTCTCCCGGATTCCTTCGCAGTTTGGATGGAGTATGTCAGTGGCGGGTACTGTCCATAGCTATGGCGCCGAATTCTCTTACATCCTGAGGGACGCCTTTTTTTTTTCTTGCGATGGCATGTAATTTTTGATATACGAAGCTCTGTCGACGTTGGCATCGTTTGCAGTTGTAAGTATAAAAGCGCTCGATGGCTGATCAATGGCGGTAATCGCTACGTTACATTGATTTATGACTGATTCCAAGCCTATATATTGAATGCTTTACAAAAATTTGTGCTCGAAATGTAGCTTTACAGGGCGTTACGAGAAAAATAAATTTCCAATGTTGAAAGGATGTTTATTTAACTTTATTGAAAGGCTATTGTGGCATGTACTATATATATATATATATATATATATATATATATATATATATATATATATATATATATATATATATATATATATATATATATATATGTATATGTATATGTATATATATATATATATATATTGAACGAGGAGGGAAACCGGGGAGGCCTGTATTCTGTAGGCTTAAAGTAGGTGTGGTTTACAAAAAGCAGCCTCCCCCTTCCCCCCCCCCCCCTGTTGCCTTCTCGTGACCGCGACAGACAGTGACAAAAAGGAAACTCATATGGGTAATTACTTGTTGATTTATTTGAACCGTCGAAAATCTAAGTATATGAAAACTAAAGAGGACGAATGAATAAATGGCCGCAGGTGGGATACGATCCCACGCCTTCGCATTGCTCGTGCGATGCTCTTACCAGTTGAACTACCGCCTGCGTCGTCTTCCCTTCCACTTTCTTTGGTATTTACGTACGTCTACTAGAGTCAACCTCCGGAGTGTTAGCCAGCGCCACCACTCACGGCCATGGAGACGAATGTAGAACATCATTCCTGACCCAAGGCGTCACGTGGTACGTGAACATAGGGCATACATATGAATTAAAATAGATAACAGTTGTGCGTGTAAGAGGCAGAGTTACACACGCGCTCATCTATCCTTGAGTCACCTTTTTAACTAACTAAAACTACCCGTGCACCAGCAACTGTTCTGCCCGCACCGTGACCGACCAGCGAATATTCAGTAAAGCCAGCAGAAACCATCGGTCGTCGTTACATTGACTATATAGTATTCGTCTTAATTTGTTATAATTTTCTTAGCAGACTAGACCGGTGCGGAAAGGCGGTCGCCTGGACTCTGCGCCACGTTGTACAGACCGGAAATATATGACGTCGGCACCAGGGAAGAGAACAAGGTAAATAAGATATAAACTAGTCGTCGCCTGTGGTGCGCGTTATTAGAAATTGCGACTGCGTGCTGCAGCACGTGCCCACTCCCGCGGGGAGCAGAGTTAAGCTTTTCGCTGCATAAAGATTAACTCGCGCCGCCATAGTACTTGCTTGCTCGTTGGCGCCAGCAAAGAACCGGGTGCATGCGTGACTCGAGCCCAGGATAACTCCAGCGCCGCAACACGGCGTATATATCATCATTTGTGATGTGCATTAAAAAAAAACTCACTTCAGCGCAAAACTTGTTAAACTGCTTTTCTACTGCCTCGTGTTGGCAAGCTGACACCGCACCTTGACCACACATTAAATGCTTTTAAAGAAGAAGCAAGCTGTAGTATACGGAGGTTACGACCGCCTTAAATCTGAAATGAAGTAATCTATTCATTAAACAATTCCAAAGAGTAACAGCTGTATGAAGCACGATCGCGGCGACTGCGAACCGACGGGATCTGAATGCGGGGATTTTTCTTTGCTCAGATATACGTGTACAGTAGTAAACAACCCCAGATGGTCCAAATTAATCCGCAGCTGTCCACTATGGCGTCTTAGCCGTCGTGTTGCTTCCCTGTGTTGAATCCCGCGAATAAATATAATGTTGAAGCTTGTGAAGCGAAGAGCAAATGAAGTTTAAGAAGAAACATAGAAGATGTCGCGTGCTTTTTTTTTTTTACACAGCTGTTGATCCAAACCTAGAATGCAATATGCTTGGTACTTACATAGGCAATGAGCTTCATATTCTTAAAACAGGAAAAGTGAAAGGGTGAGAAAAGACAACCCGCTACCCAGTGGCGTAGCTAGGTCGTCTGGCACCCGGGGCCCATAGGTCTACTGTCACCCCCCCCCCCCCCCCGGGTGTAGCCAGCGGAAAGAGGGATGTCTTCATACGTATATGACACCCCCCCTTCCCCCACTGGCTCCTTGCACCCGGGTCCCACGGCCCCCCGGCCCCCCCTGTTGCTACGCCAGTGCCGCTACCGGTCTGACCCGAACACACAACCATCTCGCAGCGCGTGCGATGATCCGCGAATTGAGCTCCGTCGACAGCTACCGCACTCTCCACATCTGAGGCACCTTACCCCTCATTTTAACTTTTATACCACATTGTGCTACTCTATCTGTCGGCCTTCTTCTTGATACTGGACGTCCCCATTCTTGGGCATTCGTGTACGCGTAATCAAACAAGTTCGGTTGTGTTAGCCGGCCCCACTTACAACTATGATGATGGAGGCGGGACATTCTTTCAACTGCAGGTGTCCCATAGCGCGTGGATATTAGAACCAATAAGCCTTCATGTCCTCTATTTCATGACACGAAGGTTCCCAAAGTCTAGGTCCTCGCTTATCCCTGTCGGTTTCCCTGTTTCGCGTGGTTCTTACTAAGAGTAAATTGAGCCCCTCGATTACTCAAATTCTTGTCGCTCTTCACAAAGCGAGGGCCTCATCTCCGCCGACCTCGATGCCTTGTGACACAACATTCGCGAGGGTTCATTGGACAGTTGCCTGCTCCTAACACCACATACTAATGGACGGGTGTATGGTTGAAAGGATGTTCCTACCTACAGTGACTATATATGAACTTGCGCTGCGGAGCTTGAAAGTCCCAGGTTCCAACCTGGCCACGGCGCTCACATATCGACGACGGCGAAATGAAAAAAAACGCTCGTGTATTCAGATTTAGTTGCACAAGGCAATCTAAATAAATTTGAAGTCTCCCCCACTACGGAGTTGCTCATAATCAGAACATGGCTGTGGCATGTAAAATCCCATAATTTATTGTTTCTTTAATGATGTTCTGTATCTACTACAATGATCTTGAGTGGTGCTGGATGCCACACCTACAGCTAGGTTTATACGTGTGCTTAAATAGCAAAAGAAGAAACTGGATGGAAGAGAGCATCGCACATGTCACGTCTCTTCTTCCTATTTTGTTACCTGCACTCTTTTTTATTAGGAGAATAAGCCTATAACCAATTGGTTCACTATTCATAGTTCATGGTACATTTATTTTCTTTGTATAAAACTTCATTAACTTATGCTTCTCTTTGCTTCGTTGTCCATTAGCTTCGTACGAATCTGACAGCCAAGCCCATAGGTATCCCTTGTTCTTCTCGCTCGTACCGTGAACTAAAAATAAAGACATGCAGCTACAACGCACATTCTGGAATCTATATGTGTGACGCGAAGCTTTGGTAAAGTGGTTATGTGCTTTGTAACTAACGGCGATGCGTACAATTTTGTTTACTTTCATCGTAGTGTAGAATATACATCCTATCTGAAAAAAGTGTACGATGCAGCACACAGAGATGCAAATTTTCTTGCACTGTAGTGGGAGCGTATTCATTCTTATCAAACATTCCGCAGCGCTCATTGGTTCAAATATACATCTAAAATGGACCATTAGCAACGCATTAGATATTTACTACACTCGGTGCAAGAAAGACCGAATTTCTGTGTCCCTGAAACCCAGAGAGACGAAAAAAAAACATTGCTTTGATAAAGAGCCAACCAGATTAAAAATAGGTTAACATATTACAGACGAAGACATTTCATGCAGCATTTGTTCGCTTGTTTCCGTCAGATGAGATGCTTTTGATTCCAGTGTCGAAACAATATGTTTTGCGAACTACTTTCTCGTTACCTTCGCGCAAAGTTGTGCTCACCTACACCTGGCATGCAGGTGAGCACAACTTGAGAATTGTACTTTGGTTCGCTGAGCTGCAATGATATTGCTGCTGGTAATGTGTTAATGATATTCTACCTGACTAATTCAAGCAGGTAACGGCGACGCTTCCTCTGTAGAAAACGCTAAATTTCTCTGCTTTCGGGTTGACTTTCCATATAAAGTTTAGATAGAGCTCTGAAAAGTCTGCTAGATTTTCTAAACATGCTAGAGAATTCATTAATTGAATAAAAGAAACATGTAACAACTTAATACAGTTCAAGCGAACGTTTCAAAGCCCAGGAAATCACTTTACAGTGGAATCTGAACGCATGCATTTTCTTTTCTTCTGGTTTTTTTTTGCTCACAATGCCGGCACGCGTACGCATTAATCAATATCGCACACCCTTCCTTCCAGAAGAAATTTTAAAATATTTTCGTTCATTTCTGTTCCGTTTGCTTCACTTTAGCAATCCGCCACGAAGGAGAAAGCTCATGCTTGATCCTACACGTCTGGCTTCCCCGTACAGAGAAAATCGCAAAGTCTATGGGTATACCCCTCGGTTTCGTGCAGAGCAGTAATTCACCCACGGTAATTAAGGAATGGAACCACCTGTCTGTCTTAATGGCAAGAGCGTGCTTTGAAAGTGCGCCTGTAGAATGTCTTTATAAATTAGTGCGTGTTTCAAGCTACTTAAAGATATACCATACATAGTCATTGTGCTTCCTGCAGTAAAAGGCCTATGGGCAACCAGCGCTGAAACTTGGCGAGCCAACAACAGCGCTGTAACACAGCCTAGCGAGCGGTGGAGTTTTCAGGCGCACATGCACACACGTCAAGTTCAGTGCTCATTTTGAGGTACGTGATTGATTGAATTTTTATTGATTGATTGAATTTTTATTGATTGATTGATTGATTGATTGATTGATTGATTGATTGATTGATTGATTGATTGATTGATTGATTGATTGATTGATTGATTGATTGATTGATTGATTGATTGATTGATTGATTGATTGATTGTCTTTTTACTGATCTTAGCATTGCTAAATTAGGCACAACTTTCCGGACGAATGGCCAAGGACTAGTGGTAGGACAGACAAAAAGTATAATATCAAGGAGTAAAAACAGGAACACGAGTGAAACTCAAGAAAATAATTGGTGTGCTTTTCGCTGCACCAAACTGAAAATAAACTGAACTGCAACAGCAAAATAAATGACAGGTATGGCAGAAATGTGCATTTCTTCTTTTTTTTTTCTTTTTTTTACAAACAAGGCATACACAAACGTCAGTGTCGCAGTGAAGTTTCTTACACGAGTGAAAAGAAAACATGGAATGTTGTGTCGTGCCGTGTACAAGGAAACGAATTAAGCAAGTATACAAAAAAAAAACGTCTCGATTCGAAAGGGTACAAGAAATCAGAACATCACCTTGCGTTATATACAAATTCACATGTGGGAAGTTGCAGTGAAAGGAAACAGAATATCTAAGTTTGTAACCTGAAATGTCTGAATGATGAAAGGAAAAAAATCATGTAAAGTAACTGCACATAATATTCTTTAGGTTCCTTGGAAAAGTTTTGAGAAGGTTATATTTTTGGTGGTATACTTTTCCACACTTTAACGCCAGCAAATCCTAGTGCCCTTTGACCATAAATTTTGCTACTGGGAGGAAGATTAAAGCTGCCTAATTTGACATTTCTAGTGGGGCGGGCTGGTGTGTGAAACAGAGCAGCCGGAAAGGAATGGCTAAGAGAGAGAGAGAGAAAACAAGGGTAGGAAAGGCAGGGAGGTCAACCAGAACAGCATCCGGTTTGCTACCCTACACTGGGGGAGGGGAAAGGGGAATAGAAAGCGGAAGAAAGGGAGAGAGTAAACACTGAGTTCGTGTGGGAGGGACACCAAACACAAGGACACTATAGACGGTCTGTTAAGCCCGTGCACTTCAAGTACTGCACTAGTGCACGAATCGCTTTTCGAGCCAGCGAAGGGTGTGGCCACGGTCCGAGTATCTTTGACTCGGTGAAAGGTCTCGAGTCCAGTCTGTGTAAAGTTGCCCGCAGAGAGAGGCGTTGGACTTCGTAGCGAGGGCAGGTACACAATAGGTGCTCGATGGTCTCGTCGTACCCACAGGAGTCGCACATCGGGCTCTCGGCCATTCCCATACGGTAGGAATATGCGTTCGTAAACGCCACTCCCAGCCACAAGCGACACAACAAGGTTGCTTCGCCGCGGGAAAGGCTAGATGGCGGTTGTAGCCGTAGCGTGGGGTCCAGTTTACGTAATCTGCAATTGAAGCCACTTGAAATCCAGAGATCTTGGGACTTCTTGCGCGCAAGTCGGCGAAGTTCTCTGGCAGCGTCCGACCTCGCCAAAGGTGTTGGGCGCGTCTTGGTATCCTCGTGGGCACACCGGGCAGCCTTGTCAGCTAGGTTGTTGCCGACGATGCCACAGTGAGCAGGGATCCACTGAAATATAATGTGGTGTCCTCTTTCCAGAGCATGATGGTGCAGTTCCCTGATTTCAGATGTCATTTGCTCGTAAGTTCTGGGACGTAATGCGGACTTGATGCTGTGAAGGGCTGCCTTAGAGTCACAAAATACGACCCATTTCTCTGTTGGCTCTTCGGTGATGTACATCATAGCGGCATGGAGAGCTGCAAGTTCTGCCGATGTAGATGTAGTCGTGTGCGACAATTTGAATTTAGCTGTAACGTTCTTGGCTGGAATGACGAATGCGGCAGTTGAGCTGGTAGGTGAGGTCGAACCATCAGTATATATATGTATGCGGTCATCATACATCTGGTGGATTAATAGGAGCGTAAGTTGCTTCAGAGCCGGCGATGGATGATTGGACTTTTTTGTAAGGCCAGGAATAGAAAAATTCACTTGAGGTGGTCGCAGGCACCACAGGGGAGAGGAAGGCTTCGCCGCCGGTGTAAAAGATACCGGTATGTACTCTTGATGAGCGCTAATCACTCGTGAAAAGGTCGCTTGAGGTCTGTCTGCTGGTAGGGAGGCCAAATGATGGTCGGGGATCCTTGACAGATGGCGAATGTGCGCTCTGAGAGAGTCGACAGCTACATGAGTCTGGATTGTATGGTCTCCTGCGATGGCGATTGTTGCTGCGGTTGAAGTGCACCGAGGCAGCCCTAAACACGTGCGTAGGGCTTGACCTTGTATGCTCTCCAAGGCGCGAAAGTTCGTCTTGCATGCACTTGACAATACTGGTAGGCTGTAACGTAGGAGTCCGAGAAACAAAACCCTGTACAGTTGCAACATAGAATGGACTGGTGTACCCCAGTTTTTCCCGCATAGAAATTTGAACACCTGAGCAATGGCGACGAGCTTCTTCTTCAGATAGGCGCAGTGAGGGCTCCACGAGAGGTTGCGGTCAATGATGACGCCCAGAAAGCGATGCGTCTTAACATAGGATATAGCTTGACCATCGATGGTAACAGGATACGATGACATTTGTTTCCGCGTGAAACCAAGTAATGCGCACTTTTCCGTAGACACACTGAGGCCTTGTTCTCGGAGGTAAGAAGCCGTCATGGTTGCCGCCCGCTGAAGCCTGGCTCTTAGCTGAGGGCGAGTCACCGCAGAGGCCCAGATGCAAATGTCGTCGGCGTATATTGAGACATGTACTGTCTGCGGTAGGGAATCCGCTAGTCCTACCAGGACGAGGTTGAACAAAATAGGGCTCAACACTCCACCCTGCGGCACACCACGGCAGGTGTAATGGTCTGAAGTTGGGCCGTCTTCGGTCTGTAAGAAAAAACGCCTGTCAGTCAAATAGTCCCGAATCCATTGATACATCCGGCCACCAACTCCAACAGCCTCTAGTGAGTTTAGTATGGCCTCATGGGCGACGTTGTCGTATGCTCCTTTTATATCCAGAAAAAGTGCCGCAGAAAGGCGCTTGAGACTTTTTTGATTTTGGACCCATGTTATGATGTCAATGACGTTGTCGATGGACGTGCGACCTCGACGAAAGCCTGTCATGGCGTCCGGATAGATGTTGAATCGCTCGAGGTACCATTCCAATCGAGCAAGAATCATTCTTTCCATCACTTTGCCGACGCAGCTCGAAAGCGCAATCGGACGATAGGATGAGATCTCAAGCGGAGACTTTCCAGGTTTCAGAATGGGGATCAAGCGGCTCGATTTCCATTCTTTAGGAACTGCGCCATTCTGCCAAGACTCATTGTAGTACTTGAGCAGCTCATCACGTGCGTCATGTCCAAGGTGGCATAGGGCAGCATACGTGATGCCATCAGGTCCTGGTGACGAAGAACGCCTGCAGGTCGCCAACGCAGCATCGAGCTCTTCGAGGGAAAATAGCACGTTTATTTCTGGTACACGTGCCTCAGGGATGTCATTCAATGCTGCGTCAGTAATGATGGCCACGGACCCAGCAACCCGTGCACAGAACTCTTCAGCCACTTGAAGTTCCGAGCGGAGTTGGTAGAGGGCCAGAGCAGCGAAGGGCTTCCTTTGATGCGGAGATGAGCGAAGACCCCTAACCGTTCTCCATATGTGCGAGAGCGATTTTCTGGGATCAAGTGACTGACAGAATGTTTTCCATCGCTTATCTTCCAATTTATCCATGCGACGCTGGACTTTCTTTTGTATGCGTCGTGAAGCCCTCAGATCCAAGACGGACTTCGTGCGCCGATACCTCCTCTCCGCCTGTCGGCGTGCCGCACGCAGCCTCTCAAGTTCCATGTCCAAGTCTGTTCGCCTTGTTGACCTTGTAAGCGAGCAGATGGATGTTTTCATTGCCTCTGCGATTGCTTCTTCGATGGTGTGTGAGAGGCCTTCCCGACATGTGTCATCCATATCCTTCTTAAATTTTGACCAATCAACTGTACGCAAGACGGTAGAGGAGCGTTGCTCAACTCCTCTAATCTTTATGTATGTTGGAATATGGTCGCTTCCATGTGTTTCTATGTCCGTAAACCATTGGACGCTTGAGGCAAAGCGCCGTGACACCAAAGTTAAGTCCAGGCAGCTACTGTAGGTCGTGCCTCGCAGAAATGTAGGGCTGCCGTCATTCACACAGCACAAATCATGGTCAGCAGCAAAGGAGGCAAGGCGCCTGCCTTTGGAGTCAATTTTAGTGCTTCCCCATAGCTGGTGATGCGCGTTGAAGTCACCTGTGATAATCCAGGGGCCATTGTTCATCAGTAATATTTTCTTTAGTCGTTCGCCGTCAAAGTGACCCGCTGGGGATATGTAGGCTCCAATTAGTGTAAATGACACATTCTTCTTTTGGACATTTAGGCAGACATATTGGTTGTCGTCATGAGGCTCTATCGCGTTTGCGACGTATGTTAAGTCCGTGCGGATGTAGATGATCACCTTCGTGCTCGCACCGCATGTGGACGAGACGAAAGATTCATAACCGGACAGTCTGAGTGGAGTTGACGTATTTGGTTCGCAAATAACCAGTATGGGGAAGCGATGTGTAAAAATGAATTGGCGAAAGTCTGATATACGGGTCCTTAGACCCCTGGCATTCCATTGAAAGATCGACGCACTTTTGAGTTCAGTGCGGAAGGGGACTGTTGGTCGAGCCATGATGCTTAAACGATGCTAGCAAGCACTGGATTTAGTGCATCCAGTATTTGCAGAGCGCTTCGAGCTGCTGGTGTTTGCAGCTTGTTCAGTATAATGCGCATTGTATTAATTAGCGATTGCAGCATATCAGCCACTTGCCTGTCTTGGTCGCACAAATCGCCGGCAGTAGACGTCTGGAGTTGTCCAGCGAAAGTTTGCTGTGTTTCTGTAGGTGAATGTTGTCGTTTCGGTAGAGCCGGCCAAGATTCGGCAGATGTGGTCTTCTCAGTAGACTGGCTCTTCGCGGTCCTTTCCACATTGTCTGGCCTAGGTGGTGGAATAGGAGGTGGTGTTGTAGGAAGTGGCATGCGCCTTCCTTGAGGAGACTTCCTTGAGGAGCGCCGGCGACGTGAACGTCGCTTCCTGATTTTATCGGCGGCTTCGCGATGAGATGAATGATCTCTCGCCATCTCTTTCAAGATCGCCATTTCCTTCTTAATATGTGGGCATGCCTTCGATGAAGCTTCATGTGATCCTCCGCAGTTTGCACACTTCACTACAGTCGCGCCACATTTATCTGCAGCGTGGGGCTCACCGCAGCGGGGGCATGCTGCCTGATTTTCGCAGACGCTGCTCACGTGTCCCAGTTTCATGCATTTGCGGCACTGAAGAGGTTTCGCAATGAAAGGCCGCACTGCATGTCTGAAGTGGCCCACCTTAACATGCGAGGGTATATATTTGCCCTTGAATGCTATTTTCACGCAGCGTGAACTGCCTAGCCGCTTAACATCAACGATGACCTCATCATTGGCTGGCTTGATAAGAATCGGCAAGTCGTTGTTAAGGATGGCGACGTCTACGTCGTAGATAACGCCAGTGACTACGTCAGATCCCAGAGGGATGTAAGAGCGCACCTGAATGCCATCGAGGTCCGTTACGCTGCGTAGAGTGGTCAAAGCAGCCGCATGCTGGACATCAACCGCCAGAAGATTTTTTCGGGTGTTCACTCGAATGTCCGATATTTCATTTGGTATCAGGGCTTCCAGTGACATCGACACAGATTGCCTGTTAAGTAGCTTCATGTTGACGTTGGGAAGCAGGGGCACGAATATGATGGTATTGGCGTCCGGCCTCTGCGTCTGTCTCACTGTTTGCGTGCTTGACGATGAGGACGTCCTGGTGTTCCTTCTCTTCGCTCTGCGGCTCTGCACAAGCTGGAAGTCGTCATCGGAAGTGTCCTCACTGCTGAGAGAGTAGACATGGGTGTCCTCGCTGTCGGTGTCGCTCTGCTGACCGATCCGCTTCCTGGAGGCGGCCGCCACTGACGCCGCCGTCGCCGGCAGACGTACGGGGTCGTCCACTTCCATTACGACCGAGCAGGGAGCGACGACCAGCGGATGAACTTAGGTTTTCACAGAAATAAACCGGAGCTAGAAAGAACAGCTCTGTATCAAAAGACACTTCGTCGTCTTCCGGAATGGCTAAACATTAGGACGTTCTATACAGTCTTTGCAATCTGTAAGTCATGCAGCTGATCAAGCCGTAAAATTCTGAACAGTGAAAAAAGAAGGCTTGCTTCATGCGGTGTAAGTAGAATGTGTCATTATCTTAACTGCACGTTTTTTTAATACTCTTATGGGATCAATATGCGTTTTATAAGTGCATCCCCAAGTTTCAGTGCAGTATAATAAGTGATTATGAAGTAAGACAAAATGCACAATGCGCAATATATTGATTTCAATATAGTTGTACCAAGGCATATAAAATCCAGATGCTATTTTGGAACAAACAGCACTGACGTGTTCGTGCCAGTGCATATTCTTATCAAGAACCACTCCAAGGAATTAGTTTGTTCCTGAACGCAGTGTCCGGATTATGGCCTGACTGGGAAGCGGTGAGCTAGAACGTATGAGCGCGAGCGTTTCTCCGGCGCCCATAGGTATGGCCACAGCTTGGCTATACAGAATTTCCCACAATAATTACTAGACGGAATTCTGGCAGTGTGATTGTTCAGCCGCCATGGGAATGGTGGGTACTACGCGGATTCGTCTGAGCTTCTTGCTTGTGGCTTCAGACTTTCTTGCGACTTCATTTATTACACTTCATCTGCCTCCATTGCCCTAAATTTCAGAACAATCAGTACTTTTTTTATGTGCAGAAGACTCTGCGAACGCAGGCCATACCGACTAAATGCAGCGGTTCAGCCTGTCGAGGTGGCCAAATCAAACCGCACCAAGCGTCTCAACGCACTGGCTTTCCTGCGAGAAATTCATTAAGGGCGTTCTACGGCTTTTCTCGGTTCATGCCTCCATGGCGTAATATTGGGCTTCTGTGCTAGAGGTACAGAGGTTGAATCCCGCCATTCGGCAATTATAATAATGTTTCATTAATTATTTATTCTGCAGCACTTTGTTGAAAGTTACGAGTTTACAAAGTGACGAAGCCGTTTGAAGCCAGAAGGACGAAGTTTAGGAAAATTCATGCACTTCCCGTAATTCCCAGGCTGGCGCAACCGCTCCAATTGCATCTCCTGTACATGCTAGCGCCAGAGTTCCTCTAGTAATTATTCTATGAAACTCTATGCTCGAATGGACGCACGGAGCTAAAGTGAACACTGATACAGGCGCGCGTCTGTTGTCATTCAAAATGCCGCACCTTTTTCGTGGCTTCACTATTGGGTGGTGTCAGCATGTTTCAATGAAACTGCAAATCAACAAGTCGAACACGCAAACTGCAGCAGCGCTTCCTGGCCAGCGTTGGTCCCATTTACCCTAAGAGAGAGAGAGAGAGAGAGTTAAATAGATAGAGGCAGTAGAAAGGGGAAGAACAGGGAGGTTAAGCAGAAGGGAAGATCCGGTTTGCTACCCTACGCTGGGAAGAGAGGGGAGGGGGAGGTAAAGTGATAGCAAAACAGAGATAACGAAACAAAGTAGCATAGACATACAATCACAGTCGGTCACTGTCACCGCATACCGTCACCGCAAGCACAGTAGCACTTGCAGCAATTAAACATCTGCTAAGGCTACAGCAGCTTGTCCAATTCTGTTTCCTTTAAAAACTACAACAGTGCTCTCTTCGCCCCTGCACTCAACGCATTAGAAAAAATATACGGGGTGTTTCACGTAACTTGAGTCAAACGTTTAAAACATGTAAATACAATGCGCTGGACCGAACCAAGTTAATCTTGTTTACTGTCGCTTGCAAATATATTCTTTTTCATATCGCCTAACTACATGATTTATCTTAACTAATTAATGACGCTACTTCTCAGTTACTATAATTAGATAAACACTGTCAATGAGAAAATTGTCGAGCAACATGAAAAACTCCCCTTACATCTTTCTGTTGCTCAATACAAGCTACATAAAAGTGTTTTTCCCGGCGTGAAAAAAGCCCTCGAATACACGCGAAACTGCCGCGCGACTGGCCGCTCGAGGCACTTTGCGCGCATTCGGGGGCTTCTGTCACGCTCAGAAAAACACTTTTATAAAGCAAGTATTGAGCAACAGAAAGATGTAACGGGAGTTTTTCATGTTGCTCGACAACTTTCTCATTGACAGTGTTTATCCAATCATAATCACTGACAAGTTAACTAATTATTCAAAACTAATAATCTAATTAGGTGGAATGCGAAAAATAATTTCAGTATCTCCAAGTGACAACAAACAACATTACCTTGGTTCTGTCCAGCTGTGTAGCATCTGCATATTTTTAAATTTTGGCTCAAGTTAAGTGAAACACCCTGTACATACATACACGGTTTCTGGCATCAGAATGCCAAAGGCTCCTCTGAAATGTAGGAGCGCGCACATTATTTCAA
This sequence comes from Dermacentor albipictus, assembly GCF_038994185.2. NCBI lineage: Eukaryota > Metazoa > Arthropoda > Arachnida > Ixodida > Ixodidae > Dermacentor > Dermacentor albipictus. The sequence goes on along the minus strand of NC_091823.1, from coordinate 76,304,462 downwards.
GACAGAATTTTAGCACGATCTTCCTTTTTTGCATCTATTCTCTTAATCATATGGCGTTAATATACATTTATACATTAAAGCCAATAATATTGATACTACCAAGAGTAACACTCGAAAAATATTCATGATGACATGTAGGTCATTCTAGCGCAAGGACCATATGCAGGGTGTCTCAGTGAACACTTTCAAACATTTTTAAAGGTTCTGTATGGAAACTAGCACCATGTTATGAGGTGGTCTACCTGAAGAGGTGCACATTACTTGCACAAGAAATTGAAATGCGCAATCGCCTAATTAAGGAAATTCAATAATTCAGTTTTCAACTAATTACCTTATGGCCCATATTGCAATTTACAAATTCTAGCCGTGGAGTTCGCAAGGTGAATCCACCTGGAACGAATTCTCAAGATGACACTAGTTTCGAGATATTAATTCCGGAACTCTGCAGAGAAATGCATTGGTATTCAAGTTACCTTATTAGGAAAACGTCGTTTTATGCATTGAAGCACGAAAGTAACCGGAACGCCAATGCATTTCTCCGCAAAGTTCGGGAATTAATATCCCAAAACTAGTGTCATCATGAGAATTCGTTCCAGGTGGATTCACCTTGCGAACTCCACGGCTAGAATTTGTAAATTGCAATATGGACCATAAGGCAATTAGCTTAAAACGTAATTATTTATTTTCCTTAATTAGTCCATTGTGCATACGAAATTTCTCGCAAGTAATATCCACCTCTTCGAGTAAACCAACTCTTCGAGCCATCTGCCCCAGGCAATTAACCTTTGAAAATTTTTGAAAGTGTTCGCCTAAACACATGCTGTATGGCCAGATAGTGTCAGGACTAATCCATGAACTTATTGCGGTAGTATAAATAGCTCTGTGTAAAATGACTACGTAAAACACAGGCACACGTTTATGAAGCCGCGCTAATGTAATAATGTGTAATGTCACGTTAAAAGTGCGGGAAGATCAGTTCGTAGATCTGTAAAGGATTGGGGAAATTGACATGTCTGCACGTTCGAAGTACCTACATTAAAAGAAAGGGATGGCTTTCACTTCTTTTGAACTCAGCCTAAATTGCATACATGACGTACAGAGCTCAAAAGACAATGAAGCCAACTAAAGCAAAATAGTTCAGCACTGAATAGACCTAAAATTACTTACGAAAAAATTTACAGGCTGATCAACCTTCAGGCGGGTTCGCCTCGCTAATAGCCGTCACAGATAGTCATGAAGGTAAGTATAGGAAGTGAGTAATGTTGTGTGCTTTCGAGGGAGAAAACTATTATTAATAAACTGTCGCTTGAAAATTCGCCCCTCGTTTCAGCCTGCACACTAATGCCGCAGTATGTCATGCAACGGATGTTCATGATCCTTACTTTCCGTGTTTGCCCTCGGCATTACACGCTGCGGAGAGCGTGCACCTCCGAACGCAGGCCGAAAGCTGATCAGAACACCGCGACGGCCTATTCACGTCGCCCGACGCGAGGCCTATGATGTATACACTATGCTACGCCACACAGAGTCCGTTTGTTTACCGAGACGTTAATTCTTTCACCTTGTCGAGTGGATGACGGCGCGCTGCTCGAGACAGTAATCCCGAAGAACTAAGCTTCACGCTTGTGCTCTAATCTTCGCGTCGCGTGACGTTGGGCGGGGCGCAGCCGGGTTAATCCTTCCCTGGATTAGTGGAGGAGCCGGTGGAGGCAGCGCCCGTGCAATAGCGCCAGAGAAACAGAAAACGCGCATTGGACGGTGGCCTGGTAGAGCCCTAATGCTTCTCCACATATGGCGACTGCACCGTGACGTCATTTTTTTTTTCCGAACGACTGCTTAACCTTTCTCTCTGCTGAGCACGAGGTCACGGGCTCGCGTCCCGTCAGGGACGACGAACTTCTGACGCCGGGGGGGGGGGGGGGATTCAGAATGCGAATACGCTCGTGTAGCGTCCTTTCCTTGATTAATGTCGACCCGAGACGGTACAAGTTAATCCGGGTCCCGTTCATGTATACTATCTGGCGTCTCTCATAAACCACTGTGTAGCTTTGAGGCACTAGACCCGGCAGTTGAGTGTTTCAGCCTTTCGTTTTCTTAGCCCTAGACTAAATAATTGAGCTCAATGAATAAAGACACAAGCTGTATACAGTTGCATAACCGACGTCGAATAAGGTCAAACTGATATTTGGGATATAATTGTGTGCATATGGGCAAACGTCAGGGCGTTTCCGTTGTATTCTTTTTGTCTTTTCGAGCTCACCTACGCCTACACGGTCCCGTTGAATATAAGTGCACACTCAGAGGAAACGCTGCCATTTAAAATGCGGCACGTTTTACAGTGCCAACTCCATTGAGGGTGAAAGAATAAATACAAAAATGCAACCGATTTAAAGCCCCATTGCACCTCGAGCTCCTCAAATGCACTGACAATCGCTCGCTTCACAATTTGCTTTATAAAACAGGGGGCAGACTTGTTTCATTATGCGATGACACTGAGCTACGAATGTTTATTGGCCATTTCATAAGCACATTTGGGGTGAAGAGGGAGGGCTAACCCAGTATTCAATTTATGTGCGCACAAGTTAACGATACCCTTAACTCCTAATAAAACTGATAAGGTACCGCGGTTGGAGAATAGAATCCATTTAGATAGATGAGAAGCCGGTGCAGAACAACTGCGCATTGAATCATTGACAGGGCGTTAATCTTCGCTGAAAGGTGAAATGCCACTGCACAGCTAGCTGCGGCCTGGCAGTCCATAGCGCTAATAATTATGTTACGTTTAGGTTGCAACACTTTAATATTGTTAATAAATTGATAATAACTTGGAAACCTATTTTTTCGCTGGTGTTTACAGGGTACTCTTTAGTGAAAAATCCCTCCCAAAGATTCCGGCAGAACCCATCTCACAACAAACGTCTACACTTAATGGTAATAGCATTAAAGCAATGTAGCGACACTCCGCACTGCCACCGAAGACGCACGGAGTGGTCAGTCTCACTGCCAACCTCAATGCCAAGTGAAAGCACGGCACAGTGCTTTTCACTTGGCGGGAGAAGTATATCCCTGGCAACTATGCTGGGGCCCAGGCCCCACGTTGGGCGCCAATGTGGCAACGGCGCAGCCCCGACGTCCAAGCGAGCAGGCCCAAGTCCTGGCCAGCCGCGCCCAAGAGCGTCGAGCCGCGCCACTTCTCGCGCTTTCGTCATCGTCTTCTTTCACCATGTTCGACATGCCGGCACTCCCATAATATGCAGTGTTACCGCTGTTGGTAAGAAGGACGTACGTTTAGTAGGCATACCGTCACACCTTGTCATTCGTGTAGCAACGTTAGTGGCGTGAATATCCCATGACATATTACTGCGGAAATGCGCATCAAGAGTTTTAGCCAAATTGACGACTTTCATGGCACGCTGACCCAGTACGGAAGGAGGAGGATGTGGTAGCAAACATAGGGACTGATTTTCTGGGCTCGAAAAAATAATAGTTTCTGTTTTGTGGCAGTGGGCCCTCCACATGTATACAGTTGGTCAAGCGCTGTTTCAATAATTGACTGGAGTGAATGAGAGTTTTCGTTGGACTAGCACACTAGCGTTCTTGCTTAGCTGCTGTGTGCATGGGCTGGCCTAAGCGGGGCAGATGGTAAACGACAAGTTAACGTTATCTAATACTTCACTGGGTGCCACAGTTCCCCAACGGCTACGGTTTTCCATCGGCCTCATCTCTTGCACCACATAGGTACGACGCCTGCAACGTTACCGGCGCCGCTCTTCATCACTCTAGCGTCGTGATATGCCTGGTACCTGCCAGAGCGCCGTTCCTTCTTCGCAACAGCAATTTCATTGCGTTCCCGCTGAACTGATCTTGAACCGCACCGGAACGCAGACAAAATTTTACAGAAATTCAGACATCTCGATGACGCAGCGTACAAATGAGCTGTCCTGTTTACTTTTCTGTAAAATTTTGTTTCTGTTCAGGTGCGCTTCAAGATGGATTCAGCATGAACATTTACTAACTAGGCCGGGTCGCCACCTTCTTGCCTCCCGTGCTGAGTCACGTGGACACGCTGCACCAGCTTCTACTTAGAACACCGTCTCAAGAGCAGAAGCGTCACGCTATAGCGTACGTTGCGCTATACCAGTCAATGCTTCGCCCTTTGGTCAAAACTGCAATTTATTTTCTTGTTCTAACATGATGATGATCCTGCTTACTACAAGTAGTGAAAAATTTCTGAAACTGACACATGTCTTCTCGTTTCCGACGAGCACTTCATTGGAGGCATGAATGAACGCATGATGCATGCTAACCAGAGAAGACGCAGACGCAATTATCACCTGATCAACATGCAGAATCGTTGATTTAAAAAAAACGTTATGGGGTTTTACGTGCCAAAACCCCTTTCTGATTATGAGGCACGCCGTAGTGGGGGACTCCCGAAATTTCGCCCACCTAGAGTTCTTTAACCTGCACCTAAATCTAAGTACCACGAATGTTTTCGCATTTCGCCCCCATCGAAATGCGGCCGCGGTTGCCGCAATTCGATCCCGCGACCTCCATGCTTAGCAGCCCAACACCATAACCAGTAAGCAATCACGGCGCGTCACTATTTTTGATCGAAATCGAATGTAAATATTTGTCGATTGAACAGGCTCACAAAATTAAAAACTAATTTTCTAATCTGTTACCATGGTACCCCAAGGCTCGTTTCTAAAACCAATCCCGTGTGCATTTTCTTTAGCTTTTCATAAATGTATCAAAAGAATGAGCTACCCTCTCCCCTTTTACAGCGTAGCTCTTAGGCGCCCGTTCGTGCGACGAGCGGCGGCCGCGGCGGCGTAACCGACTCAACGAGTATAGCGAATGATGAAAGCGAACGCGGAGCGCAGCTGGAGATGAAAGACGGGAAAAGAAAACCAGAGAGAAGGGTGCAGCGGAACCGTGAGGTGGAAAGCGGAGGAGGGTATGGCGAAAGCGCGAGAAGAAAAGCGCAGTGCAGCGACGATAGCTACGAGATGGCGCCAGAGTAGCGCGCGTCGTCTGGTAGGTCTGTCGGTGGCGGCTGGCTCTCGTGATCTCCAGTTAGCGATTCAGTCGCGCCACACTTTGCTCCGTTTTCGAACGTGCCGCACGAGAAAGAGCATGCGTGCCAGCCAATTTATCGCGAAATGAAAGCACGTAGATGTGCGCTCAAATATCGCATTAGAGAGTATCGTAATTGTCGGTGAAGTTTTTATATATTTTTATATATATATATGCTATTATTATTTCTCCCTCTTAGTCGCTTGGTACGTGGCTCCACTCAGCCTACGTACAATATACGTAAATACATAGTTAGAGCGAGAACTAATGAGGGAAGACAATCCTCGCGTGATCCTAGGGAAATATTCTAGTGAAGGTCCAATGCTCTCGATCATCAAAAATAAATTTGATGTGACAAATATGCGGAACGTCAAGAACAAACAAGCAATAGAGCAAGAAAAAGCGAAGTCAGACATTTAATTAAGTTTAGGGGTTTCACCTGCCACACCCCGATCTGATTAAGAAACACGCCCGTAGTAAGAGGTGGGAAGGGGGTGGGGGGAGTCTCCAGACTTATTTGGAATCCCTAGACTTTTTTAACCGGCGCCCATTGCACAGTACACGGGCGTTCTTGAATTCCGCCTTCATCGAAATGAGGCCGCCAGGTTCTCAATCTCAGCAGTGCAACGCCATAGCTACAAGACTACCATGGTGGGTCAAAAACACAAAGAAAAGAAATGGCGATTGAACAAAATATTTCATCCCTCAGGCATGACCAGCCATACTGAAAGCATAGCCAGAACACCTCGCATCAGCAACTCACTCACGTACAGTCACATTGCGCGTTACCAGAGCAGTCATTATATGCACAGTCGAAATTCAGAAAACAATAAGGTACATGAGCTTGCACACAGCGAAAGCTAACGTACATAAAACATGCATATGTCCGAATTCTTAAAATATAGATTGTCTTTTTCTTTTTTTAGTTTTCAGAAGCACTTTTCTTTTCGAATACTCCTTTGGACTGCGTTAGCCACCTGCTTGCGCGCAGATTTCTCAGATCAGTATGTCGTCTACATTGCTCGTTTTGCAGTGGCGCTGTTATAAGCGAGGTTCTGGCGGTATTTGTGCGTAAGCAAAAAAGGTGGCGGCCACCCCATACCTAAAAGACCTAAGGCATAAAACAAAGGCATATCGCCGGGTATGCCCCAGTTGCGTTTAATCGCGAGAAGTGTCAAAACGTATTGTAATAAAAAATATATCGCAGTAAAAAAGTAGAACATTAACAGACACTGGTTACTATGAATTGCGGTTTGACGTAACGGGCTCTATAGGCAAACCAGGTAACCTTATCTCAGTTTCCTTCCACCCGTGCGATGGGCAGACCGCGTGCGGTGACGACTGCGGAAGCGCAGCACGCCTACGAAGAACTCCATCGTGAGCAGATGCAGGAATGTGCGCGGGGACGGCAGGCGGCACGTAATACGGGAGAAGATCGTGCCGCAAACGCCAAGCGTATGCATCTTTGGTTGGAACACCCCTACCGACTCCACTCCCATCGTAATTGTGGGTTATTTCGACGTAGACGTAGTGTCTCGGCCAGACGGAAAGTGGTTCGTGGCGTTTCTCTTGGAAAGGCTCGGCATTCAATGTTACACAAACATCAGTGTGCCCACGACGCGTCATGGGTGGTGCATAGACCTCAAGTTGGCCACGAACTTTTCCAGTGTCGCCACAGAACCACTGGCCGTATATCATAGCGATCATGAAGCGATAGTCATCTTGGTGACCAAATAACAAATCTAAAAAAGCAAAGAAGGTTAAATATGAAAAAGCACTGAGCGCGCAATTTAATAAAACAAAAAAATCGTAACATAATGAAATTTATTGTGCGATATGTCTTTTATTTTCAATCAACACATTTACCAGCATAATTACAGCTCCGACGGGCACCCACCTTCACAGAATGGGATGACTCTGAATTTTCACTTAACTATCGGGTTGCTTCCAGATTAAACTACATGCTTACCTACTTATTGCCATAATGCATACAGGCGCCTTCGCTTATCAGTATTCGCCGTAAAGTTAGCTCATATTTACTTCGCACCGCATGTGTAAGGCTTTCCCAGAACTGGTGTTCTTGTTTGCGTCCTTCTTGTTTCATGTGCAGAGTAAAAGACAAGACTTTTTACCCTGTTTGCTGAATGTTCAGAATACTTGTTTACTTCTCTCGGCGTCGCCGCAGTCAATTTTCTATTTGCGTGTGCCTCCTCTCAGGACTTCCAGTCGAATTCCACACTGCGCTAGAGTATATCCAAGGCACTGTCGCGTCAAGAAGATTTCAAGAAGTTCCTGGAATTCTTCTCGCTCCGCATCACACCTACTTTCCTTTTTTTTCCGCGCTGACGTTGATGCAATCTCGTGTTTAAGTCACTTCATTTCTCTTACTTTCTTTCTGCTTCCATGTAATCTTAGCTACGGCTCGTTCGCCTTACTGCCGCTCGCGATCTCCGCACGCTTGCAGTGGTCGTTTGTTTTCGGGGCGAAAGCAGTTGCACTTTCCTCCTCGTTTTGTACATTCGCTGCTTTCTCCGGCAGCCAAGTGCCCGATAGTGGACAGCTTCTCACAGCCGCGCAGTAACTTTTTATGGTCTCACCTTTTATAACGCCCAGGCGAAGGTGTGTGCGCCTTGCAGACTCGGAAAGTGCGGAACAGAAGTGCTTTCACCGGACGACGCAGCGTTAGATGGCACAGCACTCTGCCACGCGGCCTTGGGATCCACTGCATGGAGGGCGTGGCGTAAAGCTGTTTCATCGCGGACCGCGATATTGCGGTCCACGAAGTTTTGCGGAGACGTATGACACCCACCTAAGGAATCTTTAGTGCCGACGAGAGCTAGAGAGAGAGCGGGGAAGAAAGGAAAGCCTAAACTGCGGTGCCATTTAGCTTATGGCTGTCTCCAACTGGTCTTATCCCGTCGTCTTCTTTTCTGTATAGGGACTCAGAGCAACACCGAGTTCTGTTCATATCAGTGACTGGGCAAGTTTACAAGAAGATAGCCGACTGTGTTTCTCACTACAGGATGCCTCCGACGCCACTTTAGCTCTGAGAACGTATGCCACTTGGAATTGCACCAAACGGTTGCGTGCAGTATATTTGGCGGAGCTTTCGCTTAGATCTACCATTCTGTCACGTCACCTCGCAACATCCCGCAGATTAGAACTTGCTAAGTGCTTCCGGCGAACACTTTAGGGATACAGAGATCGGTAATGTCTGTATAGCGAATGCGCCATGTTGCACCTTATCTTCGCTGTCATCCGGCATTTGGGATTTAGGCAAACACCCACGAACCACGCATAATCGGCCCCGCGGAATAACCTCCCTGGCTGTGACAATGCAAAACTCGGACGTCACAATCGTCTCATTTCGTAAAGCATACTAGCCAAACTAACCTGTAAGTATAGTTTAGGTACTAACGCAAAGTATATCGAGCTCGCGAATAAACACATTTGAAGTGAATGAGGAAGAGCAGGTGAGATAATCTCCAGAACGCAAGTATCGGTATTGATAAGACAATGCATCCTTAATTTTTGAAGACACTGTCTCAGTTGCTTATTTCTCACGGGTTTGGCCTATCTGGAATCTGATATCTTCTAACCACGTTAAGAAGAAAAAAGACGGTCTTTTCGCGCTTTAAAAACGTCGTAGCGAGTCACAAAAGTTATCGAAATGTAGGTCTCAAGAAGGCGAGAAGCGCTAATTAGTCATGTAGTAGGTAACATTACCAGTAGCGCGCAAATAGCGTCAATTTAGTAAAAAAAATGAGCCCCAATGCCTCACAAACTGCACTATTACGGGATCGACCAACGCCTCGGGTTGTGACAAAAGATATGAAAGGTCAGCCAAGTGTCGACGCTAAAGAAAGGAAGGTCCACGCAACTGCGCGTGAAATACGATCGAATGAGATACGAAATGAGTGAATAAGGGAAACGGAAAAAGAAATGCACATAAATAACCAGCACTAAATAATTGAATAATTCTATCCATCATTATAGTGTACTAGAATGAGGGAGTTGGTCCAGCAGACGCCGTGGAAGCGCCGATGGGGTTTCGAAAAATCGTGGAGTTTCATACAATTGGTAGGGAGAACTGTGGCACTAGTGTCTTTAAGCAGGGCAGTTTCAGCCAACATGAAAATGTTGGGTAGTACGTGGATTTGTCTAAACTTCATCCTTCTGGCTTGATATGGCATCGTGACTCTGCGAAGTGATCATGTTAAAGAGAATACTGTGTTATAAATAATGAATAAGCGCTAATAAAATTGTCCGACTCAACATTCCAACACGGTTTCTCTAGTACAAAAACATCATATTGAAAACATTACGCTACGAGCGCATGGACACGCGGAACCACTGCAGTTAGCAGCGATTATGCGTGCTTGCCAGGTCTTATTACTCTCTGCATTAAAAGGAAGTGTAAATTGCTTCGAAACTTAGGCCAATATAGGCCCAGATAAAGGGTCATAAACGAAGTCACAAGAACGTCTGAAGCATCTAGCAAGAAGATGAGACAAATCCATGTACTACCCATCATTCCCACGATGGTCGAACGATTGCAGCGCCCCAGTTCCCTCTAGTAGTTAGTGTAAGAAAGTCTATGCAAAAAAAAAAAGAAACTGTCGCAGTTTTGCTCGAAAGGCGAAGCATCGATTGCCATAGCATATAGTAAACAGCGCTACAATGTAAGGATAGTAGGTTATCTGTCCGTATAAACTTGTAAACGTTCCCTTGTTGTCAGCGCGCACAAGCAAACATGAACGCATCACACTCGATGACTGCGGACACTCGCTGTACGTATTTCGTATTTCAGGCGGAGCAATCGCCGGCCTTGATCGCCAGGCTAAACCCGCCTGTTGCTACAATTCACCACCACCAGACTCGCTGTGAAATGGCTGGCGTGAGGAAGCGTGGCAGTAGCTGTGAGCGAAGTCACCTTTGTGCTGTATATCGCTTCAACGCAAAATGAGCGGCGAGAACACGGCATGCGCAAAGGTATGAGCCGCCGGCGTACCTAGACTGTGCACTTAGCGCAGATCGCCGGGCAACCGTGCATGCACAGTTGCTCCGCTCCCACTCCCCTCGGTGTCGCGAGCACGACGGCAGATGACGCGCTTTCTCCCCGCTTTCCTCCCTCGCCCACGTAAGATTTAGCCGCGTTCGTCGGCTCCCTTCACACGCTTTCACTCGCACATACAGAATACAGCGCGCAGCGACAGTGTTATCGCCCTTGGACTTCATCTGGAACATAACGGCGACGGCGACGGCATAAATGCACCTGGAGTGTCCGTTAATTTCTATTGCAATAATAACGCTGATATTACTGCGGGGCCGCTGTCACCTTATCCTGAAGCTCCGGCTGTTTCTGCTGTGCCCACTAGCTCCAGCGTGCTGGCGGGACGAGTCGCTGTCGTTTGCTCGACACACCGTTGTTCTTGCTCCGCTTGCACTATTTCTGTCGCTCTTTCTCTATTTTTTCTCTGCAACACGTCGGTGTGGAACGCAGTCACCTTTTTCCGCCACCATGAAACAAAACTATATACACCAGTGTGAAACGCCCGTATAAGTTCCCTGCAGCTGCGGTGGGGTTCCCGACCCCCTCATTCACGTGAAGGTGATGGCGGCCCCACCTATGTTTTGATCAAAAATGCCTCAGAGGGAAGCCCACGCTGGACCCACTCCCTCTATCTAGTACACTCTACCATCATGTACGTTTACCTTGTCTTCTTCAACGTCGACACTTAGTCGAAACTTTTCTTTAGTTTTTTTTACACCCTCGTCGGGTGAAGGCTTCGCTTGCTCAAACCTATAAAGTTTATGCATCATCATTATCCGACATTTTGTATGCGTACCCATGCATGCGTCCCATTATTCACGTCTGGCGCAACAAGATCCCTAAATGTTCATTCTTTCAGAAAGAGTAGCATGAAAAGCGACTCGTTGAATATGCGGCAGTGCACCTTTATAGATTTTCAATATTGTAAATCAATAATTTTCATTCTTTTCTTCGTCCTTTCCACTATTTTCTTTTCTTTTTTTATATTCTCCCTCTTTTGTTCTTCGTTTTTTTTATAGCATAATCATAGTAGCTACGCGTCGACAATGTGCCTCTGACGATAACTGTCTGAGAAGTCACAACAGGGCGCAGGAAAGTGTACGTGTTGCTGCGACAAATTATTGGATATTTACGATGCTGTAAGCAGCGCCACGCGATTTTCTTCGCGATTACGCACTAAACGCGAACTTTCTGACTTAGGACAGCATAAATATGTTATCTGGCGTGTGAGCCGATGAGTCTAGGACTTATAAATATCTAATGGGCAGGGCTTCCTCAAGCCTGTTTGTCTTTCTTCTATATAGGCTGCTCCAAATACAAATACGTTTCCGGTAGTATTATTACGCCGCAAAGGGACTTGTATGTATAATAGTGTGTGCAGAAATCATACATAAAATTTATTATTAGCGAGTGACCGCGGTAAAAAAAAAAACGTCTGCATCGTCAAAACAGTTTTGGCCATTTGCTAACATGCGTAACATAAGGGGTACAACAAGTTCGAAAGGAAGCAGACCAGAGCATCGCCTATGCAATCAGCGACGGAGAATTACTGCCTAATGGTCGACTGGATTCAACGGGCTGCATCAATATCTCAACCGAATGCCGCCGTGGAAAACAGATTGAAGCAGTTCACGTAAGAAACGTCTGCCGAGCTGGGCACCCATTTGCATACGCATCGGGAAAACTTCAGTCGAATAAGCAATTACAGCCTAATTACTTATGCTGCCGGGGATATAATACAGCCTCCGAATGTAAATCGAGTTTCGGGCGCGGCAGTAACACCGAATCTTCGAACCTCCACGGCGACTGTATTTTCCGATTTGTGACGCACGAAGCTTGATCACTGCCTTCGCATTTGTTCTGTCTCGTTTTGCCGCTCTTGACATTTTACGCATACACTGAGCCTCCCTTAGCATCCTCTCAATTCCTGGTTGCGGTGTAGTGCGCGTAATGTCTCGTTTTTTCCTTCCAAGACAGCAATTGCTGGCGTGCCAAATAAAAAAAAAATTAAGGGCAGTGATTCTACTTTACGACTTCGATTGCTCCAGAACATATTTGTACTTTGTACTGCCGTGAACACCATTGTATCCTTCGTTGGACGCAAATATTAAAGCGGCTTGAACAGTTCTAGGGTGTCGACATCCATTCCAGCCTAACTAGTGTGCGATATCTCCAACGTGCTCAATTTCTTGTCAGCAAATGTCTCCGTCTGCATTTGCAGTCTAACAGCCAGTATCCTATGTCTGGCTTTCTTAATGACACGTAAGAACCTGAGGGGGCACATTTATCTGCAGCGAACATGGCAAAGATCACCTGTCTCTCCCGGCAAGTCTACCACAATCTGTTGAGCACGAACGTCTGAAGCTTTTCTTCTATAAGTTCGATTTGCCATTGGCCCACCGCTTTCACTAAACTAAGGTCTCACATCCCGATTTACTGGCATGCGTTCTTATGAACAGCTGCGGTGTAATAATTATTTCGTGAATACCAGCCCAGCTTCGTATCTTCCAGCATGGTGCCTCAAGCAGAAGCTTCCATGCATGTTAATCTTGCCGGGTCGACAAGCCGCATGAATGGACCTTAAAATGCATGCTTTGTTTCAGCGGCTGGCACCTGGCGAGCCCTAGTCAAAAGTTAAATCTGTAGAAACAGCGACGGGACTAGAAAGGGAAGTGCGTTGTTTCGATAGCGATTAACTTTACTAATTTACATAGTTCTGTTATTCAGGTACACATGCTGCAGGTAGCAGTGCTGCCAGAGCCAGTAGGGTACATCAGCAAAAAAAAAATAGGTGTGAGAAACGTTTTTCAAATCAATTAGCTTAAACTGTACTGAAGATACGGTGGGAAGATTCTTGTGGCTAATAACACGACCAGCATGTGCCACGTCTTCTCATCCATTCATTCTGAGTAATCGCCAAATCACAGATATTCTCAATCAGGGAGATAATTATTTATTTATTTATTTATTTATACAATACTGCAGGCCCAAATGAGGGCCCAAGCAGGAGGGGCAGAATACATAAATATTTGCATATGCACGTGCTTATATATACATACAGACATGAAAAGAAAATACAAAAGCAATGCAACATATGTAAATATTATAAGAAAACAAAAAATGAAAGCGACGACTAATAAGATTAAGAGAAGGTACACTGAAGGAAGGCAACTTGACAAACATTAGAACTGTATCACACGCATATGTGAGCACTGGCAACCACTATCGAGACAGGGGAAAAAAAAAGTACCAGAAGCTGAACGAGCGCTCATTGCAAAATACTGTATAGAATAAGGATGATGTGGAAAGTATTATACAATATTCACGTTTAAAAAAAAAAGAAGAAAACAGTAACAAGGTTTGCCCATATGGCAATACCCCCAGTATCAAAGACACAAGCGGTCAATAGAATCTGTGTTTATCAATTGTGATAATGGCAGGCTGTTCCAATCTGTTACAGTGCGAGGGAAGAATGAAAACTTGAAAAGGTTAGTTCGGGTGTTATAAGGCGTCAAAGAATCAGCGTGACGATGCCGTGTTCGGCGCGCTGTAAGTGGTTGAACATAAGCCTGCGGCTGGAGGGACAAACAGTTGTTTTTAAGCAAGAAAAGAAATTTCAGTCGTTGTATTTTCCTGCGTAGTTGTAGCGTTTGGATATTATGTTGAATCATTAGGCTAGTAGGAGAGTCACTCAGTCTATATTTAGAAAAAATAAACCTGACAGCTTTACGTTGGACCATCTCTAAAGTGTTAATGTTAATTTTCTTATAGGGATCCCACACAATGCATGCATATTCCAGTTTCGGTCGGATGAGTGAAGTGTAAGCCAGTAATCTAGTACTAGAGGGAGCGTGCTTTAGTTTGTGCCTGAGAAGACAAAGTTTCCTGAAAGACGAGCTACATACGTTAGAAATGTGCCTATTCCAGCTGAGGTCACTGGTTATTGTGATTCCAAGATAGTTATATTCGCTGACCTTGGTTAGTGGTTCCGTGCCGAGGTTATAGACAAACGACATTTTATTAATTTTTTTTGTTATGGACATATAAACAGTTTTTTCTCTGTTCAATTCCATACCCCACCGACTGCACCAGGAAAGAATGTTTTGAAGGTCAGAGTTAAGCATTAATTGATCATCGTGGCAAGTAACCTCGTTAAACAACACACAATCGTCAGCAAACAGTCTAACTTGAACGGGATGAGAAATTTCGTTAGTGATGTCGTTTATGTAAATTAGAAATAGTAAAGGTCCTAGCACGCTACCTTGAGGTACTCCAGAGGTTACTGAAAGTTCGTTAGAAGAGTAAGTATCAATTGAAACGAACTGCTTGCGATTAGATAGATAAGCCGCCACCCAGTTAATAATATAGGCTGGAAGATCTATTGACTGTAATTTTTCTATAAGTTTATTGTGAGGTACAAGGTCAAACGCTTTCTTAAAGTCTAAAAATATTACGTCAATTTGGCTTGACTTGTCAAGAGCACTTGCGAAGTTGTGAATAATTGTGGTTAATTGTGTCACAGTAGAAAAACCCTTCCGGAAACCATGCTGATGAGGAGACAGTACGTTGTTGTCATTTAGGAATTTGGTTATTTCATTAGCTATAATATGCTCGATTAACTTGCAACATGATGAAGTTAATGAGATAGGACGATAACTAGTTACTAGGGTTCTGTCACCTTTTTTCGGTATGGGAACGACACGTGCAGTAAGCCAGTCTGTAGGAAGATTAGCCGTAGATAACGAGGAACGGAAGATAACAACAAGAAAAGGGGCTAGCGCTTGAGCATATCTGCGCAGAAAAGCGTTCGGTATGTTGTCTGGTCCTGGAGATGATTTAGCTTTGAGGTTCAGCAGCATCGACACTACACCCGGTTGCGATACAATATCAGAGGTCGAGTTGCATGACATGCGGTTAACGTTTATACCACCATCAAAATTGGAAAAAACACTCTGAAAATAATTATTGAAGTGATCCGCGATGCGTTGTTTTTCGACAACCACATGGCCCTCGTGAACAATTTGATTAATTGGCTTGGTTTTTGAGCTTAGAAAAGCCCAAAATTTTTGGGGTGCCGTTTGAATGAAATTTGGCAATGTATGGTGAAAATACCAGCGCTTAGCTAGCCGCACTTCTTGGTTTAGCTTATTTTGGATTTCATGAATTGAAGCACGTGAGGCACATCGTCGTCTTAAGCGCTTAACTTTTCTTTTAAGGTGCAAGATCTTTCTCGTTATCCAGGGAGTAGTCTTGGAAGTTTTTTTAGTTCTATTAGGAATAAAGTTGCTAAGGCAGTGGGCGATAATTTCTTTAAATTTATCCCAAAGCACAGTAGTATTGTTACTGTGAAAGTTATCAAAGCATTGCTCAATAATAAAAGTCAAGACTCTCTATACGCATTTTTCAGCATCGTTGAATTGATGTCTGTGTTGAGCGAGCAAAGCAAACGTCGCCTTGTGTAGGTGCCATTTCGTTTGAATTAGTTTGTCATCTCGGTCCTACAGGACATGACACTCTCTCAAAATTTATAATCAAAATTGCGAATGCCCCATTCTTTGAGGCTGCCTTAATAGTCTCTGTACAGAAGCCGGCTGCAGCTGCGAGCCTACTGTCGTTATTTCTACCAGTAAGCCTTGTTAACTGCATCAGCAAGGGAGTGGTAAAATGGTTCAGCAGCGACTTCAGTGGTGGCTGGAAATAGGCGGATGATTTCCAGCACAAACATCCGGCTTTCGTCTGCAACAAATAGTGATGTGCTGAATGTTTGTTCTCGTCGCTCTCATCACATATGGGGGGCGGGGGGGCGGGAGGAGCGCGAAAGGAAGAAAGTTCTTTGCCTATTCACAACCGCAACTTTTTTTTTACAACCATTGTCCTTTTGACGCCATGAGCTACACGCATGTTTTGCATGATCATTATACTAAAGCCTTGACACGAAAGGTTATTCGCTCCATTGGCTTCCTGTTTTTCTCTTTCAGCCTGGTACTTCCATGAAGACGACTACTGGCCAATATACAGGTAGTGAACTGAACCAGAGTGGGTCACAGAGAACGTCTTTAATTACTTTAAGCCCCTTACGTAGTTATATTCAAGCTACTGCGTTTGTTGGCTACGTCAGCTCATAATTTAATTTCTGCAGGCAAGTGAGATCTGTCTTTGGTCATCCAGCTCACAGTATATTTAAACACTAAAGTTTCTTCCAAAAGACGTTGATATCGTGCTCTGTTTTAAAGCGAAGCTAGATAAGTCAAAGCACATGGGTAAGGCCACCGCATCTTCGATGCCGAGGCGCTGGTTAAAGTGCTGCCAGCCCCAGGATTCGCATTTTCTTTCTTGAAGAAAACGGTCCGCAAGGCTCAAGAAAGTTTGTAACGGGTACCGCTTGCCACTGCAGTTTCGTGTGGCCTTCTTTACATAGGCATGGAGATGGGCATGCATTTCAAATGCCCGGATCCTAGTTTGTATTGGTATTGTTGCACTCACGTTGGAAGGGAGACTTCAGTCCATGGCCTTCTCTAATTCAAGCCACTTAACTACAAGGCAGAAAATCCTGAGTGCTTTCTAATACTTGAGCTACAGTTCATACATGACGTAATTAATAACACCGGTGTACTGATCAACATCAGTGTGGTCTCCGTCTACTACGCGTCGCTAAGCAAGGTGAAACACCTAAAGCATATTTTCAAGACACGACCAATCTTCGAAGGCACAGACGCGGACTTCACAGCTATTCCCCGATTCATCACCACAGCCCGCTAGCTGCAGTAAAGTTGTTAGTATCAACACAATATGCTAGCAAACAAAAAATGCATCCTTTGTATCCGCATGGGAAGCCCTACCTGCTTTCCTGCTTTCCTGCTTTCTGATGTTCCTCAGCCTCCCTACCACCAAAATTACTTCGACAGGACACACACGCCTTAATGAATCTGTATGTTTGTACCCTTACACATAACCTTGCACGGGTGGAGGAAATACCTCTCCAGAGACTTCTGGATTATGTGGCATATACACCTCTGGTCACCTGGGCCTGGGATGAGGCCTTACGTTCAAGGTGTTCAAGGTGCATTGCTACAGCGATCACTGCGGGATTTAGCCACCTGCTGGGGCTATGCCAAAGAACGAGGACTGCACCGGACTGGAGTCTAAGGGTTGCCAACTTGAGGGATGCTCGAATTTACACTTGTATCACTTATAGATAAGTGACACTTGTAGTGACACTTGTGATTAGAGACACTTACAGTCAATTGATTTTGACTTGTACATAATATATTCTGTAAGGCCCTGCTATTTTTCGATACGGAAGAAACTTTCCACGGGGGCAGGCTCTGCACCCTCTGATAATCCGCCCGCCAACATGTACTGATCAAGAAGTACATGTATGGCTCTTTTACAGGATCGTTTGCACGTATATGTTTGCGTTGATAGAGCATTAAAGATTTGTTTTGTCTAAAGAATTTGCAGGGCTTGCTTCCTACTGAAGAGCAGGTTTTAATGAAGAGAAAGGAGCAGAGGTCGGCCTGTAGAACGTGTCTTTAACCTGCTACTTCTCACTGGGGCAAGGGGAAGTGAGAAATACAGGGAAAATTGGGTGGCAGGTGATTATGTTATGGTACAATGAGCTACTATATACACGTTGTCCAATACGTGGATGCGTGTTGTAGACACAATACACGCAAGAGTATTGTGTGTATCCGAGAAAGTACAGGCGCACTGTAGCTGAGGTAGCCAACAGAATGTTCCTGGTAGAGCTGCAGAAGAGGTGACTTGGATGGCCCCACGATTTTCCAGACATATATCGAATGATTTGAGTAAAGCTATCGAGCTTTTTCTTATTGCAGAGATGTGCTTCGACAAAGATAAGTCATGGTCGATGATGGCTGCGAGAAACTTGTAGTGGGTCACCGAAGGTATAACCTTCCCATCAATCATAATTGATGCTTCTGAAGAGGCGCCACGATGCTTCAATTGTGTCCGTGTACGCGAGTGACGTGTTTTCCGTGGCACACACATCAGACTCCTGTTTCTGTGTGCAAGAGTGATGTGTTGGTGGTGTCAACTTGTTTTAATCTGACCGTCCATATTCCCTAGTTTCCGAATTACATGATGAATTACAGCGCATCTATTCTTAATTCTTATTGACTTCACGCTAGGATGTTTATGCATATTCAACACTATACAGCATAGGTGCGGCTGGTGCCTTATACAGGCATTAGTATGATCTTATGCGTATAATAAAAAGAAACACCGACACAACATCCAACAAACAGAGTTTCTCAGAAAAAAATGCGTGCGGTGGCAACATTCATATGGGGACGGATTACCAGCGAAGCTGTTTAATATGCATACATGGACTGCATACATTATTAAATCATACATTTTCAGAGAGATAGCTCTACTACTCCAGGTACAAACCCAGAAAACATCTGGGTACGTAAATCTGACTTTCAAGCTCAGCCAAGGTCAAATTGAGACTTAGCCTACCCCTGTACCGGCGGTTGCTGCGTACGTCGCATGGCCGCCATATCTTCAAAGCGATCTGCGATGTGTACAAAGTGCGCCGAGTGCTGGCAGAATCGTATGCGCTGTGCTTTCGACGCTCAGTTTGCGTTGAAGCGAGACGCAGCGTGGAGGTTAATTCGCTCGCTGTTGCTGCTGCGCCGAGCAGCGTGTGTGTGTTGTCTTGCGGTGCAAGTAGACGCGGTAGTTGCTGACGGCGCAGAGCATCGTCTGTGTCCTTTCCCAAAGCAAGTGAAGCCGTGCTATAGCTCGACAAACTTCGTTTAACCACGCTCTACCAACGCAATTTTTTTTTTCTTACGGCAGCACGCTACGCCGACACAAGCGCCGCCGTGGTCACCGCACCTCCCCATCCATATGCCGCAACCGCTGCTGTAGCCGCGCCGGCATCTCACGACGCGCGTGACGTCATAACCACCGAATCGCAGGCAACGTGCAACAGGCGCGTCGCTACACTCTTTCCGCCTCTCATTATTCGTAAAACACGATTTAAAACAAATAAAGTACATGGAGGACAACTTGCTACACTAAGTGCACTTTCTGAGATATACAGGATGTGCCACATCATTTGAGCCGAACATTAAAATACGCATATGCCACTTAGACAGAAACAAAGTAATGTTGTTTGCCGTCGCTTGCAGATGCTCAGATAATTTTTTTCATTCCGCGTAATTAGATAATTAGGCTTTAACAATTAATAAACGTCTCAAATATTATAAGTAGATGAAAAGTGTCAATTAGGAAATTGTGGAGCAACATGAAAAACTCCCAGCTTTCTCTTGATCGATACGTTCTAAAGTCTTTTTGCGAACGTGAAACAAGCTCGCAAATACACGCAAAGTCCCCGAGCAGCCAGTCACGCGGAAATATTCCGCGTATTTGTGGACTTCTTTCGCGCTAGGGAAAACACTTTTATGTAGCACGTATTGAGCAACAGAAAGCTGTATCGGAGGTTCGCTTTGTTGCTCTACAGTTTTCTCACGGACACTTTTCATCTAATTCAAATACTTGAAAAGTTGATTAATTAAATAAGGATAATGATGTAATTAGGCGGAATCCAAAAATATATCACAGTATCTCTAAGCGACGGCTAACAATGTTACCTTAGTCTTGCGAAGCTACGTGGCATTGGCATATATTTAAAATCTTGGTGCATGACAGTTGACATCCTGTATAATTTCCTCCGGTTCTGCAGGATACATGCCCATTAGACTCAGTTCCGGTAAACTGTGGTAAAGAGATTGTGTTGGCTGGAGAGTTCAACTCACATCATATTTGTGTGGAAAGCGCATATGGGACTGGGCAACAACTAATTTTTTTTCTGTGAAAATAGGATTTGGTTACATTTCTTCGAGGACAGTTTCGATCTTTGCTGGAGCTTACATTTCCAGGTCGAGGTATTTCCATTTTCTCGTGGGAAACGGTGGCCGTTGGGAAAAACAGGGATCATGTTCTAATGGTGTGTACAGTGATGCAGTCCACCGTAGAGGTGCGAATGTGTTCTGGCATGGATTACCATAGATTTGACAGTTATACATGGAATGCTGATGATGCCTGCTCAATCTTAGACATGTCGCGCAAAAAATCTGAATTCTAGATAAAGGCATGCAAATACTCTACTTCTAAAAATTAATGGAATGACGACTGCTCGCGAAACTACAAGTGACGTAAAGCTGAGTAGAAACAACTCACGCACAACCAGTTTCCGAGAAACTGGAACAAATATAAATTTATTCCTGAAACATTTAAAAGAACGGTATATAAGGCAAAACGTGATTACAATGTCAGTCATTTTTAATGTATGTTAACGTCAAATAATGAGCGTATACTGTTTCAATTTTTAAGCTCGCAAAAACTTATTCCTCGCCCATTGGACCTGGAGTCAACAGTCTTAACCATACGTGAAAAAACTGACTTTCTAGATGTAATTGCGAGGTTTCTGGAGACTCGATTCAGGACCTGTTTACCCTCCTCTCCTCAGAGACAGGGTACAATAGAAGATTTCGAAGAATCTCTTTCTCAGCATTGTCCTACGTTGTTTCATGATTAGCAGCTGCAGCCTCAAGTCCCAATGGGCTCACTTCTAAGATGCTTAAAATTTAGTTTGAAGTCACTCCTAACCTTTTTTTAGATATCGTAATTTATTCTATACAATAGGCATGGATCCCTCCTGCGTGGAGAATCACGGAAGTGTTTCCAATGCTTAAAAATCATGGCAAAGGGTATGTGCTAGACAATATTCGGCCTATTTCTGTAACGTTAAATTTCGTAAAATTAATAGAAAGATTATTACACGCATGTAAAATTAAATTGATTATCATAAGAGAGTTATTGAGCCCCTGCCGAATTATATCTAGGTCAGAGATGTCAATCTGGTGCGCACACGTAGAGCTAAAGAGCCGAATTCACTTGGCTCGTTACTAAAAACAATGTTTAGCTCCAGCTACACTAGACATTTCTAAAGTATACGATAGTTTGGAATACCCTATATTAATTGAGAGGATGCAGGATACTGGATTACCTGAATACTTCGTAATGTGGACTACTGAGTTCTTACAGAGCAGGGAGTTTTACTGTGCACAAAGTGAAAGTTAATGGATAAAATTCAGACAAATGCGCGGGCTTCCCCAAGGCGCTGTTTTACCTCCACTGTTATTTAATATCTTACTCTGCTCCATTCCTTATCATCAGAATGTAAATACGTACATTTTTTTGCTTCGGCAAGTGATATTCAGTCACTGTATGAGTGCTTACAGGAATGCTTCTGCAAGCTAGAAGCATAGCTGAACAGTATCCACTTGTCCCTTAATCTAAATAAGAGCGCTGCTCTTGTCTTTCCCCTACAAGACCCAGTTAATACGAGTACATCCCTTTCATACCGCTATTCCACTATTTCACAAGTAGAAAAGAAGTCACGTACCTTGGAAATATTTATGATGGAAATTTTAACTGGCGTTAACATTTTGAACATGTAACTCCAGAAAGATTCCCGTGCAATGGGGGTATCGCAAAGGATAAGCAATAATTGATGGGGCGTGCGCAGATACACACTGATAATGATAATGATTTACCACATGTATATCCAATGTATACTAGAGTTTGGTTGTTATTCTCCGGCTCCCCTGCTTAGAAGCTGCCTCCACTAATTTTGCTGGAACTGGAAGCGCTCCGATTATGTCTGGGGCTACCAAGAGAGAGAGAATGATAAATGAAAGGCAGGGAAATCAACTCGAACTGAGCCCGGTTGGCTCCTCTACACTGGGGGAAGGGAAAGTAGAGGGAAAGATAAAGAGAAAGGAAAGTCCACTGTGGATATGGCTGACGGGGTAACATTTTTCTATTCTAAATCGACTGACGGTCACACAGTCCGGATCACAGACTGTCGCTCAATCCGGATGCGTTCAAATATCGCAGCAGCGCTTTTGTGCTCTTTTGTAGCTGCGATATGCGAGTCCATCGTCCCAAGGTCTTGCTCAAGGTGAGCAGTTTTCTATCTGACTGGTTTAGAGCTGTGCAGAGGTCATGTCTTTCACTTTCAAAAGATGGGCACAAACACCATAGATTTTCTATAACTCCTCGACAACGCAGGCATTGCACTCGGCGCTATCACCCAATCCAGTCAAACAGGTATATGTATTGCTGAATGCGACGCCCAAGCATAAGCTGTACAGCATTGTTTTCTCACTTCGCGCAAGCCCAGTTAACATCCGCAGTTGCATAGGCGGGTGAATGCTGGGTGAATTCAGGTGTCTGCCACTTCTCCAATGTCATACGGTGGGGATACCAAAGTTTGTAGGAAACGCCGTGCTCTCAAATGAATCACGACTTCAATCCCTAAAAATGAGATTTCAAATACTCACCGTTCAAACGTTCATAAGGCTCATCGAATCTCTACTAAGAAGATCCCTGTCGATCTTTATCAATAAAGCAGCTCAATTTTTTTTTAGTCTCATGGCCTTGTTTTAGTATGCCACAGGGTATTATAACACAATCGTTATTGAGTCCGTTAAATGTACTTATAAATGTTGTAATCACGGTAAGCGGTATCTCAAATACATTGGTATTTACTTATGATGACATATACCCCAAAATTCAAAGCAGCTTCCTTGGCATATTCCTTACGGCCTACTCCAGGATCACTTGAATGAGCTCCACAAAAACGTAATTATAGCAATGGATGCTTCGCAGTGTGATGAAAGGCTGGTGTACGCATTTTTTAACATTGTATTAGAATTCTTTTGTGCGGCTCCCAGACTTCACTCCAATATTCCTGACAGAATACCTAGCTGTTGTCCTAGCATAGCGTAAGCTACAACTTTCCAAGACAACCGCCGTGGTTACCACTCTTTATTATTGTGCAGATCTTTTACTGCTCCCGGTGAGTCGCATATAGTGAGAACTTTACACGTACCCACAGGCTCCAACTCATTTGCGAAGTTTACGATTGGTATCGATACCTGTACGCAGAGCTACATTTGTGAATGAAGCGGCAGACAGTTTGGCCAAGGCTTCCATTACAAGCCATGTGTTTACCTTCTTCCAACGACGAGTTTCATCACGTCTGTCAGGCTTAGAAGATTGACCTTTTTGGCGTCAGAATCAAATCAAACCTTCTTCACGGAACCGCACCACTTACTTTGGAATTCTCCCACCACAGAAGAAATAACACTGCCAACCTTCTCAAAAATCAAGGGTGCGGCTTATACACGGATAATTTTGAAATATATTTTGGGGTGTGACTACGTATCCGGACTGTGTGACCTCTCTTTTACGAAGCTCTGGATGCAGAGCAGATAATTTTGCAAAACAAGACAGACAGAAGTGGCATTTACGATACTGAGATGTCGAGTTTCCGCCCTAAATTTATGCATTCACCGATATGGTGTGGAAATTTCCCCTTTGCGCCATTATGGCAACACATCCGAAACAATCGAAAGTTACATATTGGACTGCCGGCGTTTCTCCTCCCTGATAGAAAGGATATTGCAAATTAGGATGCGACTTCCTTGCCTGCCAATAAACTTTCCATGCAGGTGTCTTTCAGACCTTCTGTACTTGGACACTCGCACAGGGATCTATGTATTGTCATAGAGAAATTCATTGTTTAATCTAACCGATTTCATTGTTAATCGTATTAATCATTTCATTCTTCCCTGAGTGCCTCATTTATAAATATATATGTATACTTTCTTTATTTTTCTGTACTCTATTAGTCTGACTTTTTACTCAGTCGTCTGGAATTTACTCTCTTTAACTAATTTATCAAAATTACGGATTTCTAAATTTATTCGTTTCGCACGTATACACAATCTGCTCGACTTTTGGCCAATCGCCGTGAGTGGGTATGTGCTAAAGACTTTGACGTCATCATTATCATAGTCATTATCATCATCATCATTATAATCATCAAGCCCACTCCTAATCATTCCAGTTTACCTAATTAAAGTGACCAGCCCTGTTTTCACAGTTCCTGCTGTTTGTGCCTCGCGAAAATACAAAGACGCCATTCATTATAAAAGCGGATGGCCCTGCAGTGAAAACAAAGTGGAAAAAGTGGCACCAGCAGTTGAAAAACTGGTTGGTCCTACGCGTGAAAATTTCTGTGGAACGACTAAACCTATCAAAGTGACAAAATACGGTTCTTGTCGAGTGACTAGTGAGACATTGTCGAATAGGCCGCTTTCTTACCGCGCACACCTCAAAGAGAATAGACTGGTATCGACTGTTAACATTGTTGCTTTAATGATAATGACCGCGCTGATGGCTACACTGTTCAAAAACATACATCTGAGCAACCTACAGCCACTTAGCCCTTCTACAGAGCTCGGACTCCGTGGTAAAAAAAAAAGAAGGCCAGAGGAAATGAATAAAAGTGCCGTTGGTCCGACGCTTATTGAAACTGACAGCTGAGGACTGGATTCCGTGCTTCCTGCCCCGTATTCGCAACCACACGATCCTTGGTTTCCTGTTCTTCTGTCTTTCTCTTTCTTTTTTTCGCATTTCACGCTCTCCTTGTTCATACGAACAGTGCTTTGTACGTTTGGGTGTGCTCAAGGCAAGAAACGCAGAAGCATGGCTAGAGCCTGGCTTTTCTGCTCTTGGCTGTCCTTACACTTCTGGACTAAACTCGCAGTATCTCGGTAGCAAGAAAACGCAGTCCCAGACCCTGACTTTTCAGCCGCGATTACTTTTAGTCGAAAGCCTGACCAAAATAAAGACTTCTGCTGTGAGGACAGAATGGTGGACGGCAGAAAAGGCGCAAGAAACTATCGGCTACACTTGGAACTTTGTTTTGGCTTTATTCTGTTTATCCCAGCGGCATCAGCGAGAGGAAGCGATTCGAAAGGACAGGTCGCTCCGCCGTAGTACTCAGACTGCCAGAAACGGTGTCTTTTGCGCCAGAAAGCATGCACTCGCTCTTCAAGAGGGAAGTGCTGCTTGCAGCTTTGATATTTTTCTTAATAATATTGCTTCCTTCTTTGCTATACGAAAGCATTCCGTCAGAAAGCTGTTTTCCTTACTACGTTTCTCCTTGTTTCTTGACGAAATTGCAGGTGTTCTCGTTATGTCTTGTTTTTTTTTACATTTCTTTACCATTCAATAAGTTAAACAAATGTCAAAACACTTCGCATATAACGAAGCATGCCAGTGGCACGATAAGAATTCGGGGAGTAAGCTGTGTACGAGTAAAACACTAGCGACACGTCACAGGCTGCAACTTGTGATGTAATAAAAAAAATGTAATTCTGCAATGCGGTAGAACTTTTCCAGGTGCATTTTTATATTCAGGTAGACTTCTTCACATGTCCTATGCTTGTAACTTGGCTCATCACATCTTATTCAATTTTCAGCGCGTTGGAACGTTAAGTCGTTCAGGCAGCTGCGCCTAAGAGGTTGCGCATCTATGTTTACTTGTCTCTATCTTGCGCTTACGCGTCGGCATTTATACGTTCTCGGGCGTTTCTGTCGCAATATCAGCTTCACCAATACAGCGTACAGCATTTCGTGCTGCAGCTCTTGCACATAGATGATCTTGGACAAATTGTGTAAGGCAGCCCTCGCACATAAATGGACCTGAACTGAGCGTGGCAAAATAAAAAGGGGACACAAAAATGATGTGAGGGCGCTGTTAGAACAACCTTTACTGGGCTCCAGAGATCGGCGCTGGCCCAGTATAGCACATGATGATTACGTTCACACACAAGTGATGACGATGCAAACCATAAATATGATAATAGTTTTAATAAAGAGATAATCCAGAAACGCATTGAAAATTCACACAATATTCGTTTGTTTTGCAGATTACTTGCACCAACAATCCCGACCCAATATGGAAGGCTGTTTCGCTGAGGCTGTTTCGCCCCCCACACACACACAAACAACCGCTATCGTCTCGCTACAATCCGGCACACCTTCATATAGGGAGAGGAAGCAGTTGCAGGTTGCTTTGCTAAGGCGATGCCAGCACTGTGGTTCCTGGCCTCTCTCTTCTGCAGGCTGACGCATGAGTTCACTGCAACAACGTAATCGCTCCATGTATCCGATATACGTAGACCAGCGGAACTTGTTTGAGGAGCTGGCGTTCTATTCTGAACTTTGCTGAATTCCACGGCATTGTAAAATCCTGTCATAGCAGCATTTTGAGCCCATCAGAACTATTGCAATTTACGAATAGTAGCCGCTGAGTTTGGAAGACGTATCCACTTGGAATGAATCTCCAGAATGACATCAGTTTCGAGACATTATTTCCCAAAGTATGGGACGAAGCACGTGGGCGTTCCAGTTACATTTGTGCTTGGATACATAAAAGAGGGTTTTGTTTAAGAGATAAGTGGAACAACAGTGCATTTTTGCGGCTAGTTCGATGGCTTATATTTCCAAACTTGTGTCATTCTGGGAAATCGTTCCAAGTGATTACGCCGTGCAAACTCACCGGCTACAATCGGTAAATTCTAATATGTGCCATGAAGTAATTCCTTAATTAAGAAGGTAATTAGCGAACTTGTTTAATTAGCTTATCATGATTTGTTTGTTTTCATGCAAGCTGTGCCTGCCTCTGAATAGCCCAGCTCAAGGACTACAATTATGTTATCAGCTACAGGCGATGTTTTAAAATTCCGCGAAAGCTAAAGATGATCACTCCGTCAACTTCAGCATGTTAAAGTTCCCCACCAAATTAACGTTTTGGATGGTAGCCATTTTGGAACATCGTAAGAAAAAATATCGCAGCTTCGTCATAAGGGCGAAATAATGAATGCGATGGCAACCTGTTGAAATATTACACGAAGCGTAAGACTCGGAGTTGTAGAGTTGTAGTGGCAGTATGAATTGAAGCAAAGGTAAGCTAAGTAAAAACGAGATGTTGTGCTAGGGATACTCTGTTTGAAACCTGCCATCGGACAATCTCATTTATGCTTAATAATTAAAGCTAACGTCTTCCTTGGTGACCTTACCATCACTTTTCCGTATCGGGTATGTTTCAAACTTCTTTCCTGGGCCTATACCCGAGTTAATGCACCTCCGCACCAATAAAGTTACGTCATGTTTGGGTTTGAGCTCTGCTTTTGTTTCGCACTTTTAATATTTTATTCCGAGAATATTTAAGATAAAAGGCATGCGCTGTCAGCATCTAGTTTCAAGACGTTTGTTTGTGGGGTGCCATTCCAAAAATCCTGATGAATAATGCTGTCAAGAATGTAAGACCTGGTATGAGCAACGTTAGTAACAGAATGGTGCGTCTATATAACCCGCATATAGCGCATGTCATAAAGCATGGAATGGCTTATAGCATACATATACCTAAGCATAAACGGAATCTCACGGTGACGCCAACGCCAACTGCAAATATTTGCTTCAAGTGTCCATACAATTGCTGTCCTAATAAAAGATATAAGCGCATTCACGACGCCGTATTACTGTCATTATCCTAGTTATTACGTAATGTTGTTTTTGTGCAATATGCTCGATATCAGTTGGGACCAATCGTTCGCGGCAATGTAAGCCGGCATTTCTGAAGAAAGCCCCAAGAACCTGAGGGAGGGGAAAATGCTATCGATTACATGGCTGGTAATTAAACGCCTCCGGGACGGGTTCCTAATAGCAAAAAAAGATAATAAAAAGAAAACGCAAGAATAGCAAATGCCGCATGTAGGGAACCTCCACGTGACGCCGACAGAAAGGCTGGCTGAGAGCAAAAATACGCCAAATGAGCAACAGTCTGCGCAGTCTGGGGCAATACCAATCGTAACACGGCGGGACGATTTGTCTTCGTAATGGGACACCTCTCGAAAGGACGCAACTTGTCCGTGCCCAATGTTTTGGTTGCCGGCGCTTTTACTTTTTAATTTCTTTGCGCATATACGGTGTATATATATATATATATATATATATATATATATATATATATATATATATATATATATATATATATATATATATATATATATATATATATATATATATATATATATATATATATATATATATATATATATATATAACTCCCTTCTTTTTATTTTCAACAGCTGTTATGGCGCTTCACTGAGTGCCTTGTAGCGTCTGCTGTTACTTTTTTTCTTCACCATACCCGAACAACGTGTTGAAATGATGCCTTCAAGTCAGTCATGGCGAAGGGAGAAAAGGGAGCTAGGCCTAAGTATGGCTCACTATGCAATCTTCACATGCGAAGACTCTATAAGTCACACATGCAGTTTTCATTGTAGTCCACTCCACTGCATTGGCCAAAGGCGAGCTTCTCGCGGCTTTCATTCTAAATTTTGTCCCCGCTAAACCACACGCTTATACTCTGTCAAAAAAAAAAAAACAGTGGTCTTCCATCCACGCTGTAAGGGTGGTTGGACAGCGAAGCTGTACACGACAACTAGAATGATTACCCATTGCGCGGTAGCTTGAATTTGTTCACATGGCGACATTCACATGCACTTTAACTAATCATTAGCCTAAGTCGTTTCAACAAACTGCGACTAGGCTTGCAACACTACTTCGTGAACTTACAAACAGGGGACCAGAGAGAATATAAGTGCACTCGTCCGCCGGGTTGCTTAGTGGATATGTTGTTGAGCTGCTAGGCACGAGGTCGCGGGATCGAATACCGGCCATGGCGGCTGCACTTCGACGGGGGCGAAATGCGAAAACGCCCATGTAGTTAAATTTAGGTGCGCGTTAAAAAACTAACTCCAGGTGGTTCCAATTTCCGGACTCCCCCACTGCGGCGTGCCTCATAGTCAGATCGTGGTTTTGGCACGTAAAATCCCCTAATTTATTTGGAAGAAGTGCATTTAACCACACTTTCGCCGCGCCTTGTATGTACCGCTGGTCTTCAGTACTCCTCACTATACTTGGCCCTTCCCATAGCAATGTCACAACACAAATCAGTTGCTATGTGAATTCTGCTTTTACATATAAAAGCGTAGCTACGTCACTCGCCGCACCGCATGCTATCCGGTGCTATTGGAATTACAAGACTCGTGAACTATTGATGTGTTATGAACCATACTCTAACCAAGCCACTCTTCGTCCTCTTATACTGCGTTGACATACTGATATATACTGAGCTTCCGAGATCGGTACCTGTTACTCAGAGACCACCATCGATGGGACACAAATTAGGACACCAGCTATAACAATCGGGAATGACGGTTATAGTTTCGTATCGCAACAAATTTTATTAAAGAGCCTAATTTGGGCACTTTCGTCCTCTATAGTGATTAAACTTGGATGTAACAGCTTTGCCAAGCGATGCATCATTTAGGCTCCATCGCGAGAATAATCAGGCAATCAATAAAATGTGTCGACTAGACCTTTCGCATAGCGATAACCGTAATTAAGGAATGCATGATGCCACACCGACATCAATGATGTCATGATATAACGAATTCTCCCACCATTCGCATTTACATATTATTACCTGAACTATTTCTCTATACATCTTTTATGAAACAAGAATACCAATGAATGACAGAGGAAAGATCAGAAGTGTGCGGTCACGCAGAATGCATGTGAGTGCTTAGAGCAAACCGCGTCTATACAACAATTGAGTCAACCATGCGTAAAGGTTCCTTCGCTGCAGTTTCCGCTCTGTACAGCGAACAGAACCATTGCGCGTGGCTTCGATTCATCTTATCCTCGGCACGCCGCTGCTAATGACTTTGCGGAAAGTCACACTTCCGAAAGCGAAAGGCATTCCTGCGTACAACAAGGAGTCATTACTCATGTGCACACGTCGATAACAGGGAGAAATAGGGGCTGCGATGCTCCACAGCTGTATAATAATAGGTGTCCGGGGAAGGTGTTTACATTATTGATGTTAGGCGGCACGTAAACAGCGTAGGATGACAAATATCTCGACTGGCTTGCTTCAGTTCATGCACTTTAAGTGGGAGCCGTTAGTTTATGGCGAACCTGGTAATATCACGCAAGTTTGTGAGCATGAAACGGGGGTTGAAAGTTCTTTTTTCAACAATAAAA
Source organism: Dermacentor albipictus (assembly GCF_038994185.2). Classification (NCBI taxonomy): domain Eukaryota; kingdom Metazoa; phylum Arthropoda; class Arachnida; order Ixodida; family Ixodidae; genus Dermacentor; species Dermacentor albipictus. The sequence continues at coordinate 76,274,326 of NC_091823.1, read as the reverse complement.
GTAACTAGATAACAGCAAGAGTGGGGCAGACAGAGTGATTTTGCTTACCCGGGAGCGCGTCACTGCAGGCTTTATTTCTTTTCTGAAGATATGCCGCAAGACATACGCACTATAAACTCAAAAATACACCAAAGGAATGTAAGCAGCCCCGTTTGATGCACGTACTGCAGCAATGGGTCAGCGCATTTCTTGTCCATTCTCCAACGGGTAAATTCTTCTGGTTCTTCAGATTGCTTCCCTGAGCATTTTTTGCTTAATATTCTGAGTTCCAGGGCACAACCACAAAATTTAACATATATCCGCCGTAGGCACAGGTTCCGGGCTGCTATAGGACACCTCGAAGGGTTCTCACCTGCAGATCCCCAGGCACATGTTTGCAGCAAGTGTCAGGGCCACCCCAGCCCGAAGCCTCTGAAGACAAACTTCCTCTTCACTAGAAAGGTTGGGGGGAAGGAAGCAGACACTTACTTCAAGCCATAACAAACTGCGCACAATTTTCCCACAGTAGCCGTTTTCTAACCGTATACAAGAAATATTTAAGCCTAGATACAGATCGCGCTGAGAATGCGTGGATTTGTGCCCGAGCATGTTGTATACTGTAGTAGCGAGCACAGAAGTTATTTTTTTAGTAAACACCTTATGTATGTTTTTGTTTGTCCATTACAATAATTAAATTCACCGACTGATTCCACAGGCTGATCTCCTACATTATAGAATCTAATAAATGTTAATGAAAGTCTTGGTGCGCCGTGAGGTGGGGAGAGGGTAAACGGGATTGAATTTCCTAATACTCTTCGGCAAGATGGCGCGGCCAATCAGGTGCCAAAGGTATAGCAAGTACCCGGATAAGCGTTACCACGCAAAACGTGTTAGAGCAGAAGAACGCGCATAACACAAGGACGTGCGCACACACTGCCCCTTGTGCTTTGATGCGCGAATTTATATTCAAGTGTATTACTCATGGCGCGAATGCTGCTAAGCCTCTCTGGCAACTCCTTTTCTTCTCGTTCATTACGTAGCGAAACTATCGAATCCGGCAACATCGATGCCTTCAGGTAGCATGTGGGGTTTATTGACCAGTTGCCTTAACCCAAAGAGATCACGTAATCGTGACACCTGCTGCAGAAAGGATGTTCCACGTCCGCCGCCAAGGTATGCGAGTGCTGGCACTGGCTAACACTCTCAAGGTTAGTTGTAGTTAAGTACCCAAGAAAGTGGATGGGGAAACGGCGCCGCGGTAGCTCAATTGGTTAGAGCACCGCACACTCAATGCGAAGACGTGGGATCGTTCCTCCCCTGCGGCAAGTTGTTTTGAATGTTTGAAGTTTTCTTGAATGTTCAATTCAATATTCTCTTTACAACGACAGGTTTTCTGGCACACTGCATAAAAATATTTAATATTAATAAGCGGGAAACTGTAATACGCAACTGCATTGTCTTAGGCTGCTATTTCGGCGCATAAATGCGCTGGCCGAAGAAAAAAAAAGAGACGTGGAAAACATTCATTCGCTTCCTTTCTACGTGCCTTTCTCTCCCTGAAGCCACGCATCTGTACCCGCCTTATTAGCGTATCATCGCTATAGCTGAGCGTAGGAACGCAATCAAGGCCTTCCGGGAAATTAGGACACGCGGGTCGCAGGAAGCTTTTGACAAAGCCGTACGTACTCCTGGGAACAGCACGGGGTAGACCGAAGCAGTAGCGCGGGTTAGGGAAAGAGTTATGGCATGGGAGAGTAAGTGCGCCACTACAGCGGTGGTTGTTTGGAAACGCCTCGCTCCTTATCAGCTTGTAGCAGAAGGCGTGCACTCCCTGCGGAAAGTTTTAGGACAGCGGGAGAACTTGGCACCCACTACTTAAAAAGAAAAAGGGAAAGACAGCGCAACGGACACGTGTAATAGCGCTTTTGAAAAGAAGTGTATACGTCAGCCGCGTCACCCGCAGCGTAATTGGTTTACACCTGGGACGATGTGCGACAAGAAGAAATAAGCGGGACATGTAAACAGGGCCAAGGCGATGTGGAAAACGAGGCGCTCTGGTCTACGATGCTTGCATTCTAAGCAAAGCTACACCAAAAATCAATAGTGCGAGCTTTTAAGATTCATACCGAGCGTATACAAGAAAGCGGGGCAGGGTTATGCAGAAAAATCCAAAGCCAAAGAAAACTCAAATGTACCGCTTAGAAAGATACTGCCTGTACCTGTTGTTAAACTGTGTTTCTACTGTGAGAGGTGTCAACGCTGTTTGCTGGAATTGTACGGCCAATAACTCTTACTTCATTCAGTTGCGTAATACTTCGATATCGCAATGAATTCTTCAATTTTCGGGCGAAGCTGCGACTTCTTTCATTCGGATATCATTTACCAGCGATTTACCTTGTGATACAACGACAGGTGCAGAACTGATTGTTGGGCGAGTTGGTACGAATTCATAGTGAAATATTTGGCGCGCACAATTGACAAGGACACAGTGAAGCGCTTGTGCCTTGTCAATTGTTCGCGCTGAATATTTAATGTTACATTTATCGTTATAATATTTCGTTATATACTTTTCTCATTATCCCTCAAGAGAAAAGTATATAACAGCCGTGTTTTACCAGTACTGACGTGCGGGGCAGAAACATGGTGGCTTACGAAAAGGGTTCTGCTTAAATTGAGGACGGCGCAACGAGCTATGGAAAGAAGAATGATAGGTGTAACGTTAAGGGATAAGAAAAGAGCAGATTGGGTGAGGGAACAAACGCGAGTTAATGATATCTTAGTTGAAATCAAGAAAAAGAAATGGGCATGGGCAGGACATGTAATGAGGAGGGAAGATAACCGATGGTCATTAAGGTTTACGGACTGGATCCCAAGGGAAGGGAAGCGTAGCAGAGGGCGGCAGAAAGTTAGGGGGGCGGATGAGATTAAGAAGTTTGCAGGTACAACATGGCCACAATTAGCACATGACCGGGGTAGTTGGAGAAGTATGGGAGAGGCCTTTGCCCTGCAGTGGGCGTAACCAGGCTGATGATGATGATGATGAAATATTTCACTATAAATCAATGAACCCACCGTGGTTGCTCAGTGGCTATGGTGTTGGGCTCCTGAGCACGAGGTCGCGGGATCGAATCCCGGCCACGGCGGCCGCACTTCGATGGGGGCGAAATGTGAAAAGAACCATATACTTAGATCTAGGTGCACGTTAACGAACCCCAGGAGGTCGAAATTGCCGGAGTCCTCCACTACGGCGTGCCTCATAATGAGAAAATGGTTTTGGCACGTAAAACCCCATAATTTAATGTAATTTAATTTTTACTGAATCAATGACAGGTGCTTGGCGCGATCTCTGGTTCCTTACGCCATTGTTAACTTGCCGGAGTCAAATGAAACACTCCCTTGCAACCTCCTTAGAGAAAGTTAGGCTTCACTAACGTTCTCTCGCTATGTTTTACAGGTATCCTGTTCTCGCTCAGTCGTATTGCCCTTGTTTTATCTGCATTTTTTTCCTTTTACTTTTTCCCGCAGGAGTTCCCTGCGATAGTGCAATCTGACTCTCCGTTGAACGAATCAAGCCATTCGCTTCCCGTTCCAGGGAATAAATCAACTTGAGAAGTAGAGCACGAACAATGATCAGCACTTGCTTTTCGATCCCCTCGCTTCTTTTCCATCTTATCTACCATGTTCTTCTGTCTCGCGTTATTAAACTTTTCCCGACCTGTAAGGGCCGGATACAGCCATCAAGGGTCTTCTAAGAAAGCATAGACAAGCAGGAAAAACGGAGTGAAGACGGAACACGGTAGAGAGAAATTGGAAGGGAGGGCGGAATTTGACGCTTAGCCACGCTTCGCTGCTCTTAGAAGTACGGCTGCTGAAAGCATATCTCCCCTATTCGTCTTCGACGGAGTTCAGGCTCCCAGCTGAGAACATGCCCTTCATAAACCTCGCCTTCCCTCCTTTTGCGCTCCGTTTCTTTTTGCTATTTCCGGCTTTCTTAGTGAGCCAATTCGAAGTGTTCGATTGTACCCGTACGCATCCCCACTAAGGCGTTATCCACACATCTGACCTATTTCACCATCCTCCGTAAAACCGTCGTTCGCTTTAGCTATCCCGTAAACACGGTTTTCTCTCCTGATTTCTTTTTCTCATATCACCGTTAACCTTGCTATTTCTCCTTTGCGCGCTGCAGTGCGAAAAACAACTTCTCTCATTCGTGGCTACCGTTTCAGTTCTTTACAATTCGTCGCGGCAGTGTTAAAGGCACCGCTCAAAATCTGACGCGGTTATATAAATTAAGATACTTGCCGACTGAAAGCTGAGTGAAGGCGGATAACTTAAATAGATCACCCTCTGCCACTCACTTCAAGCCACGCATTTCTTATGTTCAGGTAGGGAGCATCGCTTGAATAATGGCTACCTGAAGTACGAGCAGTATAGCAAATGCAGTAAAGCCGCCCATTAGGCGCACGTTAAGGAACTCCGGGTTGTCATAATTAATCCGAAGTCCCCAACTGCTACCTGTCTCGTAATGAGATCGGGGTTTTGGCTCGTGGACACTCAGCATTTATTAATTTTATATATGTATTAGCTGCTTTCTCTTACAAAAAAACTATGTGTCATCACATATTCTCTGATGAAACAGAGATAGTTGTGAAGGCGTTAGATGTATGATTAGGCAGCTGTTCTTCGCAACTGTCTTTCCTTTGCCTTCAATACAATCTTTTCGGCTTTGAACTTAAATGAAATTACACTTTCACTTGGCAAATAGCAGCCGTATAAAGCAAATGAGCTGCGCACGTGATCATTCAGTAGTGTACGAAAAAGCGGCCTGTGGGAACAACGCTACGGGTTGGTGAAACTTTCCTAAGTACAGGCGAAACTAAAGAAACGCGGGAACACTCGCTAAACAACTTACGCTGCTATTTGCGATTTAGTCGCAGGATATTACTAAAAGTGTTCAATGCCCGCGGTCGTAATACTCCCAAGGCAGGCTCGATAATGTTTCCTTACTCGTCCGGCGCAATCGACACAGCATTGCTGCCGTGTTATCCTCCTGAGAAATTGAAGATGGCCCAAGGACGTAGTGGCTTTTTCAAGTCGGCTCTTATTACTGACTGGTATGCAGCCAACGGGAAAAAAATGGCATGGCAACCAAAGCCGACGCGAAAGAAAACATGGTCGGCGTACAATTTATATGCATTTGTACCTACTGAAATTCAATAACTAAATATGCTGCAATGTTGCACAATTGCATGATATTTTGCATTATTTTCGTTACTTCGTTCGTTAATTGTCAGACCTTACATTTTTTCCCGGACCCTCTGTTTATTTTGTCCATTGGAAGTTTTTCCATACGCATTTTTTTTTTCAGCGCGTGTACGTCGACGTTACCTTCTTTAGCGTCATCTTTGATTGACATGTTTTTCGTTTCATTATTATTATTATTATTATTATTATTATTATTATTATTGTTATTATTATTATTATTATTATTATTATTATTTCATTGACCAAGGAGGAGCTAGGTTAGTCTACCACCCCGGAGACAGTGTAGTCTGTGGGGCAATATGGTTAATTTTCCACAATATTGCAGCTAATTGCACCCTACACATACTCTGCGACTAAGTCTCGCTTTCTTGGATGCCATTTGGATGCCATTTTCTTGGATGCCACACTTGCGTGCCATTTTCGACGCTCTACTAGAGGCTTTCTGACCAAAAGGCCAGATGTAGATACCCAGATCCCACGTATAGGTCAAACTCGTTTAAACACGCCAAAGAAGACTTCTCGTTAAACCACTTTGTTTTGTGTTCTTGTTCTTGTTGTTTGTCCGTGTGTGTCGATAAAGTAACCCTCTTCTTGTGTTTAATGTGATTAAGAAGTGCTTTTATTTGCATAAACACAAAGATGAAGATGCAGCATCGTGTAATGGGTGGTGATATTATCGCTGCATCCTTGATTTTCGCATCATTTCATGGTATCTGAAACGCACTTCATAGCATTATTTTAATGGTATTCAACGACACAATGGCGCATATCAAATACATGTAAGTGTTCGCTCGAAAGCAGCCGACAAGGGCATGATTAAATCACTTTCGTGCACGCCTGAAATCACTCGCAAGGGTAACATGTTGCGTAATCGCTTCCTCGTTAATTTTGAGAAGTAGTTGAGACAATGTGCAATACGATATACAATGGGTCAACCATAAATGGTCACTCGATACATAGCGCATGTTGTACTAAAGGTACGCCAGCAAAATGCGGTGCTACATTCAGCGTGAACCGCTAGTATGGAACGGATCTGTTGCACCGGCTTGCCGACTTCGTGCTCCCGACTTCGGATTACTTTACCGTTTTCGTTTTGAAGTTATGGTATACATTAGTCAGGTTGGCGCTATACTGAAGAAAACACGAACCAGAGAAACGTGGATGGATGGATGCTATGAGTGTCCCCTTTCAAACGTGGCACCGGGTTCCGCCTCCTAGCTCTTGTTGAGCCTAAACCAAACGTCGGGTAGATATCTTCACATTCTAAGAAAACACGTGCCATCATTTCCCTACCTTTACCGCAACGAGCACATGCTCCATGATAGTAGTTTGCTGGGCCACTTGGTGTAGCGTATCGTAATTGTATGACCGGTTTAAGGGCATGGGTGAAGAGACTTCACAAGACTGACGCTCAGTGTCCTGTCAAGCCTTTCTTCTTCACCCCGGCCGTTAAACTGCTCATACCGTTATGATAAGCACATGCTTCTTTTTCTTTAATGTACGTCGCTTTATAGCTGCCCGATCTATGACATCTCCCTTCGAAAAGTAAAGAGCTTCCCTTTAAGTTATCATAAATTGTTTCTTTCATTTCGTTTTTTCCTCTTAGGTAGTCGCTGATAGCAGATTTCCATTGCCGCCACCCATAATATCGTCTCAGCCACCCTAACCTTCCTTATATGTTCTTTGTTGCCAGTTTGCTTACTATACGGATTACACACCTGCTGGTAAGCTTCCTAGTTCTTTTCCTCTTCTGTGAGGCAATGTTTTTTCGTGTACAAATACCTGAACACTCTCGCAATCCCATTTATTTTCTTTAAGTTCCTCAATCGTTCTTCAAAATCAATTTTAGTCTGAGCTTCCCTCACGTCAAATCTTGCCCAGCCTATATCATCCTGCACAGCTACATTTGTAATCTTCTCGCGAGCGTCCAGTGCGATGCGTCCCACTGACCTTTGGTAATCGAGTCCTGATTGTACCCCTGACTTCAAGCAAACAACCGCATTTCCAAATGTGAGTCCTGGAACCCTTATACCTTTCTACATACCATGGATTGCCTCGCACCTATTGCATCACCATAGAGCTCCATGTTTCAATATGGCGATGTTTTTTTTCCGCTTTGCTAATTATCATTACTTCGCGTGTTTCCACATATCTATTGCCTTCGTTTATTCATACACCAATGAATTTGTCTTCTTTTATGCAATGTGTTTCCTGACCCCGTATTAACACTGTCTCTTAACTGTTTGCTTTGAATACCATAAAACTTAATTTTTAACTTTAAATCCTAAGTTGTCACATTCGTGTCCACAGATATTAGCCAAATGTTGCAATTGCTTGTTAGGAAGCAATACAATGTCCTCGGCATAAAATGGGCCTGGAAGCTGATATGGATTCCTTCAAGCGCACTTTCCATCTTTACCATGTATTTCATTAACACCAGTTGGGTTAAGAGCCCCCCGTCTCCTTCCCTTGGTGATATCAGCTTTCTCCTCCCTTGTCATCCCTTTCCATTCAACGCAAACGGCATATTCTAGGTAAATCTTCCTCAAAAGCTATATACAATCATTGCCTTCGCCTTCCAGAATATCCCACAAAATGTTGCAGTCTACGTTGGCTTACGCTCCGGTAATATCTGAGAAAGCCACATATAATTGTGCAAACGGCGTAGCGCTACTGGGACGGAGACAAAGAAACACAAACCACATCACAAGCGTTTGCTATGTGCTTTGTGTTTCTTACTCTCTATCCCAGTCGCGCGGCGCCTTTTGAATAGTTATGAACCAACTCGCCCAAATCAATGTTTCACTGCCACATAGAATTGTCTGCCTCCTTTCTATTATGGATATTTCAATACACTTAGTAAGAATGAATAAGTTATCATCCAGACTCCTACCGATTCTGAAGTACTCCCAATACGCCATTATGTTCTACCCATGCTTGCAGCTTTAACTTAATCACCTGCATTGCTAACCTGTACATTACCTATATAATAATCAATGGCCTATGTAAGTGAATTCTCTCTTTTTCCCTCTTACCTCCGTAAATAAATTATTTCTACTTTGTCGCCGACTGTCTGGTATTTGCCTATCTTGTAAGCTTTTTACAGCGTGAACTGTTATGAGGTCATTCCAACAGCAGTTTCTGTTGGTGAAAGTATCCGCCGCCGCCACCAGCGCCCCCGGTGACCGTAGCAGCTATCGCCGGGAACGAGCGCAAAATTTCCCAGTTCCCGCCAGCATCGAACCCGGGCCCACTGCGTGGTAGTCAGCTAGCCTACCACTGAGCCACGCCAGCGCTTGCTAGCATGCACCGACACTATACCCTATAAACGCGTCCTAGAGCTCGAGGAGACGTGCCATGTCACATGCGCGCCGCGTAGCATCGATACGTGCACATTTTGCATTGCAGTTGCTATACCAAGTAGAACGACATATAGCAGATGAACAGGTAGAGGTGCAAGGCATCTAAAGAAGATTTGAGAGCAAGAAAAAAAAGTTTAAGGAGATGTATAGAAGAACGCTATAAAAATATAGGGTGTACCTTATTAAATCAAGCTGGCTAGGTGACTATGTCACCAGCGCGTTTTATAGGGGATGCAAAGAAAGCATCAGCATCATCATCACCACCACTACTACCAGCATCGTGTCATGCCACTTGCCTTGCGATGTGAGATGCGCGCCGCGTAGCGTCTATACACGAGCGTGAGCCATTTGCTTTGCAGTGGCATATTATTGCACCAGGTGACACGCCATGTAGTAGTTGCATAGGTAGCAGTACAGGGTAGATATCAGGTCTTGAAGATGAAAACGATTACGGAGATGCATAATTATTGATGTACTGAAAAACATGTATTGCACGCCTGAATAATTCAAGTTGGCTAGGCGACTCTTTGTTACCGTTCTGTGTCAAAGGGAATGCGATTAAATCATCATCATAAGCATTACAAGTGTCTCATCATGCAATTTGACACGCGATGTGACATGCGCGATGTGACAAACACTGCATTACAGTTTCGTTACATTCGCCCAGGTGTTCCGACATGTAGCAGCTGCATATAGCAGTTGCATGCTTGATATTGCTGGACCTGGTTAACTGGCTAGGTGTTTCTCTGTCATCACCCCGTTTCGAAAGGGATGTCAATAAACCATCATTGTCCGCATCGTCATCAACAGCAACGTACCGTGCCACGGGTCAAGGGATGTAATATGTGCGCCACGTAGTCTGGATACCTGTGTTGACTCTCCGGTACATGTAATGGCGCCTCCTCGCAAGGTACGAGCCACTACGGAAGAAGCGAATCGTAGAGCTACGCGCGCGGCTACAACCAGGCAACATCGGGCTCGGCAGATTGCTGTGCTGAGAGCAGGACAAGCCGTAGCACAAGCCGCCGCTCGCCGTCGACGCCGGGGGTACAGTTCAGATCGTTCTCGTGAAAAAGACGCCAAGAGACTTCGCCGCGAAGACCCTGTAGTGCGTGGTGCCGGAAATGGAGCTCCTGTGGTACCGCTCCTCAAGCTTACGCTGCGACTGTGCTGCTTGTGCCGCGCCGGTCTGTGACTTTTTTTCGGCTGCTTTCAACAGAACTTTCTTACTTTTTGACCTCACTTCCTGTACCATCTAGTTCTCGTATTTGCTCTTTCATTTTCTCAAAAACGAAATCGTCATTGCATTGAAATGATTGGGATGAAATTTTTCGGGTGTAATTTATTGTTGCGTCCCCTTCCAGTTTGTTTCCATGTTCGTCTTGGATATGTTTTTGTATTGTTCCACACTGCCTGCCTAGGAAGTTGTTGGGGTTCCGAAATATAGAAGGTGCGGCCTTCTTTTTCTGATGTATTTCTGACAACCAATGTTCACTATCACCTTTAATATTTGATTGAACCAGTATTTTAATCATATTTTTCTCCCGGTATATTTCTCATTTTCTGTCTACCTCATCGTGCGGCAGCTGCCCTTTTTTGTCTGCCTATGCTCTCGTGCTTTTTGCCGTTCATCGATCGCTTTCCGTATCTCTCTATTTCACCTGCTTTTCGGGTTCCCTTTTCCTTTTCAACAAACTTGTTCCTTCTGTTTCTTTATTTCTCTCGACATTACACTTAGAAGCTCCCTATATTCCCACACTTTGCTTGGCCATTTCCCAAGTTCTTTCTCGATTCTTATGACTATAGTTCTTTCTTGTTCAGCGTTCAACTAAGGACTGGACATTCTACGCTCCTTGCTCTCTTTCCCAACTGCATATCCCATTTTCAATATGATGCACTTATGGTCACTGCCTATTTGCTATATACCCTTCCTCTTCAATTACCGTTTCTCTCAACTTATCGTAAATTCCTTCTGTCATGAGACAGTAATCAATGATAGATCGCCTATTTCCGACTTCCCACGTGATCTGGCCGTCACATTTAGGCCCCATATTCCTTATAACGAGGTTACGTTGCTCATAGAGATATAGCATTAAACTTTCTGTTGTTGTCTAGATCCTGTATGGGAGTATTTGTCACCTAACTGGATAATTTCGACATCATTCCTCAAACCCTTAACTTGAACACTTGGGCATTCCACTAACTCTTGATTTTTCTCTTCGCAATTTTTCCCGTCTACAACTACGTTACCCACAAAAAAGTTTTCTTTCCACTCATTGAGCCGGATAACCAAAATGCTCTTGACACTGAATTCGCTCTTTATCATTTGGTTCCCTGGCGTACGTATGAGCATTCCCACTCCCCCTGCATTTCTTACCAATTTAGTTCTGTTGCACCCTTCCCGAACCTAATTATCAATCAATGGCGGATATTTCAAGTTTCTATGGTGCGCTTCTGCAATTGCATACACGCCTATTTGTTCTCTATTTAACTGGTCCTCGTTCTCTAACCATTTTTTTTTCTTTCTTGTGCAAGCTTGCATGTTTATGTAGCCTATTGCAAGGCGAGCTCTTTTCTTTCTGGTTTTATTCCTTTTCTTTTATTGATGGTGATGCTTGTCTGGATTTCCCCTAAGCGGCCATCTTCTTAATTACTACCCACACTGGCCTCCTGAGCGCCTGTGAGCCCCTCAAGGATGGATGGATGGATGCTATGAGCTTCCCCTTTGAAACGGGGTGGTGGGTTGCGCCACCATGCTCTTGCTCTTACGTTGCCTAATTCCCTACCTATCCTTTAAAAAATGCGCGCACAGACACAAAGGATCTCCAGCATCAAACTTACTGAACCACTATCGTGAGCTTTGTTTTTGTACGCCTCCGTTCTTGGCGATCTCCCTCTTTTTCTATCACCAAACCTCCAATCGCCCTTTACGAATCTCGACGGCGGACATGTTTGCTTGAATCCAAGGGCTTCAAGGATGCCAGAGAAGACTAAACCGAAAGCTGGGTAGATGTTTTAGAACGTACGCGTTCCATTTCTACTCTGAAAGCTTAGAAATGAAACGTACCCTCTGTTTCTCTTCCTTGTACCGTTCTTTCCACTGTTTTCAATTTCAATACTATGTACGAACAAGCCCAATAGGAAACTCTTCATAACTCGTATATGTAATAGCGGTTACTTCGGTGACTACACCCATCCCATTTCCCTCAACAACAAACTTCCTGCAAACCCCTGCAATCATGCACCCTTTCCACCAACTGCATATTACGAAGACGACACAGTAACAACTACGGTGACTATACATACATACTACGTAAAACATATGCATACATAATGACGGACGTCATGGAGCGGACGGACGGAGCTAACCCGGTTTCCAGCTGCTACCTGCTGTCGCAGTACAAGTACTCGAGAATGAGGACAGCCAGTAGATTATTTTTCATTCATGCAGAGCCTTCCTCTATAAAAAGAAATAATTGACGTTATTTATATCGCACATTGGGTATATAGCCCGTGTTAAAGGGATAATTGTAGCTATAAAGAAAAGGCCGCCCTTGCAGAGGCGGCTAAAAATCTACCTTAATATCTCGACACGTGGAGCCGCCGTTGAAAATGAATCGTAGAGTCTGAATGGTCGCAAAATGTGCCACGGGCATAAAACGCTTTCTTGGAACGAAAAGGGAATGTATACAAATACACGAAAGTAGGTTCCCGGCTTCACGGCAGGTGGTCAGGCTTTCTAGATATTTGCGCCTCACAGAGGAACCAATCGGTAATGGCGCAAGAATGACATCTTTGGCTGGCAGTTCGGCAAGCCTCTCAACTACAGTATCTAGCGCGCGAACTGTCACTACATTATTATTTTTAATACGTTAGCATTAGAAGGGTCAAAGTGCAAAAAGAATATGTGAAGTGTGGGAAGCCAGTTTCGTGGTAGAGTAATATATGCAGCGTGTCCCAGCTATCATGCACCGAGATCTAAAAATGTGCAAACGCCACGTAGCTGGACAGAACCAAGGTAATGTGGTTTGCAGTCACTTGGAGTTAATCAGATTATGGCTTGCGTTCCGGCTAATTACAAATTTGTCCTCGTTAACTAATTAACTTCTCAAATATTATAATTATTCTAAAAATGTCGATGAGAAAGTTGTAGAGCAACATGATAAATCCCGATACAGCTTTCTGTTGCTCAATAGGTGCTACATAAAGGTGTCTTTTTTTCGAGCCTGAAGAAGCCCGCGAATACACGCAAAATTGCCGCCCGACTGGCTGCTCGAGGCACTTTGTGTGTATTCGCGGGCTTGTCTCACGCAGCCCTAATGTCCTCAAAAAGCGGGGTTACGCGTTTAGGACATTCTGCATTGACCACGGTCTGGGCCAGTGACTAAGAATCCTCTCCTAGAATTGTAGGGCGCTCCATTACATTTATGGGCCCATCTTTTTTATTTTGTTTTTGTTTTTCTTCCATCATGTTTGTATCCCTTAACCCCAATTCGACAGCACAGGGTAGCCAGGAAGTCTTAGCTCTGGCTAACGTCCCTGCCTTTTCCTGTCATTTTTTTTTCTCTTTCTTCGGGAGGCCTGAAAAGGATGTTGTTCTATACAGATTTATTGTGCCTTTTTTGCTTCTCAAAGCAGCAGGAGCTTCACGTTGCTTCTTATTACCTAATGAACCTGTCGTTGACACTACAGATCTTTTTTTTTAATCATAAACGAAGTGCCCCATCAGAATTCTTTTTGCCCTCGTTTCCATGCATGTTTCCACGACAAATAAAGAAATGTAAAAATAAGGAAGTCCTTCATCTAGAGGGAGCACACTAATGGACCGTGTCTTGAGAACTGCACGAATGCACGACGACGCATTCAAAGGCGACAGCCTTGGAGTATTCTGCTCTTAGCTTCGCCACACGACGTGTTCATATGTTCCGGTGCTTTACCCTTAGCTTTATTGATGGTAGTGACGTCAGCGCCCTTGATTTTTATTTCACGCTCTGCCGGTAAATGAAAAGCGCGAACACGGGCCGATATCTGCCGACTCTCGTCAGAGATTGCGCGACCTGTTTTTCACGTTTCAGTCGTCACTTGACGGAAATTGGGATGTCAGAAACGGCCTGGTACTAAGGCAGAAAATTCCCTTTCCTTTTTTATTCGCTTTCCAACTAAAGCAGTTCCGTTTTGGTCGCGCTCGCTGAAGTTAAGTCGGAACTTACGACACTCGTGACGCATTTATGCTTGATATATCACGAGAACTCGCGAGTGTAAATGTAAAATTCCCTGTTTGGAGGGAAAAATTCAGGGAAGAAATTATGGAAGAAGGCGAGTTGCCTGCCTCCTGCTTCTCTCATTATCCATTCCTTCTAAATTCACGTTCTTCATTGTTTCTATATAGAGTGCGCAAAGAAGAACGTTGCAATGACTTAATAATTTCTTTTCTCGCAGTTACTCTTGTCCCTCCGCCATTGCAGTTAGTCCAGATGGACTTTTACAGGAGAGAGTTGTAGCCGCCGCTTCCACTGCCTGGAAAATTAGAAATAGTTTTGCTTATCTCGGAACCTCCTGTAGAACTGCCTCACTGACAGCCGCCTTTCTTTCTGTCTTTCTTTTCTTTGTAAATATCTTACTCCTAACCGGTTTTGCATTTGGTTTCTGAAATCCCTGAGAAGAATGTTATTCTTTAAATAAAATAGACATACTATACTATACCAAACTATACTATACCATACTATACTATACCATACCTCAAGCACACCGTGTTCCACAGCTTTTCTGCAAGTACTCTGTGCCTCGCGCCTCACTCAGAATGATCGTGTTTGTGAAATTAGGCAAGTCTTGAGAACGTGCTCATTGGTATTCTGACACTAGTAAACTCGAAGCGCGAAGAAAATAAAAGAGGTAATTGTCTCTCTTTAAAGCTTATCCATGTCTGTCCTTGCGCCACTGCTTTTTTTTTTTCCTTCCCACTTTAAATTTACTTCTGCTGCTGAAGCTTTTGGCCTGTATGTACCATGCTCATGTTATTGACTACATCTGCGCCCTACTACGCACGACTTCAGTAAAGCCTCGCGCAAGTGGCCAGCTCTCAATAAATTTCTATATTGCCTGTTGTCACGTGCCTGCTGCGAGAAATTACGTCATGGTGACTTGCTCGCCATCCATGGCAAGGGCGTTGCGTGTATGCAGATGCTGAGAAACGCCGGCAAGCACCGATTGCTTTCATGTCTTTAATCGGTCGGGTTCTATGGAATGATGTGCGAGAACGCAGGCATGCGCGGTTAAATGGAAACAGTATATCAGTTTGCCTTATCAGCATGTGCAAGTCGTCTTTTGTTATTGCGCTCCTTTTGTCGACTTTTTTTTTGTTGACGCATTTGACAGTGGACACATCCCTGTGAATGTGATCACAAATACTGACTCTTCATTATTTCTCTTCTCTTTTCTCCTTATATATCCTTCCCCATTTGCCTTTCCCCATCTTTAGAGCAGCCAACCGAGCACGTCCTTGCTTAACCTCCGTAGCTCTCCCTCTTCCTTTCTCTCTCTCCCTTACATCGACCTCAAGAAATCAACACACCCATGTCTCTGTTATTGTGAAACCTCTTGGTACTTGAAAAGGCGTCAAGGATTGGATAAACCAAAAACCGGTTGCTTAGATTGTGAGTTAGCGCCGACCCCTCCACCCTTTTTGGGCAACCTGCAGCACCCAAATCTTTGTTTCGTAATTCTTCTTGCGTTCTGTGTTTCAATGAGCTCTAGTCGGAATCAGTGTGTATAGGCAGGGCAGCGCTATGTCCGTGGCTTCACAGACTAGAACCTCTCGCCAACAGGGTTCACTGTCATATAGTTTCAGTATGTGAAGCTCGATAACCGTGAGCAGCATTAATAAGTGAGAACAATGCACATTTACTGAAAACTATAACGAAGTATACCCCAATGTTTAAAAAATCTCTGCCATTCGAAAGCTACACTATATTAACCGCCATTTGACATATATTATTGCATCACATATAGACCCAATTATATATGTAACACGTTCGTCAAGCGTACGTGCTTCTATTTTATTATGAATCTTCTACGCAGTACGTGTTTGGAACACGAATACTTCGTCAAAGTGTTAAACTGGCCAGTCTATTAGCACTCGGAAAATTTCGGAAGAGGAACCAAATAAAAAAAATCGGCTGCTTCCTCAGACATTTGTGCTTATTGATGTAATAGTTCTGTGGAAACCCACAACATGGAGAGAAGTAATTAATAAAGAGAAAATTAGACCTCCACCCGTTCGTAGCAATTGCTACAAAAAAAAAACGTAAGGGTTCCTTGAAAGAAAGGCCTCGCAGTTGAACAAAAATTCGCCCTGGTTCGGGACTCGAACCCGGGACCACCGCCTTTCCGGGGCTGCCGCTCTACCATCACAGCCAACCAGGCGGCTAGCAGATGGCAGGGCAAAGTCGAATTTGTCGACAACTCGAAGCAAAGGCAAGATTGACGAGTGAATGTTTGATTTTCCCTTTAATAATACTTGCTTATTCTTTCTCCAAAATTATTGCATGCCTCAAGCGCTACGTAACTTTTATGAAAAAAAAAAATTGATTACCCCGCGAGGCTTTTTAATTTTATCTTTATGTGTGAAGCAAGCCGAATTTCTCAAGCAGACTTTTTGTTATTGACTTTTCTGCTGAAGTTGCAGACTTTCAACATTAAGCCCTGTATTTTCTTCCTGAAATTTTTATTTTAATTATCATTATTTTCGAAACCTAGGGAAAACAAAGCCCCCACTGCCAACACTAGCTAGAATTTACCATCTTGCTTTCAATATACGTATATCTATATGCATACAGGGTGTTTCAGCTAAGTCGGGTCAAGCATTAATATGTCCTCGTATAACTTACGAGAATGCAACCAACATTGTTTAACTGCGCGAACAAACCAACCACAAAGACAGCATGGGACATGGACGGGCGCAGTCCATGTCCCATGCTGTCTTTGTGTTTCGTTTGTTCGTGCAGTTAAACAATGTTCGCTAATATCTACCAACTCGCCCAACAACAAGTTCTTCTAAAATGCAACCAACATAGTATTGTTCGCTGTACTTTTGAGCAACTCAACGTATATTTAGCTATGAGCTTACGTAATAAATTACAATACTTATATAGCAACGTTTAAAGCATTGAATTAAAGCAATGTCTTCAGCTTAGACGTTGTAGAACCTTTTGAGAAATAGCCAAATAATTTCTCTTCGTGCTGATAGCTGCTGTAGAGCTCATTTTTCAGGGCTGCAATGAAAGCGCGTGATGCTTGAAAAAATACCACAGGACTACGTGCTTGCGCGTCCCCCCTTCCCACCCCCCCTCCAGTGACATTAGTGCTTTCAAAGACTCTACTAACAAAGAATCGCGGTGGCACGCAGCCCAAAAGAAATTACTACGGCGCCGGCGAAAAAAGTTCAGCAGCATGTTACACTCCCGTAACACGTGAAGGTGAAAGCCTGCTGCATACTTGGTAACGCATTAAGTTATACGATCGGAGGGGTCAGACTTCTTGCAACACATAACAAGCCGCAGTGTGAAATCAACGTGTACCAAGTCGTTGTCTGCGAGCTTCGGCCACTTCTCTGTGTGACCGTCTCGCATTGTCGCGTTGCTGTTTTCGCAGTTCGGCTTCTCCGGTTCATTTTCGACGTTTAGCTGCGGCTTCGCGCGCTCGTATAGCGGGGTCAGACTCGCGCCGACGACGTTTCTCTTCGACTTTACGTTGCATATCCTCTCGGCAGGGGAAAGCAGCACTCACGGTCGATCGCGTTGCTGCCGCTACTTCGATCGTCGCACCTCGTTTCTCTCTTGGCGAGCGTCCTCGGCCGTAATGTACTGGCGAGGGGGTATGCAATGCTTTATTGGTGGTTCGGATGCCTGTTTTGAGCTTGTCGTTTATTGAAAGGTATGCTGCTCTGTGTTTTGTATGGGTGATTGCAATGAATGTATTCGCTTTGCTGAGTGCTTATACCCTCTGCCGTAAGGGGGTATGAGCCGTTGTAACTTTGCCTGCTTAAAGGAGTATGAGCCGTTGCTGATGATGGTATTTTTTGTACCACTCGACTAGACGCCGCGTTTCTTGGGTATGAGCCATTGCAACGAGCCGGTTAAGGTTTTCGCCTATAATGATGGGCGATTGCCACACACGTGGTCTCCGATATATTGTCACCTGCCGCCGAAATCTCCTCGCCCTTTACGCCACCTGTCTACGGCAAAAAACACTGGCAACGCTTCGAAAATTGTCATGCGTTAGTTTTCGCATATCCCATTGCTTTTGCCGACAAGCTATCTCGACCAATGTGGAAGAGAAGGACCATTGTATTCGATCCGTATCAGTTTCTCAAGCCCTGTCCGTGCCTTCGGTCTGCGTCATCGAGTCCCATACATTTTATAGGGGGAAGTGTGGCGCTCGTGTTTACACAGGAGCTGCAAGCGGGACATTTCGGCGAGCATCTGAATGATGGGTGGTGCATGGATTTGCCTAAACTTCGTCTTCTGGCTTTACATGCCTTCGTGACCCTGCAAAATTATCTTTTTTGAGAAAGTACTGCGCTGTAAATAATTAAGGAAACGTTATTAAAGTTGTCTAACGGCCACATGCGAACAAAGGACCTCTAGCACCGAAGCCCAATATTGAAACCATTACTCCTCGTGCTGACGGACAAGCGGAACCACAGCATTTAGCAGCGATTATGCCTGCTTGCAGAGCCTTATTACCTCCTGCGTTAAAAAGAAGTATAAATTGCTCTGGAGTTTTGCCCAATTTAGGCCCGGATAAAGCGCAATAAACGAAGCCACAAGAACGTCTGAAGCCCCAAGTACGAAGATCAGACAAATGACTAATACCATGGCTAATAAGCGTGAAAAAAAGCTGGCGCTGTCCTTTCAATCTGGGCTCTATTCTTCTGGCGTTCTTAATGGTTTTCGTGAAGAGTTCTACGAGACCCCTAAATTACGACTCTACCATGCGTCGTCACAGAAATGAAAATTGGCAGTTCCGTTCGTTTTTCTTGAGTGCCATCCGAGTTTTGTATTAAGAGGAAGCTTTAGCTGGGGCCCAACTCCGTCGCGGCCTATTCAAATACATGTAAAGCGCAAAAACGTTTTTTCTGAGATAACCCTTGGACCGATCTTAATGATTTTTTTTGCCTTTGAGGGAGAAAGTTAAATTCTAGTAACTGTTGGAAGCGTAATTTAGATTTAGGGCCTGAATTGTGTAAAAAGAATTTTCAAAAACTTGGAAGTTTAAAAAATAGAGAAGCACGAAATTTAAAAATTCATAGCTCTGCATCAAAAACAGATATTGTGGTTGTGTGAACAGCGTCCATTAGATCATTGAAAGCGGACAAATTTGGGGTTTCATTGTACATCTTACGTGAATTTGTTACGTTGTTTACAAGGGTTCTGAAAAAGCTGCATTTCCGTGTTATTAATTTTTTTAGATTCATGTGCAACATATCAATTTTGTACACATTGGATGTACTATTAGGTGCATTTCACAAAATTATATCATCATTTTTCGTTGATGAGTTACAGAGTTGCAAACTTGATAGTTTCGTTTTTTGCAAATTTTAGGTTTTTGCCAGTTTTTAATAAATATTCACTACCTAAATCGAAAATTCTAAACCAACAGTCACTAAATTTGACGTTTTTTTTTTTTTAAATGCAACAAACCTCGTCAAATTTGGTGCAGTGGTTGCCGAGAAAAACAAATTCTCCTTTTACATGTATTTAGATAGGAGCACCCGAGCTAAAGCTTCCTCTTAACCGCAGTGAAATCCGACGTGCAAGGGCGGTGGGCTGCAGCTGCACATTCTCACTCCAGGAAGGGTTGCGAACATATTTTATAATATTTTTTTTTCATTCTCTTCTTCGAGATTATCAAGCTTACGGGAGAAACGTCCAGACACGTTCTGGAGAAGCAGTACATGTGTTATGCCTCCATGCATCGTTTCTGCATTGTTCGTTTTCTTTTTTAGCGTTCCATCATCATTCGTCAATGTATGGAAACCTGTATAGCCCGAAGGGTAAGTAAACGCCTGATTTAAAGAAAGCACGCTCATGTCACGCCTCAGGTCGGACGAGCTGTCGTACTTAACGCCTTGTATCTCGCAACGCCTACGTTCGGACTCAAGTTCATTGGCACTGGCCGCTTTATACTCTTTGCTGGGGCGCAGCATGCTCAGATCAGTTTAACCCCTTTCACGACCGCTTGCAGCGCATTACGACAAAGTAAGGAAAGCCATACCGAAGGCGAGCGAGACGTCCGCGTATGACAGGTCGATCAGAGTCCACACGTGTCGAGATCTGCCAAGCTAGGGACAACCAAACTCGTCCACGGCCCTAAATCAGGTCCGTCAAATAACGTTAGCCCGAGGCGCGACTCCGACGGATCCCGGGTTCTTGTCTTTCTCGTTGGGCGTACGAAAAATTGCAGCAAATCAACGCAGCAGACATCGAGTCTCCGGCACGAAGCTTCGTGTCCTGTCGGTCTGCCGCTCCTGCGTTGCTCAGATCTTTCTCAATCTTCTTTCGCGTGTGCTTGATGAAGACAGTGCTCTCCATCTCTTCTTTTACTCAGCTTTTTTATTTGTATCAGCGACTGCGCCATACTTTTTGTTACCATATCTTATTACTAAGTTTGCGCCTCCCCTATTTTTTGTTCCTTTCGTGCTGTGCAGTAATAACCAGATATTCTTATTTCATGGTTAAAGTGAAAGACATATTTGCATTAAAATTTTTAAAAATTTATTCACTTCTCGTAATGTACGGAAGAAGTCGTGAGCAAGCCTCAGTGCACTTTCTCGCTATATCTGAGAGCCATCTGTCAGAAACTCGGTAGGCTACAGAGAACTTACGGTGCCTGAAACTTAGAACTGCCGATTCAAAAGGCCTGTAATGAATACTCTTTCTTTTTTTTTTGTAGCAGTTTATACAGCGCATAATACAGGGAATATGCTTCATAGAGAGCAGGTTCCAAAGGCGCAAAATAGAAGCATATCCTCAGCGCACTGCAGCATGAGGGGCATGCAGTTACGAAGTTTCACGCAGAACTATTTATCGGCGGCACGAGATGAACATAATAATATAGAGTTGGCGGCACATTGTCTTTAAATTACTGTCGGTGCCCTTTTCTTTTTCGTTGTCCAACTTTACTTTCAAAACATTTTGATTCCCATACAAGAATTAGTGGACTACTAGCGGTTAAAAATCGCAGGTAAGCTGTAAGAAAGTTCAATGTGCCTAGTTCGATGTGCTTTTTCCTTCTTTCTCATTTTTTTTTTCATGTCGGCAAGGCGAACAAAATAGAGACAAACGAGGCGGCGGTAGGTTAGTTTGCAAGTTTACCGCAATGTGAAAACAAAGAAGGACCTTGGCCTAAACTGCTCAAAAGAGACACCAATTGTGGTTGAAACCATCCTGTGCTTTACCTACAAGTTGCTCATTAGGGAAAAGTGGCTTAGAAAGTTCACCGGCTTGAGAGTTAGGTTTAAGAGGATTTAGATTACCGTATCTCTTTAGATTCGTTTCGGGCTAATGCATTTGATACTGGTCATCTGTAACTCAGGCACACTTAATTTCCGTGTTGCCCTCGTGTGATAATAGCAGGAACCGTGCCGGGGAGCCCTAACGTTGTGCTGTGTTTTTCTTCACAGAAGTTGGCATTCAAGAAGTGTGTTTTTGAGAGAAAAATAAAAGAAAGAGAGAAGACAGGGATGTTAACCAGAACAAGAAAACGTGTGGTTCGCTACCGTACATAGGGGGATGGGAAAATGGCAAAATCTATGCTCTGGCAGACGATATACAAAACCTGCAAGTGTGCTTCTCCACACACCTTCTTTGATGCAACCAAGATGGAGGAACTCGATCTAGAATCTGCGCTGTGCAAGGATTCAAAACACGTGTCTCAGCTTTGAGAGCGCTACTAGCGGGAATGCAGCCATTTTGGTTAGGGAAAGTCGTATCAGTGGGAAAGCCTAGTTACGGATTTTTGCTTCGATGGCGCAAACGCTCTGCGAGTGTCCATAAAATATTTAGCGCAACAAAAACACGAATATGCTTCCGTAGACTTCTGCGCCGATGATTGGTGTGGGCGGTATTCCATCAGCGCCTTCGCAAACAGCGAAAGGTCGTCTAGACGCCTGCTTTTAAACCGAAATGCTGGCTGTAATGCTTGCTTGGTAGGTGATTGCGCAATATTCTGCTGAAAAGAAAAAGAAGAAGAAGGTAGTCCAGTTACATTATGCTAGTCATTTAATTTAAATAAAATGGCATAAATGTTATTACAGCAACGCCCTGGTCAGATGCAAAAGGTTTTGCGTGTTCATCAGTAAGAGAGCCAAGGAAATGAAAGCCTTGTCTAAAGTGCAAGACATGTTGATGTAACTCTTTCATCGGGTACCAAGAAAAGAAGCTCAAGATTCGTGGCTCTGTTTTGCTACACGCATTCCAGCGTGCAAAGGCTTTGAGTGCTCGCACCTGAAACACCCCGAACTGCTCAGACCTGCGAGCTTTCGCAAGGGCTTGCACGTGGAAAACCGGGACCGGTGCCAACTCTTGCCAAAGCATTTACTTTTTGAGCTGTTCTGAGTGCTTCTGTTTGCAGGGAAGCACCATGACATTCATTTCGCGAACAATGCCTTAATTTTTTGTGCATACAGCTCTGTCGATTAATAAACCAAGTCTCCTAACACGCCGAGGTAATAAAGCAAAATGTTAAAGGTAACTGCTCAAAACAAAGTAGCAGTGCCATGAAATCACAAATAAGGAAACGTTATAGCAACGCCGCAGCACATCCTTAAAAGAAAGTCACTTATGACGCCGTCCTAGGAGAAAGCGAGCAAGAGCGAAGCTTCGAGCCGTTTCCCAGTAACGACCCCATTCTGGCGGCGTTATTGCGTTTCGCTTGGGATTGCGAGGCCAGATCGGAGATCAAGAACATTTTCTGTCACCAAATCGGCGCACCTCCGCAGGAAAATATTCGGTGTGGCAGAAAAGAGCGTCGTACGGCGTAGAAACCTCTTTGCTTCCTGCATAGCTGGCGCCTACCGGGTGATTACCTTAAGCCCTTTGGTGGACCGCCAGCTGCTGGCGTTTTGATCTCACCATTGCCAGTGGACCGCGGGCGAAAGGAATGCTCCGCGTTGGGGACCGCCGGGACATTACAGAGAATGGATCGACGGGGGCAAACAGGTCCTCGAACTAATGGTCACTTGAAGGAAGCGAGCGTGTGCGCCAGTGCCGGCAGCGGGACAATTTCGAAATGCCGCTGGAGCAGCCTTTTCGCTCTGGTTTATGGCGCCCGTAGAGCTACAACCTTTCGGCACAGCACCGATGGTCGTGATGATGCCGGCGCGAAGCATACGTACTCTCCTAGTGGATATTTTCTTGGCACTCATTCGAATTCCAATCTGCCAACACTGAACACTCGTATACGACACACGCAGTCTCAGAAGCACCATGGACGCAGCAGTTTTGAGGCTTCGAATAGGGCATGCCGACGGCGTAGCACCTATGATAATGGAGGAGTACTTAAACTGCCGCATATGGTCTTCTGCAGGAGCACCTCCGACGTGATCTTTATCATTGTTTTGTTATACTCCACTGCAGCTGTCCAATAGAAGAAACGAAAACACCTATGCTATCTATGCGCACCCGTAGTGCCTAATATTCAGGAACTGCACCCGCTGAAACCAAAATTTATCCCCTAATTTGTAATAATAAGGCATGCAAGCTGTCTGCAAGCTGCTTGGAAACTCTTCTCTATCTTCACATGAACAAAACCGCCGCGCTCCCATGCCAATCTCTAGGGCAGAGGTGGCGAGGCAGCTTCGCGCCCTGGTACGTTCACTTTCATTAAGAGTGGAACATGCCAACCGTAAGGCGCACTAGACTGTAAGGACTAAACCTTTCGTTGCAACTCTGCGACCTCCACTCAGACTTCACTACCGTGAGGCATCGTGCCCGTGCCAACTTTGGTTGTGAGTTTCCTTCACGGAGTCTCACATAGCACTCAGTAGAATGACTTACAGTGTTGCCAGCGATGTCTGTGGCTGCGAAGAGAACAACGACCACTCATTGGGCCACTTTAACAATTTCTTTTACAGCACTCACTCTCCGAGACATTGCGACGACTGGGCGATCGACTGCTGTCCGTGAAGGCGCTCTTTGAACACCCTTACAATCGTTAGTGGGCGCACAAGGTAGTGAAGGCACTTATGTGCTTTTTTGAGGTGACTGTCCTGTGCGATTGTCTTTGGCGGTGGGGCGCCGTCCGTCCAGGTGCATGCATTCACTGCGTTAGCCACCCTAACCTATCTTTTTTTTCCTCACTCTCTGATCATTTGTTCCCGTGTTCCCCTTCCCCAACGTAAAATAGCCAACCAGTCACTTTTTGCTTATTTTCCTCTCTTCTTCGTTTTTCTCGTCCTCCATACGAGCTTTTTGTTATGCCAATTTTCACTGTGAATCATAATAGGCTGGTGCGATTAATGTAACCACAAAGAGATGACACATCTATGAATTCGCACTTGATTCAGGCGTTCAACTACTTGTGGCCATCTACAGAACTTCAAACAACTGGATGAAGCAAAATAATGTCACTCTGCTCGGAAAAGGTGGTAGCACACCACTTGGTTCGATGGCCCGCTGCGCCTGCACTTATCTACCACGCACTTCCACCGTCTCAGAAAACCACAGCTGCGTTGGTATAGGCTTGCAGGGGCAGATGTTGGGAGCAGAAAATTCAATAAGTTTGCTCCCAGCCGTAGTGGCCGCATTTCGATGGTGGCGAACTGCAAAAAAGTCCGTGTACAGTGCTGTGGGTGCACGTTTATCTACCTCAAGTGGTCAAAATTAATCCGAAGCCCTCACTATGGCGTACCTCAATATCATATCGTAGGCTCTGTCACGTAAAACCCCCAGAATACCTATTTTTTTCTTTTCGTCTAGAAGGTCGAAGTCGAACCACCTTGACGGAAATTGTGCGTCAATCGCTTTTACGGCAAAATATATGACAAGGTAGTTAACATTCGCCGTCCTTCCCTACTATTTAGCTTTACAAATTCGGCACGTTTACCGTCAGCCTTGTGATGTCTACAACAACCGGACGTGCACCTTCCCGTCCCAGGAGTGAGCAAGAAGATTGACCTGTCCTCCTCGACCTTGAACCAAGCAACTCTAGATTATTTGCATACTTTCTACTTTGATCGATTTCACATATACGTGAATAGTTTCTGCCGCTCAAACCAGGGTTCCCCAGGCGCAATATGCTTATCCCATGACAATCAATCATCAGGTACAAGATTTCTCACGGCACTACATCGACCGGTCTTGAACTTGTTGCCCTTGGAGGTGTGGTTGATTTTCTTAACAAACCACCGGCTAATCAGTGGGCAATACTCTGCGTCTCAAAGGAGACCCTACGATGTCTTTTGTCGGCGCTTCGTCGCTGGTCCCGTGAACAACTTGTGTCGGAGATACGAGAAACGCCCCACCATGTGATAGCGAAAGGGCACACCGTCGTATTTCAGTGGCTGCCTGTTCATTGCAACATGTCCGACAACGACCTCGCCGACGAAGCTTCTGCTATAGGAAAGCGCATGGAGGATCAAATCTTGTTTCGATACCTTTATCGCGGACTGACGCAGCCCAACACTTAAACAAGTAAACAAGCAAACACGTTTCTGAAACATAAGCCGCAACCCGACCAGACACGCCTCAGTTCAATGTAGCGAATGCCCGTCTTTTGTGCGTGGTTAATACCCCACAGTTGTGAGGAGTAGTGACGACGATAGAGGAGGTGACGGTGGCAGCAACGACTACAAGGACGACGAATGATGATGGGATAATAACAATGATGCTGATGATGATGATGATGACGACGACGACGACGACGTGACGGCGGCGGCTGCGGCGACAACCTGAGCATTTTCTTTTTTCAACGCTGTCAAGTTCCCCCAACCTCGCTTTCTTTTTAACTCCTTTGATGTATATAAATATTTACATACATTTAGTTCACTTCCCTGCATGTTCTGCCTTTTAACTACAAGGTTTCTGCCAAGCTTAATTCCACGTTCATCGCTGAATAGATACTGTGGCACTCTACAAGGGCATAATTAGTGGCTTAGCCTCTTTCCAGCGCGATTTGCATTCATTATTGCGGTAGCAATTATATGTACACTTCAAGCGAATTTTTGCCGTCGTCGTCGTCATCGTCGCCCTGAGGTTCCGTATATATTTAGGTATATGTGTGCTATATACCATGCCACGTTATACGACATGCGGTTTGCGCGCATTGTGTTGACACATCGTTTCACCACTAAGGTTGCTCTATACCAGGTATAACATTCTTTACAAATTTTCCCTCAGAATTCACAAGATCGCAGCCTACAAGCAAATGTCATGAACCAAAACACCGCCAGCACATGCCTTTCCTCTTCACCAGGAAATCATCCATAACTTCGCATTTATGGCTTGGCGCATCAGTGATAGTATAAAGGTAATCTTTAAACAACAAATGAGCGACACTAAAGAAACTTTTTGCTAAATATGCGGATAAGAGCATTTATGAAACTTCAGGCAGGGTGTCGGCTTGTGCTAAATATGTACCTGCATGATTTTGATTCTTCTGTCTTTTTTTTTTCTCAGTAAACTGAACCTTGCTTAGACTGTTAAAAAGAAAGAATGCTAATATATTAGGAACGACAGAAACTGGGAAAGCCGCACGAAGAATCTTTTGTTTTAATGCTCAACTGCGCGTGAAATGAACTCCAAGTGGCACAAGTTAGAGAAATGCAAATTTTCTGGCCAGATATTGAATATTTAGATGAACGCCACATTTCTTTAAGCGTGTGTACTTCTTCCCGCCATATTCCACTTGTATTATGCTCGCGTGGCTTTGGTTTAACGCTTTATGGCGATGCATTCACTTTATTCCGCTTCTTCCTGCGTTGCTATTGGCCGCGGTGTACGAATGTAATTTCCCGTTTTCGCAACTTGCAGCCTGGCCTTTTTCAATCCGCAGATTACCTAAGAAGGCGGCTTCAATTGCTACTTTTGCGAACACAGTGATTGTTCCCTGCTACCTTAAAGTTCACGTGAATTATAGGGAAGCAAACAGCGTGAAACCGGTGCAGCCTTTTAGATTGCGGTGGCATATTTCGGAGTTAGTATATGGAAGCAATAAAGGCCAACTCCAGTAAAAGTTTCCATCGCGTAAAAGAAAGAAGTCGTAGCGGTAAAAACTAGCACAAGTACGGCATCTCTGTGCGAAATGTCAACAGGTGCATCAAGCACAAGATGCCAAAATGGATGTCCTTAATGTGTAAGCTAAAACGAAACGCTGCCGATTCAGCGCACTGAAAGCGATACAGAACAGAGCTTGAAGCTTAATAAGCCCTCTTTACGTCTAATAAACCTGCTCGGCGTTTAATAAACGCGTGATGCCTTGCTCTGCTCATGCGGAGTGCATTGGCTGTCACCTGGCTATGACTCGCCATGAATGTGGAAACAGCGTCGGTTTCAGGGCGCACAAATTCAAGTTCGCATGATGAAAACTGTACCGCTGCTGTTTGCGTGCGGTTGTAGCTTTAAAATGTTCGTGTAGATATCAACCAAAAGGAAAACAAGCTGCTAAAACCACTACAAAGCTGAATTTTCAGCATTGCTGACTATACGGAGAGAGTGTGTACAGGTATGAACAATGTGGGGGGGAGGGGGGGAGGCGGAGCGATGATGACGGCGACTCTGCGGAAAGCTAATTGGACCTCTATCACTTCAACTTTTTATCGTGCTATCCATCATGCCCGATCACTGTTTATAAACTCCAAATGCACATTGCGTTAGCATCTCGCCTCCGTCACATTTTGCTGGAGGTGCGAAACTCCGCAACGGCCATCGCTTTGGCCGTTTCTCTACGATGGCGGAGCATACGGCGCCTGCATCAGAGGCGGCCACACTTGAATGATCACGCTTTCACACCCCAAAAAATTCTGCTACGTGCTGTGGTTCCGGTGACGTAGGTGTTGAAGAATGGCTGGTTCAGTACGAGTGAGTGGGTACTCACAACCGACTGGACCCTATATCTGGATGTTGGCGAATGCCGTGCTCAAAAGCACTAAGAAAGTGCGGTTTGCAAACCGCAAAGATTAGCTCGTCAGCTGAGACCACATGTACAGAATAGCTGCAAGACTGGCTTCGGAGGCTCCAGACGAAGAAAAGAGAAAAAGAACTGGCGTCATGGGTGCAGATGCCCACGGAATCACACATATCGAACACATCTGTATAAGCCGTGTTAGCGTTTTGCCGTAAAGCCTTTGCCAATATGCTGGAATCCGTATAGGTCGGGCTGATTTTTAACGGGATCACAGACGAACAATTTGGTTGTTGTTTTTTTTAATGCGTAAGAAAACTATTCCGCCGATGCCTTCAAAAGCAGCGCTAGCACTTGGAACGGACTAAAAGCCGGCGCATTGCTTACCTGTCTGTCCAGCTGCGCAACAAGGCTGCAACTATCCCTAGCGAAGACGGCATTACCACATAGTGGCCAGTTTCGCATATCATCTGACCCAGACTGTGCGCCACTTATTTGAGGCCCTAATCTGAGCCGTAGTTCACGCCGGTAAGTCTACTTCATATACGGCTCTTTTAGGCCAAGCAATCGTCCGGCAATAACTCGCCAGCCTAGGCATCGAAACCTGTGTGCACCGCCACAATATTGTCATTTAACCTCCCAATGGAATCCCACGATGCCTTGAAACCGTCATTAAACTGGTATATATAAAATATATAAAAAATGTTGCAGCAACCCGGAATCACCAATGAAGAATATGCCTAAAGCTATTGGAAGTGTAAAAACAATATCTATAATTAAATGTTAAGACTTCGACATACAATGGGATCGCAACTCTTACGGATGCTCAGCTGTCCATCATCTGCTTGCAGGTACCATTTGGATTTCCTAAGCATGATACACAATTTAAGGTAAGCCGCCCTCTCCCATCGCTAAGTGCAAATAATAAGTAGAGTTACAAGTACTCGTAAGGTCCATTTTCTCGTTTGTGGGCAGCTTCACGTGCCAGGTAATAAAATAGTTAATTATTAGGTTCGCTTTCTTTTCTTAGGAAGTGCGTTAAAGTAGAGATAAGAAAAAAGTTAAATGAAACTCGACACTCACGTGATACGCACATAAAGCTTGAAGCACGTGCGTTGACGAACATAATAGCATTCGACCTATGTTTCGCTCCCCATTTTAGAGACAAAAATGAGTAATACAGAAACTGCAACAAAGTTAACCGGGCTCTGCCTGAATTCATACCTGCGCGCGCGTAACCCCATGCAGTCGCATCGGCTGGAAAAATCTTAGCAAACCCAGCTTTCTGCTTAGAAGAAGCCTTGCGTTGTCGGAAAGGCATGCCATCTAACTTTCAAAATGTGATTTGCTTGTTTCTACATTACGCAAAGAACGACGACTATGCTCGGAGGCATCGCGAAAGGACGGGCAGGATTAGGCAACACGAGTGCAACACGGGATTAGGCAACATTCTACTATGTCGTCAAATCATGTCTCGTCTTTCCCTGCTGTCCCAAAGCTTTCTCGTTGATATGTATACAACAAGCTCAGTTTTCAATCTTTCTACAACGGTGGCCACCATAATGTATATTGGTTGGGAATACTGCTGCGGAGACCCTTGATAGAATCCAACTCTCATAGGCGCACTGTATATAACCAGCTTATACGGCATTCAGTCTTGTATTCGCAATGCACTCCAACATTTGAGCGAGATCAACGCGCGCGGCTAATGCATTTCTTATCTGCCTCATCACTTTCGTTCGTCTACTTCACATGAATGCGCCTCATTCCTCCCGAACACTTGGTCGATAACGGGCCTGGACAACAGCATAACAATATCAAAAGATATCCGAATCTCAAACGCAGCGCTGCCCTTCCTAGTAACCTGTAATTTAAAGTCATAGCCTTAATGAAAGTTATACAAAAACATAAATTCGCCTTTCATATTAAAAAATAAAGATGCGCCTAACAGGCAGTCTTCGGAGAAGTATCTGGCTTCATCTAAATTAAACACGAGGACCCCAAATCGTGTCCGTGGGGAGCTCGTTTATCGCAAATCATATTGACCGCAAAAAAGACGGGGACATATGATTTGCAGTAAATACCAACTAGGCCAAACTGAAGTTCTTCTGGAGCTCGTTTATCGACGACGATGATATTCGTGAAGACTACGAAACTAAGTTAGTAAGGTCACTTCGATTTGCCGTCTAAGCGTGGCTCTCCGTCTCTCGCTAGAGTTACCGATGCGTACCGTAAGCGATCCCTATCCTTGAGGCGATGGCTTTCATGTTTTATTCTTTTTGCATTCGACACTTTTGACTGTTGCTTCACGATGGTAGTTGCCTGCGTTTGATCAGACGGTAAATCTGCTTTCCTAAAGAGGTTTCTTTATAGTGTTTACCTACCGGTAGACTAGGTTGTACTCTGCCTTCGTACTTTCACGTCGCTTGTACAAGTCGACTAATGGACCTCCCAAACCCATAGTAGAGCAAAAAAAAGACAAACAGAAGTGCTTCCTCTTGGCGTGTTCCAATACAGAAGGTCTGACATTAAAGGTCGGCCCAAACATTCGCTGACGGTTGTCGTCGTGTGCACGCCAAGTACCTCTTGAGTTGAGCATGACGTGACTTATGGTCGGGTGCCCTTGTGAAGGCTTTTTGCAGAAGGACCCTCGACCAACACGGCTGATGCAGATAAAAGACTGACCCTAACCGAAGTCTGCAGTCATGTGTGACGTTTTTACTTGACGCTGACAGCATATTAGTCGTCTGCTTTTACTTTGTCCCTGGACGATATCAAATTCTTCGTATTGTGGTAACTCAATGAATGGTAACATTTAAGTGTATATGCACCGTTGTGAATGGGGCAGTCTGTTGTGCATTCCGATAGATTCGCCATTCGCAGGGATAGAGTCATACTCATCTGTGGCGATAGAGTATTTCTTTTCATGTGCAGGCAAAAAACTATTTGCAATGAAACAACATCGCGTCCACATGACCTACGCACTTAGCCACATGTGAAGCCGACCATAAAAGTTCACCGACAGTGAGATCTGAGTAAGAAAAGCGACTGTTCCCGCAGCCTCGGAACGGATACCGATATACGGATTTCCCACATCTACTAATACAGATCACCTCAGACACAACGAACGCCCTCATTGCACAAATTGTTTTCGCTATGTCAAAAGTTTGTTATGATTCGACTTACGCTCAAGGCTATCGATAACGAACCGAGCAAAAGCAGAAAGTTACGCTTTGCTTTAAAAATGACGCGCACTAGTCTTACTGGGAGAAACCCGTGTTGACGTTTGTGTTAACCGTGCCGACCAAACTATACGGTACTCGTCAAGTTTATCAAATTATCTATACAAGACGCTTTACAAGACATATACAAGAGCTTATGGCGCTCTATGTCAATACCACTGACGGCGTGATTGGAGGCTGTTTATTTTCTTCGCTGCCCTCGCCGTCACTGGAGGCCCCCATATTCTGAAGTGGTCGCACCTGTCGGATAAGCGCATCATCAGAGATACTCTGCGAGACCTTTTTAGCAGCGACAATATCTTCCCCT
This sequence comes from Dermacentor albipictus, assembly GCF_038994185.2. Lineage (NCBI taxonomy): Eukaryota > Metazoa > Arthropoda > Arachnida > Ixodida > Ixodidae > Dermacentor > Dermacentor albipictus. The sequence goes on along the minus strand of NC_091823.1, from coordinate 76,243,052 downwards.
GTTTGCCCGCAGCCAGCCAATCTGAATCGTGCTCGTTGCAGCAAGGCTTAGCCAGCTATCACATTTCGCCTACTTAAATGCGGGCTTTGCTGTATAGGAGAAGAACACGAGCTGTTGTACCACTTTGTTGACTACACGGTTACAAACTGCTCGGAAATTCAACGTTTCTTCCTATGCCGTGGGCCGTAAACATTTCCAGTAGGCTGTCCGTCTAAATAATGCGTTCGCGTCATGGTTCGCTTAACGAAAACTTATTGGTTTACTGGTCGGTGCGTAATAGTCATCTGTATTTCATCACAGTTTCAGTTTGAGTTGTCCTGGTGATGTTATCGGCGGGGGAAAAGCAGGCGTAACGAATGCGGTGACATATCCCGTTAGTGGTGTATATGAGGCTTCGTTCGAGTGCTGTCAATTTGCCGTTCTCAATTTGACGTTGTACACACCATATAAAATTGTTTTTGTGACGTCGCGTAGCAGGCGAGCAGGCGGTGGCTAATTTTTACCATTTGAACCCTATTGGCACAAATGGAATAGAAACAGGTTGTAATAGGTTCCTACTATATCGCCCCTGCCTACAGTATTCGGCTGTTTAATACTATGGGTGTGTAAATATAAACGAGATAAATAGGGGCGACTCAGTCGGAAAAAAAAATTATGGGGTTTTACGTGCCAAAACCCAGACCTGATTATGACGCGCGCCGTAGCAGGGGACTCCTGTTTAATTTAGACCACCTGGGGTTCTTTAACGTGCACCAAATGCACGGTATTAGGGTGCTTTTCGCATTTCGCCGCCATAGAAATGTGGCCGCCGCGGCTGGAATTTGATCCCGCGACCTCGTGCTTAGACGCGAAACGTTAAAGCCACTAGGCAACCATGGCGGGTACGGGAGGATTCCGCTTTATTGCCCTTAGCATTCTTTGGCAACTAACCGTGATTTCTTATGCCTGTATGACCGTTTTCGTGGGCTGATATTGAAGATAGTGCGTCTAACACAGCGGCAAAGATCACGTGGGGACACCACTGGTGACCGCCCTGTGGTGCTACCACCATGTCGTGGAGGCAAGGTGGTGAGGGGAGCATTCGCGCATTATTCCCTTGTAACAGCTTTGCGAATGCTTGTTGGTGGGCTAGTTGGTTCTGATTCATAGTGAACTACTAACAAAGTGAATTCACAAGTACACACGCAGCATCCGTGTGTCCGCTTCTCGTCTTCGTCATTTCTCGTCCTCGTCAAAAGTTATGAGTTCGCTTGTAATCTCTTCCGTTTTGAGATGCTGTCGCTTGAGACACTGCGCATCCGTAACCGGAGGCGGTCGCAGATGTTCCAAGGGGTTCCGAACTGGTCCTTGAAGAAATGGCGCCGGAAGTGCCCGTTGGCTTCCGCGTATGGATAAGGCATGGTGGTAAGGGAAGCGCCGGACATAAGTCATAGTGCGACATAGTGCCACAAATATTAATCTCCTAAAGCATCGTAAATGAATTCTTCGACAGCAACTGGGGTTGGTTCATCATTGACCTATCGATCAACACGCCGTGGTTTCACATAAAATTTTCCTGCCATGAATTAGAGACACATGTCTGGTACTTCCAGAGTACAGACAATATTTTAGCCCCGTAGATGACAATATTTCCCGTAAAGCTTTATATTTTCTATTCAACTACAAACATAATCATGCACTTCATCATCATTGTCATCATTCTCTTAATCATCCTATCTTTATGTCCACTGCAAGATGAAGGCTTCTCTCAGCGTTCTCCATTTACCCATGTCTTGCGCTAATTCTAACTTCCGCCTGCAACTTTTCTCATTTCATCGCCCCACCTAATTTTCTGCTATCTTCGACTGCGTCTCCCTTCCCTTGGCACCCGTTCTGTAACTCTAAAAGGCCATTGCTTATTTGCCCTACGCATTGCATGGCCTGCTCAGCTCTTTTCTTTCTCCTAATGTCAGCTAGAATATCGGCTACCCACGCTTGCTCGGTGACTCACACAGCTGTCTCTTTGTCTCTTAAGGTTACGTCTAATATATTTCGTTCCATTGCTCTTCACACGGTCCTTAATTTGTTCTCGAGCTTCTTTGTTAACCTGCAAGTTTCTGACTCATATGCTTGCACCAGTAGAAACCAATGATGGTACACTTTTCTTTTCGACGACAGTGGTATGCTCCCAGTAAAGGTTTGGAAATGCCTGTCGTATGCACACCGATCTATTTTTATTGTTTTGCAAATTAATTTCTCATGATCAGGGTCCCCTGTGAGTAAGGGGCCCGTATATATGTACTCCTGCGCAGATTATAGAGGCTGACTGGTGATCCTGAACTCTTGTTCCCTATCCAGTATATCGAACATTACCTTTGTCTTCTGCATAATTATCTTCAGCCCTACGTTTGCATTTTCTAGTTTGAGGTCCACGATTATTTGTTGCAATTGATCATCAGGGTTACTGAACAGGACAATGACGTCTTCAAACTGAAGGTTGTTAAAATAGTCACCGTTAATCCTCACTCCTGAGCCTTCCCAGTCTAATAGCTTACTTTCTTTTTACAATTCAGTGAATAGGAGTGGAAATATTGCGTCTCCTTGCCTAGTCCCCCTCTTGATGGCTAATTTTCTACTTTTCGTGTTTATAAATAAGATAGCCGTGTAATCTTTACGGATAATTCTCAAGATATCCACGTATGCCTCCTGCACTCCTTGGTTGCCCAATGCCTCCACGACTGTGGGTATCTCCGCTGAATCAAGTGCCTTTTCATCATCATGCATATATGTATTGCCTCCATTTTTATGCGTTTCAGTATACCCCCCACCCCCTTGAAAAAAGAAAAGATGATTACATGGGCAACATTACCGCCAGTGCGAACCGAGGGCACGACTTTCACATGACGTGTGCAGTGCACCGCCGACTGAGCTACGGCAAAAACCGCTTTTTATTGCGATAGCAATTATATGGACACTCCAGGCGCATTTGTGTCATCGCCGTGAGGCTCCGTTAAAGCCCAACGGTGATAAAATCATTGCCGCGCACCGTATGCTCTATGTGCGAGTGAAAACGGGCGATGGTGAGCCGGTGACTGCAGCTCAATTTCGCGCACTCGAGAGAGGAAAGCGGGGAGGAAGCACGTCGTCTTCCCGACTCTTGCACCCGGGAAATTCCTATCCATGTTCTTTTCTACCGGATGACGCAAGTGGCCGCGGCCTCTGTGCCTTTGTCCTTTGTTCGAATGTAGCCGTCGGACAATTTTGTTTATTTGAATAAATATATGTATAACTTGAACATCACGGCGACGCCGACCATGAAAATTTGCGTGTTGTGTCGAAATGATTGTCTGTTACAGTTGTCAAGTTTGTCACGATTGGCAAACGCTAACATAATCATTTTTTGTAATCACAACATAGTGTTCACGTCAAGTCACGACGTACACCATAGACCAAGACAGTCGCTTCGTGACCTGAAATTTTCTGGTCCTTGCAGGCCTCCGTAACAAGTAAGTAGCACCCGTTGCAGAGCCACAGATTCCTGCTCGTGATCCATGCCAGCTAGGCATGTTTAATTACGTAATTACATGTTTTTATTATCATACAGTCAATATTTGCAGCTATCCACACCGAGGAGGTTCTTTCATTGCACTTTTCGTGTGAAACCTCTCCGTCACGAAGCTCATTCCATGACAGTTGTTTAAGAGGTGCTTAAAAGTTACCCTTCGTAGTTGGCCTTGTATAGTGTCGGCCAGAATTTTCTTCCTGCTTTCTTAAAATTTAATTTTAATACTAAACCTTGGAACCTGGAATATCTAAAGATTACAACAAATCAGTATACGGTCAAGAGTTAAAAATTTTGATAATGTCGCTGTTCTATTCCAATTCCATTCAAATTCTTTTCGCACTTCGTTACAGGTGCGAGCTACATTTCGCCTGCGATATCATCGTGATCTGCTTAGTAGGGGTCGTGTATAGTATAGAAGGCGGGAAATTTTATTACAGCGAAGCTGTTTATGTAGACCCTGTGCTGTCGTTGTCGGACTTGGCTAAAGCTATCATCATCACCAATGGCTCGAGTGTCGCGTTCTTCTTCCACAGCTGGCTCCGTTGCGGCTCGTCATTCCAGCTTAGACACTTCTCTTCTGTCATCGTAATGGGGAGGCCGTGTTTACGAGGGTATGAGCCATTGCTTAAGGGGCTATGAGCCATTCATTGTCTTACGTGATGGACAGATTTAATTTTGAAGCAATTTAATTTTGAAGAATCGCAAGCGGCAATGCCGGGCGGATGCTGCTAACCACGCGAACAAGCAAACTCGAGATATTGAACGCAAGCGACCACGCCAACTGCGGGCATACCGTCAAAGACGTCATTCTCTCCATCGCAGCCGAACGTGCAACCTCACTAAGAAACACTAAGACGTCAATCGTTAAACCGATTGCAGCGCCTGCATCAACAGTGGTGGGCCTTGCGCCCAATATACGGAGCTCTGGATTGGTGGTACCGCACATTCCATCTAAGCTACAACTACGGGAAGACCACGAGTAGTGCGCACTCCGAAGGAAGAAGCTACCTACCGCGAGCATCAGTGATAGTTGGCTCGTGGACGGGCTCATCGTCGACAAGTCTGCCTCACGCGCAAAAAATAAAGAGGAACACCTGGAGAACCACGAAAAAAGTGCACTCCTAAAGCATGCTCACCACGCGAAGCACGCGAAAGTTTCACTTGCATGGTGTAGCGTCCTATGCAACTAACACAGCCTCGCTGTTAGACCATCTTCACGGACTGGAAGGGGCGGTAATTTTTTTTTCTTCTAACATATTGCACGTTTCTAGGTTTTACAACGCTTGATCTTACAACACTCAAACTTTTACAAGTTTGAGTTTGACAAATTCTACTTACTATGGCATAGCAAGTTCTCTCAAATGCCACAATTCCTGTTTGGATGTACAAATGTACTGCAGAGCTGCACGTCTCTGAACGCCAAGCGAGAGTCCAAATTTAGCTCCTATTGGGTTATGCGAGACGCAATAACGATGCCATCTCCGTACACTCCAAATGCATACTCGAATAATAGCACCTTTCTTCTAGACAACGATATTAAAGTAGGGTGCGGCAGTATCACGGCTGTAAATATATAAGCGATAATCTGTTTCATTATGTTGTTTTCAGCAAGCGATCCTCCTTGAGCCTTTTTAAAGACGAAAAATAAAACCGAACTATAGAAACCATTAAACATACCGGCCTAAGATTTACGATTGCAACTGATTATATTATAAACACACAACACTTCAACTGCGAACCTTTGTCACTCAACTAAAGCTAACATACAGAAGTAGGAAAACAGAAAAGAAGAACGCCACTGGATTCTTGTGGCGCAACGTCACTGAACCAAGGGCTTTGACCTGTATACAAAGCGGGCGAAGGCTGAGTAGGAATGTCACTTGTAAATAAATAAAAAACGCGCAGTTATATCTGCTCTAGCATACTACCCGTAGTCAACTCATGATATAAGAAGTCCAACACGGTTGGGTAAGCTGAGATGTATCCCATACTTCATCCTTATTATATATTCAGAACCTCCAATATATCCTGCGGATGCATTGCCAAGACGCACTAGCGGAGAAGAAGCCCGTTCAAATTGCATGATACGGGCTCACACAACTCGAGTAAACGTCACCTCTAAGTAGCACGAGAAATGCCGCTCGCCTGCTGAATATTAGTGTGTATACAAGAGACCACAAACTCGGCCATCAGTCCCCAGCGCGCTACTTGCCCGTAAAAGCTTTATGCGAGTGCGTACCAAAGGCGACTGTATTACACATTGCGTCGCCACGGATGTATACGGCAGGACCGAGTGGCTGCTCTCAAGGACTGACGACTGATAAAGTATTCCGGCCTGCAGCTCCTTGCATTGTTTAAAAAGTCGTTGCTCCGGCATTTTCTTGTCCCCATTTCTCCCTCTTTTTCTGTTTTTTTTTCTTTTCTTTTTTTCGGTTGCATGAGAGACGGGACCATCGACTAAGCGCCATCGCCGGTCTATTCTCAGCGCCGGGGAACGTGGCATCCGCGAAATATGGAGGGTAACACGAACAGCGTGGCTATGACCCCGAAATCGGGGGTGGTAAGCATTTACAATATGTGGTCGCATCTTGTTCTCAATTGCACATGCATAGTAAAGCACATTAAATCAGTTTAGCACTCTCAAACGATTAAACACGGTAATTGAAGACGTAAAAGCAAGCTGAGAAAAAGTATTGAACGCTTCAGACACCCATATTTTTCTTTTCTTTTATTTTTTTTCACATGTGACATGTAACATCTGCAACGTGCCCCTGTCCGACGTGGCGGCGTGCAACGTGACTGTGTGTTTTTGTTGTAGGCGTATAATAGTCAATATTTTTCACTTACACGAATTTATGCAAACCTGCAATTATTATGCTTTTTTTTCTTCTGTACCCCCCATTGTAATGCCTGAATGGGCGTTGTGGGTACTAAATAAATAAATAAATAGTGCTTTTTTAATCTCTCATTTCTAGCAAGGGAAAATTCTTCGTAGTCCTAGCATCGCAGATTGTATCGCTATTTGCTTATTGTTAGTGTGTTCCCTGCCTCGAAGTGAGCCTAAGCAGATGACGCCATAAAGAAATTCAAATCACTTACGTTGGCAACAACCACTTCGCGAGAGGTTCGCTGTCAATAAATAGACGAACAATTCGAGGACTTCCATTAGAACACTGCAAAGCGTCGTAGGAAATTCGCAGAAACTAACTTATTTGGTCCAGGTTAGTTTATCACCCCACTTGAAAAGCAGATATGCCCATCAACTGCATGCCATTATGCGGAGCTCATTTCTGCCGCTCAAGTGAAAACGCATCACGCGCAGCTAATTGCAGGCCCTTAATGACCGCGTCAAGGTGACGAGGCAGCTTGCACCTTTTCTTAGCAGCTAGCGAAGGCAATAAGTCGCTAAGCGCACAGTAAAAAACTTCTCATGATTGCGAAACATCCCAGTCACTGTTGTGGCTTCGCATTATGAAAGCAAAGGCATTTCTGTCATTCGAAGCTGCTGCGCGCCTCAAAGGGTAGAAAAGAAAGCACGCGAAGCGAATAAAAGGGTGAACCGAAAACCTCACTCCGATAATGACCAAGGGACAAAACGGGAGATCTGTGCAAGGTGTCGCCGAAATCTTGGTACTTAGCGCTAAGCGATGCAGGGGAGGAACAGACAGCTGTGGAGGCAGTAACGAACGAATCAGGAGCCGTCGATTTGGAGCCGCCTAAGGAGTTTGGGAGAGGGTAAAAGCTAAATAAAATCATAATTCCGCAGGTTGTTTCAAGTAAGGGTGAGGGCAAAGCGTATTTATAATGTAGGTTGGCCCCGAAAATAAAAGTAAACATATTAGCAAGAGCGACTGCCTTCTCAGTGACACCTGTGGCGAACTGGAAAAGATCCACCGAAGGCGTTGACGCCGAAGTGCGACAAGCGTTTGCAGAAGCAAACATTTCACTCTGGTGGCTACTTAGCGGTGCAAATTAGCGCCACACCTCATGGCGTAATGTCGGTTCCTTTTTTTCTTTCTTTGCCTCGTTTTTGTGCCTCATGTCTTAATGCTGTTGGTTGAGCACCATAGAGATTAGACGGGAAATGAAGGGAACGACTATCAGGGGACAGAAGCACACAACACACAAAGTAAAAGAGCTCTCTGCGCGTTGCTCGTCGGCCTGGCACGTTAGCAATTAGACAAGAACATTACCAAAGTGTCTTCCAGAGTTTTTCTCGTGTTTATGTGTGTGGGCGTCGTGATTGCAGATGCCTCTAACCTCTCTATCGACGCTAGCGTATTTTGTTGTATATGTATGATGTTTTTTTTTAACATACAAGGCCAGGTTTTGACGGAAGACCGTTTGGCCGGTAGGCGTCATGATAAATTGTAAAAAGTAGGAAACCGACCGCTAAAAGAACACAAAAATACACGTTTCGGCTTCCCTGAGGGGAACGTTGTTCACAATGTAATCAAGTACGGGTGGTACAGTGTTTATAACGCTTTAAAATATAAAATAAGAGAGAGAGAGAGAGAAAGAGAGAGAGATGAAGACGATAGGTAGGGAGGTTAACCAGACATCAGTCTGCAGTTTGCTACCCTACACTGGGGATGGGATTTAGGGGTTAGAAAAAGGACAGAAGGGAAGGCGTTAAAAAAAATACAAAAAACAAAAACACACACACGCAGAGACACACAAACAAAAGGCGTTCCAGTTAAAGACGTTCAGAAAGACCAGTAGATCGTAAAAAGCGCAATAGTGCTTGCACGGCCTTCTTCTGTGACGTTAGGTCCTTTCGGTGGTGTAAAATTATTTGTTCCGATAGCGGTTGGTCATCCAGCTGGTCAAGTTCAGGACGAAGGCATTTCCCTCTGTGGACTGTACTGCGGGCAAGCGCACAAAATGTGGTCAATCGATTCTTCATGGCCGCAGTGATCACAGGTTGCGGTGTCAATCACCCCTATGCGGAATGCATAAGCTTTGGTAAAGGCAATGCCCAACCACAGTCGATACAAAAGCATGGCGTCTCCACGGCGAAGCCGTGATGGCGCTCGAAGACTTAATGTCGGATCAAGGGGGGGTATACAGTCGAGTATTTCTTAAACGTGGCTCATTCCATTGCGACGTGGTGCACTGCCGAGCAAGTAGGCGGAGCTTCCGTGCCGCGTCAGTTCTAGAAAGTGGAATATGTACGTGGTGCTCCTCAATATGGGCTCAGCGTGCAGCTTGATCGGCCCGTTCATTGTCGATAATCCCGCAGTGACTTAGAAGCCATTGGAAGGTTATTTCATGGCCTGCATCACTTATATGGTGTAACGTCCCTGCAATGTGAAATATTAGCTGTTCGTGCGGTCCACGTCGTAAAAGTGACAGTAGACACTGCAGTGCCGCCTTCGAATCGTAGAATACCGTCCACTTGTGTGGCAGTTCATCACCAATTTAATGAAGGAGGGTAAAGAGCGCTGCGAGTTCTGCTGCCGTCGATGTTGTCACGTGAGTCGTCTTAAATTTGATTGTGGGGCTTTCGCTGGTATCACGACTGCCACCGCGGAGCTGTTTGGTAGGACAGATCCACCAGTGTAGATATGCGTAGAGTCGCGGTACTTCTCGTACAAAAATAGTAGCGGGAGCTGTTTAAGGGCTGGCGATGATAGATCAACTTTTTTTTCGATGCCAGGTATTGTGAGGTTGATTTTTGGCTGAACGAGGCACCATGGAGGAATCGAAGGTCTCGCAGCCGGAGTGAAACAAGCTGGCAATGATTCAACAAAATATGAAGTAAGGGGTGCGTGTAGATTAGGGGAAGAGGTACGTCATTTCTGTTAAGTGGGCTGCCTGTCGTTTGGATGACAAGGGATTCCAATGCGTGTCTTGAAGTAAAGGATCGTTACTTTTTTATTATGTTTTCCTTTTCTAATATCTTATTATATAATGGTCGGGATTTTACCGGCAACGTATCGGACTCTCGCAAATGAGCACATCTGCCAGTCGTTTTTCATGCCTTTCGTCCAGCCCAAACATTCACTATTTTAACTAATGGTAATGTTACTTGAAAGTACAAGGATAGATGCCGTTCAGCGATACTCTTTTGTAATTTCTCTTGATTCGCCCCGGTGGCCAAGGGGTACAACGTGGCAGTTAAGTAATGCGGCCTGTTTAACGCAGATACTACAAGGCTGGATTGCGAAATGCATTTTTTTCCACGCACCATCACTCATGGTCCTCAGGATGATCTGCTATTAACTTTTCTCAGTGCATTTTCTGTGAACCGTCTTTTCCCCTAGGGAGTAAAGTAAAGGACATGCATCCTTTGCAGACGTAGAAGGAAACTTTGGACATAAAAAATTTTCTCCGTGTGGATGACCTCAGGTAGAAGTACGGCATGGTGTCAAGGGTCTCGCTGGCCAGAAGTTTTTGATGAGAGGCTTCCTAAACAGAGAACAAAAAGAAAAGGTTGGGGCCAGGGGATCAGGCACGCGGGGCACGAGAGGACGTATCACCGAAGGAAAGATTTTTGGGCAAACAGTATGGAATGAGGGCAGGGAAATAGGAAGAGGCTTCAGGAGGTGAGAAAGGGTGCACAATGCGGTTCTCAATGATCCTAGTGGACTGTATTGCTAACGCGTGAAGGCTTTTTAACCCTCTGAATCTACTTACAAACGCGCAACGTTTTGTTTACTTGTTTAAGGTGCATTCCTAACTGCGCTGAAGCCGCCAGTATATAGATGCATTTTGGAAACTTAATAACTCGTGCATGGCGCTCTAGGTGCGAAGTAGTGGGCTACTTTTATTAACAGGCGTGACTTTCCTGCACTCCAAATGCGTTGCACTAATCTGGCGCGTATAGCGTCATAAGTTCTACCAGCGTGCGAGCTAACAAATGACGTAATGAAAAAATGACAAAAGAAACAAGTTCGAGGTAGCGCGCAAACATTCACGGTAAGCTGTCGTCTCGTTTCTTTCTTTCTTTTTTTTTTCTTCTGCCTCCAGGATTAGGCACGACATGAAGCGTTGATGAAGAGCAAACACACATAGACTGGGCAAACTTTTCGCCGCACAGGGCTATTTGCAAAGCTAGGCAACGGGAACATTTGCAGCTTCTTTTCCGCCCCCGCCACTTCGCGATCAATATTGAATATCGATCGGCCAAACGCAGGCAGCTTGTGTTCACTTTCGCTCCTCTCAACCACCTAACCTAACTTTATATTCTTGCTCTCTTTTTGCAGCTGCTTTTGTTTTCATGATATTCGGCACACATTGAGAGAAAGTAGGAGCAGAGTCCCGAGAGCAATGACTGCAGTATGCGTGGGGCACGCAGTTTGCACCGAGCTGAGGCGAACCATACGGGACTAGCCGATGTGGCTCGAAGGAACCGGGAAAGAGAGAAGCAGGCTATATAACAGCGCCCAGGGAAGGAAAATGATGTAATGAGGATAATTTTTCTCGGCGCCACTCCGTCACAAATTGAATTAGCGGCCACCGAATATTTAGCGCTGTCCTCTTCTCCGCAGACATTGGCTGGGAAATCTCCTAATGTTTAGCTTGACTGAGGTACACCGCACCTGTTCATCCCACAACTGGTCTAGCGAAATAATTGCGTTCAGCGATGCCCTCTAAGGCCTGAGTTATGTAAAGGGCGTCTTGAGCAAAAGCGTTCCCTGCGTCCGTGGCCCCTACTTGCGCTTTGAAAGGCGTGGAATTTTTTTTTTTATTTCGCGGTGTATTGGGCTGTGACGCTTCGTTGTTTGTGTAAAAACATAATGATGTTGCGTGCGACATTTTTCAATGCTGAAGCGACTTCGCAACGGCTCACTGTAGTCACCGCGAGGAAGATGCAGCAGTGGTTGACAAAGACAGCAAAATATATGTATATTTAATACACAAGGTTAAGAAACTGGAAGTTCCCGCGCGAGGAGCTGAACTAAACAGGCCTAAAAAAAAACTTGTCCAGGCTCCCTTGCCACTGTTCGCTGGCCGATTAGCCTTGGCCCCGGTGAGACACTCGCCTCTCGCACCTGCGCTTGCCGCGATAGCGTTAGCCGACTCCTGATCCTCCTGGATCCTTTTTTCCACGTTGGCTTGTGAAGGCATGGCCATTACTCTATGCACGGCCACGCTTGAGCCGAGATGCGTAGAACGTCACGTGGTCAGTCTGGTAGCACGCCATCGACGCCGCATCGAGATGCCGTTGCTGGTTCATAATTTCGATGAGCACTCGGTGAAATCTTGGCCATCCCAAGAACGCAAATCCACCTATCATGTGGCGCAGCGCTTCAGGCTGGTTATTTTCATATCAGGCAACGATTACTTGGACCATCGGTCAGCAGTTTGTCGAGTCCTTTTAATGTGCGTAATGTCAAGCCTTATTTCCAAGATCGGTCTATTCCCTGCTCTGGGTGCGTTTCTTCCGAGGTGTTTGTCTCCTTGCGCACTTTGTGGGCGAATTTACATATCACAGGACTCATTTCTTTTAAATAACGTGCAGAGCACTGCAAGTGAAGATATCCCCAGTTTCATCGTCTTCGCTGCGCGAGACAATCATGGTAAACGTGCGGTGCCAAGAAACTGTCGACTGCCGCCAGAGATCAATGCTGGAAAATAGGCCCAGCATTTCAAGCACAGGAAATGGAGGCCATGAAAGTGGGGACGATAAAATTAAGCCTATCGGCAGCCATCAGCGCAGGTTAGGAGATGTAGGCGGGGAGACACTTTTTATTGAGAAATAGACTATGAGTCGAGGGAAGTCGTTTCGCAGAGTCATGCACGAACTTAACAACGCAAAAGCCAATCAATTCAAGGGAGTCTTAGTAGATATATATTGGCGTGGGCCTATTTATTTATTTATTTATTTATTTATTTATTTATTTATTTATTTATTTATTTATTTATTTATTTATTTATTTATACTGACCAGCCCAAATTCAAGGCTTCAGTACACGTAACGCTTTACTATCAAAAGTGAGGGCCAAATTTACAGAAAACTCGACATTCCTGAACAAACTAATCCGGAATGCAAAAACGCTCGTGCGCCGTGCCTTGCACACACGTTAAGAAACCCCATGTGGTCAACATCAATCACAAGCTATTCACTACGGCGTCTTTCTTAATGTACTGTGAAGCTTAGCAACGTTGAACCCCAGAATGTATTTTGTAACTGTTGTCATAACGCCGACTATGGGGCGAACTTTGCAGCTCCTTTCTTTCTTCTCTCGTTTTCACAGTAATAACTGGTAATGTTCTTCAATTTGATGGTTCCAGGATTGCTTGTCTCTTGCAGCAGAAATAATGAAATGCCGGAGTTTTCTCTTCGGTATCTCCTGCAGCCGCAGCGTGTCCCCATTCTGATTGCCCAAAAAGGATAAAGGAAGGGGAGAAAAGCGAACTGGGACAAAGCACGGCTCGGAAAGCATTGAGAATGTTGCAAGAGCTACAGTAGACCCGCATTCCAGCCGTCCAGCTTACATTTGACGATATAAAGCCTGAGAGACATGTATCGAACACCCTTACAAAGTCTCTTTGCAGGCGTCTGCACTTTCTTGTGGCAAGCGTTAAAGTGTCTTTTCGAAACAGCTGGAATAAAAGATGGCCGGTAGAGTAAACTGTATAAGATTGTTCGCGCAGGCAAACAAAGTAAAGTGCACCAGTTGAAGAAAATAAAGCCAGAGTACATTGCTGGGAAAAGAAAGCTTTAAAAAGAAGCCGAAGGGAAACCGTTTGGTCTGCCCAGTGTATGTACGTGAAGACAAACGATCCCGCGGCGGGCTCGCCTAAATCTTGAGAGCTGTCTCCGTAGTTGCCACGAATGCTTTCCAGCGTCGGTTTCAATGATGGTGAAGGCACGCCCATAAGAATGCAAGAAGTTCCTGGAGATAAGAGAAGCATTGCTTTTATGTTAAAAATTTTAATAGAAGTGCCTGCGTGTTTTTTGAAAATCTTTCGACGTTTGTAATCCACAAGCCGAGAGCACTTCAGTTATGAGGCAGCTTTCTGTGCGGCTTGCCACGTTGGAATGTTGCCTGTGCTCTTCGAAATATGTGTGTTTTTATCACGGATGAACGTGTCGCTAAAATATGCTTTTCCGCTGCGCGATAGCCAGCTATGTAAGCAACAAATTGAACCTTTTTTGCGATGAAACCGACATTGCTTGATTTCAAGTAACAGAAGTCATACAGTCACCGCCATACCATTGTCGACATGCCACCTTCTTCAATCCATCGACGTTATTCCTTCGTCATTCCTTGTTCTTCATTTTATTGTAAATATGCTGTCGTCAATCAGTCGTGATTACGCAGCCATTGTCTTGCCATCTTCTTCACTGCGTCGTCATCAGATAGTCGCTATCGTGCATCCATTGCCATGCCATAATCGTCATGCCGTCGCGATCGTGTCATCATTTTCATTCCAGCTTGGTCATCACGTTATCATTACACCGTCTTCGTTGTGCCATCATCATCATGCACTCGCCGTCTTCCTCATGACCTCATGTCGGCGTCATCACGCTTTAATCAATATAACACTGTCACTTCTTTTTCGTCATGCCGTCGTCATCACACCGCTATTGTCATTCCCTCAACATCGTTCCATCTTCGTCATTCATCGTCATCATGACGTCAGGCTCAATGGAAACCTCGGTAAGCGAGTGCCACAAAAAGGTGGGACAAAACCCCAGTACTTCGCCTATAGCCGAAGCAACGGATGTCTTCGAATGACCACTGCAGATATTAGGTAAACCCGACCTCAAAAATATGGTGTCTCCCTACATTGCTCGAATGTGAATCGCATTATCGTGAGATGAGTTCCACCTTAAATTTATTTTTCTGCAAAAAAATGTTTCGCTCACTTAATTAAGGAAACATTCAGCTTTCGATATTTCTTTAGTCAATGTTCCCTGAACAAAGAAACAATAACTATATATACGCAACCGTGGATTGCATCTCTCATCATGACAAGGCTATGTATTCACGCACAGAAATACTGCTCTTGTGCGTCAGGACTTTACCAAATCACTCTATTAATGCCTGCAACATCTTTAACTACTGTATAGCGCCTCCACGAATAACACGTTCTGTAGACGTGGCAACAATAACTGCACCAATTATGTGTTTTCCATAATTATCATTACCGAATACGTTTCTGTTGTCTGAATGAATGAGCATATGAGAGGACAATAATAACTAATGAATAATGGACAATAATGAAGAGGCACTGTCCTCAGCCAGATGACACCTAAGCAACATCGAGGAAACTCTGAGTCCAAAAACACAGCGTTTCAAGCGAGAGAGAGAGAGAGTGAAGTCATAGGGGAAACGCAGGGAGATTAACCAGGCTGAGCACAGTAGGCTACCCTGCAATGACGAAGGGGAAAAGGGGATTGAAAGAGGTAAAGGAAGAGAGAGGTTCGCAATTGGCGTTTCAAGATGAATGTATAGAAACAAGTGGGAACTCTCAGGATAAATAATCAATGGTGACGCAAGCAATATGCTTTTCAAGGAGCAGGTTCCTTGATATTTCGAGCTTATACTAGATATAAGAGGAAAGTAATGAAAGGCAAAAAGCCTTTTTGGTGGTTTTGAAGCGCCTGGGAAAATTAGGTTACCTTACGGTTAGACCTCGGACAAACATATTGCACTGACGCTCGTGCGGCACAAGGCGAGGGGCAAGCGTATGCACGCTTGCCCCTCGCGTGTTTCGGTGTGTACACCGAAAGTAAGGCTGGTGGAGAAACGTAAACATGTCATAGGAAAAAAAACGATGAAATGAACACTGCCACGAGCATAAGTAAAAGGGTCCAAGTTTGGTCGAATGATTAAAATAAAGCCGCTATGCAAAAACCCGGCGCCCCGTACTGGTCTAACGCAAATGCACTAATGTATAGACCGTTTCATCGGCAAGGAGGAACGTAGCCTCGAACCAGCGCGCCGCTCTCCTCCTCGCACATGGTATCTGCGGATTCCGTTTTCGTCCAGCGGCAGCTTCGAAAGGTAGCGGTTTAATGGCGAATTACCGCGAGTGTAACTTGTTCTGTCTGGAATTTCTGCAATGTCGGATGACTCAAGGTCAACGGGCTACCACTCTACTGTGTTCGGCCGCGAAAATCAGTTGCGGAAGCAAGCGTGAAATCCATCTTCAGCCGCGGCGATTTCGTGGACACCACCACTTCTGCGATAGCAGGGAAGTGTCCGCTTTGTTATTATTTGCCGAAAAAAAATTTACGGCAGAACTCATTCCATCAGGAACAGAAAGGACTTGATGCCATCGCGTGCATGTTCGGAACGTGTCGTTTCCAGTGAGCGTTCGGCGACGAACTCGGAACTAGGCACCCATGATCAAATTGGGATATAAAAGAAAGGTGCGTATTGGAGTCGGTCAACTATTGCGAATTTTATGAAGTTAACTATTTCTTCGTGTATGCACATTAAACTTATTCTGTACAAACGTGTTCTAAGATTATCTTGCTTGGCAAGCAACGCTCTGGCGGAAGTTGACCGAGGACGTCTTATGAAACAGTACGCGCCGACTAAGAAATGAAGGTGTGTTGTTTTCCATTCTATAACCAAAGCCATGCCTACCGCGTAGAGGCTGACTCTAGTCCACATGGGCTCTCCCGTGCTTCTGAATCTCGCCGGCAACGCGTCGACGCCGCTAACCACGCGATGTATTACTGGAGAAAATAAAGTTGCTGTTGCAAAGAGTAGTTGTTCGTCTTTTCAGTTCTCTTGAGTAGGCGAGGTGCCCTTGCACGCACAGGCACCATTCGAGACCTAAGAGTGCGCATAATCTCTCAACGCATCGCGTGCGTCTGGTTGATCGTGACATATTCGCGGACATTATCATAAGCACGTTTTCTCCATTTAGACAGCCCTTTCGATAGAGGTATTTTCCAGTTCTTTATTTTGTAAAGCCTGATGCCCGGGTGCCAGATAAACAATGTCTAGAATATCGTACCGCGAAAATTTTAGGAGCACGAAAGCTAGCAAAACGTACCTCCTCGGAGCTTCGCATTACCTGGATTAGGGTATACGCTGGCACCGCACACCGCATCACACATGGAGACACCTCTGATTGTTGTTGCCTGAGTGACACCTTAATAAAGTTCAAGGCTAGACGTACAATAATACCACGTTACATGTATACATTACGTATCGACAATGTTCAAACTTGACTCGCCTCCTATTTCGATCGTGGGCAGAGCTGCGGGGGCACCTCTAGGCCCGTCGCTGTTCGATATTGCGGATATATCGAAGCTAAAAGCTTAGTGAATATACGCTAACAAGTTTTCCAATCCAAAGAACTTGTTAACACCTCTCGAGAATGCACGAAAACTTGACACCCGTCAACAACAGCACGTTCGCCGTGCACCTTCCAGCGCGATTCCACATACCTGCATGGCGCCGGGTGATAGACGGCGCTGTGATAAAAAAATGGCGCACCCTCAATAAAACCGTCTATCGACGAGCCTGAGTAAATAAAGTGTAACGCGGACAAAACCGAGCATAACGAAAAGGTCTACTTCTGTCTTTCGTTATTTACTGTTGACGACTACGCTGCTCTTCATCTCCAAGGACGGCCCCTTGCGAGACCAAGTTTTCCCACATCGCGTGTTCAAGTTACTCTGTCCCGCAGGAACACGCGAGGTGGTGTGTTTAGAGCTATACTTTCTTTGCGCGCATGTTATTTAGTGATGTAATGCCACATTCAGAACACTAGGTTACCCAGAAGCCGATACTGTTCGATACTTTCACTAGAGTTCTAAAAATGCCCGCAAAGCCAAGAATAATGTCTTGCCACACAAGCGTCGAAGAACGTTCACAAACATCGATCCTATACGACAAGTTTGTAACGTTCAGCGCCGCATGTTCACCTTTAACGGAGTTGTATTCTGCATCGGGGCAGGAACAGCACTGCTACTGTGGGAATCATTGGTTGGGAATGAGGCCTCCAATGAAACTCAACGCGCCGGTTTTTCGTGCCTTTATTTTTAGTAACCTAAAGGAAAACCAAGAAGCCGCTGCCATCAAAGAATGTCACGCACGAAGTCATTTTCATATAGACACATGAGTTTTCGGATAGTATAGAACATATGTATATCTTGTGCTAGAAAACTTTGAACGTAATGCCAGGCCTTGGCATTTTAATCTCCTCGATTTCTTAATTACTTCCCCATGGTGTACTGATACCTGTACATGTGCAGCGCTTATCCCTCGATAATTATACCTCGCAAATCCCAAACTGGTTCATTTCTCGTTTCTTTATACGGTTTGTCAGCATGGATCAGTTGCACACGTTATGACTTGACTGCTTGCGCACTAGAACGGGACACATGATTTGATTGTCTCCCGCCTGTCGTACAACTTAGCTCAGGAAGATCAATAATCGTGCTTTTTCCCGAATGAAACAGGTCAACGCAAAGGCATGCTTAAAGTTCGATACTCTTATGAATTTCAGTAAGGAATGGTGCAGTACCCAACTGGCGCACGAACCTACGCAATAGCGAAGTTCGAATCGTATTTTATTGTTGCCTTCGCTTTTATTTTTTTCTTAGGCAGAAGCACGACCACTGTGCTTGGTTCGAACGCTCTTGCTCACACCAGTGAGAGGTTGTTCTGCTTTATCGTTATTTGTTCTAGTCTGTTTGATACCGTGCCACCCAATATCATATCACGAAACTCGTCCTTTCGGGGATGCCCACACAGCAAGGTATTGAGTTTCCTGTCCGGTGTTTCCGATTGCCCGGCGGTCTTGCTCTTGCCGGATCTCGGCAGTGGAATTCAAATACTTCGTTTACTTACTTTTGCTTTCGTTTTCCCCTTGCACGTATAACATTGCAGAGAGAAACCCTTTACCCGTTATTTACGTTGTTACCTTCTTCCGCGACGTATTGGAGGGATGTTTTCAATATTGACACTGCTTTGTGTACCAGCCTATACTGCATCGCTTTGTTATACCGCAATTCCTGTAGTGTTTGGAATCTCAATCGCAGCGCAGTTGAAAGGGCAGTTTGCCAAGAAAACTTTCTGAAAGGAACAGGAAAGCAGTTGCTTTCTTTAACATAATACCAGAAAAGGAAAGCCGAAAAACTTGAGAAGAAGGTTGCAGAATGCCGTCTTGCAGGGTGCCTTTCGAAGTATAAAACTCAGCTGCGAAATCACAAAGGAGAGTCTATTCGTGTAGTCCAGGCTGTATCTCCCTACCGGATATTGCTGGAGACCTCCAACTCGCAAAAGAAGGAAGCTGAACGGAAGACACAGCAACGGCCTTAGTTTTGCTTTAAACAGAACGTACAAATGCGACTACAAACCAAACAAGCAGTTATAGCATTTATAGTGCAGTCCGTCGGCGAGGTACCTCAATGCGCTGGCCAGTGATGTATCGTGAGGTCTATAGCCCCATGCCACAACAATTTGCGGACAGAATGCCTACACGTGAGTGCAAGAAAATGCAGTCTTTCGCTGATCACTGACTCTTACATTAGTGGAACGGAAAGTTGAATTGTACTTCTTGTTTTCAACATATAAATAGAGCAGGCGAGGTACTTTTTATATCACTCTCTCCACAGCAACTGCGAACAAAAAGAAGGAAGTGAAACTATCATGCCAGCGTCAAATTGTACAAGAAAATTACTATTGAAATTTTTCCTCGATACTTGTGCTTAATATCCTTAAGTTCCTTAAATTTTTCATTCACTTGACTTTGTCGATACAGGTACGGGCTATACAGCTGCTCTTCTTGAGATTTAGCTGGTCTAGTCTAAAGTGAAGAAATGAAATCTCAATTGCGTGATAACTCCACGAGAACTCGACAGCTGTACTACCCCTCGTCGTAGAAGTTTGCAGCGTCTACGACGAAAAAAAAAATTCTAACAGCATTTTTTTTCTGACTAAACGCTGACTAGGGACACCGTCATCTGTGACATACTTACTGCTGCATCTTCAGGCTCGTAAAAAAATGAAAGAAGCGAGGTCGAAGGAGATTGTGCCAACTGTAGTCACGAAGGCTAACTGTAATAGCTGCAGCGTTACTTGAATATTCATGGCGGGAAGCACAAACAGGAGTCGGGCGTGAAACAAGCAGAAAATATAAAAAATTACTTGCCTTTAGAAGAGTTAACTGCTGGGCTAGTTGGTGATCTTGCATACTGAAAAGATTTTGCGCCAAAAAACAACAGACACAAGAAAGACGACGACACCACGGGCGCTGCTTGCCTTGGCAGTTGCAACGCTGCAATAGGTTAGGAGAAGCTGATATTAAACTGCCCTGCATCTTTTCTTTTTCTTTTCTTTTCCCGAAAGGCCGATCAAGCGGCAATTTTGCGTGCATTTGCGGGCTTCTTTCACGCTCGGAAACACACTTTTATGCAGCACGTATCGAGCAATCCAAAACTGTATCGGGAGTTTGCCATGTCGCTCTACAATTTCCTCATTGCCACTTTTCATCTAACTATATAATTTGAGAAGTTCAGCAATTAATTAGGACTAATTATGTAATTAGGTAGAACGAAACAAAAGGTGATTTGAGTTTCTCCAAGCGACGGCAAACAAGATTACTTTGGTTCGGTCCAGCTACGTGGCATTCACATATTTTTAAACTTTGGCTAATAAATAAATAAATAAATAAATAAATAAATAAATAAATAAATAAATAAATAAATAAATAAATAAATAAATAATATTTAGCTGGAGACACCCTGTATATTTTCCTGTCGATGACCAGTAGAGCTTACAAGACACTTCCAATGCCTTTTTAATTTCTGCACCGGAAGACATTTTGAAATATCCTCATATGAGGTAAATGCTACAGTGACACGTCGCAAGTTAGGATGATAGATCCGTCATCATTCTCCCGTATAGCTGCCGGTCAAGGGACTCAGAAATTTCCAAACGCCTTTACACGTCCTTTCCGCAGTTGAACGCAAGTCTCTGACTCCGTCATATTACGATCGCAAACAAGTGCACTTTGTCACTCATGACCACAGAAAGCTGTTTTAAAAGCTTCGAGATAGAAAGAGACGAGATGACGGCAGAATAAGAGGGCTGTCTTAGGTTACGGTATTTGTAAGCCAAATTAAGCACAAGCGGTGTTATAGCTTGATTTGCAGCTTCAGTTGCTAAATGTGCGAGCAAGAAGCGCACAGGTAATAGACACACAGTTGTGCACCGCAGCGCTTTCCTTCCAACGCTAACTTGTAGTTATGCCAACCAGGAACGGAATTTTGGATGTGATGCATTTTAGTACAGCAAGGAAGTCAAATTGACATAAGAATATTTCATAATTTTCTCATGCGATCAACTTTTTAATAAATGGCCTAAGGTACACACAGTAAATTACCTGAGCGTAAGTACTCCTATGACATATGTGTCTTATCCAGTCACGGATGTAATGCAGTAAGAAAACCAAAAAAAAAAGGTACAGCTATGCACAAGTAGTCGGCAATCATTTAGCCGAATCATAGCCGAATATCATTTCTATTTTCATTTTGATGCGGGGAAGCAGAGACACCATCTCAAACGTTAGCGCCATGTCTACGGTCTGCAGACACTCGTCTCGCCCTCTCAACGTCGAACACAGCCTTCCGCCTTCCAACTCTGTACGCCGTATAATGTATAATGCGTCTTTTATGGGTTCTCAACGGCGAAAATTGAAGAAACGGAGCAAGCTCAAGCTTTTAAAGAAATTGAAGTTTTTCTTCCGCAGTGATTGAGTGGACTACATGTCACATCCACACCCCCGCGCCCCTTCCAGTTTTCTTCTTTCTTTTTAGAAGAGGAAAGCTGGTTTACGACCAACACGTCTTTCCTTTTCCCTTGAGCTCCTGCTGTCCGCATTAGTTGTCGAGGATCGCCTTACCATGATTGACCGACATGGCCAATCTAGTTACCAGATGTCAGAAAAAAAAAAAACTACTGGAAAGTTTGTTTGGAAAGTTCCCGATGGCTTAGAGACCTCGTTTATGTTCTTTTTTTCTTGCTTTATCTTGCGACTGGAGCACGTTGGCGATGTTTCACTAATTTTACCAAGGATTAGATTATTGCGACAGAAACGCTAAAACCTACGTTTTCTTCCTCTTCTGACATTCTTTGGTCACTAGAGCTTATTTTAATTCAGAAGGACAGCCCATGCTTTGACGCCCAACTTTTTGCAGGATCTCATCGCTTAACAAACAACAACAAAAACATACTTCCCGAAGACCATTTGGGCTTCCTATAAGTACTCGAAGAGAATCTACCACAAAAAAAGAAGTGCAAGGTCATGAGCCCACTGGCGTCAGATCATGACCTTGTACTTGACCTTGTACACCGCTTTTATATGTATATATAACTATATTAGTAAAACATGAATACCCCAGAAAGTGGATGGGAAAACGGAACACGCGTAATGCGTAGACGTGGATTCGTATGCCACCTGCGGCCATTTGTTTTTCATCCGCTGTCATTTTCATTAATTTATCATTTCTGTAATGCAATTATTAAGTATACCATTATTTTACCTACGTTCTCCTTGGTTACCTTGTTGGTTTCTTATGATTAATAAAAATCGGGCCCCTTTGTTCTCTTCCTTCTCACGTGTATATATCTATATATATATATATATATATATATATATATATATATATATATATATATATATATATATATATATATACAGAGAGAGAGAGAGAGCGGCTGCTCGGGTTGTCGGTGCATTTTTTATTATTATTCCTAGCACAGAAACAATATAGTCGAGAAGGGCAGGGCCGGTACTAAGCAGATGTGAGGATTGTCGAAGCTCCTGTTGTTGTATCTGCACTTATTGAGATATATTTTATATTAAAGGAACACTAAAGGCAAATACGAAGTCAAGCTAAAGTGACAGATTAGTGCTCGAGTATCTCTAAGGCGTCAATATTATTGCAAGCAGAGCCTTGATAATGGAGAAAATGAGGTAAATGCAGGACATGATTAGAAAGTCCCCCGGGACATTCAGGTACTTGCCCGATGACGAAAGCACTCCTCAGTTAAGTTCTGTCGCTGGCACTCAACCACCCGTTGCAAAAAAACATCCTGGTGTTGTATTATAAGACGAAATAAAATGCTACTTCTCCAGTTCCATTTCATTTTTAGAAAAAAAGAACTCATTGAAATTAGCCTTGACAACAACGCAGGTGGTTGAAAAGTTTCGTTTTCGCTCGACTCCAAACCGCCCACGCTTTCACGTTTCAGTACTTTCCTGATCGCGTAGTGCGGCCCTGGTTTTGCTGGCTCGCGAAACTAGCACAAACTGCAAGTAGCAGAGAATTCAACTTGCATGTGATGTCGCGGGATGCGCGAACGGCCTGTGCCACTTGACCAACAAGCAGTTGCAGCGGCAAATCCACCGCTCTGTATTGGCTCGGTGCCGCCGTCTGTCGGGCGCCGTTTTACTCACCGACGGCAGCAAAGGGTGGTGATGATGTATGCAACTTCACCACTCCCTCGGTCGAGTGGCGGGAGGTTTGAATTTCGAAAAAGGTATTGAAGTTCATTTATATACCACATACATGGAGTTTCACATAAGTGGTCGAAACGAGGGAAAAAAAGCTGCATTATTCCGAAACATTAGGTGCAATTTTCTCGCAAACAAAGCCTTTTCTTGGCACGAAACATGTGTTGCGAGGTTTCTTGAATGGTATTTAAATAGTCCAGGTCAACTTAGTATTTTTGCCTTTAGTGTCCCTTTAAGGTTTGCAACACTACGCCCATCAGCGCACATTGAACGGCGTTTTCTTCGCTACGAGTTCACCGCTTTGGTTAGGCGCGTTAAACTGCGACAATGGTCTTAGTTTTCACGCGTTGTTCACATGTTGAACAGTGCTTCCTGAAACGTTTGCACAGCGTCTATTTCTGAACCTAACCTAACCTAACGTCCCAAAATAGCCCTCTAGCCATGGCAGACGCCTTATACATGTAGTGGAGATTCCTAACTTCTTCAAACCTCCTAGTATTCTGACAACTGGGGTGCTATAGAAACTGTTGAGCGTACCCTATTATAATATTGAGCTTTTAGAGAACAAAGAACATCTTATGACAGTTCAACGGACAAAAATTGTCGCATCCACTAACATTCAGAATGACTAGATCTCATGACTTAGTCATTCTGAGTGTTTTAAACTTCCTCTTTGCTCGTCTTCGCAACGTTGGTTTGCGTGACAAACTCGACGAAATGCTTTATACGCATTTTAATGACAGAACCTTGCTTTCATATCGAGTCACATGTAAATATGAAGCGTACCTTTATCGCCTTCTGATATTTCCTTTTCCCTTTTATTTTTTTTCTTCTGTCCCCGCTAGCGTCTTTAAATCCCTCCTCCCCTTTATAATACAGAGTAGCACGTAGGCGACTGAACATGCTCACAGAAATCGGTGTGTTTCATCAAGATCTCTCTCTCTCTCTCTCAAACCTACCAAAATGTTATCCACCCCTCTGGCTTCAAAATCAAGCACCAGGTTCTTCGCGTCTTCCTCACCTTCATTGACTCCCAGTAGCACAATGACATAGCCACGTGGCCACAGCGGCAGGTGGCGCATTTGAACACAATCTGCAAAACGTGATGTCTCAAAATACCTGACGGTGTGGACTTCCCGATCAGGTCTGCGCCAGTAACATCGTTGTGTTAACAACGCTTTGCTCGAACGTGACCGCGAGGCGTTATTAACAGCGCGACGTAAGTATCAATTCAATTGAGAGTATCACTAGGAAACAACACGCAAAGTGCTGAGATTGTTCTGAGATTGTTTTGGTTCCACGGGGTATGTGTCCCTGAAACTACGGATAGAACAAAGGAATGGTGGTGGGAGTGGCATAAACGTAACTTTGCAGGACTCGCAGAGCTGCTGCCACCGTTACTTGCAGCTTTTAAGCTTCTTACAAAAAAAAAAACTCTTTATTGCACCACTAGTCTTGTTGGCCCTTCGAGAAAGCACCGTACTCAAAGTGCTAGCTGCCAGGTCCCTCCATAACAAACCCCACCGTGTGATGTCACGCTCTGCTAAGAAAAACTAGTAGTCCTTCCGAAAAGGCCCGCGCGGACGCATCACCAACAGTTGTGTAAATTGCCGTAAAAAGCGGCAGTTTCGCGCTGCGTAGTTTAGTGAAGCCACACCCCACAAGGAAGTGTGCCACAAAGTCAGAAGCCGAGTCAGAGAGCCGATGTTCTAGTTTGACTTGAAGGCACTGATCTGAGGCCCATGCCATCAAATCTATGAGCCCATTTACACAGCCCGTTACACTGTGTATACGTAGACTCTCAAAAGCGATGTCTCGTATAGTTTGATCTGCAGCATTTGAACGATATCGGTTACGTTAGTTAAACTGTGTACGTCAGCATAAACCATCAAATAGCTCCTAAGTGTTATCGCTAAGAAAGGCATTAAAACACACTAAAATTGAACTGAAGCAAAGTCTACATGCCACTGGGGAGACGCTGACGGACCACATACGTTGTTTTTTTTTTCCCCTGCTCGTTGTCATGGCGAGTCTTACGCATACACTACAGAGCTTCGCTCACTAGGGTTTTATGCATATATTTCTCTGGCAGTCGAATACCATCTGCTCAGGTAAAGTCATGGTTAGTGAAGAAACAAAGGCGCGTCATTGACCTTACACTAAAAACTAGATTACTATTCAAGATCCGTGCGGATCTCGAATGTCACTTTGTTTTCACTATGGGTGATGGCTTGCTTCTTTTCTAATATATTTCCATATTATGTGAACAGTGTAATCCGCTAGAGGAGGCACCATGATACTGATATTTGATTCGAGAAAAAGAATCCGAGGATGTGGGAAGGATATGTGGAGTCTCGCTAGAGATGTGCACAATGAGAGAGGCAGCAACTTCGTAGAAAAAACAGAAGGGGGGTGAGGGGTTGGGAGGGCTCATGTTTAATTAATGGCTCGAGAGGGCACTCGCTTCGCATCGCACCTGTATAAATCGTCGAGGTAAAACTTCCGCCACGCGCGCATGTGTAAGGACGCGCTCGTCCTGTCGTCTTCTCTGTCTTTGTCCCTGCTATTTTGCGCTAGTCTTTTGAATAATGATGACACACCAACTAGCCCAGCTTTCTGCTTTGATTGCTTTGATCGCATGTGTAAGCCTGTCGACAGAGGGAATCGAAAGGTGGCATTTGTTGTAGTCAGTGCGAATCAAGAAGGCGTGTGGAAAAATCCCGCTAAAAAATTAATCAAGTTCGTTCACTTGAACTCGATTATATTTGTGCGTTGTTCACCAAGGAGAAAATTGGGGTGGAAATTATGTTTATGAGCTCCCACCACTCGCTACAAGGACGGTATAGAGTCACGAAAAGAAGTTTTAAATGTGGCTACCACAACTGAAGGAGTATTTCGCGTATACATTACGCAATAATAAGAACAAATAGTACGGGTAACTATTTTAAAACAATGCTGAGAAAAAGAATATTTACTCCTTCACGATGTTATTCTAACGCATATAAGATCGCAGTATCAGCAGTAACATCACAGAAGATTATCGCATTCAGAGATTCCGTAAGAACCGATAAACATGAATTAAAAAAGAAACTGCCGAAAAAAGCTTTGTTCTAATCGGATGAATATGAATGCCCAGAACTACGTAATTCTTATCTCTGTTGGCAATGTTTTGGTTTCAGTTAAGTTAGTCGTACACTGAGTCTTATCAACAATGATCGCAATGCAAGATATAAATAAATAAATAAATAAATAAATAACAAAGATAGTAAGGAAAGAAATGCGCACACAATTAAAGTAGACCGCAAGACTTATGTCCACGTAGTTTGTCTTCATTGCCTTTTTTTCTCTGCGATATCACCATAACTCGTACGCATTTCTGCAATTACAATTACTGTCAAACATTTCTTTTGTATTTATGTTGTTGCACCATGTAAAGTCACGAATTATTCTGTAAAAGATGCGCTTCATGAAAGTACAGTATTCTGCATATCGCTCGTTAATCGCGAATAATTATCAGAGCTTCTATAAAGATCCCTGATGCAGGAACAAGTTCACTTGTAGACGTTATCGTCGGAACTAACCCTGACTCACAAGACTTGTGTTAATTATAAGACTGTGCTGCAAAGAGCTCACGAAAAAACTTTGCCAACGTTTGCAATTTCACCGCTACCATAAATAAAACTTTAATCCGGAATGCACATACAAATTCCGAGTTATCGGATCGCATAACCTTTAGCATGCTTGTGCAAGTCGAAGGCGAAAAACGTCGCTTACATCTTGTGAGGCGAACTTAATTATAAAGTGTGTACACAAAACAAAACAATTTATTTTTCTTGTTTTCCCACGAAGAGCTTGCGCGTCAACCTGCAGAAATACAAATATAAGAAGGTTCACATGTGACACACCACAAAACTAGCTTGCCGAAAGGGAGAGATTTACTGCTGAACTTACAACTTCAACCATGAAAAAAAAAACAAATTCGAAAATAAAATCCTACATTCTTTTAGAAAGGAACTTTGAGTCTCTGTTAGAAAAAGAGAGATGCAATTTTTTGCCGCCCGAAATGCAAACGGCCAGAGCTCGAAGCACCACACGTCGCTTCAGGCAGCAGCACGCAAAGCTATTTGCTAAATTAAAGCCGACTCCGCAAGTTTCGAGTCAGGAGAACACTTTCTTTCTTTTTTGCGGTTTAGGTGGGCGGTCTCTTCGCCGCTTCAGTCTGAACATCAACATGACTGCCGCATGCTTATTATTGTCGCCTGCGACGCGAATACAGATTGCGCAATCTCTGTGTGCGGGCCCCTGCCCAGTTGGGTTCCGGCAACCACTCGCGTGTGAAGGCGCCGTTAGGCGCTAATAAATGCACGCAGAAAATGTTCCTAGTCTGTGTGCCACTGGCGCCTCTTTCGCCATCCTTCAACTCTTCCCAGCCGCCTCCTCTCATTTGCATTCTTTCGCCCTGTACTTAGTACAAACGACCCTCTTTTGTTTTGAAACAGTTCCTCCGCGGTCCATTTTCTGTCCTCCGCGTGAATTTGCCAGCGCTTTCTTAGTCGTCATTATTCATGCAGATGCAGAGGGGAAGTTATACCACGTTTATTTTACCTCTCTGAATATTTCTTCTTTTCTTTTCCTTTTCCCGACTTACAATGCGTTTTCTCACGCTGCAGTGCTTTGGCGGCGTCCTTGCACAAAAAAAAAATAATAAAGCTGTGTTTCTCCCTGAGCCTTGAGATAGCTGTAAGAATGGGCTAAGAGACAAACTTACTAAGGAACTAACTGTCTGACTAACGCATACTTTAGTCGAATGAGCAGGGCCTAGATGCGGCATGTCGCACCACATCACGTCAGGACCGCAGTTTAGTCGGGTAAGAACTAGTTTAACACGGCAGCTAGTGTTTCTTCGAAGACCGATGGACGTCAAGTTAGCGCTCCTAACACACCGTGTGCTTTTCATCCCATCACGCAGCGGTCGCATTCCGACCAGCGTGGAATGCAAACAGCCTGGATTACCAATTTTTTCGTGCACGCCAATACACCCCAGCTTGGATGAAAACCAAGCTCAAGTCGCTGCTTTGTCCCTTGGAACCACATCAATTAAGATATATTTCCCCTTTGCTATTGCGGAACACGTGGAATTGCACTCATTACGCGAGGCACTAGGAAATAAAATCATGGCCGTCTTCATGTAGAAACAAGAAAACATGGTATCTAAAAAAGAACAGCCAGCGTTACAGCATTCATTGCACAGGCAACCACAGGCACAGGCACAGTTAATGACGTTATCGGTAGAAATGGAGTGGGCTTTTCTCCGAATATGCCTTTTCCTGGAGTTTTTTTTAGTGGAAACTGTGCTATTCAACAAGTTGTGAAGTCTACCGAGTAAGGCTAAACTTTAGCGCTCGCATAGTGCAGTTGATAGTGTGATTGCATATGGAGTGAACTGAATCCTTCGATGAAAGGCTTATTCACTGTTTATCATCGCATTGTATAAGGAGACGCTCGAATTGAGCAATGGCCGGCATACTTCTACAAGGCTAGATACACCCATAGCGTGCATCATCATTTTTATCATCAATGCATGGAGTACCGATGAAGATCGGTTGAGACTCTAGCCAGTCTCTACAGTCAACCATCATTAGAGGACGTTACATTGGGCCTTTGGCGTGACCATAATTTATGTTTCCAGGTCATTCAGACATTACCTGATATTTTAAACAGTACGAGTCTTGAATCTAAGATATGAGTAGGCATGTCGGTTATGCATTTCACCTCTGCCCTCTGTCATTACCGTCACCCTTCTTGTTACTCTCTCCCTCTCTCTATATTTCTCTCTCTCTCTTCCCCCTCTCAGCGTAGAGTAACTGGCTTGGAATATGTACCTCAGGCCGACATTCTCCATTTCATACCAAAAAGCTTTTCTCTCTACAAAATTGGGGAAGGACACAAACTCGTATGAGCCAAAACCCACTCCTAAACAATTATATTTGCTATACAGGTTGGTATTGTCCCAAGTTCTGCTCATCCCGGGCTATCACAGGCCATACAAGAGCAAGGCTAGGCACATGAGAACTTGAAAACGAGGGAAGCGAATAGAGTATGTGTGGCTGCTCAACACATGTACACATTTGCCAGGCTTCCTCTGGTCCCGTCTACAAGAATTCACAACATATGATGGTGTTCAGACTGGCAAATGACTCTAAATCATACTAAAACTAAGTGCATGTCATTTACGCACTCCTCTTCCCGTATTCCAACTCCATACTTTATAGGTAACAATGTTGTCGAACTTACTACCACGTACAAATACTTAGGAATCAACTTGCAGTCGAATCTAACATGGCATCATCACATCAACGTTACTCTTGCATCTGCTAACCGTACTTTCGGAATCATGAAACACAGACTAAAGCAAGCGCCTTCGGACCTAAAGAAACTCGCGTACACCACGTTAATCAGGCCTAAAATTGCATATGCGTGTGCCATCTGGGACCCGAGCCAAGACTACATTATACGTAACATTAAATCCCTGCAAAGCCGTGCTGCTCGCTTCATTTTTTCAGATTTTTCTCCGTACTCCAGTGTTACATCTTTAAACATTCGTGCCGAACTGCCTCCGCTATCACTACGACGGAAACACGCCCGCCTATCTCTCTTTCACAAACTTTATCATCATGATTGTTTGCGCGACGACTTCTTCAAGTCACCCCCTGTCATTTTTCCTCGCCGTGATCACCCCTGCAAAGTCAAACGCCCAGCTTGCCACTCGGCCCATTACGCACAATCATTCATCCCCAAAACCATAGCTGACTGGAATAACCTACCATCTGATATTGCCACTGAAGTTAGCACCGATCAATTTCATCAAATGCTGTGGACTCATTTCAGAATTTGACGTGTCTGTGCGTCTTTGGTGTTAGCTATTTTTTTTCAGGGCTAATTTATTACCTTTGAATCTTGTTTGACATCGTATTGCAGTTTTTTATCTTTTTGTGTTATCCTTGAACTCCCGGTGTTTCAATTTTCACGCTTCATTCTTATCTTTATTCGAACTTTAATCCACTTCCAATATTGGTGTATGAGTATTTTGTGGTGTTCTTACTATGTTTGCTTAATTGTTTATTCTTACTATTTTTTTGCATATTCTTATTAGTGTGTTTCGTGTCCCCCTCCCCCCCCATGTAATACCCTCTCCAAGAGGGCCTTTAGGGTATTTGAATAAATAAATAAATATCGCACACGGTGCACGCGTTGACCAGATCGTTATGCGGGAGCGGCGGCCGAAGCTAGTCGCCGGGGGAGACTCGCGCTTACCCAGCAGAAACGGTGGCACCTGACGGTGCAGCACAGGCACAAGCCGATAGCAACTCGATTTCCTGCATCTTCAAGCTGTCGTCGAGTTGCCTTTCGGTGCTTGTTAGTCCGCTACGCACACCTGCTACCGAATCGCATTGCCGCCCAGGCGAGAAATGCGCGCCTTATGGCGTAGTGAGGCAGCGTCCTGCTTGCGACCAGAACACGGGAACATATCTTCATCTATTTTCCTTCTTTTGGATGATGAAAGGACGACATTGTGCGCTGATTTAAGCCGACTGAAGGACAGAGCCCTCGTGGACGAAAAAATATTGGGACTACAGACTCAAGCGTCATCTATATAGAAATCCAGCGAATCATTTCGACCAGAAAAAGCTATCAGAGCAAAAACGACTGGGCACTGTGATCGCCTATAATTGCGCGGTGAACACCTGTGTGAGCCATCCCGCATCACTTGTTGTCCATTCCCTTTTTCTTTCAATCTTACTTTTCTTCTCTCTTCGCCTTTTCCCGACGTAGGGTAGCAAACCAGGTGCAACTGGATTAGCCTCCCTACCTTTCTTTTTTCTTTCCATCTTGCTCTCTTTCTTGCCGGCGAGCATGGCGATTACGACTTCCCCACGATGACACAAAAGCAACCGAGTGCTCAATCCGACGACTCGCATGAAAGCTATAGCGGTTGTAAATTAACACGTCAGTTCGACAAACGGACTTGTGGTTTCTCTCCGATAGTACAACCCTTAACAGAGAACAACCACGGTTACTCATCAGAAGGAGGAGGGAACCGAAAGAAAGCGCCATAACACAGACTTCATCTTTTTCTCGCAGCACGAGTCCGTAGAGAAGCTTCTATGGACGCCAACTCTTCAAATACAAGTAAAAAAATAAAATATAGTTTTGTGGCTACAGCGGAATCATAGTTGTGCACATCTGATTTCCCATATCTTGATTTTCCTTGGAACAGCAAATGCTGCTCCACTAAAAAGCGTGAAGTATCGATTACGAGACTACGGTGCCGAGTCCATGCCGCGGAACTTTACGTTCACAGGTCGTACTTTCAACGCAGCATGGAGCGCGACGAGCGATGCCGCCCACTCTTGGCTTGCAGCACCCTTCGTCGAATTTTCGTGATATTTGCTCTTAGGTAGCGCGCGCTCCTTTCTCGACGATAGTCGTACAGAAAAACCAACTCGCTAACTGCACAATTTCGCAAGGCATCACAACATGCATATATATTTCTTTTAGGAACATACCGCAGGCTGTGTCCTTCAGTGCATATACGCAGCGAAATTCCCTGTATCTTCGAGTTCTGAAGCAGGCGACACCTGTTTGGATGTCTAAGATATGCCCGACACAGCCCGTGAACATCAGTTAGCCAACAACGTGGGCAGTGAGAGTAAATGCCAACATTCGTCACGTGGACTAGCGCCATCCAAGTAGTAGTGTAACAATTAGTCCTCCAGGTTTGCACACCGCACGCATCACTGTGTCGTTGCTCCTCAGCGGACTAACTGTTAATCGCCGGAGTCTAATGGCCTCAATTACTCCGAAATTGGGCAAGTTTGCCTTGGAGGGATATCACCTTTGTGTCCTTTGTGCAAAGAGAGTGAATCTCTGCAACGTTTCTTTTTAGCATCCTGCCGGTTCAATATTCAAAGGAAAATATTTTTTGTTCGAAACGTTGGCTTGAATTAGACTCTTCAGTAATTCCTTCCTTTTGGGCTACCATACTGGGTTATAGCGCAGGAGCGTTTCTAATGCCTTCTGCAATTTTCTGAAAGAGACAAAAAGAATTGCATACTTTAATTGTTTTTGCTTTTTAAGCGCACAATAATCTTTACTGAAATATTTAGATATTGTAGCCTTCATATCTGTAGCGGTTTGCATTTTATTTTATATATGCAAGTTACTCATCTCATTTCAACTTATTTTCCTTAAAAACGATAACAATAATAGTCGCATACCCCCTACCCCTCTCCTAAGTATGGTTGGCCCCCCAGAGTAGGTTGCGCTCTTTTAATACAACAGCAACAACAGTTCAAGCGCGCAGTACATGTCGCAATGCACTAGTTAACATGCTTAATGGCTTACTAACTTGCATCTCAAACACTGTCCTAGCACCTCGTTTTTCCGCCGTTAGGTGCTCCGTTTAACCGCATATACAGAAAGCTCAACTGCATAAAGAACATCCCTCCCCCCCCCCCCCCCCCCCCCAAGATGTTGCCTGTGCTCTGCTTTCTTACCAACATGCACAGAGTCTCACTCTTGCGTACCTACTTTATCTAGGATTTGCGCTTTCTTTTGCCTAATGCCGCTTTTTTCACGGTATTCTGAAAACACGCTTTGCTCAGAGCTGTTTTCGTGCCTGAGACAATTCCACTTCCCTCAACGTCAACAAAAATCTATCGAATGCGAACCCGCAAAGACGGCACACGGCAGTTTCCGGTGACACATGGGGCCGTAATCTGGACGTTCACTCTATAGACGACAAGGAGGCGGCGAGGCTCGTAAATCAGCACCACCATCCTAGCCAAGAATAACGACCACTTTACAGTCTCCGAAACGGTGCCACGTTCTCTTATAGTGGTTTCGAACATCGCTGTCTGAGAAGTGAGGAAAGATAAACACAATCTTTCAGTGCGTTATGAGTCTATTTTATGCCCCAGCGCATTTCAGAGCAGTCGTCAAGGTGTTCTCATGGCATTTGTGTATCTATTGCGCTTTCGTGTCTTCTCTTGTCAAAACTGTTGACACGAAGAGAAACGTCTCGCGCGCTTCCTTACTCATTTGATAGTCGCTCAAATCTAAGCTTACTTTGCCGAACTAAGAAAAACAATTTTTTGCTTTTAGGCGCACTTATTACAGAATTTATTGCCTGCGCGTAAAAATAGTGGCATTTCAAATAAAACGCAAGCGCACAAAATACCATATGAACACTGAAAACTGCATCGATGTAAACAAGCAACGCAATCACAAAACGGTGCAGCAAAACCGCTGCATGGTTATTTCTTTGGCCAATTTCGGCAGTTCAAGCATTTTTTGTTAATCGGGATGCCTCTCAAGATAGTTCCGTAGGTGTAGAGCGAAGTGCTGTCGACTCGCGATATTTTAGCGAACTCTATGTATGCTGATAAAGTGGAGAAGAATTAGGAACCTGCTGCAAAAAGTACTACAGCAAAAGTGTACTACAGCATGTCCTGTCTCTTCGATTATCATTGTGTATTAGCTGAAGAAGTGGAACCTCGATGTTGTCGAAGTTTTTCTATTTTCTTTTGGCGCTTGTCCTCTTTCTTCGAAGGTGTTTTCATATAGGTTGCTTTCAGTGGGGTTGTCCCTGGTTGCCTATGCTTAAGCCGGCCTTTTTTTTTTCATTTTAGGACCCTCCTACAAAAATACCTTCGGGCGATGTCGGTATTAATTATCAATAAACAAATAACTAAATCTAAATTTTTCAATCATACTATTTGCCATTCACGCTTAATCACGCAACTAATCGAGCGAAAGCTAAGAGCAAACTTCAGCTCGAGCCCCGCTAATATGCCGCGTAGTCAAATACAGTCGAACCTGTATATAATAAAGTTATGCTTGCAGAGAAAAACCTCGTTAAATCGTGAATTTCTTTAATTCGAGGTTCTACGGTTCCAGCATTAAAAACAGCTTCCCAAATTCGTGTGCATTCCTGGTGCAGAGTCTCTTGTTAGTAAGCACTTGTGAACGAATCACAAAAAGGTCGGGCCACAATAGCGTGGTTATGAGCGCCAGCGCATTGCGCCAAGACCAGTGCATCAATTTGGCTCACGTCGTCCGAGATCTGCGTCTGCTCCGTCGCGCAGCGCCGTACATCTTGGAGGCCATGGCTGGCCGGGCTTAGTGCCCGCAGCCGCAGCCCACAAATTAAAAACAAATGGGTAAGAAGATGACGATATTCGTCCTGAGCAAATGGGGAAAAAAAGTCAGTTTCTCCAGAAAGGCGGAGCACTGATGGCGATAGCAAATAGGCAACTACACGAAGTAAAGTTTACGCAGTTCGAAGTTTGTTGGAAATAAAATATTTCTGATTCGGATCTTAACGGTACGTGTCACGAGCGTTCAGGCAAGCATTAACACATCTCACTCGATGGTCGCTAACTTGCTGTCACAACACGAGCGAACGCTTCGCCCCATGTCTCGGAAACTTGAGATTACGCGACCGGCCCACACTAGAAGCGCGGAAACTGAGCCGCATCAACGGCACCGAACGTCTCGGCTCAGCCTTTGCACTTGCCACGGTGATACTACTTCCAGGATAGGGCGCGTGGCCCGAGCCCGGACGCATGCGAGGAGGAGACGCGCGGGCTAAGAGAAGGCAGATAGGCTCCGCGTTCTTACTCCTCCTCCTTACTCCTCCTCCTCACCCCCCCCCCCCCCTCAGACCGTGCTCGATCACGTAACCGCGCTTTCACTACCTCCCCATCCCCCTTCTGCAGATGTAACCGTAAGCTCCTGTTTCTCCGCAAACTCTCACCTGCCGTGGTTACTCAGTGGCTATGGTGTTGGGCTGCTCAGCACGAGGTCGCGGGATCGAATCCCGGCCACGCGGCCGCATTTCGATGGGGGCGAAATGCGAAAACACCCGTGTACTTAGATTTAGGTGCACGTTAAAGAACCCCAGGGGGTCAAAATTTCCGGAGTCCTCCACTACGGCGTGCCTCATAATCAGAAAGTGGTTTTGGCACGTAAAACCCCATAATATAATTTTTTTTTTTTTCGCACGCTCTGCGGCCTGCGCTAGGTGTTTACCAGACCTACAGATAGCGCAGCGGTGTTTCCTGCCTACCACGCACTGGCGCGCGCGCTTTGACGGCGCTTTTGCCGCTACAGCGTTTCATGTGGGAGGACGCTCAAAATAACTTTTGGCTCGGCTGACATTTTTGTGGTGTTTTGGTGGATTTACTAGCCGTACAGACTCCGGAGTACATGTTTGAAATGACCTAAAATTTTGTTAAATCGAAACCTTGTCACGAAACTACTTCTTTAAATCGCAAAACGAAATGCATCCTTTTTAATGCAACTACGACCGGCAAATGAAAATGGTTCGTTACATCGCGAATTTCGTTACATCGAGGTTCTTTGTATTTAGATTTGACTGTACATGCAAAACGCAGAAATGCTTTTCTGGGATAGCCCCTGGACCGACTTTAATGAAGTATGTTGCAATTGAGAGAGAAAGTTTAATTCTAGTCACTTATGGAAACCGAATTTTTATTTACGGTTAATGTCGGAAAAAAATAGAAGAGCGAAGTTTACATATTCGTAGCTCTGTACCAAGAACAGATATGCAGTTCTCCAAGTTGCTCTGTTGAAGTACCCAAAGCGGGCAAATTTGATATGTCAATTTATATATTATGTCAATTTGTCAATTTCCTACAATGGCATTGCAATAGTTTTTTTGCTCACATAATAGTGGTTTATCTGAGAGCATTGTATAGTAATTTTGTGCGCTTTAAATTTGCTAATAGATTCAGCTTACAGAACAGTGAAATCCTTTTTTATTGTTGAGTTAGAGCTGAAAAGTTGATAGTTTCATTTTTAAAAATTTGTGATTTTTGCCAGTATTCTAAAAAAGTTGACGACAGGAAATCGCAACCAACATTCACTATATCTTAACTTTTTCTTTTAAATGCAACAAATCTCATCGAAGT
The DNA here is from genome assembly GCF_038994185.2 of Dermacentor albipictus. Taxonomy (NCBI): domain Eukaryota; kingdom Metazoa; phylum Arthropoda; class Arachnida; order Ixodida; family Ixodidae; genus Dermacentor; species Dermacentor albipictus. The sequence continues at coordinate 76,207,073 of NC_091823.1, read as the reverse complement.
TCATCCAGCTGTTACCGCGAGAACCGATTTCTCTTTTTCCATGTATTAAGATAGAATCCCTCGTGCTTCCTCTTACAGTAGTTCCTAATTATGCCTAATGGAGCTAGTGCAGATGGACTCCAACAGGCCACTTTTGTCGTCATTGTCGAGACTGCTTTAGACATCGATGAGAGGTTTTCTTTTCTTTATTTTCTTTTTTCTTTCTTTCAATTTTGTTTTGTTTTGTTTTTTCAAATTAACTGCTACGTGTTCCTGGAGAGTTCAGGAGAGGTCATCTCAACGGAGGTGAAGTAGCAGTAGGTAGTAAATATTTGACAAATATAAGTGGGATAGACGGGGCTTCGGTTGGGTACACAGTGTATGTATACATATACATATACATATATATATATATATATGTATGTATGTATATACATATATATATATATATGTATGTATGTATATATATATATATATCTATATATATATATATATATATATATATATATATATATATATATATATATATATATATATATATATATATATATATATATATATATATATATATATATATATATATATATATCTTAAGCACGAGATCACAGACGAAAGGCAAAGTCCACACAAGCAAGCGCTTGACTCGAATATACAGTTAAAGCGAGCGACTCCGGGTTTTTCACAAATATCTAGACATTGCACAAAATTCTGCTTAGAGCGTCAGCACAATCGATACCAAACACAAAGAAAAATGGCATCTCAAACTTTTAGTTGAGTCTACCTGTATTCGTGAACTTAGGATTTATAAAAAACACTGCCTTCGCTAGCTTGAAATAAATGGTTTAAAAAAAACAAGAGAAGGGGGACATACGTAGTGGGCAATTACAGCTGCCGGGGATGAGTAGCGCAACCTACTTATCAGGAACACTTACTGCAGTGGCGAAAAAGGCTCATTAAGGCGGCTAATGAAACTCTTGGAAATGCAATTCGGTCGCTACGGGTAAAAAGTAAAAGTGTGGCAGCAAAAAGAAAGCTACAACGTTTGTTCAAGAAACGGTGCCTTCGTTTATAAGATGTCATTATCTGGCGCGAAATCCTATACAGGGAACATCGCAGTGATGAAACATTGCAGTAAGGAAAAAAACTCTTCCTCAGTCCTTTGTCGACGATGCACGTGAAATGACTATGTTCTGTACTGAGGTAATTGGAAACACATATATGCAGCTGGTCGGTCTTTTTCACACTTTTAGCTGTATTTTAGTGAACCGGCCGTTGCGTGTCTCACTAAGGGATAATCTGACAAGAAGAAAAAGCCGTTTGGATTAGCACGCGCTACAGTAAAGACCAAATTACGCTACCTCCCTCTTCTACAAGTTCGGGCTTCTGTAAGTCCTACAAGTTCGAACAAAAAGATTGCCACAGGGATGCACAGTGTAGTCCCTCACTCCTGTCGTCCTTTGTTTTGCTCTTGACTTTTTTTTTCGCGCTGGCTGCTCCTCATGCGATCGCCAGCGCACTATCTCATCCCACACTGGATAAACCCACATCCGTGATTTCCCTTGTGGCTCTGACATTAACTTAGCAAACTGACGCAATCTCACAATAACGCAGGAAAGTCTTCCCGAACTACGGAACAAAAAGTTTGCGCTCAAGGGATCGCGGATTCCATTTCTCTGAAACTGCCCTATCGTAGACGCATTGAGAACATCATATCCGCAGTTGCGCTATACTGCTTGCCTGATGTCGAGTCCCTTCTTATTGCTTTCGTGCAGAACTTTAGCCTCACTTCGCGTGGTTGGGTGAATCACTTACATTTCGTTTAGGTTTGTCAATGATTTTCTTTTCATGAGATAAAAGGATCCAAGTAAACCGAACGCAGAAGCATTGCGAACTGTGGGTGATTTTGGTAATCCTACTAGTACATTAGTGACATATTGAAGAAAGCCTCGAGCTTTACTACATGGCTTCATACTTGAAGGATCAAGTTTAAGTTTATGACGTGGCTTCCTACTGACAGCGGCTTTTTTTTTTTCATTTGCAACAGGATTAACAGCGCAGTGCGGTAGCTTCTCAGCACCGTCACTTTATTGTCTCACATATCCCATCTTGGAAATCGGGAACAACAAAAGCGGGCAACTAAGCAGCAAACCCCGTGGCCTCAAGGTCTCTCTACTGTTTTTCGGCTTCCACGCAGGTAACACGCCTCGTTTTTCAGCCTAAATCTTCCTGCTGTGCGACAGGTTTTACGTGCCGATAAATATGTGACTTCGGTCACGGGAAAACCATACGCCTGCCGAGACTTCTGCAAACTGCGTCGCTTCCTCTACTGGTCCCCGCACGCCTGGTAGCAATCACCATAACCTGCTGAATAAGATGTATCTTGCGTTTTAGAAGCCAACTGCGACGAAATTTTCTATTCAATTTCAATTTACTTATTCAATCAATAGGCTGTAAAACATTACGTGGTTTAAGTGTTAATTCACATTTATGCGGAACCAGCTTTTGTGCTGTTTTGTAAGTGATTTCAATCTCAACTACCTATTACATATGTCGTTCGTACTGCATTGCTTATAAATGAGTTTATAATATAGAACTTGCCCTGCTCTTCAAATCGGGCTAGGGCCCACGAAGACTTAATGATTCAAAGCCGAGTGAGTAAAAATGAGTCGCCTTATGGCGCAATAGTTAGCGTAACAGCGTGATTCAGAAAGAGATGCGTGTGAGAAGAAAATTCACTAAATGTATTTAGCCTTAATCAGCGAATCATCAAATGCTTAAGGTGCATGACACATGTAGAGGTGTTTTTTTTTTCGTTTTATCTTCGTTTTCATTGCTAATGGTAACGCGTCGCAAACAAATGAAAGTGATGGTTTCAAAGGCGCTCTACAGACATTGCCGCGACATTGTGGCCGCAAGCTTATTAACAAGCTTGCGAAATAAGCAACACAAATTGCTCTATGAATAAGAACGCACGCCATCCGTCAGTGTCGTCAACACCGTCTCATGAATCACCTGCGCGTTATAGCTCATAGCTCCAGCATGGCAACTTCGCTACCGCCGAACTGGTCAACGTAGTCGATCCATCAGTATAGATATGCATGTGCTTGTCACTGCAGCGAAAATGCGCTGTGGTTATGCCGACAACAGGAGTAACACTGCAATTCAACGTGTCACACGTCATGACGCCTACGGTGGTTCAAATCACGGGTCTGCGCAGTGCATGTCAATTCATTGACACAGAGTCCTAGTAAATGGGTTGTTTTTCTGACTCGAAAATGACTTTACAGTGTATGCAGTCAATTCTCTCACGTGGATCTCATGGACAATTGACGTACGTAATCATCACATTCAACAGTCACATCAAACAAAAAGGCCACAAAGCTTAATTGCAGTCATTACCAGGCCATTGTGGGATCAGTGGAACGAATCCCGCATGCAAAGCTGCTCGAGCGTAAAATCAAGAAGAACACAGCGTTCCCGTTCCTCTTTCGAGGACAGACGCTGCAAGGCAGCTTAGCCACTTCGCACGCACGCTCCCGTTAGCGGAGTGGAACCACCCATATATAACGTGCACCAAGTTACACAAGCTTAACCCTTCGCTGCACGAGCAACCTGTACCGCGGCTTCATCGACGTGAGCCATTGCTTCTCTACCTGCTGTGATTGGCAGTGGACTTCACGAACGCTTATACTACGCTGTTTGGCATGGCCGACAGTGTTGCGTGCGGCGTATGTGGCAGCGAAGAGAACATCAAGCGTTTATTGTAGCCCCTGCGCTCGGTTTCAGTCACGAAGACAAACCCTATGCAGCGCTTTCTGATGATTGCACGATCGTACACTGCCCGTGCAGGCGCTTCTGGAACACCGCCCGCATCGCTCGTGGACCCAGAAGGCTGTTGCGGCACTTCTTGTGTTTCTTGAGGGCGACTGGCCTGTGTGAATGCCTATAAATTAGTGGTGCCCTCCACCCGCGTGCGCGATCTCTGTCTCTCATACTTCTGTTCCCCTTTTACCGTCTGCAACGTAGGGTAGCCAACCAGACGCTCTTCTATTTAACATCCTTGCCTTCTTCCTTCCTTTCTTCCTCCTCCTTCTTCACTGCCGCCGAGTGTGTAGCATTGTCACCGTAAACGATGTCAGCATGAGTTGAAAAAAAGTTGGATGCAAATGTTGACGTCAGCGCTGCTAGGTGCGACCACCTACGTGCCATCTTTTCTAATCTGTCCGCCTTCTCGATGCCTAGTCGTGCGCTTCATCAGCGGGACCGATTGCGAAGGCCTCTGAGATTAACAGGCTCATCAAATTAAGGAGATGGCGTCCCGATTACCTACCTCACAACTATTCACGCAGTACAATACTTCGTGAGTTGAAATTTACATTATACTCGCTGAAGTAAATTTGCTCATTTCGATCGTCTCATTCCACTGGGTATGTTTAAAGTGCTGCCGTCTTCCAAGAAACCCTCAGACCCATAAAAGTGCTTGAGTAACGCCACACGTTACTAGTAGGGTGTGCGCAATAACTTGGTGATTATTTTTGTAGAAGCAGCATCAGCCACAATAGGTGAAAATGTGTAAGTGTTTCTGTAGGAGAAAATGTCTTAGGGCGCATAAAGGTACACCTATCTCGGCTGCTTGTGCGAAAACGTCCAAGCTAAGAGTTCAGCCACTAGGTTAATTTCACTTCTGAACTTGGCGGTGTCCGTTTGCCTTCGCCCATTATATGCCACGCTTCTTATCCGCAGTGCGGCTGAGAAAAAATCACCGACGATGATGATATTCCCTAATGGGAATTTGGAGTCCAGCTGTGTAGGTGTTTTGAATTTGCGATATACTGTGGCAAATAGTTTGATTCGGAACGACAAGGTCCTCTCGGTGGCACCGCTGAGCGTCTGCGGCAGACGAAGCTCTTCCGCCGGTTGTGTCGCTCATTGTTCAGAAAGAACTGGTTTTGTATTATGATTGATATTGTCACGCGTTAGTGACTGCAACGACTCAGTGTCGAAACTAAGAGTTACAAATTTAACTCCTTACTGCGCGGACTTGTACCCAGCAAAACAAGTAACACTCAAGCACAACGATAGCGGTGGGTGTGGTCAGCGACCGTCGAAAATCCTATGTGCGGGTGAAGCGCGTCGGCTTTTATACGTGACTCGTCGAAGGTTCCAGTGTTATAGCTGGTGCCCACGTGGCTTCCAGAAAGTGCTACACAATTCGCGTCCCGCATACAATCAGGTTACAAAAAGATCTGGGGATAACAGCCAACCGATACAGCTATCGATAGCATTCGAGAAACTTCTGATGCATGAAGACGCGTCATGCGTTGAGGGCTAATGTGTGACATTTGTCAGCCGGTGAAAAGCAGTGACCAAGCAAAGCTAAAGAAGTGAACAGAGGACGCGCGGTACTCTGGCGCCATCTCGTAGCGATTATGCCAGAACATGTCTTACCCGACACTATATACATGCTATGCTTCTCAGGCTTTCCTCCCAGTGCTCTCTTCGCTATCGCCACTTTTCATTCCCCACTGCGCTCCGCGATGCTCTCACATCCCTCGCTGTTGTGCTCGTTCACTCGGTTAAGCCGACGCTCACCGCAGGAACGTGCGTCTAAGAGCTGCGTTTTAAAAAAATTCTGGGGTTTTAAGTGCCAAAACCGCAATATGATTCTGGGCACGCTGTAGTTGGGGATTAATATCTAGCACCTGGGGTTCTTTAACGCTCACCCGATGCCCTGCGCACGTGTGTTTTCCATTTCGCCTCCATGTAAATGCGGCCCCGGGGCGTGGATTAGACCCCGCACCTTCGGGCTTACCAGCGCAATGCCATAGCCACTAAGCCACCACGGTACGTGAGTGCAGCTTAACGTGCTGGACGTAGAAATTTAAATTGATACGTCATAATATTCCTCGCATATTTTGTAGGAGCATACTGCATGCTTAGCGAAGCAGCTAACCAGCACACACGTGAGAACATTCTGTCGCAATACACAACAATCACTGGAAGCAGCAAAAAGAAAATACCTGAGAAAGAGAAGCTCTGTTTCCTCGCCTACTTATCAAACTAAGCACTATTGATTGAACTAATTGGTTTGGCCGACTTAATGTCACAAATTAGCTTTGGGGATGTGGGACGGCTAGTATAGGCTTTGGGGATGCACTACAGGCGCTTCGCCCCGCTTCTCTCACACCACCTCGCCTTCCTTCATGCGGCCAGTCGCTTTCTGCATTCAGCGGTAATATTGCTGCTCATCATGCAACACTACCGTCGAACTTCACGCTTGCAGCAAGACAATATTTATCAATGTGGTGCCTACACCACCTCGAGGCCTTCCTTAAATTACAGTTCCTGGCATCGAAAAGAAAACTGAATTGTCATATTTAGTCCTGCAACTGACCACACTACTATTTCTGCTTAAGAAACACAGCGGACGCCTTCACGTCCATACGGATTGCTCAGTTTAATAAACACTGCACCTCAGCAGGTGTAGTGTTTACTCACGCGGTATCCATCACCATCAAATTCAAGAAATCTCATTTGACGTCATTGAAGGCTGCAGACATCGCCGTCCTCCGTGCTGCTCTGGAGTTAATAATTCAAGAACCATCACAGTAGGGATCCATCTGTCTCACTCTATTTGGCAGCTCTCCAATTTTGTCATGGAAGGCGTAAAGAATAATTAGTCATTGACGTAAGACTACTCCATCAACATACAATCGGCAAAGGACTCAAGATCGCATATAAATGGCTATCAAGTCATTGCACCATATTTAGCAATAACAGGGGCGGGCAATCGAACCGTGATGGTTTCCACTGCGTAGCAATACTACTGTCGCAGACCGACGCAACTGAAGGCTTCGCTCACTGGCACGCTAAAACTGATATTGGCACAATGGAACTCGGTGTACTTCACAAGCACTTGTCTCCATTGTTTATATCCGAACCAACAGCTCCGTCTTCCGCTAGGGATATCGCGAGCGAAGGAAACGCTTCCATGCCGCCTTTGCCTCAGCATGGTCTTCACAAACGCATATTCATTTTGCATCGCAATGGCCAATAACCCAACATGCGACGACTGTGGCTGCGAGGAGGCGATTGCGCATCTTCTTTGTCAATGTCCTCGCTTCAGCACGCCTAGGGGAGAATTCGCAACGCAATAGACAGACGGAACAATCGCCATTTGTTGAAAACCAGAATCATCGGACACTGGCCGAGAGCATCCTCACCAAAAAATGCGTTCAACACGTAGTTGGGCTTTTTGAGGACAGGGCGACTTAGCGACAGACTTTGAGGAGGGTCGCACGCCACATCTCAATCGTGAACAGTTTCTTTTTTTATTCCTTTTCTTCCCCCTTGTGTCTCTTTCTATCATCTTCAAGTCCCTTTGCATTTTACTCTTGCGCCGGGTAGCCAGCTGATCTACACTGGCTAACCTCCCTGTCTTTCCCTCTCTTTATCTCTCTCTCTCTCTTTCTCTGGTACGTCAGAGACTCCATTGTGTGGCTCTCTGAACTAATTTGGAACCTTTGGATTTACATAACCTTCACGGGAGGTTCACTGCGTGAAACGTTTATACATTCCGTCCCACAGAAATGCAGTCGCCGTGGCCGACAGGCGAACACTTGAGCTCGCGCTTATCAGCAGAACGCCATTTTAACGCGATAGCGTTAAGGAGCTCGTGTCGCAGAAAAGCCGGTGTCGTCGGCGTCGGTGTCGGGTGTCGGCGTCGGCGGCGTTGACCGTGAGCGATAAATCACGGCAGGCGCTTCGTAAATAAAAAGCAACTTCCAAGATTGGCCCGGTGGGAATCGAACCCAGGTCTCCGGAGTGTGAGACGGAGACGCTACCACTCAGCCACGAGTTCGATGCTTTCAAGCGGTGCAAACGCGCCTCTAGTGAATGCGGTGTTGCCTTCGAAACGAGCCGTGGAAAGTTCTACTGCGGTGTATATCGGTAATTATGAACATGTAACGTACAGAAGTCACAATTACACGAGTTGCGAAGTGCGTTTCCTCTGCATTTCTTCTGCGCTTTCCGCACACGCAGAGCCATCTTGCGGCAAACACAGAAGACCCCCTCCTCTCAATGTACGGCGCTGCCCCGACAGGAGGCGCGCCGCGCGCGCATTGGGACCGCTGCCAGGCGCGTCGCGGGACTCCCTCTCCCCTGACGACGCTTCGCCGTGCTCCCGGTTTAGATTACTATCTATCTCTCTGCCCGTGCCGATCACGACGTTTGGCTGGCGTAGATCGTTTCCCCTCCGAGACACCGAGTTCTTTGGTTCGTTTCGTTCGCTCAGGCGCACGTTTCGTTGCCGCGCCGAACGCTGCGTTGCTTGACGCTCACCGCGTGATAGGTGGGCGCTAAGTCCGATGCGGGGCGCATCGTAAGTGATTGCTGTGCCGTAGCGCATTGTCTTATACCCCTTGGCGGGTCGACGGGAATGCTGTCGCGTCCCACTCTTGAAGGCGAAGCTTAAGCGTCCTCCAATTTTTCATTGAGCTACTCTGGCGGGTAGACAGCGTAATATGTGTAGTCCCAAGAATGTAGAAAGAGAGACAAGTAACTTTCGCAATTATCTGGGTGGAGTGTTAATGCCGCAGACGCTCGCAGTTTCGGGGAAACTCATCTCTCGCTTCTGCTGAGCATGCACTGGCTGTGCGAGTAAGCAGGTTAGCCGTCGCGTGCATTGCAGGGCTGGACTGGAGCACACCAGTATATAGAAGTAAGCGGCAAGGTTCGCGCTTGTATGGGCTCATTCATTTTTACTCATCCGTACGTCAGCGGAATTTCTCAGCGAACTTTGTAATGTCTGCAGTGCGTGCAGAAAACATACTCGCCGCATTGGCGCCCTAACCTATTCTTGTCGGGAGCTACCGAGCACTGCATGCAATTCCACCTCCGTGGCTGTACCGCTTGCCGCGGTCTTCACGCGGCTCGCGCGAGTGGCTAATTTAGTGCCCGTAGCTCGAAATTCTGAATGAGTATTATAGTGCCTATGAAGCGGAAGGCATTTATTCGACAGGACTGGAAATTAATGCGTACCTTGCAGCTGAATAGTCACTGATCGACGGAACAGCAGTCCAAAATGGAATTCGAAGCTTGAAAGTGAAGCGAATGATACTGGTTGTGAAGGCAAATAGTTTGCTGCTAACGCCTCCGTAGGGTTAGCACGCTATGTGTCCACGACGTTTGTATACCTTGATGGCACGCTACGTGCCATCGTCGGGGTGCGTGAATACAAAATAAAAAGCATTGCATATCCTGAATAAAACAGCTTACACTTGTCCTGTTAAGGCAAAAACTCACTATGGTTATGAAATTCTCGCCGACCCTTATTAGGCATCCTGTACAGATGTTTTACTTGCCTTCACAAGTTACAGCGAAATCTCGCAGGATATAAGATTTCCTAAAATAAACACCCGTTAACGCTGCTGAGTACGCCGGAAACATGTTTTATGAAGGCTTTTCACCAAAGTTACTTTCTTTCTACAGACATCGCAAACTTATTCAATTCTGGAGGTGCCACTCCAACTTGAGCCTTTCATAAGCCTCGTTTTCTGCAACTTAGAATGTGAGACACCGACAAACAGAACCATTCTGTTTTGGCAAATCGATAGGGGTGTGAAACATTTTCCACACGAATGTGAATATACGCTAAATACATACATGAATTCATACTGAAAAGCACCGCCTGTCATTACGTCAAGAGGTCGCGTGTGCAAAGCTATCCTAGATGCAGTCTTTCCTTGCAACTGGCTTTTCTTTTACCACAACAAAAATGCAAAGCCATATTTTCTTCGTCAATAATAATAATAATAATAATAATAATAATAATAATAATAAGGGGCGAAATGTGCAAGTCAGGGTGGAGCAACAATCGGTCAACAATGTGAGTATTCTGTTGCAATGAACACTTCAATCTCGTTGTCTTCATTATGCTAATCTTTCCATAGCGTGAAAATGTTAGACTCTAGAAAAAAAGAAAACAGAAACAGCTCAATAGCAGAAAAGTGTTGGAGCAAAAAAAAAACGAAAGGACACAATAAAATTGTGTCTTTTTTTTCATCGTGTCATGAAGTCACGACGAAATCCGTATCATATAAACCTAGCGATAAACCTTGATTCACGTCCTACGTATTTTCATATAGAGTCAACTAGAAACATGAACAAGAACATTATTTCTTGCTGTGCCCTAGACTCGTTACAACCGCAATTCTTTCTTTGAGACGCCTCTCATGCTAATGTGGACGACATATTTCTTCGAGGACACTGACATTCAGGCCCGGTAGTGTCCCTAATCCCACTGAAGTTCTTAGGCGACGTGAACATAGATTATGAGTTATAACGCTTAGCGCACTCATTTCGGAGAGTTTGGGCCGTGGTGGTAAGCGGGTTCGCACAGCTTCGTGCTTTAAATGGCCTACAAGCAACGGCTTGCGTTGTGTTCCACATCGATTTGCGCCTCGCCCTGTTTTTAGATCTCGTGATGCATTTTAACTGAGGACGCAATGAATGACGTACCAATAGGTTTTAGTTTCTCATACGAGGGCGAATCAGAAAGTATTTTCCGCTATTTGTTTAGCCATGTTACGGCTGTAAATGCGAAGTCTACATATCCATTCCCAGCGGTGGGCTTTTCTTGGATCGGACCGGTCCAGCCTTATCTGCCGGTAGCTCCACGGCACGGCGCTGCTGTCAGTTGTTGAAGATGGCGATTGTGCTTCACACATCCACGGCGTACGTATGTCGAGGAGGGTAAACGTTTCCTCGACCGCATTCTTAGCGCCCATGAAGCGCGCATGTTGCATTTAACGGCGGAATCCAAGCAGCAGAGCATGGTGTCGAGGCACCCAGGTTCACCTGTGACAAAAAAAAATAGAAAATTTGTTCAGTCTCATCTATTAAGAAAGGGATGTTAACGGTCTTCTTGGATCACCGAGGACCACTCCTGCTAGATTTTATGCCACAAGGTGCAACCATCAATGCCCACAGTTATTGTTCCACACTGTCACGTCTGCTAGCTACCATCAGGCGAAAACGCCGAGGGATTCTCGGTGCGGACAACGCGGTTATCCTGCACGTCAATGTGAGGCCACATGGGGCAACCAGGACCCCCGACAAGCACCGGTGATATTACTGGAAGAGTCTGGACCACCCTCCATGCAGTCCGGACCTCGCCCCTGGTAGTTCCTGGTAGGACAACATGCAACGGTGAAGCCAAGACAGGAGTCCGACGGTGGTTCCAGAGCCAGCCGGACGAATTCTACCACAGGGGCATCTCAAACTTAGTGCTGCGATGGGACAAATGTCCGAACTGGTGTGGGTACTATGTGGGAAAATAGTGTTAGGTATTACGTGTATGTACCTCATTTTGGCTAATAAAATATAGGGGCGATGACTTTCTTATTTACATCGTATTCTGCCGGAAGGTGGTGCTGGGGTGGATCTGGGGCGGTGCAACTGCCGGCAATTCCAGCAAGACTAGATTCGCTTGCATGAAAAAGCATTCTCCTCCTGAACCACAAACATAAAATACTTTTTGTATCTTTCATTTTTGTGGTGGCCTTGAACCGAACGGCAAACGGTTCTTTGCAGCTTTGCTTTTCTTTTAAAGTTGAGCAGAGAGTTGTGCTATGAAACGCAACGTGCGTGTTGTCGAGGGATCCGTCTTCCCTCACGAGGCTCAGCTCACTCTCCGTGAGATTAAAGCCGCTGTGATTCTCTCACTACTGCACCGCCACTGGATGTTTCAATCACTATAGGTATTCAGCATACTGACGCTGCCTCGCTACACTCTGTTTCTAGGGGCATTAGATCATTTAAGAGAGAAAGAAAACGTTGTCTTTATCGTGCAGTGAACTTAGAGCCAATCTCAGAATCGTCAAACAACTGGTCTGTTTCCAGTTGTTGTATCCTTATTTCGTATCGAAAATGACGCATAACTATTGTCAAGGTTCTCGTAGGAAGATTTGTATTTATTCGCTACCATTTGCGAAATTATTGGATAAAAACAGAAGCGCATCAGTCCACTCAGTGTGAAAAAGCCAGCTATCAAGGTGTTTCCTTAAACTATCTTGTCACAACAGAAACCACCCACTCACGGGACAAGAAAGTCAAGCTTTCTTGATTTTTCATCCTTTCAGCATGCACTCTTTTCGCTCAAACTTACCTCGCACCAACTAGCCCAACAGAAAATTCACTCCCTTTAGGCTTGCGACGCAGCTTGCTGTCTTTAGAACTCTCAAGCACCTACGAAAAACGGAAACACTTTAAACCCTGCCTGTAGAAAATACCTTTACCAACCAAAGAACCAGAAGCATCTTAAAGTTAACCTATACAAAGAAGGTGGATAAAGAAAGGCTTACACGCAAAAAGGCATCCAGTGGAAAGGGGACTGCTGAGAAACGATGATAAAGATGCATTGGAAATTTTTATTTTTTCTTCTTAGCGGCTTCAAGCGATCTGCAAAACCTCGGAAGCATTTATGGCTTCACTCTAGTGTCCAACAAGTACCACAAACTCCTAAACGTACGTGTGTATAAACACATCTAGCTGAAGAAAAGAAGCCCTGGGAAGAATTTATGTGTTTACTACGGTGTGCAGAGACCACCGCTGGCCCTTGCACAAGCAGTGACATAAACAAGTCCCGGAAGAAACAAAGCACCGAACGTTTGTGGGCGATAAGTCATAAAGAATGTAAGCGAGCAAAAAAGAAGACAGAAGCCAGCAATGAAAGCAACGCTCCTGGCTGGCCACACCGTCTGCCTTTGGCCACTCTTGAAGTAGCGAACACACAAAAGCGTTCAGCTGTAAAAGCAAATGCAGCGCCCAAAGCTTTGCCATCTGGCAACGTCAGTTCTTTGGAGTGCGGTCGTGTGGCGAGAACCCTCAGAAACGGTCGACGTGCCCGCGGCAAGCAAGGCTTGAGCTCGAGCTTGTACAACTTACTACACACAGACAGAAACGGCTGTGGAATCGGTCGGTGGTGGTTCGGTCTTCGCTGGCCACAGTTCGCATAACGAGCGACCAAACCGGGCAGCGTTCACCCCGTCGACGCTGCACGTATGAACGGAAATGTAGCCGAAGTTTCGCAATGGTGAACTCCGTGCTTCGGTGTTGAATAGCCCAAATATACGAGAAAAGGAACACCGCCCAGCGGCTAACAGAGCAGAAAACATAAAGCACTGCATAGGTCCTCAAAATGCCGCTATACAAACTGCGCTCGAAAGCTCAAGTGTACTGCTAGCTCGTTCGCCTGGAAGCCGCACGATGTGTTTGCACGCTCTAACCAAGCTATGCAGGTGAGGCAAAGCAGTTGGTGTAAAACTTGCGCTTTTGCAGCAGAGGGGCCGGCTTTATCGAACAGTTCGCAAAGTTCAAAGCGCTGGATTGCAAACGAGTCCATGTGATGCATTTCCTTTCTGCTTGCTTTTTTGTGTGTATGTACCCACGACAGCAACGGCGCCGTCAATTGCAGCCTAGACTCGAAGTCAAAGCAACGTCGTGCTTACAAAAAAATGTTATGCGAGCTTTTAAACGAAGCTTTCCTTGAGAACCCTGCCGGATTTCACTGACCGTGGCTCCTCGCTCCTGCGAGGTGCTGTTGTCTTGACTATAAGCTCATACATAAAAAGAAAAAAATCAATTTTGTGCTTGATCGTATCATCTAATCTCAATGTAACGAAACATTAGGCAACAACAGCACGTATACTTCTATCGCACCAAAGGCCACTGGTTCGGGTAGCCTCGTGTGTCGCATGACGTATTGCATTGGTCCGCGAGAGCGCATGCGAGCACGCCAGTTTTCTTCTAGCCACTTCAAGCCAAAGATGCAGCCATGTAATCAGCAAATTTAGAGCATTTCATTCCCCGCTTAACGGAAGCTTCGCTTCGCATAGATTCCACCATGTGCGTTGAAGAAGGTTTTAGCTGGGCTTGTTGGTGCATGGTAACTTTTGCATTTAATCTGCGTAATTTTTTTGTCATCTCTACCACTTACACCTCTGACAATGATATAGGAAATATGGTTCGTTTTATGACTTTGTCATCCTAATCGTCTGCTGAACATTCTGATAACATACGGGCGCATCTCTTTGGTTCCTTAACATTTTCTCTTTTTTTTATCAGCATGCGAATTTGAGTATGTGATCTTGTTCCTTCATTTTTCCAACGCTGAAACCACAAGGGCACGAGGTTGTATAATGTATTCTTACTATCTTCCCGTTAAGATATTACTCCGGCAGTCAGTTTTTTGACAACTCTAACCGTAGTAAAAGTAGTTGTAATATCTTCATACAACTCATAGAGCAGTTCACAATTGTTATTCGCAGAAGCCAGCGCGGAAAACCAGCCAAGCACTTCCCTCGTTTTTTCACCTATATTTTCCTGAGGCTACTCTAGCATGTTAGTCAAAAGAAAACGAAATCGGGCGTCACGCGAGGCCTGTCAAAAAGAAATACTTTACAATGTAGCGACAAGACGGAATGACGATATGTCACGATGAAAAATTTGCTCGAAGCCTGAAAGCATAGCGGGAGGTCCCCGAGGCTAAAGTGTCACCACGTACAGCCTTGTCTTAAGCTCCAGACGCGTCTCAAAAGTCACTTATTTAGAAACGCTTCCGTATGATGTGTTTTCGCTGCTTTCTATACTGGATAGTAATTTTCCTGTCAAGGCATGTAAAAATAATATACATCCGAAGTTTGAAGGGGCCTTTCATTCACTTTGTAGATGTACTTTTTTACACTGTCTCTGAACTGGGAATTCGTAAGAGGAAAAAGAAAAAGAGAAGAAACTTCACCGTACAAGACGCTGTATTAGTGTGAGATATCAAAAGCACGATTATCAAGGATGTAATATAAAGCTTTAAAACACTGTCAGAACAGTCTAAACAAAAAACTACGACCCTAGCCATCCTTACGAGGCATCCTGTTGGGTCCGCCAGAAACGACGTTCATCACAGGCCAGCGCCCTCTTCTTGATGCGATTTTAAATCTTCAACATCGATCAAGGCCCAGCGAAATACGAGGTCCTGTTTCCTGCGAAATTGCCTCCTAGCCGGATGGGCTGCCGTCTTTTGTTTTTGACCAAATGAGCTATTCGGTCTCTCGGCCAGCCATCCACCATTGTCGGTGCGAAAGCGCCTAAACAATCAGATGGCCTGCATGACCCATTTCCGAACACCTCGGAGTCAGGAAGTAGAGTTTTCTATGAAAATATTTGTTCAGACTAGTTGGATTATATATGACGCTGGTGCTAACACGGTGCAACAGGATGAGGACATCGTGGAAGCAGATGGAACTGGCATACAGAATTTACACACAGCTGGAAGCCAGTGACTCTGTGTGTCAATGCTGTGTGCCCCTACTTCGGTGTCATTCTGTTCAGCTGTCCTAAAGTTGATGTTTCCTGCGCACAAAGAAGCCTCGTTTTTCGCCACTGCGTATGAAATGCGCATGACCACGTTGGTTGTTTTATCCGAAGGTGAGATCGGGATAGTGTCTGTGATGGGTGATTAATACCGTTATCAAATGTGTCATCGCTTTGTATTGCAAGAACATCTCGTGGCAAGGTATTTCGTAAACTTCCTGTACACCAGAAAAGTCTCCACCAACGTAATATACAGGCTTGGAAATAAATACTTCACGGCTGGAAACAGTAGCTGCGACAACAGTGCAGAAACCAGACAGTGCTCAATACTTCGCCAGCAGAGGCCGAGTCCACACATTCTTGTACCACTTGCCTTTCTTAAGTTCGGACACATCTTTCTTTCTTTCTTTCTTTCTTTCTTTCTTTCTTTCTTTCTTTCTTTCTTTCTTTCTTTCTTTCTTTCTTTCTTTCTTTCTTTCTTTCTTCCTTTCTTTCTTTCTTTCTTTCTTTCTTTCTTTCTTTCGTTCTTTCTTCCTTTCTTTCTTTCTTTCTTTCTTTCTTTCTTTTTTGCCTCTGATATTTGGAGCCGTTCCCTTTTTCAGGCCTATATTGGAAGAGGAAGGCGTTACTTGTGTGGTAAATCACGATGCCCATTCACTAATCAAATTTTTTTCATTATTAACTTTAGGGCACTTGTTGCAATCGCAAATTTGAGCCAGTCGGTAATGAAGTCATGTTTGCTTAGAAAAAAATCCCAAGTCTAGCACTGTGTTCTTGTTATTTGGCCTTAAAGGGTGCTACAAAATATATAGGCGCTCTCGCCGAAAGTTTTCCCAAAATCCTGTGTCGAGCTCTTCCGAATACTAGGCAAGGAAGTCGGCTTTAAGAACGCTCTGCATCAACTATTCTTCCTTCTAACTCATGTAGAGTGCTCAGCGATTCAAACGCTTTACTCGGAGTCAAGGAGGTTAAAGAAAAACTGCTGGAGTGGGAACTATGTCCCGAAGGTGAAGCCGCACAGGAAGGGCACAATAAAACTCCAAATAAACGATCAAAATGGTGAAGAAGCGCTTTTCGCACGCTTCCCACGAGTTAATCAACCTCCTTGGTTAGTCGTGGCTTATTTTACCAGACAGATAATTATCCGCGTGTAGCTCTGCATTACTGGTTTTAGTGTGAAATCTGACTATCCTGACACATTGTATTGAACAGAGCGTCATCAATATTTAGAAGTTACTATTTTCGTTGGGAACAACTAGCTTTCATTTTCTCATTAGCCTAGCATAACAATAACAGAGCCAAATCGCTTAATCTGCAAGCGGACATCCCCCGAGAAGGCTCTACTTCAGGTAAAAGATGGGAAAACATTAACTTCATCTTACATGGTAAGAAGCTATGGGAGCTTCCACTCCAGCAGTTTTTGTTTACCCTCCTTGCTCAGAGCCAATGACTGCCGGCGCTTATTTTCCTCCCATGGTTTGCTCTGAGACCACCGATTTGATGCATTGCGTTATAATATGACACGAGATCCTTTGTAACGCATTTGGCACTGTTATTGACCACCCAGCTATCATCCAGCGCTCACTGGCACCGCAAAAAGCGCCGGCCGCCATACGCTCCTCCTATCGCGTTTCACTCGCTGAGCACGTGTACCATGTGGCCTACTGTCTGATGTATGGCTCTTACTTTGCTGACACACTTACTACAAGTGCCGGCTGAAATTTCGTTAATGCGCTGCACAGGAGTTTAGAAACGCGCCAGTGCTACACCCCACAAGTCATCTGTTGCGAAGCCGAAAGATTGAACACCTGCCAGCACGGAAAATTGTCACTTTTTCTACATTCACGTGTTGCCATCAAAAGTGGACCACCATTTGCCTGCACTGCAATCGTACCGTACTTTTAAAACTGGCATTCCCATTTTCACGATACACGTAGAACCAATGGTACCAACAGGTGGGTCATGTAGGATGCTAGAGTCGCACCTATAGGATACTGTGATCGCAGCAAAAGGTCAAACCTGCTACACTACAACGGCTCTTCAGAAGCGTCTAAGAGGCAGAGACTTTTCGCCGATATTTAAGAATACCACATAACTGCGCCATAGACTGTTGTGCCGTTCGGAGGAAATTGTGGCTAATATCGAAAGCGACGGTTCCGGCCGACTCCACCATCTCGCGAGACTACAGGCTAAGAAAGACGTTCTTCATCCAATGTAACTCACCATAACTATGACTTGTTAACGACCAGGAGCAAAATTCAGTTAAAGACAGTGGAGGAACGACATCGATCCTTACAACCTGCGTCTATAACTTTCACTCAATTATACAATTTACCCATGACACAGTGAACGACCAAGTTAGGTCGTGTAGGAATGTATAAATATAATTTCAAGTAGAAGTTGGAATAGTATACAATTTCCCTGGAATGGCACATTTCGTTGGGATGGTAGTTTCGCCATATTCTCGATCTGCGCTATGCCGCTGTAATCACAAGAAAACTTATAACTTTAGGCCTCGCGCCTTAGGAGTTCGTAAACCTTAGCGATCACGTTCTATTGTGGTACCTCTATGTCCTTCAGTTACACTAATCTCTTTCAATTGCAGCGTTCTTGAGTGGTCACTCGTTCGACCGTTCGTGAGCGGTACTTCTTAAATTTCATACTCTATATTGAGGGCCTCGACTTTAGATTTGCGCAGTTTCACTACACGCATACACTCTACGCAGATATAACGAAGACACGACTCAAAAGAGCGCAGAAAAAAAGAAAGTAACCACTTTCGGTCTTCTTCCGTCCCTTTCCTGTCTTTGCTCTCTCTCTCTCTCTCTCTCTCTACGTCCACCCACTTACACTGCTATTTCAAGTAGGGACATCCCGCAAGCGCATTCTTCGAAGCTAATCATTCCTGAAAGCTCGACTGAGATCCGCATGCAACAGCCGCCATGTTCATTCGTTGTTGCCGCTCCCCAAAGAAATCTTCAGAGCGGAGCACTCTCCAGTTAGCTTCAGTGCGCTGTGTTCGTCTCCGCTCAACTCAATTTTTTTTCTTTCACTGGCACGTGGTCGGAAAGCTTACGTTGCTGGAAACAGTGCCGAATCTTCCGTGTCTTTTCCACCGCGCTTTGTCCTGACATCGCACTCTTAAAGGGAACATGGCAGGTTGCGACTCCCCAAATGAACTCGGCTAGCGACTCGCGCCCCGTGCTTTTGGCTACAAGCTCGCTTTACTCCTTAACTCACCGTGACAGCCCGGCAGCGGGAATGATGGCGCCACCGGGAAATGGTCCGTCGCCAAAGCGAGTGCGCTACCGGTTACGCGCCGGTTTAAAGGGCACGCCTGTCTAGTTCTATCATCGTAACGAAGGGCGCGTTGCAACAGCCTGAGCCTTAGGCACCAGAGTACTTCTTTTTCTCTGTCAACAGTGCCACGTGCGCACTTATCGAGCTGCAAAACAACTGAGCAGAAATCATTAGAGTGCTAAGTGTTTCCGCTGAAGTGTGCTAAGCAGACATGGCAAGGGTTTTCACAACCGACAAAATCCTGACTGCTAAGTGTTACATAGCAACGACATTGCTATGTAACGAACAAATATACCAAAAAAAAATTTAAAAGCGGAACAAACAGCGAAGTTATGCTGTTGACAAAAACAATGCGCTGGAGCGATGAACGCTGTTGCCCAAACGCTAGTCTGTGTCGATGCATGTCGAAACGTCAATGTATATGTATAAACTAGACAAGCAGATAGTCAACAAACAAAAATTGAAAATCAAAAAATAATAAATCACAAGTGAATTATACAAAAAAATACTGAAGATAAGAAAGACGAAACAAACAACAATGTTATGTGCTTGTGCCTTTATTCAACCAATATAGCATAATCACCATATAGAACTTAATAAAGCTATTGATCAATACAGCTTCGCTGGTCTTCCATCCTCACATAGTGCAAGGGCTCTGAAATTTTTTTAATATGATTACCTGCAACACATGTTCCTAGGCTACTGGCGGTCGCATCATTGGCAGAGCGCAGGAGCAGCAAAATATACTGATATCAAACCTGGCCTAAGCCTTCCTGATTCATGAGAATAGCGACTAAACGTTTGCCTCATAACCACATTGAGTACCTGCAGTGTGCTAACGGAGATCAAATGCTTGACGCCACTCTGCACTCTCTCTAACCCCACGTGCTTGCTTAGCGGCAATGGTGGTGGGCTGCTAAGCACGAGGTCACGGGATCGAATCCAGCTCTCTGCGGCGGCATTTCGAACTGAGCGAAATGCGAGAACACCCATGTACTTATATTTGGGTGCACGTTAAGGAACCACAGGTGATCCGAATTTCCGGAGACCCACCTCCCTACGGCGTGCCTATTAACCAGATCGTGGTTTTGGCACGTAAAACACCATAATTTAATTTTCCTTAACTGTCCGCTCTGTATGCGAAAGCGATGAACGCTGGTAATCAGCATCCTGTAGCATCCTGTAGCATCCTGTAGCTTCTAGTATACGGAGGCAAATACAGACCAACAGGCAACCTATGGCGCTAAAGAGAAACGCCACGACAGGACTAAGGGTGTTTCGAACCGCTGTTGTTTCTTACATGTTCGTTCTTGCGCAAGGAATGTGGGTAAAACAAGGTTGCCCTTTTCTTAACTGCCGAAACTTTCGTGTCCTACATTTGACTCATTTCTAATTTTTTAACAATATTTCGTTAATATGCGTTGCATCAGTGCGCGTTTGCCTACAGAATTCAGCTGAAAGCTTTTGCGAGACACATTTCTGTCTGAGGCCCCAACTACGCGACGCTATACCAACATGGGCGTTCCTCAAGGCGGCGCTCTCAGTCCGATGCTATTCAACCTCGCTCTTGTTGGACTTGCTGAATACTTGCCAACTGCCATCAAAATTTCAATATACGCAGACGACATCTGTGTCTGCACTTCGGCAGTCACACGTCCTCAGATACGTGCGCGGCTTCAAAGAGCGGCAACTTTGACAGCGAGCTCTTTGTGCATACAAGGTCTCAGGATATCACCAGAAAAATGCAAACTAGTGGCATTTACTCCCAAACCAATGACGCCTTATGTCATCTCAATCAATGGCCGGACCATTTCCTATCTGAGAACTTACAGATTTCTTGGCGTAATTACTGAACGAGACCTCTGTTGGAGCCCGCACGTGGTCTACATGAAACGGCGCCTGATAGCAGCTTCCCAGTTGTTTAAATACTTGACAGTAAAGACGTGGGGGATGTCAGTCGACGTAATGCGGAAACTCTACAGAGCTCTCTTTCTCGGTTTATTTAAGATATGGTCTACCTGTACAGAACAACACCTGCAAGACAAATATTCGTGTTCCGCAGGCAGCACAAGCTCAAACACTCAGGGTTTACCTTGGTTTGCCCAGATGCACGTCAACAGAGGCAACTATTGTGATTACTCGGAGCATCCAAGCCCTGAGAACGCACATCAGAGATTTTGCACGTGCCACCCCTATCACCCCCTTGCAGCACTACCTTCAGACAAGCACCAAGCAACATTCTCTAAAACTATCGTCAAGTACAACGACAAACTTCCCTCGGGCTTCACCAATGCATCTGAACCATTGATACACCCCTGCTGTCTTATCAGCTCCTCAGTACATCTCAGTGTACCAGGAATCGGTAAATAGTATGAGCTGTCGTCTCCTGTGCTGAAACAACTGTATCTACTTCTTCTGCACGAGAGGTACGCGGACCACTGTGTACATATTTATACTGATGGTTCCACAAACATCCAGTGTTCGTCCGGTGCTGTGGTTGTCCCAGCAAGAACTATTACCATCAGCTTTAGGACTGACCACCCAACGACACCGACATCTGCGGAACTAGCTGCTCTTCGCGCTGCACTTTGTTTCGTCAATCCGGAACCACGTCGACAATGGTCAATCTTAAGTGACTCAAAGGCAGCCCTACAATATGTGCTATCAGCTCTTCGTCGCGGGCCATACGAACAGCTCGTATTAGATGCCTACTACGTCATACATCATATAATACGTCATACATCAGATGAGAGATAGCACCACGTCACGTTTCAGTGGCTGCCAAGTCACTGCGGCGTCATAGGAAACGAAGACGCTGATAATGCCGCTCGGGCAGCTCTTGAAGACACACAGGAAGAGTCCATACCACGTTCATGGTCCGACGCAGCCAGCAGACTTCGAGTGCTTGCACAGGAGATCACGCTCTCTCTGTGGTTCACACCAAGCAGCCAGACCAACCGGAGCAATCGTCAATACCACCTGTCCTCTTTGATGCATCTCTGTATGCCAACTGGACTCCACCGAAGAGAGGCCACTCTGCTTTATCGCTTATGGTTAGGGGTGGCATTCAAAAATCTTAATCATTTTGCATTGGAATGGCCGACAACGCTCTCTGCAATGCCTGTCTTTGCGAGGAGATGCTAGAACACATTTTGTGTGTCCTGAATATAATGTTCAGAGACAACCCCTGGCGTCCGTTCTAGCGCACCTTGACAATAGACCATTGTCAGTTGAAACGATTTTTACATGCTGCCGACAGAAGACATCGAAGCTGAAGGCGACGAAGAGGCTACTTCGGTTTTTGAAAGAGACGGGCCTGGACAAGCGGCTGTGACAGTGATGTCACGTACCACGCAAAAGTGATGGACAGTAACTGACGATGTTTGTGCTGTGATATCTACTCTCTCTCTCTCTCCTCCCCCTCTTTCATTCCCCCGTCCCGCTCCCATGTGTAGGGTAGCAAACCGGTTGAGCTAAACTGGTTAACCTCCCTGCCTTTCCTTCTCCACTTTTCCCTTCCTTCCTTCGTTTCAGTTTGAATTTTTTATTGAACACATTAACTAGGTGAAATAGCTAGAGCGCAGAGTGTTTTGGCTAGGCTGTATATACAGTGGTTGTTTAGGTGCACCAAATTTTTGTCATCATTGCCTATGGCAGATAGCACAACTCTAACCCTATAGTGTAGAACAACAGGCCAGAGCAACTTATAGCTCAGGCCAACCTCTCTGCCTTTCTGTAAATAAATTTATCTCTCTCTCTCTTTCTCTTACTCTCTCTCTCTCTTACTCTCTCTCTCTCTCTAACCCTTAATCTATGTTACTCAAAGCGGCGGCCCTTACTTCTACAAGAAATCAAAATGTTCAATTGAATAAGTAACGTAATTAAGGTAATTACCTTTTAAATAATTAGTTTGAGCCACATATTTCAATGTACGAATTCTAGCTGCTGAGTTCGCATGGCGTATCCACTTGGAACGAATTCTCTGGACAGCACCAATTCCGAGATACTAATTTTCAATGCATCCGTCGAAATGCATTGGTGTTCCAATCACTTTGGGGCTCAAGTGCAGAAAACAGCGGTTTCTTTAAAAAGTAACTATATCTTTAAAAACTTCAGTCTTGAGACATCTCTCGTGTCGTGCACTTCCTTCTTTGTCCCTCACGTTTTGCGTTGAATTTTTTTAAACATGAATCCAACGTTCCAACTGTAGCCCAATTCGTAGATTTGATTCCCGCACTTGGCATATGTATAGGTGGTCTAGTAGAACTTCTGTCTCCTTGCAGCCACAGAGATTAGCAGGAGGCTTACTTCAGAGTTTCTAGCGTAACAGTTCATTTAGTTTCTTCTAATATCAGCCTTGAGAAGGTTAGCACGTATAAGAGACCCTGGAATCATGAGCAATGCAGTCTTCCTATCTCTGTGTCTTTCTCTTTGTTTGCCGTTTAGAAAACAGCGTGCGTGCGGTTTAACTCGGCTCAAGTAGTCTTAAATGTAACGTATGCCCCGCTGGGCTTTCATCCATGCTGTTTTACGATACTGGTGATATATGGTATACATGCTCGCTCGGAAGTAGGCGAGCAGCTTTGCTCGAAAAGTGTAAGCGTTCGTAATGCCGTTGTCTGAAAGCTTACATTTTCTAACGCTTTCCCACCCAGACAAGAACATTTAGTCAGCCGACCTCGCCAGCAGGAAGTCCTGTGTAAGCGTGATCTTAGTTGTTTATTGCCCGCTCATACGAGGCGTTACAAGGCCAGCTGTGTGGCTTAAAAATTATGATACACTGAAACCCCTTCTGAAAACGCTATGCAAAATATCAGGGAGACGTTAGCGTTTCCCCTCTAAGGCACTGTTATAGATTGTGTTTGCGTACTGCATGAGCCCTTGCATTCTGCGCCACTTTTTTTTTCGCTGCCCGAAGAAAAAAATGGCTGTGGCTTAGGTAAGGTTAAGCCCAGGATGCGAAGCATACTAGCCTTTATTTTAGTTGTTGAACCACTGTTTAGCCTGGTGAACTGCTGTTGCTTGGCTATATTTGGTTCGGCTAGACGAAGAAACAACTCATGCATTACTTCTTCGCCTTCAAGAGTGGAACGCGACAGCGTTCCCGTCGACCCGCCAAGGGGTGTAAGACAATGGGCTACAGGGCAGCGACTACGCGCCCCGCATTGGACGCGGTGAGCGTCGAGCAAAGCAGCGTTCGGCGCGGCAACGAAATGTGCGCCTGAGCAAGAGACGCACGCCTTAGAAACAGCGCGTTTCTAAGGCAACACCGCATTCACTAGAGGCGCTTTTGTACCGCTTTGAAGCGTTGTACTCGTGGCTCAGTGGTAGCGTCTCCGTCCCACACTCCGGAGACCCTGGTTCGATTCCCACCCAGCCCGTCTTGCAAGAGTTGAGCCAAAGCCACTTCTCCTCTGTCGTGACGTCACGGTGTCACGTGATTTCATGGTCACCGCCGCGCCTGAGGAGCTGGGTTGAGCCCTCGTAATATGCTTCGCATAAAAACGAAGTCGTTGCACGTCTTGTTCAGTTAGCACGGAGTATGGCTTAATGTGCAGAATAGCCAGTATATGCATTGGAGGTATTACTGCACATTTGATAAACTAGTCTCTTTGCTCAGCGTAGAGGACATGCGTCAGCCTATCTCAACTCGTGTTCGATGTTTTGTTGCTGAAATAATGAGAGTTGTTCGGTAAAACTCACGACCACGTCAGCCACGTGGATGCCTGTAGTCTACTTTAGGTATCCTTCCCGGTCTCGCAGATAAAACGGAAATGGTAAACGAAAATGTTTAGAATGCTTTGAATGGGCGCACACACCGAACTAAGAAAGAAATGTATAACAAGCCATTTGTTTAGATGCCTCACGCTGCGCCCAATTTCCATGGTTCATGCATGGCAAGCGTAGCCGCATGGCATATGGGGGCGTCTTTCGCATGACATGCGCATTGCACGTGACGAATGGATGTAGATAAATACTGCGATGTAGGTATAACAGCAAGAAGGCATAGCGGACAGCTTTTTGGTAATGTTCTTCACCTTAGGTGACTGCATTCGCTCACCGTCAGCGTCGCGATGTACGCATCATCATATCGTCGTCGCAATCTATACGATCACGTTTGACACGGTTATCGTTTGTTTTTAACCATTACTCGTATACAGACCATTGACAACTCGTGCGCCAAATGACAGTTAACGCACATATCTGGAAGTCAGCGCGCTCGAGCTCACTGTCCTTAAATTTGTATTGGTGCTGCAACCTATGTAGAAGCCTAGATATATTTTACTGTAAGTAAAAAAAAAAGATCTGCCAGCTGTGTGTTTTCCCTATTGAAGCATTTTTGAGGCTGCTTGGCAGAAGCCTTCCTGGTAACTCTAATATCTATCACAGATCTTTGGCTTTGGGCTCGCACGGCCTGATAAATGCCCTTCAGCGCTACAGCCTACCGCTGTTCGTGAGATTTTCTGTCGACGCATTAATTCCATTATGTGCTAGCTTCTCCCAGTTTTTTTTTTCCTTTTCTTTCTTTTTCTTCTGTCAACAGTGGTCTGGCATAGACAGTAATCCCCGGAGCTTGGGTCGGCGTACGCCCCATAATCCTATTGTCTCTGAGTGTTGGAGGGATGTGCGAGACATTAATCCCTGTTTGGATTAGATCCCGAACCGATGAAGCGATGCATGGTCACTGCACAATGCGAAAGAACATTAAACTTACACAACCTACTATACCCAGACATACCCAAACATATCCGAACCTTTGCGATGTATGCGGCGAACCTGCGCAGCTATCATTCGTCGACAACAGAGCCAAGTATCACCCGTTCTTCTTCTGAATGATTGACGGCGCAATTTTGAGCTTCTTTCGTTTCGAGGCAATATTTCAACTCATAACGCATGCAACTTTAGATCTACTTGTAAGAATGCAGGCCTGCACGCAAATATGCATATGCGTTATTACTCGCGCCAGGGCCGCCCTTGCGCATACCAAAATGAAGCTGGAAAAATTTATATAAGAAAACTCACTGACGGACACTCACATCATCGCGTATGCAAAAGTAGGCTAACTTCAGCAAAGGTGGTCAAAAACTCCAAATAAACAGTTTTCTAGTAGCTGATCAATAGTTGCGTTTTCTGCTGTGCACTCGTGACACGGTACCTCTCGTCAGCAGTTAGCCATCGGGTCGCTCAATGCTGAAGTAGATTTCGTCTTCAGCTTAGTTGCACAGTTTGGCCGCCTTGCGCTTCATTCTTCAAGCAGAGCCAGACTCTCGCGAATACTCACCTTGAGTGCCACCAAACATGGTTATCAACTGTTCTGTTTAGACAGCATGAAGCGAAATCTGGCAGCACTCCCATGTATTGAACAACATACACGATATCGTGGCTGGAGCAGTTTTACACTTCCAGCACGAACGTAATGCTGAGTTATGAGTCATTTCCTTTAAATTTATCCTGTGAGAGGCCGTTTGTCCGGCATTCAAGTATCGCCTTTTTTTTACCTAATTGCATACAGTACAGTTCTGGACAACCTTCTTTTTTAAGTACATCGAGCACAATGTACCTAGCGCTTTACATTTCTGAACAATGAAGAACAATAACGTATGTGTTTCAAATATACAGGGAAATGTAGTGTTAAAAGGCTGTGGGAAGAAAAATCAAGGAGTGGTACAGCGTTAGTTAGCTAGACATGCATACAGTAGAATGAACTTTCGAATTCTCGCTGTAACAACATCAGTGGAATTGTTACATCAAGTCATGTTGCCGCTCACTGTATGGGGTGTGGACGTTCTCGAACGTTTTCTACAGAGCACCAAACCTGACCTAAAAACAACAAAAAGTATTACCATGGCCACTACCTAAGCCGTAGAAGTGGTTAACATAAGAGGTGATAAATATGTGAATTCTCCGTCACTCAGTTTGTGGAAGAAAAGTAATTCCTAATCTTTTTCGCTCAGCCATTCCGCAGCCATAGCGGCGATTTCGTTGGCTGGAGAATTCCCGGTGAAATGATGCAACCAGGTCTGGCGTTTCGGCCGAGAATCAGGAGGTAAGAAGATAACGTTTCTTACGCCACTATTTTCGTCGCCAAGTGGCGAAAAGCCGGGGCAGAAGCGAAAATGGCTCTAATAGAGAATGCAAAACGAATAACGCCGGCAGTCAAGCCCCTTCTCTCCTTCGCTCTCATCTGTTAGGGAAAGACGCGTTACTACGAACACCTATGAAATCCCTATTTCATCACGCCTAAAACCACAAATGGCTCGTGAGCGACATAGCAAACTAACTAGAACGCAAGAGGAATGGGCTAGTGAAGCACATGTACAGGCGCGAAAACACTGCTCGAAAAAAAAACGCAGTTTCTCGGCTAGTGCGTGTGCAAGCGGTACACTCAATGCATCGAAAACATTGGAATAGGCTCAGTTTGACTGGACAAAGAAAAACGTCAGCCCGTGACGGAAGGAGGGCCATGTCGGTGTACTCTTCAACGGGGTCGTTGGAGCGCAATGCTGGATATTCTGTTGACTGTGAATGGGAAGCGCCTTGTGTCGGTCGATCAACTACAGTCTCGGTAGCTATTTTGAAAAACGGCAGGCCAAGCCAACTGATTTCCGAATACGGCCGCCGTATCGGTCCCCTCTGCATATCTCTTGTTTTGCACTGTACGTATTGCCCACTGTTGTGACTTTCGCGGTGCAAGAAAGAGAAAAAGGAGATCCAATAAAAACGAACACAACAGAGAAATGGGATAGCCATCGAGCGTCGTTTCCCAGAAGGGACGGTGATGAGAACGTGTATCGAGTGACCCTTCAGGGGAATAAATCATGGCTTAGCGAGAGAGTCTCTATAGCTGGGCCAGTCATTGGAGTCTTTGAGCTTACTGGAGAGTGGATAGAGGAAGGGAATTCCCGCAGGAGATCTTGGGAAGACGTCGGCACCCTCTTTGGCTTGGCGGTGTTGTTGCTTCGAAAGGCCTCGAGATTATACGAGCATGCGTGCGTCGGCTCAACTCTGTGGAAGCTTTATTTATTTATTTTTTGTGCGCTGAGAGTAAAGGGCCCATCGGTGTAGTTCTAGGGATCACCCCCTAGAAATCACCGACGACGAAAAAATATAGCATGAAAAGAGAAGAAATGAAATGGAGTTGATGATGACTCTTTTGTCGCATGGGATGAAAAGCCATGATGTCACTCGCTTTCACGCAACGCTTTTGCGCTTACCTAAGGTCCATTATAGTTGCGTGATTAAAGTGAGATGACGCCTCACTACATGTCATCATAACACCACCACAATAGATCTATGTAGTTCCTTGATGCCCCAAACAGGCTCGTCGAACTTACCGAACAGCCTCCACCGTAATTCATTTGTGATTTAGTCAGCCTATATATGAATGGTTGAATTAGAACATTGGAATATAGCAGTTTTAAGCGACGACGTAATGTGAACTCGGGAACGGCCACACCTGAAGACGTGAAAAAATGGCAGATATCGTTGAGACACTTCAGCCTAATTGGCGAATTAGTAACAATACAACGACTACTCACTTTTATTACAAAAGAAAGGCAGGTTGACCTAAATGAGGTCACAAGGAATGATGGTATACATACCGTATGGCCATTAATATGCTGAGGAAAGAGCGGGAAACTCTAAGCACATGTTTAACGAAGTAAATCAAAAACATCGACTTATTTATAAATGTGGCCTAGTCAAGATATCTAAAAAATGTGAAAGCTACAATGTGTACGCTTAACTAGCCATACACTCAGCCCGAGAACTTCAGTAAAATACAATCTTTGCAGATTACTCCTTCAAGAAGTCGTGCCACGCAGATGTGCCTTTGTGTGTTCTGTTGGGTTTGAAGAAGGGCTACTAGCATTCGCGTGTGCTGTAGAAGAGAACTGAATGTGCGTTAAAATTTCGTATCGAACTTCGTATGAAAAAAACACGAAACGGTGCTTCTACTCACACCGTCCTAATTTATGGTAGTGTGTATAAGCGCGACTGGACGAGGACGAAAAAAGAAACAGATACACAGACACAGTGTTTCACTTTCAACTATAGATTTTATTTTCGCGCGCATCGATAAATATATACCGTGCGAACGGAAACAAACGTAACAGCAAAAAAAGGACATTGAGTGGGACCACGTTCTGCTCATGAACACGTGTGCACACGTGTTCATGATGGCCAATTTATTCTTATCGAAAGCTGCCGGTTAAGGGCAAACAAGGTTTACGAACGAAAAACTTGCACACCGTTGTGTCATAGTGGCTTCGACGTTGCACTGCTAAGCTCGAGGGCACAGGATCGAAATCAGGCCGTGGGGGCTGCATTTTGATGGGCGTTAAATGCGAAAACGCCCGTGTACCATTCACTTGCGTGAGCGTCAAAGAATCCCAGATGGCCAAATTGATCCGGACTCTCCCACTACGGCATGCCTCATAATCATACTGTGCCTTTGGCATGCAAAAGTCAAACATTAAAGCAAAGAATTCGCGAATTTCATTACCAATTTTAAGCAGCGGACATCGCCAAACACTACCGACGGTCTTTGCTCAATGCTTCTGCACATGCTCAAGCAGGGGTTTGTCAAACATTGCGAGAAGGTCATGTCATCACGTTCCGTAGAAACCCTGTGGGAACATACAACAGCAAACATGATGGCGAAAGACAACCGTGCCTCGATCCTCTTACGTCCTCAATACGGCGATGCACTGGAAGGCTTTTGTGTGACGTATTTCCCTCCGATGTCTGGCGAATTTCATCGCTTCTGAATCAGTGAACGTTACGGCCTTATTTATCAATGTAGCTATTTATTCTCTACCATATTGAAGCAATGCCAGTGAGTCACTGCTTTTCTCGTCTGTTAAGTAAACGTCTTTTCTTATATGTGATGGAAAAAATAAGGTAGAGCCCAAATGTTTGCTGCCTAAAATAACCATCGAAGAACAAGAACTACTTCAGACACAAAAGTACTTCGAGGACAGATACTTGTTGGAATTGGAAAAGAGGGAAGAAGATGATGCATGGCGTAGTGAAGAAAATAGCAATCTGCATTCCTTGCTCCGACTCAATGCAACTCGTTTCCAGCAGCGCATTCATGTTTGAGGAGATACGCTGAACTCCATTCGCGGCAGCCTCCCGTCTTCCATATACAACCATCAGCCTGTCCTCTCCGAAGGAATCAGAGGCCAAGTGATTCCAGCGTAGGGGAGCTGGACTCTTCTCGATGAAGCTATTGACTGCCCTTATCCTGCAAAGAGCGGAGCCTGAGCGAGGGCTGATAAGAGTGCTGTGAGAGGCTGGGCGAGCAATGGGTGCCGGCGCCGGGCACGCATATATCACGCGGCTTTGGACCCGGGGCGTACGTACAGGCGCCTGTCTTCACGCAAAGCCTTCGCGCTTCCGTCTTTATTACATTCTTTCTTAGCTGCGCTTTCCCGCAATGGTAGCTCGGTTGCTAGGACCTTCTGTAGCAAGCTACGAGATCGTGAATCCTACCCCAAGCCACGGCACACGCATTCCAGTGGGACCTGAACTCAAGGGAGGTTGTCAGCTAGATTTAGGTTAAAGTCCAAACTCTGGGAAGTGTCTTTGCTTCAGAACGTTTTCGACTACGGCTCCGCTATATTTCTTAATTTAGTTCTACATCACTCGATCTCCGCTTGGTTGCCCGTGCCGATGCAAGTTAATGTCCCAGCGCCTTCACCAGAGATGCCATCGTCAGTGGCCGCTGCATTCAGGGAGTGCACGGGCCTCCAGAATTACGGGGACAGTGAGGACAGCCGTGTCTACTCACTCAGCAGTACGTAATTCTCTGATGACGATTTCGAGCTTGGTCGCAGCCGCAAGGCGAGGCGAAAAAACACTAGGGCCTAACTGTCTTCAAACATATGACTGCAGGACCAACTCGAAATGCTGGGGATAGTATAATTATTCCTATACCGGAGCTAGCTACCGACAACCTGAGGCGACTCAACAGACAGCCTGCCCTTGGGCTCTTTGAAGTGGTGGCGCCAAATCAAGTCAGAAACGTCAGAGTCAACCCCTGATAAAATTACCTGGCTATTGAGACTGCGCGTGAGACTGCGCTGAGCACTTTGAGCAAACTACCGGACTTGGTGACATGAACATCCGCTGGTAGATCCCTCTGGACAGCGGTTCCACTATTCGCGTCGATTACGACGCAGACACTTCCATCTCGAGCGCAGACTTGTCGATTCTTCTGAAGCCAGATGTTGATGGCGAGGCCGTAATTCCCGTGTCTCGTTTCGGCACATCCCGCTGTGGGAAGGTAGATTTCAAAGGTTAATCTCTTTTCTCACACGTCAAGGTTGTAAAGACCCCGTAAAACCATTTATCTCAAGGGAATTCCAATACCGCATTGTATGAACTTCAAGCACTCTAGCACCGTGTGCAAGAACGCGAGAATTGGCTCACGCTGCACCGAGCCCCAATGTGCCGACTCCTGATCAGCTATGGTTCTCAAACGCTCTAACCGCCTTGGTTCGCATGACGCTGCATCGAAGCACTGCCCCAGAATAAAGAAGGAAAGGAAACTTTTAGAGTGGATGTCGAGAGAACATTGGATTGTCTTGTCGAATATCTCTTGCTGCTGTTAGAAAGCGACTTCGAAAAACGTTGATGCCTCTGTGAATCGTACTTCCTCCTCCTCCGCCCCTAGATCAGGTGCAGCGCAATCAAACTCTTAGGAGAACGACACACCGCGTAGTGTATACTGAACCTGCACTGCCAAAGCTTAAGGCAATGCCAATGACCAAGCCACATCCTAAGACACAACGACTTCAAGAGACACGGCACGTTTCGGTAAAGCAGAACACAGGTTCGGTTGCATAAAAATTGCCTGGAGAAGGTCGACAAATATTAGCGGTACTTCGGCCTCTTATGGATAGCATTCGCATGCTCTCTAGGGAGCTGCGGACTCCGTCAGCCCGAAGTGCTCTGCAAGTGCTGGATGCTCTTCAGTGCTCGCAAGCATTCAGCAAATGCCATTGCTGGTCCACTGCCCCTTTTTCGCACTGCTGTCAAAAAGGCTGCGATGTTCCAATAAAATGCAAGAGAGTGAAGTCCCTCAGAGATTCGCCAATTTGCTTTTACAAATCGCCTATTCATACTGGTCATTTGTGAAACAAATGAAATAGCTTTGATTAGATTTTTCGGATACGAATCATTTCTGTCGTCCACATTCGGGAGTCATCTTCTACTTTCGCACTGATTTTACATACGTCGCATGTACTGCAGAACCTCATGACGACAACCAATACGTCTGCCTCTATGTAAAGAAAAACAACTTGTCCTTGCCACTTATCGGTGCCTACGTAAATCGAGCAGGTAGCTTTGGTTGCAAGAGGCTTGAAAATACTCACAAAGACCAGTGGTCCTTGGGTAATTACAAGTGACTTCAACGTGCTTCAGCACCTGTGAGGAAGCATCAAAACTGGCTCTAAAGGCAGGAATACCTTTGCATCCGATCATGATTTGTGTTTTGTGAATGATGGCAGCCCAACATATTTGCGAGGACTCACATATAGCAGCTGCCCTGACTTGACTTGATGTCGCAAGGCTTCATTCTGAAAGTACAATGGTTTACGGACACAGAAACGCATGGAAGCGACCATATTCCATGGAGTTGATGGATCCCCCGCTGCTGTATAGCCTACAGCTGATTCGTTAAAGTATAAGAAACATAAGGATGACGCATGTAGAGACCTTTCGAAGAAAACAGAAAATACCATTGCAAAGGCCATGAGAATATTTTATGTGTTCGCCTACAATGTTATCAATGCCAACATACTTTGATACAGAACTGGAGAGGCTGCGTTCTGGATTCCAGATCTCACAACTGCACGACGTATGCCAAAGAAACTTTTGCGCCGCAAAGAAAAAACTGGCTGTGGCTTAGCTAAGGTTAAGCCACCTGGTCATTTGCCACCTGGCACAAGCGGCACGTGGTGAGCTGCTCAGTTACTACACTCAATCTTGGAACGATGGTGCCATTCCTCAGCGATGGAAACTAAGCCGCTGGATCCCTATTCTAAAATTTGGTACGTCTCCGTTCGACTTGTTGTCCTATTATCTGATCACACCTCACAAGTGTGTGGGCAAAGTGATAGAAAGAATGGTTCTTGCTCGCCTGATGCGTTATCTCGAACGCTTTAACATATATTCTCACGCCATGGTGGGTTTCGGTGAGGGTGCTCTTCTATTGACGACGCCGTCGATCTTATCGGTTTCCCAGAGCAAAACAGACTGACGCACCTATCAGTAGCGCTTTTCTTTCTTAATGTCAGAGGTGTATACGATAACGTTGCCCACGAAACCATTTTAGTGCACTGGAGGCTGTGGGACTTGGCGGTCGAATGTGTCGATGGACACATGACTATTTAGCTGAGAGCGGCTGTTTCCTGGAAATTGAGGATGGCCCGAATTAGGTACACATACATCCACTGTAATGGTTGGGGTCGGGCCTGAAATAGGTGGCAGCTGGTCGATGCCGTCGCCCAACTCATCCACGCTGAGGACGTTGTTGAAGGGAGAGACTTGTTCTCATCTAGAACGTGGAATATGGTATTTATTTACAGTATCTCCATGAAAACGTTACACTTCATCAGTCTAGCATGACTGAAAGAAAATGCACACTCAGCAGCCGCGCAACAGCTGCATATAAACACTCTGTCCTCCCTACATCCCTAGGTGAGGAAAAACGGCCGTTCAACCTTCGAACAAATGGGAGCATCCAAAGTCATCGTAGCCGACCCACCTTTGAGCCACTGCGCTACCAAAGTACTTCTTTTGCTTGCTCGCACATTAACACAAGCCTTCTGGAGCTCTCCGAGCGTATCTAATTGGCACTTACGCACCCAGGACCTTTTGTTACGGCTCCCAGTGCCAACTAGCCTCTCCCACGGGTATGCAATGGCGCTACTGCCTGTTGTTTCTGTCTTGGAATGGCTGACACAGCACTGTACGGCACCTGTAGTTCTTATGAAGCCATCGAATACATTTTGCGTGCTTGCCCTTATTATGACGTCCAGCGCTGATCTTTACAGACCACGCTAAGCTGACCGGACTCTAAGAGAACATTTTCTCAAACAAAAATTATTGGACCTTAGCCACATGGGTCGATAGCGCAGAAACCTATTCATGTGCCCTTGCAGTTTTTGAGGAACACCGGCCTTAGTGACCAATTGTAATACTGCTGTGCGTCCTGCTGTGTGTGCGCAATGCTGATTCTCTCGATCGCTCCCTATTTTCATATTTCTGTTCTTTCTTTCCTTTACGCCCAGTGTAGGGTAGCAAACCAGATCACCATCTGGTTGACCTCCCTCCCTTTTGTCTCTTTGCTTTTTCTCCCTCTCTCTCTCTCTGTCAAGCTCAAAGCTATTTTTGACGACAAAACGTGGACTTATAAAAGCTCAGGTACTCTTAAGTTGCCCTACGAGGTCAAAATCTATACGGAACCTCTCCCTGCGCTGTCTCTTACAGCCTCTGTATGGCTTTGGGACCCCGTAAATCCAGCAATAAATGTTATCAAGATTTATTTCTCTTTTGCTGCAGATTCTTTTACAGAGCTAAATGTTGCCCGTTTAGGAATGATAGTAGCAGGACAAGAACCAAGACAAATTCCTAAGAATTATTCATAAAGGCAAAAAAACTTAAGAAATTACAAGACAGTTCTCTGTTGAGGGCGAACTGGACATAATGGCGATGGCCGAAGGGTGTTAGCGTTTATGCTGAGAAATGCGTTTACGCAAGCACTTCAGAAAGTCTTTATGTCGTTTACTATGTGTTTAAGTAATAGAACGATTATATTCTAATGTCATTCTTTTTCCGGCTTCATCAGGGGTTCGAGCTATGCTCCGCCCACGTTTATCATCGGGATCGGCCGGAATTGAATGGCAAGGGATAAAAAATATAGGATCGGGGCAAGAAATACTTACATTAAACCAGTTCATAGTGCGATCTGTAGAGACCGCTCATTCGCCAATCTTATCTCTGACAAGTGCTTTTGATTTATTATTGATAACATGACGAATCTGACTGCACATACCGAGTGACTTGATAGAGATCGTTCTGGTGAAGTTGTTAGAAGGCGTGTCTCGCCAACGAGAACTAATGATTTCGAGCACCTCCAGGAGGCAATTGCCTTTTCTGGGTTTCCTGATTGTCTCTAATTAAAGAAATGGCTCTGTAAAGTCATTGGGCTGAAGTCTTCCTCTTCTCTCAGCACTCACCAGAATTTCAATCGATCGGGACGCTTATATAGCGTCCCAACAAAAACAGATTCCATCTTCAAACCTGATTCGCACTTCTCGGGCACGCGAAAATGCGAGCCATTCGGGCCGAGCGAGCTGGCTGGTCCAACCGGCCGTCAAGGTGCAGGCAGACTTAGCCCCGCGCGCCTCCCAAAAGGCTTTTAAACACGTTGACAGGGTCGGCGCTTAGCAGCCGGCAACAAAGCATCTGACGCGCCCCGTTTTAATGCGCAAGCATTATGCATTATGTGCCCCATTACGCGAAAATCCGGCGTCGTCGGCGTCGCTACCGAGTGAAAACACGTCCAAAATAATCCGACTGACGTCATAATATATATATATATATATATATATATATATATATATATATATATATATATATATATATATATATATATATATATATATACGTTTTCTCACCCGCCGCGGTTGCTCAGTGGCTATGGTGTTAGGCTGCTGAGCACGAGGTCGCGGGATCGAATCCCGGCCACGGCGGCCGCATTTCGATGGGGGCGAAATGCGAAAACACCCGTGTACTTAGATTTAGGTGCACGTCAAAGAACCCCAGGTAGTCGAAATTTCCGGAGTCCTCCACTACGGCGTGCCTCATAATCAGAAAGTGGTTTTGGCACGTAAAACCCCATAATTAATTTAATTAATATACGTTTTCTCGCGTGTGTGGCGAAACGAATTCACGCAAGCGCCATCGCAATGAGCTACCTCAGCTTTATTCCTCCATGACTCGCTAGCGATGAGTTACTGTAAAGAAGGCTATGACTGTCTTCTTACCTGAGTAACCACGTATTGGCGCTTAGGCGGTCCGTCCGTGCACACATCTGCAATCGAAAGCCTCCGTTGTTGTAATGAAGGCGTCTGAGCAATCTTCCGCTGCACACGAGAATCCAATCCCTTGTCCCGTTTGTCTGCGGGTATCAGTGATGATGTGCAATCCACTTATTTCTGGCTAGGGAAATCCGCGCAGATACTCGAAGAGCCGCGATTCGTGTGGAAAACTAAATCAGCCAACAAGTACAGGTATCTGCGGTGTTCGGTTGCTCAGATGGTTATACCGCGTACTTCACATCTACATCGAGCAGGCCACAGCACACGACTGCAATTCACCTTTGCCGCACGGATACCTCGTCACGCAGCACCAAAATGGCGTGTAGAAAGTTTGCCCGTATAGACGAGGCTAAGCACTATCGCGCAACAAACACTCCATGTGGACGCATGCGAACGATCTAGCGCGTCTCTCCACGGTGCATGCGCAGGTCCCGCAACCCGCACGCAACCGCAGCCTGCAGCTGATTACACGTGACTGGTATTTCCCAATACGTACAGGGGCACCTGGAAAGAGTAATAACAACACGATTGCCTCATGCGGGTGCCAAAGAGCTACCTTCTTCAGAAGGACCACGAATACCACGCATGGGGGTGTCGCGCTTACTGCTCCGATTTCAGCGAGAGGCTGAATTGATGGGCTGATGTTAACACGTCTGCGTGACCCGGAAAGAGAAGCTCGGCCGGAGTAATCCTCGGCCAGTTCTGCCGACCTGTCCTCGCCTTTAGCAACACCAGAAGAGCCGTCAATAAAGGGGACATATTACATCGAGTCGCTTTTGCAGAGGCCGAAATGGGCATCAGTTCTCCCTTTCATGACGTTTTATTGATAGGTTGTTAATGAGAACCGTTATTAAAACGACAGTTCAATTCCAAATTCAAATTCTAAGAGAGGGAGAATCGAATTGCTCAGACGCAAATTAGGAAATTGTAGCAAATATTGAAATTTTAGTTGGTATTCATAGCATGGTAACTCTACTAACATAGTAACTGCGCGCATAATTATATACGTTTTAGAGTACGACTGACTTTCATCCTAATCGAATGTTTTAACTGACTGCAACAGATATCGTTCAAGTTATGTGCGGAGATTGTAAACGAATACAGATTACTCCACTTAGCCAGGCAAAGCATTTAGAGAGAGAGAGAGAGACGTGGCAAGGTAAAGATGGTGAGGTTAACCACCCTGAGCCCCGTTCGTTACCCTGCACAGGGGAAAGAGAGAAAGAGCCAATTTTTGTTTACATATAAAGAAATTACTGTGTGTACCCGCAATGTCGATAAGTTGCAAACCAATATAACTTTTACGTGATGTTTCTGCTCTTTGTTAGAGATTAGTAGGTTTCAATGTGCCTTCTAGGTCCGTCTGGTCGAATTCCAGCCAGCGCTATCTTCTGTTGGTTCTCGGATGTTTCATTAAATTTCTAATAATGCATGCCAATATCTAGTTCAAGAACACTAGCAAAATACTACAGATAACCTATACGTGTAAGATAGTTGGAGATTTGGGCACACGTTGTCCTGTCTTCCAGGCTATCTTTTTTACGTGCGAACCACAAATAAGGAAGGTGCCTTATTTCCGCATGTTGCCGCCGCAGTTACAAGGCGCACAGTTCACATAAAAGTGGTACAACAGTACAGTAAAACCAATGCAAGTAGTAACGACGAGTGATAGACGCGAAAGGGAGTCTGTAACTTTATGTGTTGTCATTCGAACAACCACACTTGCTTGGTTTCAACGAAGTGCGCTTCAAACGTTGGTTGTTATTGGAGGAAATAATAAAGCAAACCTTAGAATACGCAGCTACCGTGTCACGCCAGCTACAACGAGTAAATACGGGAAACAGCTCATTTTGCATTGTTGTGCCTTTATTTTTATGCTTATTCAAAAGCGCACTGCGACCTATGGAGCGATTGTTTTCGATGTAAAACTATGGTCTGATCATTGCAGTGAAGTGTGCCAAAGAATAAAGGCGCCAGTGATTGTTTGTTAAAACGGCAGGTCAGGTAATGAACAACTCAGGCCGATGCAGCACGCGCCACTTAGTAAATCATTAAAACGTACATACCTGCGTCCGCAACTGCCTTTTCAGCCATGTCAGTAAAAAAAATGTCATTTTACATGTATATACCAGGCAAAGGCAAGTTTAAACAGCACCTTTGTAAAATTAGACGACATTTTGTCTGCGCATGTTTAAGGATGTGTCACGTAAGTGTTATACAAGCAAAGATGGAGAACAAAACATGTTAATGGCAATGTCCTTATGTCATAATCCTTCATGATATCCACGTGCACCGGGCGCCCTCATTTACTTTTCAGTTTACGGCAATGATAGCGCATGGTGGCAAACCGTGCACTTACGTCTCGTGTCATTCACCGCTCGGCCGGTCCTCTCCTTCGCTCTCGCTTTGGCTACTATTCGTAATAATTCCTCGTGAACTCGGAGAGCTGTGGGAGGAATCGAAGCATTTCCTGTTGAATTACAGTGTCATTTCCTTGCGTAACATCCGTTGCTTGCAACAAACATTCGTATTTTACTGAACTTTCCTTTCCTCCCTTACACACCGCAACCAAGTGCTCTTAAACATCCCTTGGGATCCAAATACTTATATGGGTCACACAAGAATGCTGTGTAATCCCAGATGATCTTATACAACAGTTTATTTTAAGCATATGTACTCAGGGAGACATTTATTGCAACTTAAGGCGTGGGTCCGTCCGCAAAGCAGTAGTGCAACACGACAGCAGAGTTATGCGCTTCGTGGACTGCGGCGAGCCATAAGTCGTGGTTACTTTCAACCCAGGCTCTCGACTTAGGCGCCAGTTGGGCGAGCAGACGAGGAATAGTTCATTACATAGGCTCGCTCACTAGACAGAAATGAGGGTTCGTAACAGAGGCACACCAAAGTTAAGCGAGAGCACTCTATACTCTCACCCAAGTGTGAGAGTGAAAGCGCGCCGTGTAATGAACGGTTAGAAACTCCGTTGCCCCTATCACTTCGCAACAGAAGGCGTAGGCCCCATGCGGAGACTGCTTTAGGATAAATCAAGGGTGCAGGCGCCCATTTCCGCAAGAACTTAGCACCAAAAGCTGCTGCTGGGGGGGGGGGGGGGCGCTGTCAGCCATGTCATACGAGACTTGAGTTATTTTGACTCGGCTAAAGGACCCGACGATTTTTTTTTTCATTTTTTTTATCAAGGCAGAGTAAGCAGAAAATGTGGGAGATGCTAATAAAGGGTCGGAGGTGTTTGTTGAAGTAACTGATTCGGTGTAACATTCATAACAAACAAAAAAGAAAAGAAAGAAAGTGCGAAATGATTTTTTATAATGCATATAAACCTTTTGGCTCTTACGTTCATAAATATGCTCGCATTTAGCAGAAATTGAGTGGTATATCTTCAGCGTCGGCCAGGTAGTCTAGGTAGCCAGGTAGGATTACACCCAAAAACAATGCGAAGAACAAAAGGAAACCGAGTTTGATAAACTGGCGGTGCACGCGCAACATGACTGTTGTTAAATACTCCCTGTCACAAATTGTTCGAGTGGCCATTTTTTTTTCTTTATATTTTGTCAATTTATGACACATCCACGCTACTCAATATAATGGCGTACCAACCTTTCAAAATAAAACTGCTTGCAATGATACGAATATCTTAGCGGCAAACGTTCATTGTTATCTCTAAGCTAATGGCATCTTACGCAGAAACTCGAATACGCTACAGAGATACTAAGTGGCGAAGGGATACAACAAACTCCACGATACTGAATATAATATATATGCCCCCACATTCGTGAGAAATAGTTACGTCTTGATTGCAATGATAAACCTTGAAATAACCAGAATGAACACGACCTGCGTGCCGTTGAGGTGATAGCTCCCGAGAAAGAATTTGCCTATTTTCATGTGAATCTTTCCCACATCTCACTTAGCTGAGCCGCACTCCTTTTAGCAATGACAGCTAGGAGCTGAGTGCTTGCAAGTGAGTTTACCTTGTTCGTCCGTCCCTTCCGTTACGCTGACGACAACCGCTGTCGTCATCGACGTAAATTTTTCGTCGGGGGCCACCTCGTCACCGCACATACACTGGACTTAACGCAAAAATTGTGTGAGGAAAAGTTACATTCAAATGTGCGTATTTGGGGCGTTCTCCTAGTATATGACTGAAACAGAAAAAAGTTAATGTTATCTACAACATCTAGAAACCTTTTACAAAGACCGCAAGGCAACCGTACCATGATAACGCACGTAACGAGCTTTCAGAAAGAAAAAAAACAAAAAAAAACACAAGAGGCGTCCGCTGGAGCTATAGACGCACAACATTTCTTGTTCCATCAGGCTAATGCCGCTTTGAAATTGGTGTGGCTAAGAAAAGAAGCACCCGACAAGAACGTGCTCAGAAAAAAAAAATCGGCTGTAGCTGCGTCGAGACGCTCATGTGGCAATGATCGAGCAAGCCGTCTCGGCTTAATTTCTTGAGAGTACAGGAGCATCGTTACAAGCCGTAAAAGATTGTTCAACATGGCTAGAAATATGGCACGTGACTAAAACGTGGGTCCGTGAAACAGAGAAGCGGTTAAACGCCGATCGATTCCCATTGTGAGGTGAGTTATATATAGAGAGTGTGCAAGGTAATAAAAGATAAAAAAAAGATAAGGATCAAAGTAATGTTCAGCCCGTGGCACTGCACCACTTTTGTCGAAGCTACGACTTTTGATGGCGTACGTTACGAGCACCCTTCTTTTCTTTTTCTTTTTTTTTTCTCTTAGTCGCCTCCAGGGTTGCAGTCACAAATACTTTCTCTTTTATTTATATCTGGAACGAGGTAACTACTATCTCGCTATGTCGGCTGAAAGGGGGTTTATGATCATTTCGGTAACAAATGATCGGCCACATCAGCGGCATTTTTCGGTAGCTCAGAGGGTTACGCTATCTGTCTCTCTCCCTTTTTTTTTTTGTTACGATCTCGTTGTTGTAGAAGCCCTGAAAAATTGCGACATATGAAGCAACAATAAACTAACCAAAAGAGCTTGTAGCAATTGATTCCGCAGCAGAATTTGTGGATCGCAGGAGGGCGGAATTGCGGGAGAAGGCGAAGCATTAAAAGATACGTTCCCTTCGATCGTCGCACCGGAAGTTGGTTCCCGCCGGAAGTACGTACTATCGGCGCCTTATAAACGAGCTCCCCCTTCTTACGTGCATGACTGAATCCTGTTTCTGGTAACGACCGCGAGGAATTTTTCTCTCCATTGGGAGTTTGGGCCCACCGCCAAATGGTTGTATAGTACGCACTGAACATTGGAAGCAATCAGTCTGCGTTCGGAGATAACTACTTTTTTTTTTCGGCTCATTTCACCTTAATATAGTTGCTTCGTAACATGCGGTTATTTCACCAAGAGTGAGAGAGAGTGAGCGAAGGACTTTAATAACGTCAAAAGCTTAGTCCGGATGATAATCATACTTCTTGAACTGAGTGTATTGACTAGAAATCATCGTTTGTTTTTCGAGGTGCTTCTTTCTTTTCCCTTTATTTTTTTGCCACAAAACACAAGTGTGATGCAGCTTTCGCCGCGTTTACGAGCCAATTTTGCCATTTCGTCCACAAGGTCATTCCCGGAATTCCCATTGTGGTTGGTTACCCGCTGTGTTAGCTTGCAGTTATACCGAAAACCCGTAAATGAAGCAGCAGATACGAACAGTACGAAAACATTTCGTGGCTTTACAAAAACGTTTTCATTAGCCATGCCGGGACACTCTGACCATGCTGCTATCACGATTGCGGTGGTGCCTCTGATGGCTTTAGAAGAGGCAGCCGCGGTTTTGTGGAGAGGCGAATTGTCTTTAATGTTGTCTACGCTTGCCCGCTCGCATGGCTTCATGAGCTACAACTTGCTACTTGGCGACAGCCTGACCGTTGGGCATAGCAACAATGCACATTGGACATACTACTTTTATGTGTACCCAGGCTGTATAAAGCGTGGTGCAGGCGAGATTTGCCTCGTGTATGGGATAATACTTTATAGCGTTCGACAATATATTAAATACGTGTTGGTCTGGCGCACTGTGTGTTACGCACCATGATGACAAACATGACAGAGGAGAAAGCTGCTCATATATCATTCCTCTCTTTTTCTTTTTGCCGGAAAACGCGATTATAACGGTATTTAACAAAGCCTTTAAAAAAACTACATTTACCTATGTGCCCAAACACCCTTTTCAAAACAAGCGCGCCCACTACGGATCGAGAGCGAACACGATTGCAATATTCGAACGTAAGACGCTCCATACAGAGAGAGAGAGAGAGAGAGATAAAGGCAAAGGAAAGACAGGGAGGTTAACCACGGGATATCTCCGGCTGGCTATTGCGTGCCAGAGAAAGGGGAATCGAGTGCGAAATATGAAAGAAAAAGAAGGAAAAAAAACAATGTACTTGTAACACAAGTTAGGCATGTAACATTTCTAATGCGCGAATAAATGTAACTTCTGTATTTGCTTGATTTCTGTGCCCTAGTGCCCGTGCAACATCTGCGCCACGTCCAAGGCGCTTCAGGTCCCGCATTGCGGCTGCGGTTCTGGTACAGCCTACTAAATTTTTATAGAGTTTTTTTTTTTTTTGCTCAGGCGTACCCTCATTTTGTCATGTTCAGTTTGTATGAACGGGAACGTGCGAGGAATCAAAAGGACAGCTCCGGAGAGCCATTTAAACAAATACATACGGAAATTAATCCGTATAATTGACAGTATTCGAGAAGAACGTCTGACCATCGCGCTTCCGCTTTCAAAGTGGGTTTCGGACGATTAATAATGTAAGCTGCTCCGAGCAAGAATTTACTTCAAAATTTTACGTCAGCCGATCTATTCTCTCAGTTTCGATGCTAAAAGATGGTCCTTGCCTTTTTGATAAAGTTACTGGTGTTGCTAGCGTGTTTTTTTAATATAAAGTTTTCCTAATACGAATATCCGAAGGGATCAAATTAGGGAGCATGAACGTGCGCCCCATAATTCTAGTCACCACACCCATAGTTTTAAAAATAAATAAATAAGGCAGTGGGGGGCCTATTTTGCAGCGCCGAAACAGCACAATGGTAGTGCTCTCAGAGATTCGATGAAGCAACTGTTCCGCGGATAAGTAGCGGCACGCTGACTGGCAATATGGAAGCAAGTGAAACGACTGGACTTGGACAGATGTAGATTCGTCCGTTCTGCGTGCGCTTCCCTGTCACAAAAGAAACTTTCATTTATTTTCTACGCGCGTGCAGTGTATTCTGCAAGACTCAATGCAGAAAAAAAAACACAGACGCGTGTTTTCATGTATCATCCTTTCCCTCTGTGATTATGGGTTATGTCTTCTGAGGAATCCAACAGTAGGCGTGACTTGATAGTCTGCGTTTCGCTTTGTCTCGTCTATGTCGTTGTTGTTCCCTTTCTGCGCCGGAAAATGTTTTTCATAACTGAGCTAACGCGAACGAGTAAATCAAAAGAATGAACGAACGGTCTATATCTGAGATGACTGGGAAGACGGGAACCCAGAAAAAGAATACATGTATAAGGCATTCCGGGGCGCTGACCCCTCTCATATTGAAAGCCTTTACGGCTGTAAAAGTAGTTTTCTTGAGCTCTTCTGCAAGACAAGAGAAAATAGAAACACACGCTGCCACAAGACACACTCACCGGAGCTCTCGTTTAGAAAATATTAGGGAGGAACACAAGATACGCTGGTCAGTTGGTTCACCGCAATATCCTCCTATTACATTACTTGCTCCTTGTGATGTATTAAAGTTGTAAACAATCGTCTAGATGAATACGAGTGAGCGTGCGGGACTGAGCAGATAACAGATAGGAACACTATAGACTGGTGGCACTAGAAAAATGTGATTGTCTCTGCTATATTGTAGCGCACCTGCGCTGTTATCTGGTATTCGCAACG
Organism: Dermacentor albipictus; assembly: GCF_038994185.2. Classification (NCBI taxonomy): domain Eukaryota; kingdom Metazoa; phylum Arthropoda; class Arachnida; order Ixodida; family Ixodidae; genus Dermacentor; species Dermacentor albipictus. The sequence goes on along the minus strand of NC_091823.1, from coordinate 76,163,387 downwards.
TGTGCCAAATGAAGCACATCAACACACTTTTCAAGCAAAGTATGCTATGCAGCTAAAACATGAAATATATTACTGTTCGTGAAGCTGCTATCCGAATTTCAAGAATATGACACCTGACATCCACTCGAGCATAGCATGAGATCACTTCAAACAGGACAATATCAACTGTAAATCGGAGGTTGTTGAGATATTCGTTGTAGGTCCTCTCTCCTAAGAATTCCCGGTCTCATAGCTTGAATACTTCTTCTAAGCATGTAGTAATAGCATTGGAGAGACTCTCTCGTTGCTTGACCCATTTCTTGATAGGCAATTTAATACTTTTGTTTCGAAGAAACAAGGTATCTCTGTAATCTCTGCAGATATTTCTCAAGAAATTCGCTTACGGCTCCTGTACTCCTCAAATACGCAATGCCTCAATTACTGTTGGTACCTCTACTGAATCAAAAGCATTTTAATACAAACATATGCGCACTCCAGGGACTACAAGCCCAAGCCCTAAGGACGTGTCTCGGTCTCCCGAAGTGTGCATCTACAGTGGCAAGGATTGTCATAGCGCGAGATCGCCCGATATCAACATTCAGGGCCACCAGCACTCTTAGGGTGCATATTCGGCACGTTTCCCGACTACCTCCTCACCATCTTGCTTCTATACCTGCAGAAATGCCACAGACAACTTTCAGTCGTATAATTTCCGCCAATCGTACCTCGTTGGCATCGAATTACATGCCTGCAGTAAGACCATCCTCACCTAAAACCTCAGGCTTAGTACGGGTTAACCTTCCTGCCTTTCATTAATCATTTGCTCTCTATTTCACCTAAAACCCGAAGTACGTCTATCCATCCCAGGAATTATGAAGAAAGCCAACATGCCGTTGTTTGCCTTGCAGCATGCCCCATTAGACCTCTTACATCAGAGGCAAAGTGGCCGCGTACATATTTTCATCGATCGCTTAGTAGCACCTAACAAGTTCAGCTGCCACAGTGGTGACTCCAGCAAGATCCATCAAAATACAGCTAAAAAACGTCGTATGTGCCATCAACGATAGCTGTTGAACTGGTAGCCCTCGATTTCATTCAGGAGGAGCCACCCCATCCGTGGTCAGTCTCCTGTGATTCGATAGCAACCCTCCAGAGTTTGTTCTCAGCACTACCTCATGGATCACATGGGCAGCTCGTCGGAGACATATCAGGCCGAGTAGTTGACGAAGGACACGATATAATATATCACTGGTTACCTAGTCAATGTGGCATGCGTGGAAATCGTCAAGCGGACGCAGCTGCCCGATCTGCCCATGACGACGTCAACTGCGTTGCCATTCTTATTTTGAGAGCCAACGAAGTGAAAAATGTTTTCGCGCTTGCGTGTCCCCTATCATTCCTTCAATGGAATTCATCCGACTTTACAACTTCTTCATACCCTAGACCCTAATCTACAGCTCCGTATTCCGTCCGACCCTCAGCAACGTGACTGCACTCTTCTAGTCCGTCTGTCGCTTGAAGTAGCATTTTCAAATGCGTACTCCTTTCTGATCGGAATGTTCAGTAGCCCACCTTTTGACTTCTGCGTATGCACGAAACGATCACGCAGCTCATGGACTAGAGTTGTGCTATCAGCCACAGGCAATTCTAGAAAACATTTGAAAGCGTTCGCTGAAACACCCTGTATTAGTGCTGGCCGAATCCGGCAGTCATTGTGCACTTTTCTTTCTAAGAGTGGTAAGCTTGGTACTTAATCCTTGACAGTTAAGGTCCCTAATCGTTTGTTGCAATTGATTTTCATTGATGCTGCACCGGACAAAATGTGCGAGCCGCTATAAAGGTACTCTTGCGTTGTTTAAGGGACACCGTGCTGTGTGACAAGTTGGAAAAGTTGAGACTGTGCACCATGTGACGTAGAATGTATCAGTGGGACGTTGACACTATGTAACACTATGTAACGCTATAGTTTTGTAGTGCGCGCGCGCGCGCGCGTGTGCGTGCGTGCGTGCGTGCGTGCGTGCGTGCGTGCGTGTGTGTGTGTGTGTGTGTGTGTGTGTGTGTGTGTGTGCGTGCGTGCGTGTGTGTGCGTGTGTGTGCGTGTGTGCGTGTGCGTGTGTGCGTGTGTGTGTGTGTGTGTGTGTGCGTGTGTGCGTGTGTGCGTGTGTGCGTGTGTGTGTGCGTGCGTGCGTGCGTGCGTGTGTGCGTGTGTGCGTGTGTGCGTGTGTGCGTGTGTGCGTGTGTGTGTGTGTGTGTGTGCGTGTGTGCGTGCGTGCGTGCGTGCGTGCGTGCGTGCGTGCGTGCGTGCGCGCGTGCGTGCGCGCGTGCGTGCGCGCGTGCGCGTGTGCGTGTGTGTGTGTGTGTGTGTTTTCTTCCTGGAAGCCAACGGGAGATAATCTCTGGTTAACCTCGCTGTCTTTCCTTTACCTTGCTCTCTCTCTCATAATTTACCGAAGTCATCTACCCACATTTAATGTACTGCACCAATTTACCAATTACCTGATTGATGACGCGGACGGGATCCATTGTAGAATATCCCTTCTTGAAGCCTGCCTGCCCAATTGGTTGATCACATTATCTTGGTGCCAAATAAAGGGAAGCGCAGTAGAAGACGGCAGAAGATTCGTTGGGGTAATGAAATTATTAAATTTGCAGATGCAAGTTTGAATCAGCTAGCGCAAGATATGGGTAATTTAAGATCGCTGGGAGAGGCCTTCGTCCTGCTGTGGAGACAAAAATAGGCTGATGATGATTACGACGACCTAAGACAATTCACAGGATAATCAAGAGGCTTGCCCTCATTTCCATACTAATCAGAGGGTGTCAAAGGCATTTTCTCTTATTTGTTTCGCAGTAGCGTACTCATTGAGCACATTTTAAATGTCGCCTTGACGCGCGCTTTTCTCTCTCTGATTAAACATCGCGACCATACTCCCTTAGGCCGCATGTAACAGTGTTTAAATATGCACAACGGCTTTCGCGATCCAAACCTATCGCTTGGGATCTTGCTATTGGTCACCTGCGTTTTTCTTTTATCGCGCACCTAAATCTCGGCAGACAAGAATTTTTGAAAACTGGGATGCGTCCGTCGCTGCTAAGAATTGAACCCGCAACCTCATGAGACAAGGGCAAGACGGCACAGCCACACTGCGAAGCCACGACGCTTGCAAGAAGCGTTGTTCCCTGCTCGCTGTTGCTCAGATGTGGGTGCAAGGGGCTACAACTCTACGCAACTGCGTCTAACGCGAGGGAAAAAATTCGATCTAAGGGATTTATTTCCCTCAACTGGCATTTCCCATTGAGGTTACAAAATAAGAACATTTCTTTCTCGCTCGGCCACGATCGTCGAGCGCCGATTTGCAGGTCGCTTCCCTTCACCGCGAAGCTACAGTTAAATTTGGCGTGAAAAGGCGTGCGTCGTCTGCTCGACTCGAAAGCCATTTTCCTTTTCTTCCTTTTTTTTTTACAACCGAAGACCGGGGCTGGAGGAGCCTTGCAATCTTCGCGAGACAATGCGCTGTGAGGCGCCGCGCACCCAGAAGCCGATTACAGAACAAGTGCCTCCTGCGAGGCCGCGCATGGTGAAAGGTAGCAGCCGAGCCAAGCAGCGAGGCGAAAAGGAAGACTGCAAGTTCGATTCCTTTTTTTTTTTTGCGGGCTCCACTGTGCTTCCTTCCAGTAAGCGATCGATACAAATGCGTTCGCGCTTCCGTCTTTTTTGATGGGCCGCGTTCTACACCGAGACACAGTGCGTCTTTTGGTTGCTGTACGTTGGCTACGTGCACGCACGAATACATGATCATGCGACTTTGTCACGCTGTTTCGGTGGACTTAGAAGAGGATTTGATTTTGATTTCTCGTAGAAGTAACGGCCGCCTCACCAAGTAATTTAGATCAAGGGTTAGAATTGCGCTATTTGCCATCATCATCATCATCATCATCATCATCATCATCATCATCATCATCATCAGCCTGGTTGCGCCCACTGCAGAGCAAAGGCCTCTCCCATACTTCTCCAACAACCCTGGTCATGTACTAATTGTGGCCATGTCGTCCCTGCAAACTTAATCTCATCCGCCCACCTAACTTTCTGCCGCCCCCTGCTACGCTTCCATATATATATATATATATATATATATATATATATATATATATATATATATATATATATATATATATATATATATATATATATATATATATATATAGTCATTTAATGCGAAGCCAACAAACACTGACACCAAGTACAACATAGGGGAAATTGCATGTGCTTAATAAATGAAATAAAGTAATGATAAATTAATGGAAATTAAAGTGGATGAAAAAACAGCGTTGGTAGAGCATCGCACGCGACATGCGAAGGTTGTGGGTTCGGTTCCCACCTGCGGCAAGTTGTTTTTTCATCCACTTTAATTTCCATTAATTTATCATTACTTTATTTCATTTATTAAGCACATGCAATTTCCCCTATGTTGTACTTGGTGTCAGTGTTTGTTGGCTTCTCATTAAATGACTACTAAATATCGGGTCCCTCGGTTAACCCCCTTTCTTCTCATTTTATATATATATATATATATATATATATATATATATATATATATATATATATATATATATATATATATATATATATATATATATATATATATATATATGCGTGCTCCGAAAAGAAAGAATTCCTCCAAAGATCCGCGAATCCCTGTGCATAGCATAGCACCAGTTGCACGCAACATGCACACCACATACTACAAGGAAAGAAGACGAGCCCGAGTGGATACCCCACAGCGAAGACACAGGCGAGATCCGGACGCCAGATATACCGACGCAGCCATATACCCGCAAAGAAACGCTTACGCCCTGAGCGTCGTAGATTCTCAGGGCAGAGAGCTAACGTCTGCCACAGTATGTGCACAAAACCCTGAGACTGCAGAAGCGGCGGCGATCGCCCTAGCAACTACCACGTGCACGGACGCAGCTGTCGTCTATTCCGATTCTGAAGCAACTGTCAGGAACTACGCTAAAGCGTGTGTCGACAGAAGCACTAAAGATATTGAAGCACCGAAGCACACCGATCCTCTACATCATCTGCGCGACGTGAGAACCTGGGCACGAGGAGCTGGAGGGGAGCGAAGCGGCGCACGCCGCGGCCCGAGGCCACACCTGCCGGGCCAGCCCTTCCTACTCTCAATATGCCCAGTCTACCTCAGCGGGGGCAGAGACCATACCCGTCACCTACTCAACGATCCTTCAACATGACAAGCTGCAATGCAAGGTGTGCCCACCACCTCACCCATTGCTCAACAAATAAGAAATTACTACACTAAGAAGACTGCACAGTAGCACTTACACCCACGGAATACTCATACACGGACTCTACCCAACGCTACAAAGATACCACTGCCCAATGTGAGGCATACCGGGCACCTTGGCGCACCTGATCCTCGAGTGTCCATCGCATCTAGACACAGATGTATCGCTTTCACCGAAAGAATATAATGCCAGACAAGAAAGCGAAGACCTCATTGAAACGTGGGAGGCCAAGCTCGTGTCCGAGGACCTGGAACAACAACGACGCCTCGTCGCCGTGGCCAAGGGGGCAGCGAAGGCCAGAGGGTTCCTGGAATGAGGAGACCTCCCACCTAGAGTTGAACCGGGGCTTACCCCAGGATACTCTTTCGAAAACAAACGTTCATTCCTCCTCCTCCACCTCCTTTTTGCTTTCTCACTTCCCCGTGAGCGGACAAATTTCGCTACCTTTCCGTTGTTTCTCAGTTTTCATGCAGTCCTAGCCAGGAATTTTCTTCATTCGATTATAATGTTAAGCGAGCGCTCCTGCTAAGCGGTTTATTACCTGTTATAGTAGGCTCATATGAATGTCCATGTGCGTGCGTACATATTTCGCTAGCAAAATTCAGACTGAGGAAAAATGTAACGCAATACCGCGAATATAAAGAGAAAGAAACTTTCTTGTCGTATATACAATTGGCACCATATTGAAAATCGTCCAATACAGAGGGATAAGCGAGAACATCACAAAACGGCTGTGTCGGTGTTTTCAGTAAAAAAGCTTATCAACCAGCCTATATCAACACCTTGCTGTTACTGCATACAGTCAGTACTTATTTAACGAAAGATTGCCTAGCAAATATGCGCACTAGAAATGAAGAGATGAAAAAAATTGATGGTCCACTGTCATGCTATAGGTTATTGTGTAGTTAGATTATTGTGTAGGTGTACAAAAACGAAAGTGCAGAACACGCGATCTTGCACCGAACGATGCAATGGTAGTCGTAACATGCAACTTTCGGGCCATACAAAAGAATAAATGTGCTACTTGTACTTCCACTGCCCTTCTGTCTATGCCCACTGCCCTTCTGTCTCTTCTGTCTCTAAGTTGCATGCTTTAAAATTTATCAAGCGTGATGCTGCCCATGCGGTCGTCAGTGCGCTTTTTTTTCGTCTGTTTGTTTCTGCGCCCGTTCTTCTTAGCTGCAGTTACGACCATTACTGAATGGGTACTTATTCAACGAGACTTAATGCTAGCTTATTTGGGCTACCTTATGCATCTTAAGTGGCCACGCAGGTACTCTTATGTTGTTCATTCTTACCTTCTTTCTCTTCTTTTTCGCATCTCTCGTACCCATTTTCCCCTATTCCAATACAGGTTAGCCAACCGTAGATACACCTTAATTAACTTGCCGGTCTTTCGCTCACATTTATATTTCTTTCTCTCTTTAATCATGAGGTTATTTCATTGGGCCAATCTACTCCTTGTAAAGCGGTTGATTGTACCGTACTACAGTATGAAAATATAAACGTTATCGCTTAAGCCAGAGACCTCAATTTGTGCGCGAAGCTGCATGCTTAGTAAAAATACATTTAATCCGAAACCAAAATGTAAAGCCGCCGTTAGAAAGTTAGCGATACATTAGCGATGAACGTGGTCATATATGGTTTCTTTCCTGCAGACTTTATTGCTACGTTAATTAACGGCCACAGCCAGGGGCTGAAGAAGAAGATAACACTATGTCTGTACAACCCGACTGCATGTACTGCTATGTTGATTTGAAAATGATAAACAAGCAGTTAGACTGTTTGTTTATCAGAGTCCTTCGTGTCCTTCGAGTCCTTCGTGTTATGTGCCATTTTCGGCATTTGAAGGAGAAGTCTCTCCTTGAAACCTTTCTTCTTTCATCCACACCACTCTTCGAACCCACGACAATATGTTTAACGTCTTAAATTTCATTGCACAGCGCATACGTGTGCTCATTCTTACAGGTAGTTGTTATTCTAAAAGAAGTATTTCCACCAACTCTTATAGAAATGCAAAGAAAAGTTCCTATCGCTATCACAGTCGCATGAGTTGGAAAAACAGGGGGGGGGGGGGGTGATTTCATTCACAAGCCTAATTTTTAAACGTCTGTTTCTTCCACATACCGGCTTATTTAGCGCTCAAAATTCAATTCGTGTGTTCTTTCCTCGAATACTGTCGGTACTGCTTCGGAGCCTCAGAGGAGAATGTCACATTACCGCTCCTTTCTACGAACTCAACACCATGCGACGCCTCATGCAGCGGCATACACGAAGAGAACTTGCACGAAAGGCCGTATCTGAGACCGTGTGTTCACACATCACACCCGAATGTGTACAACAAGCAGAACCAACGAAAACTGTCGCAACGTGTCACGAAATCCACATACTTTAATACGGTGGAATATATTCGCCACGTCAAGCACTGGCGCAGTACGTAAGTTGGCCAGAGAGCCGCGTGACGATAAAGCGAAGGTTTCCACAAAAGCCGCCACTTATAGGAAAGTCAGGTGTAAACGTTATGCTGTTCCTCTTTTGAACGGCTGGAAGTTGAGCAAGTTGGAAGGAATTCGTGGCTATGGAAACGCCTGCCATCCCGTTCAACATTCTGCTTTTGTTAGCTCTTGTTTTGGCATACCGAAATCTTGTTGCGAGAAATAAATCAATGTTACTTGTCTTATTTCTCGTGCGTGTCGTTCGCGATGAGTTACTGCTACACGTAACTATCTTTAATGCGTTAGCATTAGGAGTGTCAAAGTGAAAAAAAAGTGTAAGTGTAGTGTGTATGTATATATATATATATATATATATATATATATATATATATATATATATATATATATATATATATATATATATTGTAACCAACAGTTACAACAGCCGTTTCTGCGAAAACTGATTTATGCTGGGCGAACCTGTGCCCGTCAACAAAAACCGACTGAGCACTCAACAACAACAAAAACGTCCCTCGAGCTTCGCTCCTTCGAACGCCGTCCTCCTCTTTCTCGCCTGCTGTCGCGTGCCAATCGTCCGATTCTCGCGCACGAGCCACCGGCCTGTCAGCACCGGCCGAGCGTTGCCTTGCGGTGCTTTGCTTGACGCTCGCGGTGTGGCGGCTACGCAGTTGGGATATGTCGGTCGTCTTTGTCTTCTCGTAATGCTGGCGGCTTTAGCCCCCTCCGAAGAAGCATCGTCCCGATGCGTAGGTAAGGCCTAGGGAGGCCAACTGCTTTGGAAGGACAGTGGTCAGAGGATGGCCGGTGCTAGGCTTGGTCGTATGTGCAACTTCTGTTAATCAATGTCGTTCGTAGTATGGCTTCATTCGTACTACGTGTACGACCTCTGGGCGAGTTCTGCGTCGTGTGGAGCAGACTTGGCCTTCAGGAGTTACTTCGTAGTTTAAGGGACTTAACCGGCGAAGTACTTTGTAGGGGCCAAAGTAACGGCGCAGTAACTTCTCCGAAAGGCCGGGTGTACGTATAGGCGTCCATACCCACACTTTGTCTCCGGGGTTGTACTGTACCTCTCTTCGCCCTAGGTTGTACCGGTTTGCGTCCACGTGTTGCTGTTGTATGATACGGTGCCTTGCCAACTGCCGTGCTTCTTCTGCCCTTTCTATGTACTCGCTAACGTCAGGGTCGTCTTCGGTGCTGTTGTCTACAGGTAACATCGCGTCCAGTGTCGTTGTTACTGTCCGACCGTAAACAAGTTCAAATGGCGTGAAATGTGTCGTTTCTTGTACTGCAGTATTATACGCAAAGGTGGCATATGGTAGAATACTGTCCCATGTCCGATGCTCGACGTCCACGTACATTGAGATCATGTCAGCGAGCGTTCTATTGAGCCGTTCAGTCAGGCCGTTTGTTTGTGGATGGTACGCTGTGGTTTTCCTATGAGCAGTATGTGTTAGTTTCATAACAGACTGCATCAAACGGGCCACAAAAGCTGTTCCTTTGTCTGTTATGAGTACCCTAGGTGCGCCATGTCGTAATACTATGTGTGTGACAAAAAACTGAGCCACTTCAATGGCGGTTCCTTTTGCAAGAGAATAGGTCTCAGCGTACCGGGTCAAATAATCGGTTGCTACCACAATCCACCGCTTTCCTGAGGTTGAAACTGGAAATGGTCCAAGTAAATCCACTCCTATTTGCTCAAATGGTGCTGTTGGTGGCTGTATCGGTTGCAGAAAACCTGCTGGTTTGAGTGGCGGTGTTTTGCGTCTTTGACAATCTCGGCACGATTTGACATAGTGCTGCACTGAATTCATCAATTTCGGCCAGTAATATTTCTGGCGGATTCTCGCCAGAGTCCTACTAACGCCTAAGTGGCCAGCTGCAGGGTCGTCATGGCAAGCTTCTAAGATTTCAGCTCGCAGCGATGATGGTACGAGAAGTAGAAACGTCTCACCACTGTGCTCGAAGTTTCGTTTGTAGAGGACGTTGTTCCGGAGGACATACGAACACAATCCGCGAACGAAAACTCGAGGCACTTTCACTTGTCGACCCTCCAGGTACTCGATGAGCAGGAGTAATTCCGGATCAGTACGCTGATGATGAGCCATTTCCGTCGTGTTCACAGCCCCAAGAAATGGGAAATCTTGCTCGTATTCAGGTGACGTAGTTTCGATTGGTGCGCGTGATAAGCAGTCAGCATCATTGTGCTTGAGACCGGACTTGTAAACGACCGTGATGTCATACTCCTGGAGACGCAAACTCCATCTAGCGAGTCTTCCAGAAGGGTCCTTGAGGTTCGCCAGCCAGCACAATGAGTGATGGTCGCTTATGGCTCGAAACGGTCTGCCATATAAGTAAGGCCGGAACTTACTGATGGCCCATATAACCGCCAGGCATTCCTTTTCTGTAGCCGAGTAATTTGTCTCGGCTTTCGATAAGGTACGGCTTGCGTACGCAATGACTTTTTCTTCTCCATTCTGCCACTGAATAAGTATGGCACCGAGACCAACGTTACTCGCGTCGGTGTGGATGTCCGTTTCGGCATTTTCATCAAAATGGGCAAGTATAGGAGGACTCTGCAAACGCTGTCGTAGTTCAGAGAAGGCGTCTTCTTGTTCTTTCTCCCACGAAAAAGGGACATCTTCTTTTGTCAGTCGCGTGAGTGGTTCGGCAATTTTAGAAAAATTTTTTACGAAACGCCTGTAGTAGGCACACAGTCCCAGGAAACGTCTAATAGCTTTTTTGTCTCTTGGCTTCGGAAACATTTCTACTGCAGTGATCTTCTCAGGATCGGGACGGACGCCTTCAGCACTGACAATGTGTCCGAGGAAGCGGAGCTCGCGAAAGCCGAAGTGGCATTTTTCAGGTTTTATGGTCAATCCCGCCGTGCGAATAGCATCCAGAACTGCTCTCAGTCGCTGCACGTGCTGCTCGAATGTAGTGGAGAAGACCACCACATCATCAAGGTAGACGAGGCACGACTGCCATTTCAGTCCGGAGAGAACAGTGTCCATCATCCGTTGGAAAGTGGCTGGCGCAGAACACAGACCAAATGGAAGCACCTTAAACTCGTATAAACCATCCGGTGTTACAAATGCCGTTTTTTCGCGATCTCGCTCGTCCACTTCTATCTGCCAGTATCCGCTTTTGAGATCCAGAGAAGAGAAGAAGTAAGCATTGCGTAGTTTGTCCAAGGTGTCGTCGATGCGGGGGAGTGGATAAACATCCCGCTTCGTGACGAGGTTGAGTTTCCTGTAGTCAACACAAAATCGTAGGGTGTTATCCTTCTTTTTGACTAGGACTACCGGAGATGCCCATGGACTATTGGATGGTTGTATTACGTCGTCCTTGAGCATTTCCTGTACTTGACTTCTTATCGCTTCTCTTTCCTTTGGAGCTACGCGGTACGGGTGTTGGCGAACTGGTCTTGCAGGTTCTTCGACCACAATGCGGTGTTTTGCAACGGGAGTACGACGGACTTTCGATGAAGTCGAAAAGCATTCCGCAAACTCTGTGACCAAGTTCACAATCTCATCTCTTTGTAGTGATGACAGCTCTCGGTCAATGTCGATAGAGGTAAGGACACTGTCTAAGGTGGCAGAAGCTGGTGATGCTGCATCGAGGGTTGACACATCTGCAAATTGTGCATAGTCATGAAGAGACGCTATGGCTGTTCCCTTCGCCACTTGTTGTGCCTCATTGCCAAAGTTAGTCAAAAGGACGTCCGCATATCCGTTACGCAGGTGAACTAGGCCTCTTGCCACGCATATTTGCTTTTCCAGTAGCAGCCCGATATTTCCGTCTGCAAGTCCCTCATAGTCACGAAATATGTCGCTCCTTACAACGACAGTCATACTGCACCGTGCCGGCACCGTCACGTCTTCATTCACAATACGGAGAGAGGAAATATGTGGCTCTTCTGTATCAGAAATGGAAACAGCATTTTCTGTGGAAAACAACACGCGTGATTCCTGCAAGTCGATAATTGCGCCATTCGTTCGCAAAAAGTCCATGCCCAGTATCAGATCACGGGAACACTCAGGGAGAACAATAAAGCTGCTGACGTATGTAAAGCCTCTAATTCTGATTCTTGCTGTGCACATTCCTACGGGGTCGACTAAGTGTCCCCCCGCTGTACGTATTGGAGATCCGGTCCAATGGGTCAATACCTTTTTCAATTTTCTGGCGAGTACACTGCTAATAACTGAATAGTCCGCACCAGTGTCTATCAATGCAGTCACTTCGAAGTCGTCGATGATGACGCGCAACTCGGAAGTAACGGTGTCATCACTGCACTTGTCCGTCGTTTCGTCACTGCCGTCGTCTTGTCGGATTGGCGATGGAGGGCCTTCGGTGTTCCGGGCGTCAGCGGCCTTGCCTCCACAGGTCGCTGGCTCTAGTTTTCCCGTCGCGGACTTTGGGAGCGTCGCCTCGGTGAAATGGAAGCGGGACGCGGACTGGGCGACCTATAACGCATAGGCGCTGCTGATCGATGTTCATGTTGCTGGGTGTTCCGAACAGTTTGGCGCGTAGATAAAAATGCCTCAATCTCATAAGGGCGCTCACCGTTTCGAGGGCAAGGTGCATTCACAGAAAAGCCACGCAGTCCTACTCGGCGATACTGGCATTCCCGGTATAGGTGACCAGCCTCTCCACAGTGATAGCAGAGGGGACGCCGGTCTGCAGTGCGCCACACATCGCTTTTACGTGGGCTTCCTTCTGGCATGGGCTGCACATTGCGAGGAAGTACCTGGGGTATTGTGGCCGTTCGTCCAAAGTCGGCGCGTCCCAGGTCCTGACGTAAAGCTTGGGCGTACGACATCCGCGGCTGACGCTCTGGCTGTGCGTGGGGCCGTACCTGAGGCTCTGGCTCACAAATTACTTGCCGGACTTCTTCACGTATAACATCAGCAAGGGAGGACACCGTAGGAGGGCTTTGGGCCAGCTGCAGTTTCTGCAGCTCTTCTCGTACGACGGACCTCACCATTTCGCGTAGGATGTCCATGTTGTTGGGGAGGGCTCCTGACCCAACGTCAAATGATGCGACGCATACATCTCTGTTGTACTGCCGCGCACGCTGCTGCAGCGTCTTCTCCATCGTCGTCGCCTCTGATCGAAATTCGGCTACAGAGCGGGGCGGGTTACGAACCAGGCCGGCAAAGAGTTCCTGTTTCACACCGCGCATTAGGTGCCGCAATTTCTTGTCCTCAGCCATGTTTGGGTCGGCTCGGCGGAAGAGGTGGGTCATGTCTTCAATGTACATGGTCACACTTTCGTTGTTCCGCTGGTTCCTCGCCTGAAGAGCGGCTTCTGCCCTCTCTCGGCGGTCCGTGCTCGGGTATGTAGCTAGCAGCTCTCGTCGGAAGTCGTTCCACGATGATAGCGACGCTTCATGGTTCTGAAACCACGTGCGTGCAGATTCCTCCAGCGCGAAGTACACATACCGGAGTTTCTTTGACTCGTCCCAACCGTTACACCTGGCGACACGCTCGAAGTTTTCGAGCCAGTCCTCGGCATCCTCAAATGTGTCTCCGTGGAAGGATTCTGGCGTCCGGGGTGAGTCAACGACGACGTGAGAAGGGGTTATTTGAGTAGCCATCGCACTAGTAGCTCGGCTGGCTGCCGCCGCTGCCCTTGGTGAATCGGCGAGAGGACCAAACTCGGGGGCCTCACCTCGTATGCGGCGACTCGTGCGTTGGTGGACAGGCGTTAATTCTGTTGGTTCCAAACTTCGGGGATCCGGGCTATCTTCCCTTGCGTGTGTGGGGCTTGGAATCATACCCCGCACCTCCACCAGATATGTAACCAACAGTTACAACAGCCGTTTCTGCGAAAACTGATTTATGCTGGGCGAACCTGTGCCCGTCAACAAAAACCGACTGAGCACTCAACAACAACAAAAACGTCCCTCGAGCTTCGCTCCTTCGAACGCCGTCCTCCTCTTTCTCGCCTGCTGTCGCGTGCCAATCGTCCGATTCTCGCGCACGAGCCACCGGCCTGTCAGCACCGGCCGAGCGTTGCCTTGCGGTGCTTTGCTTGACGCTCGCGGTGTGGCGGCTACGCAGTTGGGATATGTCGGTCGTCTTTGTCTTCTCGTAATGCTGGCGGCAATATATATATATATATATATATATATATATATATATATATATATATATATATATATATATATATATATATATACATATATATATGTATATATATATATATACATATATACATATACATATATATATATCAGGCACGTACCCAGGAATTTTTTTCGGGGGGGGCCCACCACCTCCATAATCATCATCATCATCATCATTGTCGTCGTCGTCGTCGTCGTCGTCGTCGTCGTCATCATCATCCTCATTATCATCATCAGCCTGTTTTACGTCCACTACAGGACGAAGGCCTCTCCCTGGGATCTCCAATTACCCCTGTCCTGCCGCCAACCGATTCCAACTAGCACCCGCGAATTTTCTAATTTCATCGCACCATTAGTTTTCTGCCGTCTTCTACTGCGCTTCCCTTCTCTTGGTACCCATTCTGTAACCCTAATGGTCCAACGCTTATCTAATCTGCGCATTACATGACCTGCTCAGCTACATTTTTTCGTCTTGATGTCAATCAGAATATCGTCTATACCCGTTCGCTCTCTGATCCAAACCGCTCGCTTTCTCTCTCTTAACGTTATGCCTAGCAAGCTTCGTTAGATCGCTCTTTGCGCGTTTCTTAACTTGATCTCAAGTCTCTGCCCCATAATTCAGCACTGGCAAAATGCACTGAGTGCACACCTTACTTTTCAATAATAATGGTAAGCTTCCAGTCAGGAGCTGGCAATGTCTGCCGTATGCGATCCAACCTATTTTTATTCTTCTGTGAATTTCCTTCTCATGATCAGGGTTCCCTGTGATTAATTGACCTAGGTAAACGAGCTCCTTCACAGTCTCTAGTGGCCGACTGGCGATCCTGATGTATTGTTCCTTTGCCCAACTATTTATAATTATCTTCACCTTCTGCATATTAATATTCAGCCCCACTCTTACACTCTCTCAGTTAAGGTCTCCAATCATTTGTTGTAACTCGTCTGCATTGTTGTTGAATAGAACAATGTCATCGGCAAACCGAAGGTTGCTGAGATATTTGCCGTCGATCTTTACTCCTAAGCCTTCCCAGTTTAATAGCTTGAATTCTTCTAAGCACGCAGTGAACAGCTTTGGAGAAATTGTGTCTCCCTGTATGGCCCCTTTCTCTATAGGTATCTGCCTGCTTTTATTGTGTAGAATTAAGGTAGCTGTAGAACCTCTGTAGATATTCTTACGTGAAGGACGAGTAAGTAAGACGAGAAACTATTTACAGATTATATTTACAACAACGGTTGCAGCGCTGACCGGTTAGATTCACACCGCGAGCCCAGTTCGTTCTTCCTCCTCTTTTATGGAGTTATGGCGCCCATGCGCCTCATTCAAACAAACAAATACCACATGCATGTAGCAATATTTTCCAAGCTTTTTACGTGAGCGTTCTGTACTCCTTGATTGCGTAGTGCCTCTATGACTGCTGGTATCTCTACTGAATCAAATGCCTTTTCGTAATCTATATAAGCCATGTAGAGAGGCTTATTGTACTCTGCGTATTTCGCGATAACCTGAGTGATGACATGGATGTGATCCATTGTAAAGTATCCCTTCCTGAAGCCAGCCTGTGCCCTTAGTTGACAAAATCTAGTGTTGCCCTTATTCTATTGGAGATTATTTTGGTAAATATTTTATATAATACTGGGAGCAAGCTGATAGTCCTATACTTTTTCAATTCTTTAACGTCTCCTTTTTGTGGATTAGTACAATGTCTGCATTCTTCCAGTTTTCTGGGACTCTTGCAGTCGATAGACACTTCGTATAAAGAGCCGCCAGTTTTCCAAGCATTAGATCTCCTCCATCTTTGATTAAATCGACTGTTATTCCACCTTCTCCTCCCGCGCTCTTCATCGTTTCATTTCTTCCAGGGCCCTTCTGACCTCATCGCTAGTTATAAGAGAGTTTCTGTATCCTGTTCATTACCGTTTCTAAGTGACGTATCGTGACTCCTCTGAGTACTGTATACGGGTCAGCTTAGAATTTTTCCGCTTCTTTTACTATATCGTCGAGATTGCTGATGACATTATTTTTTAGTGTACACATCATGGTTTGTCCCAAGCCGGGTTTCTTTTTTACTGATTTCAGGCTGCGTTCATTTTTTACAGCTTCTTCAGTCTTTCTCATGTTATAGTTTCGAATATCAGTTATTTTCGCCTTGTTGATCAGTTTTGACAGTTCCGCGAATTGCGCAACGCTGTGCGGCTGCAAGTCCCACACAACCGCGTAGAGCGCAGGACTCTGCGATTCTAGAAGTACTGCGCTCATCGCGAAAGGTTAGAAAAACACCCACATGAGCACAGCAGAGAAGTGGCTACGTGAGGCGGTTCGACCGATAACTGTAGAAGCGTCATTCAAAGCAAGTAATTGTTCTCCACTTCCGGCAGCGTTTCCTCTACTTCCTTTTTTAAATAAAAAGATGTTGATCCATAAATATTCTCATAAACAACGGTTAACTTTTTTTTTATTTTTCGCTTTTCCTTGCAGTTTGGTTGTTGCCTTGGCTCTCTCCCTTAGTAGATTGCATAATTTCTCAACTTCTTGCGATTTTTGTTTCCACTTGCCTATTTTGCACGAAAAGTGCTATACAATTAGGGAAAAACAGACGAGGTAACGGGCGACAGTCATCTTGCTAATAGGTTTAAGAATTATTGCAGGATTTCATGATGGACACACTTTAATATTATTTTATTTCCCACCTTATCTAACCCATATCACGTGTATATGTTTGCGGGCATCTGCCAGCCTCGCGGCGAGCCGTAACTCAATGAAATAATAAAGCAAAGGGACAAGTTAAACGCAACTGGCGTTTTCTCCGGCCGCAACTCGTTCCACGAGTGTACAGACCAGCTCAGTAACAACTGCATCCCTTTCCTGGTCCCAGGATCAGCCTAAACAATGAAGGTTGAACTAACAAAAGCAACAGCTATGCGCGTGACGGTTGAATAGATGGTGACAACTGAACGCATCTCGTGTTATTCGCACGGGTGCGGAATCTATGAGAAAACTGTCCTTCACATTACAACAGATGCCGATAACTACCGCCATCTAAAAGGAGTGAAGGCAGCATAATTCTGACCGATTAATAGCTGCCAAGTCTCAACATTGATCTGGCGGCGCTTCAGAAATATGTGAGTGGTGGCGTGGGTGGGGAGGGGGGGGGGGGTATGCCACTTGATTTCGGGGGGGGGCCCGGGCCCCCCCGGGCCCCCCCCCCTGGGTACGTGCCTGATATATATGTATATATACATATATACATATATATATATATATATATATATATATATATATATATATATATATATATATATAAAGAGGCAGGGCGTACTTCTAGTGAGTTCCTGAACAACCCTTTACAATGTGGTGGACGCGGTTTAAACCATGGATGCGGAAACTCAAACAGGTGCGACATACTGCTAACGCGTTCCTCTTGCGTTTACCGCTAAACCTCCATTGAATTCTTTTGTTTCTTCTTTCCTTCTCATGTATATCAGCTTGTGAAGGCTGCCACTTGTTAATTAAGGACCATCGCCATAACTTTTAACAGCGACAACTTGGTTTGGGTTGTAGTGCAGCGCTTAGGGGTGCCGTAGGGTACGTAATCCCATAAAGCGCAATGAAGTATACGTTGCAGCGCAAATCACAACAAAGAACTTTACACTTCAATAACTCCGTTAAACCAGTCCTTCATGCCAGCAGGTGCTCGTAACAGACACAGATGTCGCCTGCCGAATCGGGTTATAATCGAACAACTTCTTCTTACAGACAATGAGAAAATACCTGTAGCAGGTGTTCTCTGGTGCCTGAACTGTCCTTTTTTTGCAATATATTCATAAAAGGCACCTTCTCAGGGCTAATACGAAGGTTGGCTAGTCATGTAAGACGCCATCACGTCCGAAGACGGCCCAGCGCCCTAACTGCTTTCACAATATCGCAGGTTCACTTGTCTCCTCCTTCTCCACGTTTCTTCGTGTGCTAGGGATTAACCCCAAAACAAATCCTTTCCTTTCCTTGTTCTTTTTCATGTTATACTCAAGCAAAGTAAAAGCATCACGCCTTTTACTGTTACTCGCGAATTCAGCATAACTCTGATACTTGAAATTTTGATGAGAATTGCTGGTTCTTAGCGGCAGAACAATTGCTTTCAAAGCACGCCTCTGCGCTCACAGAACGTCAGGAAATTTCGCACGCATAATGACACTTTATTGCTTCCCATGACAAGGTTCCTGCAACTGCCTCGAAACTATCCATAATTCTGCAGCTTCCTTCGTCGTCTACACTAGCAAAGCGCAATTGTTCAACCGCATTCACCATCAACTCAATTTCAGCGCCTTCTTTGTTTCGAATTTCTAAATAGTCTGCCTAATTTCCATTTCCTCATTCTACTATTCTATTTCTTTACATTCCAATTTTTTTTAAACGCGACTGACCAGAATGTGCGCCAGTCAGATTTAATCATTCCTTCAAAAGCTATGGACTGATTTCATCTTCCAACCGCTCCGCGTTATTTGAATTCTTAGGGCGGCCATTTTGGACGTCAACGCAAACTCTTCACCTTTCTTCCTTTATTTCTTTCTTTCTTTCTTTTCCTTCTATTCTTATGCGTTAAATAGGTAGCAAAAATATAAAAGACGGTATAGGTGCACTCGAGCGCATACGTTAGCGTTCAATTTCGCAAATGGGTTCCGGATGCCCGCACGGACGAAAATCTGCTAAATAAGTTGCGGGCTGTGTTGCGGCAATAACGAACGCAGAGGCGCGGATGAGCGAATGCAGTGAAGGGGGAGGGGTACGCAAGAACGCTTCTTCCGCGAAAAACCAATAACCGCGAAATGCCCGTGCAGCCGAGTTATTTATAAACTTTCCCCGAGCGTTACTTTCCCGGCAGTAAAAGAAATAAAAGTGTGTTTCCATAACTTCATTGTTTCACATTGAAGGCGCGCTAAGCATTGTTTGCGCAAAGGAAATTATTCTGTGTCCTGAACAGAGTCAAGAAACAGTAGACAACCAACATTTTGTTTTTTGTGTTTATAAGGAAGACTCGATTGCGTGCGAAATCTTTCCGGGTGCCTTGAATTCGGAGAATGCAAACTGTACTCTCCGATATTGCTTATTCTGAGCGCGGCGCCGTTCGTAATCGACTGCTTTTTGTTTATTTTATGTTCGTGCATGTTGTAATGGCGCTTTGACAAGCTAAATTGCTCAACGCAACAAACCTCCACATTTTAGTCTGTTCTCTGTATTCCAATCGTTTGCCTGCTTCTCTCTCTCTCTCTCTCGCTCTCTTTCTCTGCGTATGCGTGCGTGCGTGTGTGCAATTTGAATTTTTACTATGCTTGCTTGTAACTCTGCCTCCAACGTTTCATGAACCAGCTGTCACTAAGAACATCTCCAACAATCGATCGATGTGAGGCTTCCTAACAAAGAACAATGAAGACACTTTTAACTGCTATTAGGCTATGCAATGACTCCCAGCTTAAGAATATTTCTTTCTCATTTCCCAAGGCATATGAATTTCGTCCCAACTTGAACCAACGACAACAACATCTTCGTTTCCCTTTCTTGTAAACATTGCTTCAGTTCTTTCAGAGCAATAAAATCTTGACGAACAGGATGATACGCGGAAAACGAGAACCATAGATTCTTAAGTCCATGAAATTGAAAGATAAGCTCGGCGGTCGTTTGATTTGTACAACACGAGAACAACGGGTCCGGCATATCTACATTTCGCTCCTGCGCCTGTCTTAATTTGAATTGTAATATCTTGTAGTGTACTCAAACTACATCCGCCTTACTAGCAACTTGTATATAAGTACACAAGTCGCAGTGTTGGTTGTTACATGTCGATTAACGGCTAGGAACCTTGTCAAGCTTGTGTTGTGAAGATTCTTTATTGCTCTCCCCTTTTTTTGTGTAAATAAACGCTAACGCAGATACGTACACCGCCGAAAAACAAATGCGAAAAAGAAAAGATATCTAGGGAGAAACAACTTGCGTTTTGATAAAACTAATGCTTGCCGTACAGCACTTCGTTTTCCGTCTATACGTGTTTTGCATTGCGGGAATGGGGCAGTCGATCTGACACGCTGTCCCAGTGGCTGTCGCGTCGCGCTGCGAAGCTCGAGGTGACGAGTTCGATTGTGGTCGCGGTGACCGCATTATTCGAGGGAGGAGCGCAAGAACGCTCGTGTACTTTTATTTACGTGCACGCTCGTGAGTATTTGGAGTCTTATGGCACAATGACATCTATTGCCGAGCCAAGAAAGGTAAATGGCTGACTCTTTGATGGCGTGATGCTATAAACGGAATGGATGTTCGATAGCGAACCGTGATGTAGGTCTAAATGGACCCGTAATGGGGTCAATGGGCATAAAACGCATGTGTAGAATCAAACTATTACGCACAGTTGCCATAAAAAGTTCAGGGGTCCCAGGTGCCGCGAAATAATCTTTTCTCTTTGTAGCCTAAGCATGAAGGCTGAAATCGAGCGGCAAAGCTTACGTGCGCCTGTGCGATGAATATAATGCATACAGGCCATTACACGTTGCACGGCTGTCCTAGAAGTAATGAAAATTGTTTGCTCATACCGCGGTCTCTAGACATTCGCTTTCGATTTTACATACGGTGATGTGTGCGTTTGTCGTCGAGACACGATAAAAACGCCAAGCACGTAAAGCGGTGGCACTGGACAGAGAAATCGGCGTTTCTATTGTATATCCCGTGATACCAGAAGCTTTTTTCTATTTATTTGTTCCAATTGTTCGCACTGGCAACTGTCGCAGTCCGCCGCCATTAAACATGCACAAGCCCATACCAGCCATTAGTAATGGCGGTGTTGTAGAAAGGAAAAGCAAACTCTGGGAACAACGGTAAGGAAATTATAAGAAGGGGGAGGGGAAGAAGGGACGAAAGGCGTCCGCGAGGCCGGAAACAATTACTTTTTCTGGTCCGCGAGGTACACTGCTGCTCTTTCCCTCGCGTGCCTCTCATCCTTGCCCCGTCCACGTAAGTACAGCTGCGTACGCCGCTCCGAAAAGCACGAATCACGATCGTCAAATCAAGCCAGTCCATAGTTAGGTGCAGCACCGAGTTACACGGATTCTCGCGCGAACAACATCTGGCACTCTATATGTATATGGCACTTTCGAGGGGTGCACTACGTCTGTCCCGTAGATGTTTCGAATTATTCGCAGAAGTCCCGCGAATCGGAAATACGCTGCAAAAAGGCTTATCCCTTGAGCTTCAACGTAGGAACTGGCATTTAAGGATGTCATCGAGGGCAAAGTTCGAGACGTATACTTCATTCCTTTAGGGAAAGCAGCGGTAAAGCACAGGATTACAATAGGGCATACACGCGGATGCTGGCTAGCATCTGATGTTTGATATGTATCCTCTATAAACATTATGAAAACTAGCACCATTATGGGACAAGGCGCAAACAAAAAAAACAAAGGCACACCCGTCAGAACAGACAGGCAGAGACGATCTGCACCTTGATACCCTGAACTCGTTTCCTTGCTTTCTTTACCCTTTAAAAAGGGACAGTAATGCTGTTTCTTGGAGAACATGCACCTACTGTTTCTTGTAGGAAGGTTGTCATTTTGGTTCAGTTTTGATTTTCCCGGAACGCGTCACGTGATGTGATGTTTCCAATGGCCTGCCTTCACTATAACTGTGGTAACGTGGAAGCCTTATAATGCGAGGTTAAGATGCAGGTACCGACCTTTTCACCTACAATGCTGTCTTCTTACAACCGTTAAATAACTTCAGCAAGTTTCTGACCGGCGCCCTATGTAATTAATATTTAACCTACCTCCCTTGCGGTGGTTAAATTTACGTTAGATTATCTGCGTTTTGTGCTTCGAAATGCCTCAAATATCCCGTTTCGATTTTCACACGCACGCAGTAGTGGCCGAAGGCTGTTTGTTCTGCTTCCGGGCATTCACCCGACCGGATCGGGAAATGCAAGAGGCCCAGAATAAATGTATGTGCTCGCTTTCCTGGTGGTAGCATCAGCAGAAGTACATTTCGAGATCGTCTGGAACTTTTTCCCCTCTCGCCCATATTTATGCTACTCTCTCAATGCACGTAACTCTGCACGCGAACAAGACTGGACTGTTCCTCGGCTCCCCCTTTCGGTCTCCGCGCCCCACGGGAGTGCGCAGGGCCTCACCAATTATGCAGCGGCTAGCGAGCCAGCATGTCGGCCGGACGAAGCTGTGCTGCCCGACCACGTCTGCGTCTATTGTTTGCGAGGCCATCAAGATGTTCCAGACTCCATTTTTTTGTCCTTTCTTTTACAGCCTGGCAGCGGCCCGTTCCCTCTTGTGCAATTCGTATGATCGTCGGCAGGGAGCGCTGTTTTACCTTACCAGCGGGCTGAGGCCGCTGGGCCTGAGACGCAGGTGTTCAAACTCCCTGACTGGCGGCACGGCGACCACTTCGCTAAAGCTTGGTGCGCCGAATACGCCAGAAAGGGACCGTCTTTCTCCCGTTTTCTTGCACGTCTCGCGCTGCAAGATTCCCCAGCGCAATCGTGCACTAGCGGGCTTTTAGTCACGCTCGTCGGTTCATTCCTGTTGTTTCTCGCTGCTGAATGCTGGCGAAACGTCAGCGATGTCTTCCTTCTTTTGCTGCTGGTGTGGCTAGTGCATCCAGTTTTCTTTGAGAGAAAATAACTGTACTTTCTATTCCTCTCTCTCTCTCTCTCTTCTCTGTTTCTCTCTCGACATTTTTCTTCCATTGGGCGACCAGCTGACCTTGCAGGGAGAAAAAAAAAACCTCCTTGAGTGAAGCTCCTTATTTTTCCAGGTTTGTCACTTTTTCATATGTTCGCGTATGTCCTCTCATTCGTCTCGCCATTATAAAATGTATGTATGTAGTATAAAACGGTGTTTCATTGGACAACAGTGCTTAATGCATAATTGCATAACGCTCCTCCTTATATTTTTATATTTTTTGTGCCCAGTTGGCGCGTACTTGGTTTTGCTGCGCATGCTATTGCAACAAGCAATTGGAAGCAGCGGGCGATACTTGGGAAACATTGCCAGAAATTTAGAAAGCACTGGAAGACGAGGGATGGGGCTCGACGCCACACTGGCAATAACAACTTTTTGCTCGTAGCTGCACCCTGATTGTCCCGTTTTGTCTTTGCTTCTCGTCAGTGACGTTTCTTTATTCCTAATTCTGGCGATACTATCATTCCGGTTTCGTAAATCCCGGCCTAAGCACATATAGGCACCGGCAAAACATAATACAAATTGCGGAGTTTAATGTCCAGAAATTTCGCAGTGGGTTATGAGACCCGCCGTAGAGGAGGGTCCGGACCAATTATGACCACTATGGGTCCTTTAACATGTGCACCCCGTTCACGGCGCATGATTTTTTTTCAACAACTGCTATCCCAACTTACTACTGTCACAACTATCCAATGACTTTTTTTCGTGTTCTTGGCTTGGGCGCAAACAGCGCGGCCGTGATTGTAATGTCGTTCATGGCATTTCACAGCGTAAGCTGTTCTGCGCTCATTCCAATAGCCGTTTCAGTTGGCGATGCTGTCCGTCGCCAATGCCGCCGTCACAGGTGTCCGATGTCCGTCACAGCGATCGCCAGGCTCCTACCTACTACGGGGGATTGACCTTGAAGTGGTTAGATTGTCTTGTCGAAGAAATAAATCACAGGCTGACGCCGTACATGCATGAAATACATGTATGGCATAGCTAATTAAATAAAGGAGGTTAGGTGACTGTTTGTCACTGCCCTGTTACAAAGGGGATGCCAATAAATCCGCACAATGGTCATCATCACCATCATTAGCATCGTTTCCTGCCACTTGTCACGCGATGTGAGATGCGCGCCGCCTGGCGTCGATACGTGCGCACTTTGCATTGTATTTGCATATTATTACACCAAGTCGCACACCATGTAGCAGTTGCATGTAGCAGTTGTATGTTGCATGTAGCTGGACCTGGTTAACGCTAACATGCTAGGTGACTATTTGTCACCGCCCAGAATCAAAGAGGTAGCAATAAATTATCATCATCACAATCGCCGTATCGTGCCACGGGTCAAGAGACATGATATGATCGCCGCGTAGCCTCGACACCTGTGTTTGCACTTCGGTATATACGCTTTATGGCGCGTCCTCGCAAGCTACAAGTTGCTGCTGAAGAAGCAATGGTAGAATCGTAGAACGCCCGCGTGGCTACAAGCATGAAACGTTAGGCTCAACAGACCGCTGGGCAGAGGGCATCACTTGTAAGCCGTAGCTCGCTGTCGACGCCTGGTGGACAGTTCAGATCGTTCTCGCGAAAACCACGCAATGAGGCTTAGCCGCAAGGACCTTGTTGTGCGTGCTGTCGAAAATGGAGCTCCTGAGGAGCCGCTCCTCCAGCTTACGCTGTGACCGTGCTGGGTGGTGTGCCGCGCAGGCCTGTGACTTTTTTCAGAAGCAACTGTGCTAGGCACGAGGCTTTAGGAATGCCCAAACTAGGAAAACGTGTACACTATAAATTTCGCTTCATCGCCCGTCACTCATCACTCCTTTTCTTCCCGATCCCCTTCTCCAGTGTGTAGAGTATATCAGGCCAGAGCGAGCTATGTCTCAGACAGGCCTAATTTCTTTGCCGGTGAATGAATTACTCTTTCTAACATTCTAAACACTTCTGAACACATTCTAAATAATTTCGAAAACAAATATTCGGTGACGATCGGAGATTGGCCACGACCGACTGTTGCGAAAAATTGTATCAAGTAAGGCAAGGCTCATTATTCACAGTATTACCACCTGCAGCGCATATATATGAATACTTCAAGAATGTCCTATAATTGTCGGAAAGCTTGTCCTTTTGCGATTTGCATTTCACTCCCAGAGTTAGTCATCAGCTTTTATACTTCCATGTCGTTTTATTTATTCATTTTTCAACGTTTAGGAAACAGTGCTGTGCCGCTTACGTTTGGGAGTCGCATTCACAAATGCTTATGCATTTCTGATTGGAATGGCTGATAGCGCCGAGTGCAGTGCCTGCGGTGTCGAGGAAACCATAGAACACCTACTGTGCTACTGCCCATCTTATGAAAACGAAAGGCAAGACCTCTGCACAGCTCTCAATAAGCTGGATGGGAAGCCGCTCACCTTGACGAAGATCTTGGGACCATGGCCTCGCATATCGCAACTGCAAAAGGCCACAAAAGCGCTGCTGCGATATTTGAAAGCGACCGGATTGAGTGAGCGCCTGTGATTCGGACTGAGTGACCGACTGATATCTCCAGTGGACTTTCTCTTCTTTTCATCTTTCCGTCCCCCTTTCCCTTTCCCCAGTGTAGGGTAGCCAACCGGGCTCAGTCCTGGTTAACCTCCCTACCTTCCTTTTATCATTTTCTCTCTCTCTCTCTCTCAACGTTTAGGTGGTAGCTATGCGCAGCGTGGTGCGAGTGATAACGCTTCCAAGACTGGCTTGCTGCTTCCTGATTTCGCACTAACGCTCGCGGCGTCGTTGCTCGTGTAAACAGTATGTATGCACGCGCACTGACGCCTCATTACCATAATTTACTGCAACAGAGATTACAACAACGCCGTGGTGCGCTGCGTGTGATATTTCCGGGAACGAGTACAGTACAGAATATTTCAGACATGGAGCGGGAAATTACCTATTCAACCCACGTGCACTAATTTAGGAGCGAACACGAATCCCTGTGACATTTTATTTGTTTTTATCATATTATTATTCACAGAGCGGGGCGGAGTGCCCCATGTTGCTTTCGCACAGCATTAGTGCGCACTTTTTCTTAAGGTTGTTTCGTGATTAGCGCAGACAACGACGGCAGGCTCACAATTTGACGTGCTGAACTACTGCGAGCACACGTACACGTCCACTTACAACAGCTGCGCAAATGTTCTGGCATACCTGTTGCATTCCCGTTTCCCTGTCCGAGAGAATGACTTGCTTCCTGTTAGTGGGGCTTCTAATGCCTACGCTTTACCGCAGAGGCCACCGCGAGGCCTTAATGTCGCTTAACGTAATTTTGAAATACGGCGTGGCTCTTTGTCGGTCGGCACGGGACTTCAACACCTGGTGCGAGCTGGTGAAGACCTCGGCTCACATCAACAATATATGACCTAGTAAGGCAGACGTTTGAACCAGAACAGAAGTAATTGAGGTTGCCAAGATGGAACGATGAGGTAATGTCTTTGTAGTGGTGACATCGATACAATCAACAGGTTGTAACTTAGTCAGGAGACGTTTGAACCAGAACATAAATAATTGAGGCCGTCCAGATGGCACAGTCTGGCAATATATCTGTGTAACTGTGTCATCGATTGCGCCCAACAATGAAAAGTTAAATATATTTGAACATTGCAGCTACATTTGATATGACGTGCAAGTAACAGCGGCGTCAGGCATGTAGTGCGATTACGTGAAAGCGATGTTCCTGTGCTTTTCATTTTTTTACTTTCATTGCATGGTCCTATTTAAGTATTGTGTTTTTTTTTTTTCATCGAGTAAGATTAGTCGGAAGACAGTGCTGTCCGTGTAGTTTTTCGCTTCTGTCTATCTTTAGCCTTGAACTGTAAGCTTATTCAAGATCGTCAAGATCAAATTTTCACTTAAAAAAAACATACTAATTTCTTACTTCTCATTGTTTGCCCTTCTCAGCCTGGTCTAAGGCAGTTCTACAAGAGTAAAAAGCTTCAATCAAGCGGGCAACAGCAGAAACAAGCAACAATGGTGACAGAATCCGGCCACTCGCCGTCTCCTTTTGCAGAAAACAAGCAGAATAAAAGACTCACATAAAGTCGCAATACGCTTTTGCCGCCTTTGCACTAGAGCCGGGACGTCGTTTCTCGCAGAGGACAATCGCAATCCTGGTCCGGAATAACGCAGATCAAAAAAGGACCAAGAGCACCCGTACCAGAACTCAGCATATCGATACAGTTTATACAAAACGCTAACCGTCCCTCACTTTACAATTGCACGCATCCAGCTGTCGATGGGCAGCTGTCGAATGCTGTTTCAGATAAAGAAAAAAAAACTATGACACATCCAAGGCACTCGTTCAAATGAGGGTTGAGCGAAGCCTTCTTCAAATCTTTGAATTAAATTCGATGCAGAGACACACGATGCATGAAAATTATGCGCATGAAAATTACGCGCATCCAATGCGCATATTGGAACCAACGCGAAGGGACACGTTCGTGATGCGATGAATTAAATGCTATATAACTTAGTTCAGTGGGTGCAATTGCCTTTATATTAATGCAATACGACGTATATTCTCATGCAATATGGTTTTGTTTACGCATCGCACAGAGTACCAAGTTTATTGCCTTGTAATGCTTACGTTCTGCACCCCACCTTCATAAGCTGTGGCAAGCTGCGAACAGCATTTCTTGCGCGGGTATACATCCTGTGCAGGCGTTGACACGGAATTGTCGCGGGGACAACGGAGATGTTTGATGTTTGTCGAGGAAAGTACGCTGAGGACACGCGTTGGCAGGGAGAAGGGCAAAATGTAGGTGAACGCATTTGTGGCTTCTACGGCCACTTGTGTCACTGTGACACATACCTAGTTGCCCAAGAATGGTGGAGGAAGAAAATATAAGGAATGTACGAAAATCAAAGAAGCCGCTGAAAATCGTGCGCTATTACATTAAGATGTCTGTGCGCTTCATAGATACACTCCTGCGAACCGAATTTCGCCTAAAGGTACTGTGCAGAAATTTATAGTTTGAAAATGAAGAACATGGGCGCCCTTACTGGCACTACAGTGTGGCTCAAGTTCTGTGCTACCTAAGCCGGAGCATCCGATGGCTTCTGCACCACAGGTGGCCCAAATTAAGAACACCAAATAGGCCATTCAATATCAGGCGCTATTCCAGAGTATTCAGTCCGCTTCATGGTACATAATAGACTTACTCTCTTGTCGGTACGACGCCGTCATCTTTATGTACGAGAGATTGAATAATGAATGTTATGCTCGCATTTTACTGCCGAACAGCATGTTCTTTAAGCGACAATATGTAATCATTACAAAGAAAAAGAAGCGGGACTATTGTACATTCTAAGCACGCAATACGGCAAGCATCAAGTGGGGGAAAAAATACGAGACATGAGCTAAGTTCTCGCTGGTTTCGCATTCAATTATACTTTTGCATTGGGATCGACGTTGACCAGAATTGGCGTCTTCCCGACCTTGCCCGATCCCCGCCATCTTGCAAAATTTTGGCGTTCGCTGCTAGATCATCAGCGACGAGAAACCGCTACAGCCTTGAAATCAAGCGGTGACCCACGTCGCCGCAGTGTCTTGTCCCCGTCGCATCCCACGCTGCAATTTATCATCATCCCTCAATTTAGACAGGAACGAATGTACAAAAAAAACATCGTTGCTGAGAGGCATAATTGCGTCACAGCTCTAAGCGCCCACATACTCCGATCATCCAATCGTAAGTTTCTGCCGGCACTGCCGCCGCAAGTAGAATGAAAAAAAAAGAAACAGCAGAAAAAATAGAACAAGAAGGCTAAGAGGACGCTGCGCCGTACCCTGTAATTTGCAAACAGTACTGCGAGAAAATAAAAAAAAAGCTAGGAAGCTAAGAAACAAAGACCGTTAAGAACTAGTAAAAACAACTAAGCCTACAGGCGAATGCGGGCGCATATCACTGTGTCTCGCAGCCAGAAAAAGTTGTGCACGTTACGACATGGCTGCTGTAAAAGCGGGGCTGATTGGTTCAATGAATAGCGTCGCGCTATCTTTTCCTTGATACTGCGAGAGTTGTGTGCTCCTCGTTTGTTAGCGACTCGAGCTGTCGCTGGTGTCAGCCCAGCGTGCAGGCTGACGCCACGGTCTCTGCGACGATGCCAATTTTAATGCAAAAGAATGATATGTCCCATGAGGCAGAAAATCCAGCGCGGTGGTACCAAAAATGGCCGACTGCGCAAAGATTAAAAACTCATCAAAAGATGCTCGGATTGGCGTCCCATTTCTGAGGGAGGTTCCTGTAAACGCAGTAGACTAATGCCTCTGAAAAGAAAATCAGTAAGTTTTGGTCTTGGTGGTAAGCGAACACTTGCCGCCGGGGTGCTAGACGACGAGCACGCTTACCCGACACCACGGCGGCTCCGCGGTTCTGGCTGATTAAAGCTGTGTCCAGTGTGTGCGTCACTGCACACGTCACGTCGCAGCCATCTGGCTGGCTAAACGTGTGGCCTAGTGCGTGCGCTGTTGGGCACGGGACGGCGCAGACAGTGTGGAAGAGGTGACGTCATCGGCGTCTTGTATGACCTCTGCAGTAATACAGAAGATAGTAAACGGAACGCAATCGTTGATTAGTTGTAATTATGAATAATTCATGTTAATTAAAGTAAAATAAGATTAATTGCAGTGAAGTAACGTGAATTAAAGCTTGAACAAGTTAGAGTAAGGTTACTTAAGGTGGAGTAAAGTGAATTAAGGTGAAAGACACGAATTAAGATGAAGTAAAGTGGATTAAGATGAATAGTGTGGACTAAGGTGGATTAAGATGCGATAATGTCGGTACAGATTAGAGCAAGGGGGATTAAGGTGAATTAAGGTAGCGTTGTGAGGTTATAGTAAGGTGACTTAAGGTGGATAAAAGTGGCTTAAGCTGGATTAAGGTAGATTTGAATGCTTTCGCATTCAAACACGTTTAAATCACTTAGGATACTTAAGTGACTGTGATTTTTTTCTATACCTCAGACGCTAGGAACACCTTCAGTTTGTGAACGCATGACTTTCTTATAATACCGCTCAATAGCATTCACCATTTTATAAACGCTGTTAGAGCATGAAAAATGAAATCGTAAATGTGTGACGTAAGTCGCCAAAGCACTCGGTGGAGGAGCGATATATCGGTATAAGAGAATGTGTCAGTACATTGATGCAAAATTTTGTTGACGTCTAGCTCAAACACTAGCCTTGTTATTTGTGAGTTTGTAAATATTTTCTTAACAGCTTTTATTGTCGGTGTGCGACTTCAAGGCCATTGCCGTGGCAGAAGCACCATAGACGTGCCGTGAGCCAATCAAGTTACCACAGCAAGTGTCGGCGGCCACGGGAAAAGGCAGAAAGAAAAGGTTTCCTCCTTACATGACCGGCGGAGCCGTATAGCAGAGCGACAAAGGGGGCTAGTTGATCTTCGTTCATCTTTTAATGCGCTGAGTACAACTGAGTAAAACTAATACCAAGATAAGACACACGTTTCGGAACTTCAGGGACTTTCAGGGGACTTTCTATCTAACAATTTTCCCGCCAACTTCGATTACTGGTATGCCGTGGTCTAATGGTTACAGCATTCGGCTGCTGTGCTCAGGAAACCCAACCATCGATCGTGCTGTCGACACGATCGATGATGCTAGAGTTTTCGGGTTTACTTTCCACAGCGTACACTCAGGTTGCGTTGGCTGTAAAACAACCGAAATTCCAGCTTGTCCTTGTTTCTCGTACGCGGCAGCCGTAGAACATGCCTGGTCCATCTCTTCGGCAACATCGTCTGTCGATAGGATTGTGTTCACCTCATCGTGTCGGAGTCTCTTCATCAAATTTGCTTCTTCACGTAGATGAGACGTGGAAGGCTTTCTCCTCGTTTTCTCCGCTTTCTCCTCGTTTTTGATGGCCTTGATGAGTGCTGCATGGAGTGCAGCAGATGGCGGCCCGCCTCGAAGCTGGTTCCGTGTACCACGCCCGCTTGGTCACTTGAAGGGGATCACACGCCTGCTGGGTATCCTGAGGCCGTCAGCAATTCAGGGTTTATATCGAAGGTGTAGAGAGGAAACTGTAGTGCCTAAAATTACTGGCCTTGCAAAAGCAGCTGGAATAGTAACCGTTGCCTTTCTTGTTTTGTAAGCAACTACAGAGAAGGTATACTTGCAAAGTGGAGTATCCACAGGACAAAGCGGCCTTCCCTTCCACAAAGCGGCCTTCCACAGGCCTTCCCTCTCCCTCTGCAATAAGCGAACGGCTGGCGGCGACAAAACATCACACAGGGTAGAACAGCAAAGTTTGCGTATAAATGCCGACGACTGACGCGCGTTCGCACAACCAACGCACGTAGCCAGAAAAATACTGCGTTTCCTGGAGTCAGCTTAGCGGCTGACTTTGCAGGAAGCAGACCGGAAATGTAGCGTGCCTCAGCCAAATTTGTCCTTGCGTGGGAGAAGTACTGGAGTTTCCGCCCCTACTTCCGCTTGATTACAGTGACTGGCGCGTGTAAAATATGGCGCACCTTTTGCCGAGTCAGGCGCCCGTGCTTCCAGCGAAAATCACGACACTGAGGGAGAGAGATTCAAGACAACGATTTTTCCTCTCGAGAACGGACGCGTAAACTTCACAGTGCACGCCAGTTCTCTTTAGTTCTAGCCGGGAAAGCACAGACAACAAAGGGCTTTGAAATATCCTAAAAGACGTGAGGAAAAGCTTGCACTTTATTTACTTCTGCTGAGTGTCGTTTTCTCCTTTCTTTCTAATTTTATTCTTTTTCTTTCTAGGTACTTCTGAAGCGTGCTTCTGATCCAGAAACGTAGAAAGCAGGTTCCTTGATTGCTGTCTTTCTTTTCTTTTTTTCTGTTCCTGCTAAAACGAAATACTTCGTGAAATCGTTATGTTGTAGTTTGAACAAAAATGCACGCCTCGGACGGGAACCGGCAAAAAAAAAAGAGTAAGACATTCTATTTCCTACTGCACGCAACTTGTATTAAATTTTGAGCCTTTCTTAACTCATTGTTCAGCTTGGCGCCATCGCAGCACCTTCGCAGCGCTCCCGAAGGCGCTTCCACAGGTTGAAGTGAAACATTGACAGAGGGCGTTCGGTGACGTCACGCAAATGTCGGCTCCCTTTAACACCGCTAGGTGGTGCTACTCTGCGCATCACTGAGTTGCCTCTACGCCAGCGCCTGTGTGATATGAGGCACTTTATATACGCACCCTATACGCATCACTGCGTACGGCAGTGTATCGTTGCTGCTTCGACGAATCCCTTGTCGAGATACGAGTGAGTAGTGCAAGGCACGCAGGACACGCGGGAAAGGCGAAAAGAAAGCTGCATTCGTTCTGCGCTCTCGTCAAACAGGTGGCACCGCGGAAGTCGCGAGCGCTCAGGGCTGGTGGTGGCGGGTAGCGGGTGCGTTCAACGCGCTATATCCGCATGCATACGCGCGTACTGTTTCTCACCGCGTGGCGCATACCACAGAACTTCGATTTCGTGACATTTTTATTTATTTATTTCGTGTATTATCAGGGTCAGGGGCATTAAAGAGGGGAGTGATTACATCAAATACAGAAAAAATGTACAGTGCAGCAAAATGGTTCATAGTACAGAAATAGACGGCTCTCGGTTATACAATGTTCACTTTTTTTTTCTCGCTCCCCGTTTTTATAACAGCTCATTCTTCCTAAAATATTTAACTTGAAGTTATGCATGTGTGCACTTGAATGGTGTGTGTATATATGCCATGTACGCGTGTATATGTAGGTGTACATATATGTATATATATAGGGCCGTATGCGCGCCACTTCTATAGTATACGGGTTTTTGCGTGTGTACGTGTGAATATAACATGTCAGTGTACAATATTGGTTTGTTATTGGTGTATATATATATGTAAATATTTTTTTGTTCTCATTCTTCACAGCTTGGTGCGAACAGTTTCTTTTTTTCTTTCTTCTTTTAGTTCTTTTTTTTGTTTCTCAAGTTGCTTTTTTTTTTTCTTCTTCTACTACGACATACAATGCTGTTTTGCCGCTGTTGCCACTGCCTGTAGGGCCTTAAACCTCGTCAAGCTGCTCAATGAGCAGCTTTTTGTCTGGGGTCCATTTTTCCTTTCCTTGAGGAAAATGAAACCGATTCTGATTCTGATTCTGATCTAAGTGTTTTTGTAGTGCTGGTAATAAAATGAAGTATGGTGCATACAGTGCAGTAATACAGAGTTACGGTAATACAAGACAGTGATACAATTGGTAGTACAAAAACATGAATGAAATGCTCCTATTTATACAATGTTACCTAATACTGCCATGAAGTGCTGATGGTCAACAATAGTAGCGGTTGAGGCGGGTAGGCGGTCCCACTCAGCAGATGTACGTGGAAGGAATGAATGAGACATGACATCGGTTTGGCATAATGAAATGCCAACTTTGTTATTGTGATCTAACCTCGATGAAATGTATTTAGGGGTGGCGGGGATAAGTTCATCGCGAAGGGAAGGATGATGAAACATCTTATGAAAAAGTTAAACTCTAAGGCCTTTACGGCGAGATGCTAAGGATGGCAAATCAAGGTTTAATTTCATTACAGAAGTGGAGTCAGTTCGGTTATAATTAGAAAAAACGAAATGAGCAGAGTTATTTTGTACCATTTCTAATGAGTGAATTAGGTTTTTCTGAAAGGGGTTCCAAACTGCTGCGGCGTACTCAAAGTTTGAGCAGGCTAGTGTCTTGTATAGCATTAATTTTAGGGAAAACGGTGCCTTAGTGAAATTGTGTTTTAGGTATCCCAGCATGCGGTTAGCCTTTTTAATTACGTAAGAAGCGTACATGGACCACGAGAGGCTGCTAGTAATATGGATACCAAGATATTTGTAGGATAAAACTGGTTCTAAGGGCAGGTTATTAATGTATTAAGAAGGAAGGTGGTTAGAAGTTCCGGACACGCGCACAAATTTACATTTTTTTATATTTAATTCCATTGACAATGATTGCCACCAAGTAGAAATAGCGTTAAAGTCGGATGGAATAGAAGATATATATATGTCGCATATTATTTTCCTGAAGATTACGCAATCATCAGCGAATAAATGGCTGTTAGAGGAAACACAAGGGGGTAAATCATTTAAATTATCGGGTTTTACGTGCCAAAACCACTTTCTTATTATGAGGCACGCCGTAGTGGAGGACTTCGGACATTTCGACTACCTGGGGTTCTTTAACGTGCACCTAAACCTAAGTACATGGGTGTTGGGGTAGATCATTTATGTAAATTAAGAAAAGGGAGGGGACCAAGTACCTACCCTTGAGGTGCGCCCGACTGTACTCTGCTTGGCTGTGAGTTTGAGTCATTAGCAAAGAAAACTGTGAACGGTTAGAAAGAAAGCACTCAAGTCATGCAAGCAGTCTGGGATTAATGTTAATTCGATGCAGCTTAAACATTAGAAGATTATGACACACTTTTTCAAATGCTTTCGAAAAGTCTAAATATGTACAGTCGGTAGTTGAAGAGTGGTCAAGAATGACGCTTAGTTTATGCGTAAATAAAATTAGTTGTGTTTCACATGAATATGTCTTGCGGAAGCCATGTTGCGATGGTGAAAAGAATGAATGAGTTTCAAGAAAGCTAGCAAGATTAGAGGCAAGTATATGTTCTAACATCTTACATGGAACGCAAATGAGCGAGATAGGGCGGTAGATACATGGAGAATGCTTATAACCCGACTTACCGAGTGGGATCACCTTCCCGACCTTCCATTCCGCAGGCAAAGAACCTTTGTCCAACGACTGTTCGAATGTCATTTCTAGAAAAATGGAAGAGTGGCAGCTAGTGCTTTTCAAAAATTTTGCGTTTATTAAATCGTGTCCTGGAGCCGAAGAAAATTTTAAAGATGAGATAATTGATACGACACCTGCTGGTTCAATGATTATGGGAAATATTGCTTGGTAATCGTAGGCATGCGTGGATGGAAGAATAATGTCTGTAGTTGATGAAAAGTTGTGCATGAAAAAATCATTAAGTGCGGATGCACATTCATTAGTTGGAATAACATTTCCAGAGTTGTCAGTCAAGGTTATGATGTCATCCGCCTTTGGGTTAATGACCCGCCAGAATTTCTTGGTGTCGGTTTTAAGTATTGATGGCAAGGTATTGCCAAGAAAGTGATCCTTGACTTAAGTGCGGCTACATACTCATCTGCCACCAGTTTTTATTTGGTCCACCGGTTTATGCTAGGTGAACGTTTGGCTGATTTGTGCAGACGTTTCTTTTAATTAGATAGGCGCTTGAGACGGATGTTACACCATGGGGCGTTTTGATTACATGCAAGGGTGCGCAGTGGGATGTATTTGTTTATTAGTTCAGAAATTTTTGCAGCAAACATATTCCGGTTGGTCTGAAAGCTACGGCTGTCGAAGGTGTTTAAGAACACGTTTGGAAAAGCAGATAATTTGGCGTTGAGGGCTTCAAAATTTCCTTTCGCGTAGTTTCAAAAAGATTTGAATTCTGAACTTAACGTTACAGCGCAAACACCGATAAGACGAACCACAAAAAGAAAGACACGACACACACTTTTTGTGGTTCGTCTTAGGTATTTGCGCTGCAACGTTAAGTTCAGAATTATGTACCAACTAGGCCCAAATGAATTTTTACTGAGATTTGAATTGTTTATCGGTTTTCGGTCGCAAAATATTTATGTCAGACGAAAGTGCCAAATCGTCGCTCAAGCCAGCTAAATACGTGATGTCGGAAACAAGGTCAGGCCGCGATGTTAACACAAGGTAGTTCGGTAGTTCGCGTTGGTTGAGTAACAAGTTGGGAAAGTGAAAAGACAGAGCACGTGTCTAAGAACTCATTGGTTAATGACGAAAAAGGGTGTAAAGTTGGAGATTCGGTGTTCCATATTATATTCGGTAGATTCAAAGCGCCAAGCAAAAATAAAGGTAATGTAAAATGACGAGATGTAACAACGTTAACGATATCATGCATCTCGTTTACGAAATTAGATGAATAAGGGGGGGGGGGGGGGGAGGCGCAGCCCGGCGGGGTTGCATACAGGAGGCGATTAATGTAAACAAAAGAGGAGAATTCGCCGCGACAGGATGGCGGAGTAAAGCCAACTTCCGTCGTCACCGAGGCTTCACGAGTAGTGACGTCAGGACTTCTCCTCGTCTTTTTACTTCATTCATGACTGCGAAAGTTTTGGTGCGTCGCGACAGCTGAAATGTTGCCGTCGCCGTGATGTCGTCGTAGACGTTCCGTCGTCGTCATTCTGGCGCCATCCCATTATCTTCGCGCAGTCGTCGTCACGGCGTCGTTATACTATGTCGTATGCATACCATAAACAAGAAAGGGGCTGACAGATGGAATTGCACACTGTGGTATAAAGGTGCCTCAGACAGGCTGGCCAACGTTTCGATAGGAAACGTTATCCTATCGAAACGTCGGCCAACCTGTCTGAGGCAGCTTATCCCTGTTTACAAACTTTATACCACATTCACACCATAGTCACAATTCCGGCATAGTTACTTCATTGCTGTTACACTGTCGCCATCAGGCCGTTGTGGTCACACCGACATCCCCACAACGTCATCGTCACTCCAACATCCTTATCGCATTGTCATTATCCCGTCGTCATCATTCCGTCATCGCCGTTCCTTCTTTGACGTTCCATCGTCTTCATTCTAAGCCCGCCTTGCGTCGTTCGCATACGGTCGCCTCCATGCCGTCGTTGTGGTTCCATCGTTATCATTCCGTCATACTCATTCCGGTGTCGTCATGCCGTTATCTCCATGCCATACTCCTTCCATCGTCGTAAATGCGTCTTCGTCACACAGTCATCGTCAGGAAATATCTGGTCATACTCTCGTTGTGGCGCCATCATTGTCCTTTCGTCGTTGTCATTCTAGCGTCTGGATCCCATTGTCAGGCATCGTCGTCAATTCGTCATTTTCACGTCATCGTCGTAATTTCAGCCTCTTCATGCTATTGTCATCACGCCGATGTCGTCACGCCGTCATTGTCATTCGAAGGTCGTCATCACACTGCCAAGACTCCGTCATTGTCATTCAATCGTTATTCCGCAGTCATAAAGTAATTGTCATGGCCATCATGGCCGTTCCATCATTAGCATTTCATTGTAGTCGTTACAATGTCGTAATGTAAGTTGCGTAATCTCGAGTTTCGGAGACGCGTTCAAGCGAAAGGCAGACGAGGCGTTCGCTGCCCGCTGCCGGCACCTTTCATGATCGCGTCGTTTCAACGCCAGCAACACTATCAGCCGGCGGGCCGAAGGGGACGCGAAAGCGTGGCTTTCTTCGCTCCGTACACTGTAAAAGTTTTTACACCCTTAAGGGTGTTTTCTTGTCGCACTGTAACATCCTTACCGTTAGGGCCTTTGAAAAATTTATAGAGCACATACATTTGTTTTACTTGTATGTCCTCTTGTATGCACAATACAAAGTCTTCAGGGTCAAGTGCTCCGGATCTGTCTAGGCCTGCCTCAGAGTGCTTCGACAGTGGCTACAATAGCAATCGCTGGAGACCAACTTGTCAGGACCCACACTGAAATTGAAGTACTCAGGACACATATAAGGCATCTGGCCAGGACTCCCCGTCACCACCTGGCTTCCCTAACAACGGACAGACCACACACATCTTTCAGCCAGACGATAACCGCATATAATGAGCAGGGGCGTAGCCAGGGGGGGGGCTTATGGGGCTTCAGCCCCCCCCGAAATTTTTTCGTGCTGTCCATGCACCGCCGACCAAAGCGACCCCCGGCGCCGGAAATCACTCTGGATTTCGTCTAGAATGTCTTTTTGACGCTCGAAAAGACATTTAACCGCGAAGATTGCAAACTCGGGCTGGATTTCGTGGCAACGCCCATACACTGGGAGTCACATAACGCCAAGCAGTCCCATCCGAGCACAAAGTTTCAAGGGCGCTTTGATGGTGAGCGGGCTCGCCGCGGCATCTCACTGAGGCCACGGAATCTATGGAGCGCATGGATTTCAATTGCGAAACTTTATGGGTATAAATCTCATAAGCTCTTGATGTGAAAGGTGCATTGACATTTCCAAAGTTGTGCTTTAGATTTTCAATTGCGGAACTTTGTGGATTTAATGTTGTTATAAACATTTGACGCCAAAGGTCTATTGACTTTTCTAAAGTCTTACATCGGAACATACAACGAGACAAGCCAAATCAACACACTAGCAGACGAGTTGACCAAGCAGGCAGCGAGGTCCAATGAGACGAAGCGTTGAGGTGGTTCATTTGTGCCGTCATGTCACATAAAAAATATCAACATTTTTTTAAAACCTACGCCAGAACATCCATGTCAAGACACTAAAGCCAGCCAAAGTAACTACGTTCTTATTTATTTTTTCTACTTTGACTTTTATTCGCGAGGACACATTGAGCCTCTTCATTTTTTTTTTCTCGCTACCCTATACCCGCGAGCTGCCAGAGCCAACCAGAGCGCATACGTTTTTCTCGTATGGCCCCAACCACCGTGCGGTACGCTTCGGTGCGCGTTCGGTTTGCTCTGGCCGAGTGGATTTTCACCGGACAGAGTTTTGGACGCTGTCTGGCTAGCAGAAGAGAAAAAAAAAAAACAATGGTCGCTCGCCGCCATCACTGTGGGGATTCGAAGGATTGCACCGCATTCCTTGAGCGGAACCTTTCCGGAAAGTCTTCTTTCGCCGCTGTAGGATACTGAGCAGTATGCGTTTGGTTCTCAGTGGACCAAGCGTCTCATGTTTTCTTCGGTATTCCTTCCGTAGCCCCATTAGGTGCTCGAAGTAGGCATTAGATTCTGGCCGACATACTTTCCTATGCGTTTTTTTTTTCATTTCGGTGCCTCCGCCTCCTAGAAAAAAAATACATTGTTGCGGCGCAGCGAATTGTCGCATGGTGAAAGTTCGATTTTGATACTTCTTTTGCGGAAAGTAATGGGCGACGGGACGCTTCAGTTTCCGGATACGTTTATTATATTATTGCGAAACCAATTATATGGACACCCCAGGCGCATTCCTGCCGTCGCCGTTGCCCTCATGTTTCGTATAATGTCCAAGGGTGATAAAATCGTGAGTACCCGCTGCATGCTGTATGTGCGAGTGAAAGCGTAGGAGGGGAGGTGGAATGGATGAGCCGACGATGGTGGCTCAGTCTTGTGTGCGCAAAGGAGAAAAGCGGGAAGCAAGCGCGCCGCCTTCCGTCGCGCTCAATACATCGGGGGGAGTGGATGGAATGGGGGCGGAATCTAGGATTCACTGAATCTATGATTGTGCAACATGTTTATTTGCCTTGTTTGACGCATTATATACAGTTCCTTACTTACTGACATTACAGTATTATATACGCATTATACAGTTATTACAGTTATACAGTTATTAGACGCATTATATACAGTTAACTTATACAGCTACATACATAGACTCATTGGAGACTTATACGTATACTTAAATATCTTGTTGCGAGGTTTTGTGTATACATGCAGTGAACTTTGTTTCCAGTGACACTTTTTTGTCCTTTATCAAGCCGTATTTTCGCATTTGCATATCCCATTGTATCTTTGCATTTCTAATGTACGAGGGCGAGTCAAATGAAAGTGAGCCTACCCTAACCGCGCAATAATGGTTCCGTTCATTATCTGCGAGGCATGCGCGTAGGAGAACGGCATGTCTCATTTACAAAAGTGACACGCAGGTGTGAAGATAAATGTTCTTTAAGGCTCTCATACACTGGGCTGAATATGGTTGCGTCACATAATGGACACTTCAAAAGTTGAACAACTCGGTGTCGCGAAGTTTCTGACAGCTGAAGGTGTTTCCAAAACAGAAATTAATCACCATATGACTGCCGTGTACGTTGAACACTGCATTTCATTGACCCCTGTGAAGCGTTGGAGCAAACGGTTCAAAGGACGTTGCAAAGACGTTCCAAGACTGGGCCAAAACCATCGTGCAATCACCCCCCACACAATTTCAAAGGTTCATGAGCTGCTGAAACAAGAACGGAGGATAAGCATCGATGAACTGGCAGACCGTCTGAACATCAGTCACGGTTCGGTTCACGCCGTAATTCATGAGCTTCTCGGTTATCGGCTCTTTGGTGCGCAATGGATCCCCAAGATTTTTATCCATCGCGAGAAGACGGAGAAGTTTCGCGCTGCCTTGACTCATCTGATCGGGTATCACAATGAGCATGACGACTTCTTGTTTGCAACTGTGATTGGGGACGAACCTTGGTGCCACTACTACGGGCCTGAAACACGACGGCAAAGCTTACAGTGGAAACATTCGAATTTACCACACCCAAAGAACGTAAAGGCCATCATTTCCGCTGGAAAGGTGTTGTTTACTTTTTTTTCGATCGACAGGGTCCATTACTGATAGAATTTGCTAAATCTTGAGAAGCTATCAATTGTTTCCGATATTGTGAAACGCCAGAACGGCCGCGTGTCGCAATCAAGAACGAACAACGTGGAAAATTGACGAATGGGGTCATCTTGTTCCACGACAATGCCTGTCCCCACGTCGCTTATGTGGTTAATACAAAACTGGCAAAGTTCAAGTGGGAAACGCTGCAACATCCGCCATAGAGCTCAGACCTGTCACCTTGCGACTTCTAAATTTTGGGGCAACCGAAAAAACAGCTCAAGGGAACCAGATAGACTTTCTGAAGCAGCAACCCAAGGAGTTTTATAAGACGGGAATCACGCAACTCGTTAGTCAATAGGACAAATGTCTAAATTCTCATGAAGACTGCTTTTAAATAAAGTACCCCGTTGTTGGCTCATTCATTTAACTTGCCCTCATATATCTTGCAGAACTCCTGCTTTTTATACGTGCTCTCTGTCGCGACTATAACTTCGGTGTAATTACTCACGATACACGACAAGGGACAGCTACTCCTGCGAATACATTGGAACAAACGACAGCGTCATTGAGATTTTTCACTGGCCATTGCATATATACAAGAATGTAAGCACGGTTCTTGGATGACAAAGTTTCATTAAGATATTTGTCCTCAACTTGTTCAGTTCATTGCCTTTTAATTTTTTATATCAGCGGCATGCACTGCTTTCCTGGTTTCGAACTGATATAGTTCTAAAGTTCGTGTGATATTTTCTTTACTTAATAAATAGACAAAAAACATAGAAGCATTAGCGTCAGTTATGTTGGGCACAATTTTGGGCACATACGAGTATAATATTTGATAAAAAAACATACATATTTTACTTGTATTTACAGAGCGTAGCTTTCAAGAATTCGTTTGCAGCATCTTTGGCAATGACAATGCAGTTATTATTCATGTATTTGATCCCTTGGCAAATTGTTTAAGAGGAAGCTTTAGCTCGGGCCCAATCCGACGCAGTCTATTCATATACTTGTAAAACGCGGAAATGCTTTTCTGAGATAATCCTGCTAATCGCTTTTATTGAAATTGGTTGCATTTGAGAGAGGAAGTTAAATCCTAGTGTCTGTTGGAAACAGAACTTCGATTTAGGGCCTGAATTTTGTTTAAAATATTTTGGAAATTCGAAAGTTTGAAAAAATAGAAGCACGGCGTTTACAAACTAATAGCTACGCATGAAGAACAGACATTGTGGTTCTGTAAACGGCATCTATTATAACAGTCAAAGCGGACAAGTTTGCTGTGTCAATTTGTATCTTACGTTAATTGGTTACGTTGTGTACAAGGGTTCTGCAAAAGCCGTGTTTCCACAATACTAAATTTTTTTAAAGATTCATGTGTAACATATCTATTTTGTCCGCTGTAGATGTACTATTCGATGCAATTCACAGAATTGTGATATAATTTTTCATTGTTGAGTCACGGAGTTTTAAACTTGATAGTCTCGTTTCCTGAAAATTTTCAATTTTGGCCAATTTTTAATAATTGACCTCCTAAATGAAAAAGTCGAAGCCAGTAGTCACTAGAATTAAACTTTTTATTTTAAATGCCACAAACCTCCTCAAATTTGGTGAAGTGGTTGCAGGGAAAAACGAATTCCCCTTCTACATGTACTTAAATAGGAGCACCCGAGCTAAAGCTTCCTCTTAAGGAGGCTGAGCTGCAACGTGCAGCTATATATATATATATATATATATATATATATATATATATATATATATATATATATATATATATTGGGCCAGTGGCGTAGCCCCCCCCGAACAAAATTTCTGGCTACGCCACTGATAATGAGTCATTGCCAGCTTGTTTCACCCCGGCTGCGAGACCTTCGATTCCTCCGTGGTGCCTCGCTCAGCCAAAAATCAACCTCGCTATACCTGGTATCTCGAAAAAAGCTGATCTATCATCGCCAGCCCTTAGACAGCTCACGCTACTACATTTGTACGAGAACTACCGTGATTCTACGCATATTTACACTGATGGATCTGTCCTTCCAAGTAGCACCGCGGCGGCAATCATCATACCAGCGAAAGCTACAACAATCAAATTTAAGACGACTCACGCCACAACATCGACGGCAGCAGAGCTCGCAGCGCTCTTTACTGCCCTTCAACACATTGGTGATGAACCACCACACAAATGGACAATATTCTGCGATTCGAAGGCGGCACTGCAGTCTCTAGTGTCACCTTTACGACGCGGACCGCACGAACAGCTAATATTCCATATTACAGAAATGTTACAACATACAAGTGATGCAGGCCACGAAATAACCTTTCAGTGGCTTCCAAGTCATTGCGGGATTATCGGCAATGAACGGGCGGATCACGCTGCCCGCTCAGCCCATACTGAGGAGCGCCACGTCCCAATTCCTCTTTCTAGAACAGACGCAGCACGGAAGCTCCGCCTACTTGCTCGGCAGTGCACCGCGTCGCAATGGAATGAGCCACATTTAAGAAACACGCGACTGTACTCACTTGATCCCACACTAAGTCTTCGAGCGCCATCACAGCTTCGCCGTAGAGACGCCACGCTTTTATATCGACTTTGGTTGGGCGTTGCCTTTACTAAAGCCTATGCATTCCGCATAGGAATGACCGACAGCCCAACCTGTGACCACTGCGGCCTTGAAGAATCAATTGGCCATATATTGTGTGCCTGCCCGCAGTACAGTTCCCAGAGGGCATGCCTTCGCGACGAACTTGACCGACTGGATGACCAACCGCTATCCGAAAAATTAATTCTACAACATCGAAAGGACCTATCGTCACAGAAGAAGGCCGTGCAAGCGCTATTGCGCTTTTTACGATCTACCGGCCTGTGTGAACGACTTTAACTGGAACGCCATTTGTGTGTGCGCCTCCATGTGTGCGTGCTTTTTTTTCCCTTTTTTTTTAGCGTTTTCCTCTGCCATCTTTCTAACCCCTATCCCCCATCCCCAGTGCAGGGTAGCAAACCGGAGACTCATATCTGGTTAACCTCCCTGCCTTTCCTTTTCATTCTATCTCTCTCTCTCTCTCTCTCTCTCTCTCTCTCTCTCTCTCTCTCTCTCTCTTATAGAGGACAACAGCGGAGCTCTAACGAGACGTGCGATGACAAAAGACTTGGTTGAAAACTATGTAATCATTCTGACAGCCTTGGGCGCACAGAAATATCCGACA
Organism: Dermacentor albipictus; assembly: GCF_038994185.2. NCBI lineage: Eukaryota > Metazoa > Arthropoda > Arachnida > Ixodida > Ixodidae > Dermacentor > Dermacentor albipictus. The sequence continues at coordinate 76,120,225 of NC_091823.1, read as the reverse complement.
AGAGAATTTTACAGGGAGAGATAGGAAACTCTTCTCTCAGATGTTTCTCTGCGCCCAAGGCTGTCAGAATGATTACATAGTTTTCAACTATGTCTTTTGTTATCGCACGTCTCGTTGGAGCTCAGCTGTCGTCCTCTATAAATTTTTGTAAGGCCCTAACGGTAAGGGAGTTACAGTGCGACAAGAAGACACCCTTAAGGGCGTAAATATTTTTACAGTGTACAACCGATGTGAAGACATCGTCGACACGGCACGCAACAGTATCTTCCTTCGCCGACTCCAAAATTCAACAAAATTATTTTGTTTCTCGTTGAAATTAGCTTTTTTTGCCATTGCCGCTCGATAATTCGGTCAATTTTGCGGCACCCACCCCGTAAGAATATTCTTTCGGCCACTGTAATTCTTTGCATCAAAGAACAACTGATTTTGCCAATGCTTTTCGCAGCTCTTAAGGCAATCCTGTCTGCTTTGCCGGAAGCAAACAACCTACCAGAAGTAAAAGCCTTATTGCCTCTAGAAGCACTATTGTGTCAACAATCCGGGCCGAAACTGCGGCAGGCACTACATGAATAACCGCTACAAAAATGTCTCCATATTTCAGTGGAATGCCAACAGTCTTCGAAGAAAGTGCGCTGACTTTCGTAAACTGCTTGTGCAATACAACTTCCCAATACTTTGCATTCAAGAGGCGGGAATCACTGACGACTTTCGCCTCTCGAATTATGTGATATATAAGACTTCTCGTCAAGGTGCTGTTAGCAGAGTGCTCCTGTGCGTCAGAAAGGACCTACCATCTTATCAAATTCAGTCCAGTGATTCAGACTTCCCGGAATTCATCGCATGTAAAGTATCCTTTGGCAAGCTCTGTATAACAGTGATTAATCTATATCTACAACCTTCAAACCGGATTTCAGTAGAAGCGCTAGTGGATATATTCAAAATAGCTCATTCTAATGTATTTATATGTGGCGACTTCAACGCACACATCATCTGGGGCAGTGATCACTGTGATGCACGGGGTAATGTTATTGAATGCGCCATAGATAAATGCAACTTGACTGTTTTAAACGATGGGTCGCCAACATTCCTTCGTGGATATAATTACTCAAGCTGCATAGATGTTATCCTGTGTTCACATGATCTAGTGAATGGTGTGGGATGGACAACAGATATGGAAACGCGCGGAAGTGATCATTTTCCCATTCTTGTTAACCACCCTAGCATGCACTATGATATCAGGCGTTACAGCAGACTAACCAACTGGCAAGCTTTTCGATACCGCCTTACGGATCAAATTAACCAACATGCAACAGTGGAAAAATTTACAGAATTTTTGCAGGATAATATGAACATATGCACAAAGAAGGTCCCAATACCAAAAGACTATGCTGCAGTTGACGGAGAATACGAACACCTAAGAGCCATCCGACGCCGATCGGAAAGAGCTTACCGACGGAGCGGAAGTTTAGAAGCATACAGAAACGCTCAGAAAATACACAATGTAATGCGCAGACGAATGGAAAGCTTAGGCAAACGGCGCTGGCGCGATTTCTGCGGCACGCTGTCTCCTCACACGGCTGTCCCACGAATTTTTCTAGTAATTCGTTCTTTAAGCGGACCTGTAACACAAAGCTACCCATTTCGTGCTCTCGCTGTAGCCCGGGACACGTGTGAAATAATAGTTGCAGATGAATTTTGTGAGCTAATTTCCAGATCTGCCTTTTCATCACAATGTGCAGAATTTGATATTTCAGTAGAGTTGGCTAAGCGAAAAATTACTGCTTGCTACTGGGCCCAACATCCTCAATTAGATCACACTTTCACATTAAACGAGCTCCAATGTGCAATTGCATCATGTCGCCAAAAGTCCGCTGCTGGGCCGGACGGCATTACGTACAATATGCTAAGAAACCTCGGACCGACAGGTACAAATGCGCTCTTAGACATCTATAATAACTTATGGATAGAGGAAACTGTACCTGACTCTTGGAAAGTCGCTCGAATCATACCAATTTTAAAACCTGGTAAGACGCCCTTGTGCCTTGAATCCTTCCGCGCCGTTAGGTTGACAAGTTATTTATGCAAAGTAATGGAGAAAATGATTGATGCGCGACTTCAATGGTGGTGTAATGAAACGAAGGTGCTGTCCAACTACTTAGTAGGTTTTAGAAAACATAGATGCACAATGGATGCAATATTAGATATAGTAACCTGTGTGGAGCACGAGCGTGCACGTGGAAACATGACGATAGCAGTATTCCTAGACATCAAGAGGGCATTTGACACCGTTAGTCACGTTCATGTTCTGCTAAGCATGTTGGAACTTGGTCTGTCTGGCAGGTCCTTGCGATGGATTTCTGAATTTTTATCAGGTCGGAAAATATTTGTTCAGACGGGTGAAGGAAAGAGTGCTGAACATATTGTCAAACAGGGAGTACCACAGGGAAGCGTACTCAGCCCCTTCCTTTTTAACTGCGTCATGGCCGATTTAACGCGAAGACTGCCATCACAGTTAAAGTTTTCACTGTATGCAGATGATGTGTGTATTTGGACATCTGGGTCTAAAGCTCAACTACTCCAGATGGCACTGCAAGACGGCATAAATATCATCAACCAATTTTTGAGAGAAAGAGGAATGGTACTATCACATGCAAAGACTGCTGTATTGCCCTTCACTCGGAGGGTGTTAAAAAATGTCACTCTTAATCTGGAGGGACACCCTCTAATGATTGTCACACAGCATCGATTTCTTGGCATAATACTTGATAGGCAGCTATCCTGGGCACCCCACTTAAAAAAACTCGAAAACGAGGTCAATGCCATAGTGACTGTACTTCGCAGACTTGCAGGCACATCATGGGGCGGATCAGTATCGTCCATGCTGACTGTTTATAATGCATTAATACGACAAAAAATTGCATATTCCGCGCCCATCTTACACGGACTTTCCCACACGTCAGAAGAGAGACTTCAAAGACTTTTAGCTAGAGGACTACGCCTATGTCTAGGAGTTCCACGAGCGACTTCGAGTTCTCTTGTAATAGCTGAGGCTCGCCAATCACCATTTCCAGTTATGCGAACTACAGAAACATGCCGGCATTATTTCCGCCTTCAAACCCAGCATAAAAACCACCCATTGGCTCTAGACATAATGAAACGAGATAGAAGTTATGTTCATATAGAAATTCAAAAAAATCTTCACATATTGCCAGAAAATGAATTTTGGAGCTCAGACATCGAATATCCTCCATGGCTGCTTACAGTTCCAAAAATTGAATTGTCAGTAGAAGGGATATTCAGCAAAAGAGACATGTTCATTCAAGCTGCTCAACAACTAGCACTATACCAGATATATATGCGGTATTCAGGATACACACACGTCTATACAGACGGCTCCAGTACAGCAACCTCTTCAACTTCATCATTCATTATACCGCACCTCAACAAACAAGAATCATTTAGGTTATCTCGTGCGACTTCGTCCACAACGGCTGAACTGTTCGCAATCCTATGTGCGCTAAAATTTATACTGTCAGCAACAGAAGCGCAAAAATGGGTAATTTTCAGCGATTCACAGGCGGCTCTAACATCACTCTGCAGCACAAAGGGGAAAACATTCAGCGACAGTATAATATATGAAACACTTAAATACCTCACAAAGGCAAGTGAAGCAAAACATGCAATAGCATTCCAGTGGATACCAGGGCATTGCAACATTCCTGGCAACACAGCAGCCGATGAAGCAGCACGACAAGCGCACCTGAAAGATGATACGGCTCCACTCCCAATATCAAAGAATGAATTACGCTGCATTATAAGGACAACGTCTTTCAACATGTCCAGGAACACTTGGTTTGACCAGAATTCTAAGAGCTCTGACTTATATCATATTGATCCATTTATTGAATTCAAATTTTCATTGTCATTAGATAGAACTATGGAAACGCTTATTCATCGATTAAGGCTAGGCACTGCCTACACAAAGCATTTCTTACACAGAATTGGCCGAGCGGAAACCCCCGAATGTGATTGCGGATTTGTAGATGAAGATATATATCACCTCCTTCTAGATTGCCCACATCACGATACACCAAGATGCCGACTTAAATCAGCGCTAAGTAAATTAGACCGCAGACCTTTCAGTTTAAGGAAACTTTTGGGCCCTTGGCCAACAACGGCCTTGCAGAAGAGCGCTTTAAAAGCACTAAAGACTTTCTTTGAAGACAGCGGCATCGCTGGACGCTATTAGTGCTTTCATTGTTCTGTTCATTTCAATGTGACTCTATATATCCATCTGTTTGGGAATTATGTCATGTTGACTGCTTCGTTGTGACTGTATGTGCTAATATATTTATTATTAGGCAAGTGTTATTAGGTAACAGTATCGTTTGTACTTTTGAGACTTTCGACTTTGTTGTGACTGTATGTGTTAATATATTTATTATTAGGCAAGTGTTATTAGGCAACAGTATCGTTTGTACTTTTGAGACTTTCGACTACCTAAGTGTGGAGACATTTGCCATGTATATTGTATGTACCCGCTGACCCGCTGACTAGAAAATGTGTTATTAGGCGACAGTATCGTTTCTACTTTTGAGACTTTCGACTACATAGGTGTGGAGACATTTGCCATAGTCTTTCTGTGGAAACGTTGCTTTATAAGTCCTGGTGCTTGTGTGAAATGATTATTTGATATGTAACCGTGAACCCTGAATGATGTATGACGGAACCACCCAAGAGATAAGGAGTAGCCGGCGCCTTAAATTGCGCGCCAACATCTCCTTATATCATATCAATAAAAAAAAACAAATGTATATAAACAAACTTCTGATATAACGAAACAAAGTGCCCAGTTTACCGGCTTCGTTATATCAACGCATAATATACATACATACATACATACATACATACATACATACATACATACATACATACATACATACATACATACATACATATATATATATATATATATATATATATATATATATATATATATATATATATATATATATATATATATATATATAATATAGCGTATATATAGCGTATATAATGCCATTCAAGTGCATCGATGTCTTCTTGCAAAAATATGACTTATAAACTTTCCCCACTCAAAAATGATCGTAAGTATAATCATCTTAGTACGCACGAGCTTGGTTGATTGTGGCGCCCCAGTCGCATCCTTGTGCGAAATAATTACCTCACTCCTTGATAATAAGTAAGCGGCACCCAACGTGTTACCCAACACGCGCACAATGAAAGCTTCTCCTATTTCAGTTCACCCGCGCAAACGGGCATAGAGCGAAATAACGCCGGCGTTAGACCGGGCATGAAAGAGTGCTTTCACGATAAGAATAAAGCAGTTTTTGTACGAGCGTATGTAAACAAGCGAGGCGCAGTTTGTCGCACAACGGATGCATTAACGTCAGTGTTGAACAGCCGACAGGTCATTAGTTCCCGCGGCGGGGAAAGCAGAAACCGAGCGCGCGCAGTGCGAAATTCAAGAGGTGGTTGCTTTGTAAGCTACTGCCACTGCCCAGTCGCGCAATTAATTATACGTGACGTCACTATATTCTGGCAGCATCTCTGCTTATATAATGTAAACTGAAAGACATCAAGACCGATTCACTTCCTGTCCCAAACGCTGTGTTGCCAAAATAAAGCAAAGGAATCGGGCAGCGCGTAACAGGCGAAGGTACTCGTGCAGTCAAGTGTAAATTTTAGGTGCTTCAGTGTTAGCGTTATTATGGGAAAATGTTCACTTCTTTTAATGAGGGTATACATGACGCAATAATCAGCAAACAATTTCAGTAAGATATTTGCATTGATATTTTTACCAATATCATTTATCACATAGTAAGGTTGGAAAGAAACAACTTGGTTTGGTTGTGTAACCTTCCGTAGTTTTTTCGGTGTCCGGCAACAGAAACGGACTTGGCAATAACAAGCCTATACGGTGGAGTACGTGGGGCGGCGCAGATGTCAAAATGCGGAACAGATTAGAACGCTCGCCGTGAGCAATAGCGTGACGTCAAGGTTATCGCAGCACATAAACAGGAGAGGTATCGTCGCTAAAAACAGCTCCGTTATCGATAGGGCGGACACGTATAGTTCGCATACCCGAACAGACGAATTCAGACTCGAACTGTCGTTGGCGAGTGAAGTCAGAAAAATATGCTTATTTAATAATAATAATAATAATAATAATAGCTATGGCATTGCGCGCCTGGGCCCGTGGTCACCGGCCGGTTCATGCTCGCGGCGGAGGCATTCCGCGTGCACACTAAAGAACTCCAGAAACTTAAATTTTACCCGGAGTCCTCTAGCATGGTGTCCCACTTTGCAGTTTCGGCACGTTGAAACCCACAGTAAAATTTAATTTAAATGTTCACTTGGCACTGCTCAGGGCGCACCACAAAGTACGGTGTATTTCCGTTACGTTTTCCTGCTCTGTCGCCGTCACGTATAGGGCGCCGCGACTTGAACTATCATTTCTAGCGTTTCAGCAAACTACCCGCCTCCCCCGTGTTTACGTTCTAGCGAAGCTACACCTGCGAGCGCAGCGCCACTCGGCGAGTGCTCCGGGAGCCACTTATCGGCGTCGAGTCGATTTGTTTATATTTACACCTCCGCTAGATTTTGCAACCGCGCTGTGAAAAACATCAACTCCGGAAAACGTTTTATGCGTTTCGGGGGCGTTCTGCCAGAGGGAGGGGGATAAAATCTGAGTCCAGAACTATAAATAGACGCTTCTCAATCATGCTTCGTGCGATGCTTTCTTAGAAAACCGTCTTTCCGTGTATAAAATTTCTTGATTTCCATATGGTCCATTTCTTTGTACTTTGAAAACTTTTAGAAAACTTTCAGCTGGGAAAACGTACTGCTGCGTGCGTGGGGCATGGCTGCATGAGTAGAATTTGTTTCTTTGTCTGAATTTGAGTTCGTTGGCTCCTTTATCATTAGTTATTGGTGAAAAAGGGGTGAATGTGTGAGCTCCTTGACTGTTCTGATGCCTGGAACACTGACTCTTAATGTTTAGAATTCCTTCGCGGGCTAACTGGAACGCTTGTTTTTATGTCGATGTAGAGGCCTGGGAAAGCAGGCTACGCCCGTTGCCTTCGTCGTCGTCGTTGTTTGTAACGACTGTTCTTTTTTTTATCTAGAAACATCGGAAGGAAGGCTAAGTTAGAGACGGCTATCCCAAAATGCCTAATTCTTTACTCAAACAACAATACGAAAGAAAAAGCGAGAAGAAAAAAAATCGGGCCGAACCATTCGTGTGTTGGCGGATTAGACAGCGAAGCTGCTTCTGCCGCTTGGACGCAGCCTCCAACGACCTATAGCTTGACACTTTCGAGTGGCTTCCAGTGCGCGATCTTCATCGGTAGCTTGGGCTCGACGCTGGCGATTAAACTCTCGCTTCTGCGCTGGCTGACGTTCTTCGCAGACAAATACACTGGCCACGTTCTCCGCTTTCACACGGGCGCGTTACGTTGTTTATAGTTGCGTCTCTGCTGTCGACGCCTCTCCTCGTACTCGGGTTTTTCTCCGGCCATGCGCATAATACGTGGTCTTCCCGCTTTTCCAATTTTTGTTGGAGTTGCGGCTGTTGCAATGGTCGACCTCTGCAATTGCACAATCCGGTTCTCACACACCGCGGCGGCTACCGCGGCGGCCACCGCGGCGCACATACCCGTGTTTCACCTCCACAACTGCCGCACCGTTATAGTGACGTCAGACGACCACAGACGCCGCCGGCAGCAACAGCGGCGAGCGCCCGTGTACTACCCCACTGCGCAGGTGTGGTGCTTGGTGAAATCGAGCGTGCTTTTTTTCTTCTGTGCCGTACTATCATTCATTATCTTTTCTGTTCAGTTTACGGACGTTTGCCAACCCAGATACATCTCCCCCCCCCCCCCCCCCCTTTGATTACGAGACCACTCAGCTCCGCCATCTGTTTTGTTCACGTTAGCCAGTCCAGATACACCCTCCTGCCCCCCTTCGAGACCGCACATGCTGCTCATTCATACAGGTCCGTCAGGTAAACAGCGAAGCTGTGTACCTGATACACACACAAGCACAATCGCACAAAGGGTGTCTCTACGGGTGCCAACAAACACCGAAGGCACAGCCCAGTACCTGTAGGACGGTCACCCACCACAGTGTGATGAAAGAGTTCACAAGTGTTTTGATGTATACGGTACACAAGAAGACGGGAAAAGAGGCACAATGTAGAGAGGACTAAAAAATCGCGATATACACGCCTCTGCTTATCAGAGCATGACCGCGGTTCAAGAGCTTTGCTCGCTGAGAGAGAACGTCTATGATGGATGTTCGAACGGTTGCGCATCAAGCGTCGGCACGCTGTTGGTCGCATTGATGACCATTCCATGATAATATAATCTACTGAAACGTAGAAGTTATCATGTGAAATACAGCGTGGGGACGTTTATCTTTTGATGCGAGACTTTCTTTTTTATTATTTTTTGTCCCCGAATGACGCTGGAATCAACCGTCCATGTTATCTCGAATCAGCGTGCTCGTATAATTAAACTTGATGCCGCAAGCCAGTTTAGCAGGCTAGAAGATTTTGGTATTACAAATAGCGGCCTCCAACAGGCGGCACAAACAACCCACGTGCAGTGCGACTACTGTATACCCAGCGAATTTTTTTAGGAAGGAAACGTGTAAAAATATCAGGAGCGGCACGTTGGCGCGAGCTTTACACAGCCACAGTGAGGATGTAGAGGTCGAAAGTAAACATGCCAAGAACGGCTCGTAGCATACTGTCTCTCTTTCTCTTTTTTTCGCGGAGCATGGACTAAATAACCAAAACAAAAATGCACGTAGAAAAGCGTCGGCGCAAGCTTATTTACATTCGCTATTCATGGCCTGCAGTTCTTGCGGCCTGGTTCATAGTTCGAGTGTTCTGCGGGTCATTTCGTTTACAGTCACGATCATCGGCCGTGCCCTTTATGGGACATTCTTTAAGATTCGCAAACCTCCCTCGAAACATTTCCGGGGAAGAACCTATCTCTCTGGCCACAATCCAGGCCACATATTGAATGACCGTTATTTTCTGTTTTTCCTTTGCTTATGCATCTTTATTCTTTTCATGCACCATCATCACGTCCTCTGTTCTCTAAAACCTCCCAAAGCCTCGAAGCAGCTCTTCTTTTGTAACCAGTGATTTCTTCGCCTTTTCTCTCATAGTCCTTTCCGGCTCTACCCACACTCGCAGTTCGTCCAGCTTAGCTTTCAGAGATATATTTCACTTTCGAAAACGACGGCTTCAAAGACCCGCGGTCACGTTTTACAGCCCCCCTACAACAGCCGCACGTCGGCAGAATGCGTTTTTGATAGGGAGCTGTTCAGTACGTGGGAAACAAGAAATAAAGAAGGGGGAAGCTGAAAATATTTACCAAGTAGGCTGAGCGGGATTTTATCCTAGTGGTGAAGAATGAATGAACGAAAATAGATAGAAAAAAAACATTGTTTTGGTGCGGGAGAAATGAGGTGAGTTTTTAATGTGATACCATTGTAGGCAGACTTCGCCCGTTTTAGATGCATCACGTTCTTTTGACAAAAAAAAAATATGGGTCGATTCCGAAGGCATTGCAGTCTAATACAGTGTCTCGAAGCCTTAGCTGTCACGAAGGAAGAATGTGAGACGCCGACAAGTGAAAGTACGCGTTGTTAGACATTTGAAAGAGCGACTCTGGTAAGAATTCTAGAAGCATACGTGATATCGTGACCTCAGTCAATAGATGATGCCGAATATCCTTTTCCGAATCCCCGTTCTGGCTGGCAAGGTTTCAGTGTGTAATTTTGAAAGAAAAAAAGAAGTTCTCGTGGAAAAGGAAGTTGGCATTTTGCAAACTATTGCAAGTGCATTGTGTCCCATCAATGCGATGCAGAACTGGAGGCGAGGACCCATACGGTGGCGCCATCTCATCGAAGCGCGCCCTTGACGTAGCATGAAGGATAACGTAGCGCGTTTCGCTTTGCTTGGCTACCGGCGTTCAATCAAGGCCCCGCACAGGTGCCCTCCTGAACGCTTACTTCTATTAGTGCTGTCAAAGGGAGAAATTTTCTTCCCTATACCAAAGTATGGCCTCGGTCAAAGAAAGCAGAGAACGCATTGTAGACGTTGTCTCTCCACACATACAATAAACGGTCACTTTGCGCGCAAGTCGCTATGCGGTCTGCCGAGCAGCATTCTTGCTCGAAAGAGGCAGTTGTATCGAAAGAAGATAACGTGTGAAATAAGCTCGTGCTGTATGCTGTCTGCACTACCTAAGCCAATGATGATTCAATGCAGTGATCGCACGTACTCGCTTCGAGCGACTACCCGTCTGTGCTTATGTACGGCAGTGCGCGATGTTTCTATTTTGCAGTTGTCGGTACTGGCTATGTGTTTGTTCGCTTCATTCTTTCTCTTTCTTTTTCATTTTCTTGTTGCGAATGAATATTTATAATGATCCCTTTGGAAATATAGCACAATTCGGCCTGTTCATGCATGTCTAACACATGAAGAAGTACACGTTACCTTCAAGATAAATTAGAATTTCCCTTTGATTGTTAAAACATTTCACTTAATAACTCATCTAATATTATTTACTTGTCGAAATCGCGAAATTTCAATCCAGTACTGTTGCGATCGTATCTGCTACCGTGTCATTCTTTTCGGGATAATTGTTCCTAAAATGTGATAATAATCACTAGCATTGAAGTAACATTCCAGACTCCTAGAGATGGTTTCTCTGTTTTTTAAACAGCTCATAGGGATGAGAACATATATTTGGTACCTCAATTCAGAGATATATATATATATTACACAAATGGCACAAGTTTTGAGATCTCTGCTAAGTAGGAATGCCTTCACTGCTGTTTAATTTCACAATTTCAACTCATGACATAAATTGAAGATTTAGAATGCAAGTTAGCCAATACTTTTAATTAGCTACCTGTGCATTGTAATGTCGTGAAAATGATGTCCGAACCTGAAATTGAATTTAATATCGCTATCGAAACTTCTTGCTAGAAAACTAGTTAGCCATAAAAGCGCCACAATAAAAAGACGACACTGGCACAGTTCTGCTCACTCTTGTCTCTTGTTCTCTCCTACCCGCCGTGGTTGTTCAGTGGCTATGGTGTCGGGCGGCTGAGCACGAGGTCGCGGGATCGAATCCCGGCCACGGCGGCCGCATTTAGATGGGGACAAAATGCGAAAACACCCGTTTACTTAGATTTAGGTGCACATTAAAGAACCCCAGGTGGTCGAAATTTCCGGAGTCCCCCACTACGGCGTGCCTCATAATCAGAAAGTGGTCTTGGCACGTAACACATTGTGGTGCAAATTTTCAAATTATGTAAAAAAGTGACCTCACTCTAGAGAAGATGGTACCAATACGACGCCGTCGCAAAGTTGGCTCCTAAGCCTCGCACTCGCGCATTCTGTTATTTGCATGTTCTTTCTCTCTTTTTTCTTTTATGCGAAGCATATTACTAGAGCTAAACCCCGCTCCTCAGGCGCGGCGGTGTCGCCTTCAATACCACGTGACACCGTGACGTCACGACAGAGGAGAAACGGGGCTCCAACTCGCGCCGTCGCTCGCGGCGTCGCCTTCAAGGCTGACCACGTGACACCGTGACGTCACGACAGAGGAGAAACGGGGCTCCAACTCGCGCCGTCGCTCGCGGCGTCGCGGCGGTATATAAGCAGCTGCGCTTGCCTCTGCTAGACACTCACGAGGTGAGATGCCTCCTGGAGACAGAGCTGCTCATTGGAATGAGAAGCGAAGGTTGCGGCGTGCTACAGAGACTGTTTCTAGGTGGCTTTGCTACGGCGCAGCGACTACGCGCCCCGCATTGGACGGTGAGCGTCGAGCAACGCAGCGTTCGGCGCGACAACGAAATGTGCGCCTGAGCAGGCGCCGCACGCCTGAGCCGACGCCGACGACACCGGCTTTTCTGCGACACGAGCTCCTTAACGCTGTCGCGTTAAAATAAAGGCTAGTATGCTTCGCATCCTGGGCTTAACCTTAGCTAAGCCACAGCCATCTTTTTTCTCTAAAGGCTGAACACAGTATGCTATATGGTGGTCGGAATCTATGACGAAGTGTGTGCAAGTGGAAAAATTATTTTGCATATAGCTAGCGTCGGTACTGTAAGTCGAGATGTCCAATAACACAGCACAGAAAGAAGATTGAGTCAAGGCTTCTGAACATTAATTATATATCTTTGCTACTAACGCAATGACAACTAAATCAGGTCGATTTGCTAGTTTGTTTGTCAACATTTGCGAACACATTTTCATACAAATCATTCCAATGACTCTTCGATATTCTCCAATTTCGGCCAGCAACCCCTTTCGGTGTCAATGTGTTTTCTCTATTTAGTGGAACAAGGCGCACATATATTTCTTTTTTTTTTGCTAATATCTAAGCATTTCTATATTACTAAATGAACGAATGGTCATAGTTTCTAACCAAGGTTGCTTCTACGTATTCTTGCATTTAATGATGTTTAATTCATACTGCGTCTCCAGGCCGCTGAAGAAAGCAACACATTCATCTGCACAAACAAATCTGCACAGAAGTTATTGCAGGTGCGTGACAGGTTACAACGTAGCATTTTGAGATTAGGAAGCGGCTTCATCATTCACATGGTCACCCTAGCATACTGCACATGGTGATCGACAATCGCCCTATTCTGCGGCCTGCGCATTCACGACTTTGACTGATGACGGCGATGTAACATCGACGGGCACTTAACGACGCACACCATGACCTACAACTGTTTGAGGAGAACAAGCTGCAACTTTTGGTCTGATTGATTGAGTCAATAACAGAGGCCCATGGCTGACGGGCTAGGAAAGAGAGAGAGAGAAAAATACCAAGGAAGAAAGGGGGAGGCAAGGTGAGCGCCGCAATCGGCCAGGCGGCCATTACTCAAGAAGTTTCACAAAAACATAGTAGCAACGTGAAGAGCAGCTGCAGCAAGGAAATAACTGGGCGCACCGTGTACGCCGACGAAGCGCCGGTACAGCAACTGAACTTCGATCAATGAGCCACCACCTGGAGCAGAGTTCCCTATTTCGCCCTTTCTTACTCAAAAAGTTTGACGCTGTAACTGTCACTTACGTGCTACACGTGACCTTGCAATCAAACGTTCTCAGCTCGAGTAGCATGGCGTGCCCGGTAGGTGACGTGAATTTTGTGTTAAGTTAGATTGAAGAAAGCATGAAAAACTAATTTTAAAAGAAAACATTTGCTATAGATTCAACTCTAGTTGAAGTCTGCGCAACGCGAAGAATTCCTGACTTGCAGAGAACGGTTCTATGAATAATGAAACTGTTGTGTAGCGAACGGTTATGCAGAAATTATAGGCTGTGCTGTTTATATTTATAATCTGTAAGACAGAATGTTTCGAATGGCACAATGTAGGATTGAAAGCAAACTACAACTCAGTGGTACGTGCCGTCATTGGACACAGTGCGCATACTCAGTTGCTCTCGTGGAACATAATTTTAGATTGCACTATCACCGGGATCAGCCCATGAGAACGGCGAGATAGGCTCGCCACTATAATATGGCAGGACTTGGAGAAGAATTTTTCACCTAAATATATATATATATATATTTTTACACTAAGACTGTGCGTAAGATCACATGCCAGCCACTCACACTGTCAGACATACAGGGTGCTTCAGTAAACACATTCAACATTTTTTTTTTTTTTTTTAGAATTGGCAGATAGCACAACTCTAGCCCATGAGCCGGTCTACTCGAGGAGGCGGACATTACTTGAGAAAAGAATACATAATCCACGAATTAATAAAAAAATTTACTACTTCAGTTTTACCTAATTATGGCGCAAGTTGTAATCTACAAGTTCCAGCGGATGAGACTTCAGAGCATATCCACTTGAAATGAATTGTGTGAACGACACCATTTACGAGATATACGCCGTCAAACTTGCAGTAAAAATGCACTGTCGTTCCATATACTTTCTTAAGGAAACGTCGTTTTATTCATTGAAGCACAAAAGTAACTGGAACGCCATTGCATCTTGAACGCGATGGCGTTAAGGGCCCCGCCTCAAAAAGAAGTAATTAATGTCAGACGTTGCTCGGCGAAGCACTATTCCGAACCACAACCAGGCAGGCCCTCCGTGTGGCGCAAATGCGTTATTGAACTAATTGAATTCCTCACAGTAAAACACGTCAGAAAAATGATAAAGTACGATCTGAACACAACCTAAGGACATTATAGCGTCGGAGTTTAATTTGAACATACCAGAAAACATAATTCTCTCACGCGGAAACTCAAACACAAATTCCTTTAACGAGCGGCACGGCCCGCTCGGTTCCTTGCAACATCATCGTACTCGGCTCCGCGCAACCGCAAAATAGTTGTGCTGGCCGGGAAGCGTGACAAGCAGTCGGGAGTCTTTGAAATCTGTCGCGTCCCACTCTTAAAGGCGAAGCTTAAGCGTCCTGCAAACTTTTCCGCAATGTTCGGGAATTAATACCTCGAAACTGGTGTCTTCTTGAGAATCCGTTTCAAATGGCTTCGCCTTGCAAGGTCACCGTCTAGAATTTGTAAATTGCATTATGTGCCATAAGGTAATTAGTTGAAAGCTTAATTAGTTATTTTTTGTCAATTAATCAATTCCTCTAAATTTCTTGTGCAAGTGATGTCCGCCCCTTCCAGTAGGCCAGCTCATGGCCTAGAATTGTGCTATCACAGGCAATTTTAAAAAGAGATTGAAAGTGTTCGCTGAAATAACCGGTATACAGATCGCAACGGCAACCGACCACTGGCAAACAGCGCTTACGAACGAAAAGCGTTGTGAATTTTGCAAATAGGGCACTTGTTTCTTCCCTTCCTTTCCATGAACTCATAAAGCGCAGCAAGCTCATTAAGCTAGTGGCATAGCAAGCGTAGTAAAAGTATAACGATTCTTCTTATTTTGATTACCTATTTATATTCAACAAACGAAAGCGCCTTCGGGCGACCACGTTTCTAACGCTTGTCTGAATACAAATTTCACGGTTTTACTCTAGTTTTTTTTTTCATTTCGTGTTTTTTTTTTATTACACAAGGCACCAGAGCGAGGATATCAATGTTCAACTTTCCCATTGTTGTCAGCAATCGTTCTTTAAGTCATATCACAATAAAGGAACAGTTCTGCAATGACCAGAAGCCGAATCCCCAAAGCTTTTCGTTCGTAATTCAGCTTTGCCATCGGCAGGCCACCTTCCGTAATTCTATGTCCAGCATCGGCATCGATAGGAATCTTTTTTTACGAACGATTCTGGCGGCGTGAGATTCTTTTTTAAACGGGCCCATACATCTCATTGAACAGTACACGTTACACGTTGCTGGCGCCGGAATCGTTACCGATAGACGGATAAGGTTCTTGAGACTGACAACGCGTGTTCCCCGTCCCCGACGCACTTTCAATGTATACACGTTGCGAAAGCTAGAAACAAGATGCAAGCGGACACCGGCAGGGTTGCAATGGATGCAGACAACACAGTGAAATGATATCAGCTTAAGGGCTGGCTTTTAGCGTGCAAGAGTTCAAGCGAACTCTTTAAAGGCAACTCGCTCGTGGGGCGATACATGCGTGCCTGTAAAAAAGAAGATTCCAAACAGGCAACCTCGCGAACTGAGGCAAGCTACCCAGAAAAAAAATGCGTAGTGATACAAACCCAAGCTCACAAAAAAAGAGAAAAATAAGCTAGTTGCATATGAGGAAGTGGGAGCGGTATAGGTTTGCAATCAAAGAAGTGAAAAATCAAACATTTAGGCGACGGGAGTGTCTGGCATCGACCGACGTCAGATGGCGGCAAAGAAGTAGAAATATAAAAATGGAACTAAGGTCGTCAGAAAAACACAAACGTGCATAAGCTCATGAAGAAGGAAAAAAAAATAAAAGAAACGAAAGCACTAAGAAAGGGAGGAATCGCGAAAGCCAGCCGATGCGCCTGTATTTCTAGTCCTTCCTAGGCCTCTCTTCACCGCCTCCCTGCAGAGAGTTTATTGCCTGACGTGTTTGCAGACTGTCGGCGTGATTCTTTGCTCTGCGCCTAGGATTTCTGTAGCTGTAGTCGGAAACGAAGAATTCGCCGATTGACGGTCTGACGTTATCCCTACTTTCGGCCCACCATTCGCCATTCCTTCTAACACGAGCCAGTGGTTCGCACGAAGGTGACTGTCAGGCCAGAGTGTGCTTGAGAGTGGCACGGGCACCACTGGGGCAACGTAAATCGAGCCGGAAGGCGAGCAGAGGCATGCCAGTCACTCAACGGAAAGAGTACTCGGCACCACTGCAGCTGCCCATCTCCACTTGCACAAAAGCTTGCGGGTGTATTGGCGGCTGAGCTCCTTGGCATCAAGGTGTGCGATGGTAGGGGCGGATGCATTCGGTTCTCAAATATTTTACGTATAATGTTACGTTGTTTTCTACGTGTTGGTCACCAGTCGGGAAATAAAAAAACGATGTACCTTTGTACAACAAGAACTGAAACACCTGGTGCAACGAGCATTCTCATATTAAAGGGGATGCCAACATGCCAGGGTTTACCGTGTCGTCGCATACCTTGCTCGGCCCACGGAGATCAAAACATGTTTCATTGAAAATTACGGACGCTCTAAAGAATGTTGTTTAATACGTGTACAAGCAGTGGCTGTCCGTAAAAATGCTGAAGCTGTTTTTACGAATGGGACATTAACTTACATCCTCACCAATCTGTCAGCTTTCGATTATGCTCCTCGTTATGCTTGTCAGTGAATGGGTAGCTGTGGTAGAACTGAGGTAGAAAACATCTTGGCTGTGACATATTTGTCAAAGCTTTTCTTAATTTTGAATTAATTTTCGCTGCAGAGCCGCTCGTTCTGTATATTAAACGTATCTCGCTCACTCCCTGTCTGTTTCGAAACGCTCACAAATACAAGACGAGCAGGGAATATCAATAATTCTTGCAGTAATAGGCACCTCCTCACAATGAAGAGAGAGAGAGAGATCACTTTACTGAAATAAAGAATTCTACAGCGTATATGCAGGTACCTACTCTGCATAGGAAAGGGGATCGGGAACAAAAAGGCCCTAGGAGGATGGTGAGGGAAAATGATAAGAGAAGTGGTGAGTGCTTATGTAATCGACAGTTGCCTTGCTAGAGCCGCTTGTCGAGCTTGGTGTCCAGCAGAAACTTCAACAACACTTTAGTTGCACGCACTGAGTAGCAGTGTCAGGCCATGGGCCGAGGATAGCTTCCTCCGACAGTAGTTGACTGCAAACGCTGGCGAGGAAACTTTCCAACGTCCTTCGCTCCAGCCTATATGCTGGGCAATCGCACATTATGTGTTGCAGTGTTTCAGGTGTCTGGCAGTGGGGGAGAAAAAACACAAGAAAATATATGACTATGGTATGTACAGTCAACCACAAAAGTTTACGGACCACGTGATCTCAGAAAACGTTCACTTTTCGAGCAGCCTGAAACAGTAGTCATTAAAACTGAACATCACAATGTTGTTCAGGTATACTAGTAGAGGCTGTAAATGCGAATACTAGACTGCGTTGTAAGGCTGCGCAGATATTTCGCTTTTTCTCAGATCACCTGTTCCGTAAAATCTTGTGGTTGACTGTACAGGAAAGACAAAGGTGAGGATGTTGATGCAAACAAGCTGGGGCTTGTCGATTAAGCCAATGTCTTCAAGGAATATGAAAATAAATGTTAAGCTTGGTGCTACTTTCAAGAGTTGGCATGGTTGGCGGTGGTCGGTGGTCAGTGGTTGAAGGTCGGCGGTCGGACTTGCGATACATAGGCGCCGATGGCAAGAGTGCGTGCTCTCGCGTATCCGAGTTGCGGGAAGGTGCGAGGGGAAGTGCAGAGAGTGAGGGGGGACTGCCGCGCGCGAGCTCTCACCCCACAATAAAGTTGTGAGGAGGGGCTGGAGGTAGCGGGAGATAAGTGAAGCGGAGGGATTGTCGCGCGAGGCGTTGTGGAGCACTCGACAAGAAAAACGTTCGTTTGTTCGTTCGTCCGTTCGTTCGTTCGTTCGCTCGCTCGCTCGTTCGTTCGTTCGTTCGTTCGTTCGTTCGTTCGTTCGTTCGTTCGTTCGTTCGTTCGTTCGTTCGTTCGTTCGTTCGTTCGTTCGTTCGTTCGTTCGTTCGTTCGTTCGTTCGTTCGTTCGTTCGTTCGTTCGTTCGTTCGTTCGTTCGTTCGTTAGACACAGTACCCAGGCATTCACTAGAATATATTATTGTGGTCAGCGACAGTGGTCATTTAATAAATGTAAACAATGTCTCGAGTCATTCTATGTTATTTCATACTTCTTAAACTATTTGCCAGGATACATGCCGATTTTGATATTCACTATAGAGTCTCGTAGTGAAGACGTCAGCGACGGCACAGCTTTGCTTTGATTAGGTTTATAAGCACGAAACTCAACCCGAAGCACTTGTTTCGGTACAGCCAGCTTGATGAGAGATGTGCGTGTCTTTCATCGTGGCAATCCGTTCAAGTATAATGTACAGTAATTCACAGCCATGCAGTGTGTATGAAGCGCTTTGCACGATACGTTTTCCTTTCTATTTTTTTTTATTTACGTGAATAAAAAAGGAGATTTATTCTTAGATACGAGGCCAGCTACTTTCATTCAGCAAGAGATCTCAAAATGTAGCATTAGTTACTTAACATCGAAAAAATAGGACACGTTATAAAATTAGATTTTGTGACATTGAGCATCCCAGAGCTGCTGCTCACTCAGCCTCACTTACGAGTAGTCCGTTCTGAGCACTCTCGTCGTGAAACGTCAGTTCGACGACTCGTGATGAAGGACTTGCTCAACCAGCAGGCCTCATGCCTTGGTCAAGTGACGCAGAACAGAAGCTGCGAGGGCAGCAGCCAAAATGTCTGCAAGGCCGGCAATGTCGTCTTCTGACGGCCTTCAAGACCTCCTTTCCCTCACTGTTTCTTCTTTCTGCTTCACGCTGGGTAGCCTTCGTAGTGTTTCCCCGTGTAATCGGAAAGTGGCATCGACAGTATCGTACAGCGAACCGCCAATACGTGGGAAAAACAGAGAAATCGATTGCTGTGTTCGTACGTGCTCGTCTGGGTGAAATGACGTCCGAACTCAGCGGGGTGTAATAAGGGGCATATTAGCAGCAACACGGAGGATCAATGTCACGGGAGAGTGCAAGGCAATTCCCCGGCCCCTGAAATAGATTTGCTCCAGGCTGAAGGAACGATGAAGCTGGCGAGGCATCCTTGTTATTTAGCAGTGCCCGCGTGTGGAGGATGGATCGAGGATGGTTCGCGCAGAGCGATCCTTCTCATCGAGTCTTCTAGCTCCGCTCAAGCAGGACGTACGGTGATGCGTGAACCTGATTTGTGGGGCGAAGCAACATTCGTCGGTTTTCTTTACTCTCGCAGCACCCTTACACTGGGGGAAAATTTGCGGGAGCAGAATATAACGCGGAGTTCGACAAGAGCACTTCGAGAGGAGGATTAGGAAGATCTGTCAGGTTCCCTCTGATGGCTCTGCTGCTTTCGCAGCCACTTATATACTGCTGAATCCCGAAGAACGCTCCGAGACAAACAGTCGAACACCTTTATAACGAAGCGCTTGGGTCGTCCGAAATATATGTTAGACAGTTCACTGTATAAGGTCGCGAACCGCACAGCTCACTGTAGAGACGGGACTGAATTATGCCTTCGTTATGCAGGTCATTTCATTGTATATATAGAGTCGTTCGTCGTATAGAGGCGCTCAACTGTAATCGCGTTTCAAGTCGGTTTTAATTACCTACGGGTATGTTATTAAACTCGTCCTGATAGCTTGCTTGAGCTTTATGAATTATTTTATATAGAAAGAACATAGCGATAAAAAAACTAATTCAGAAGCAGTAAAATTTCGACATTGTTTTCCTTTTTCTTTTTTGTAAACAATGTCCTCGCACTATAAGGTCTAAAGAAAGTGAATCAAATATGAAGGATAACTGAAGCCGTTTGACATTACCGCCGTCATCAATGACAAGCATTGATTTTAATTGTGTGGAGTCGACACGCACGCGAGAACTATGTGCATTTGGGAGCCGGACACGTCAATCACCGGGCAACTATCACGCAATAATAATGCCTGGTCATTTCTGCAATGTATCGCGCTCCACACAGACTGAGTGATTAGGAGTCCACGGCACATAATACTATAGGACACAAGAACAACGTGTGGGCATCGTATTAAACCTGTTATCGGCGAGACAGCGGTTTATTGGCGCGACATTTTTTTTTTCGCCGCTGCGGTCGTGAAAGCAGCGTCGATGGCATGAATGAGGCGTACATGCGAATCACGAGCCTTAAAGACAGCACATGCCCAGTATGTAGGATGCGCCAATAATCAGGCAGTTGGTGGAAAACAACGCCGTCACAACTAATAAAGGCGTCGTAACGACCATGTCAGCACTTTTATTTTTTTACATAACGGCTCACGCAATTCAAAGTGGCAAAAAGCCCGCATAACGGCACTGAAAAAGTATAAAAAGAAAAAGTTCGTTCTTTTCAGCAAATTTCGTAAGGGGCACTGCATCACTTCGATCATGGCATCCGTTGTTGAAGTCGTCATCAGACATGGGCAATCCCTAACAAATACTTTCAAAACAACTCGGAGCAAGGAGCAAGACGAGAACACTTTAACGCGGAGACTTGCGGAAGGATGTGGGCTTGCTGGTAACGCCAATCATACCTAATTCCAAGTGTAGTACTTTTTTTTTTTCAAATGCACCTCCATCACCACCCCAAACTACTTTATAACCCATGAATTCATGGCCGTTCAGCTTTAAAGGGGCCCGGAACCACGTTTCATCGAAGTGGAGAAAGGCATTTGAAATGAAAATAGGCTATTTCAGAAATACTTTGACACAAAAAGTACTTCAATGTGTTCAGCAGAAGGGGAGTTATTTGCAGTCAAACTCGGCCTCCGCTATGCTTCCATTCCAATTATGGGCCGTCCAGCGAACCGAGGAAGCCGCTTCGAGACAAGGCCTCGGAACCGCGTCCGCGGCGGGTGCCCAGACCCACTAGAAAGGCGCCGGACTCAAATTTTATTGATTTCAAAATTGAGTTTACGCTTTTTTTTCAATACCTTGAACTGCGAAGGCTTCGGCGCGGTGGGGCGTGCTGACAACCTTGTAATTGTCACCGTGGCGCGCAGTTCAAGTTTCATTTTGGATGTTAACGTTGACGCCACGACTTCCGATTTTGGTGCCTACGACGCGCTCAACACAAGCCAAACGCGACTGTCCTCAGGAAGCCGCACTGCGCTCAACCAGTGGACTTGCGGCGGCACCCTGCGGCCGCCGCGATATCTATTCTATGTAGCCTACCGCAGATACCAATAGTGGTCATGTATGGCAATCCGCTTTATTACGAAATAATGTGTAAGTCTGCCTCATTAAGAGAGTAAGGAGGCAGGCTTCTGTTGAAAAGAGAGCGTTTGAGAAAAAGGTGACTTCGCGATCCCGCTTGCGAGCTCCTCGCACGACAACAAAACGAGGCTGAGATGTTCACAGCAACGTATCCTACCCGCGGACTATGTTGTTTCACCAAGCCCGAGGGGGTGGTGAAAAACTCGGAAACAAGATGGTGGTCTCCACTGTGACCGAACATTGCTATGGCAGTATATGAGTTCTGAGCCCCGAAGTAATCACTGAAGCGCCCTGTATTCAATGCGAAAGCATTAAATACGCAAAAATCCGGCGTTGTAGTCGGCAGCGTAAAAAAAACTGTCGACGTCGCAAACAGTAAAAGCATGTCCAAAGATGCTTGGATTGTCAAATTTCTCAGCCTGGTTCCTGTAAACAAAGTAAATTAATGGCTTTGAAAAGAAAATTTGTTAAATTTCTGTCTGGCTGGGAACCGAATCTGGGCCTCCAGGATGCGAGACGAGCCCAGTGCGTGCGTCATTGCACACGTCACGTCGCAGCCATCTTGCTTCCTAACGTGTGGCCTAATGCATACGTCTTTGGGCACGTGGCGGCGCAGCCAATGGGGAGGAGGTGGCGCCACGTCATGAGTGTATAAAATGAGTGCATAAAATAAAAAGTATTAATGTCCAATTGAATGGTGCTGAGCGGCCCTTCGAGTTATGAACTCGTCGCGGGCAAGCGAGCGCGTTGATGTGCTTGGCGCGTTTTGAGTCGGTTTTACCGGGGCTACAGTATACACTATACCGAGGCGCAGTTGGAACGCAGGCGAGAGCTTGCGCAGATAAGAAATGCGCGAAATTTTTTTTTCCACGATAGGCACCATAATGCTTTCGAATTCCCACACTTAGCAGTCTTAACTGTCTCTGCCGACTTTTTGTCTTCATCCATTTCTTTCTTTTTTTGTGTGGCATTTTACTCACGCCGATAGGTACTCAAGAATTAACTGCTGCAGCAACTCACCACTCTCCGTAAAGCTCAAAGAACAATACAGCCGACGAAGACACGCTCCCACCGAAAGGCGCTTAGCGTAAGACCTGCTAATAAAACATAGAAACCTTTTTTTTTTTAAGAATGTAACACAAGCCCTTCTGCTTCCCAACTGTAGATGCTTCCGTCTCAAGCGAACCACTTAATACAGCGCCACGTTTGCAGTACTAGTACTCACCGACAACTATAGATGGCATTTAAACCCACAGCTACGTACAGGGACGGAACTTCTGTACGCGTGTTACTGGCGCCGAACAGGCCGACCGAGTTCGACAGCACTTCCGGTTTCTTGGAACAAATGCTGTAATCGGCGTTGCTTCCGCGAGCGATATTTTCGCATTTACCCTAGCGCAGAAGAGAAAAGCAGAAGTGAAATTTGGCAGTCAGTGACCTAGCTTGTCTTCTTTTGCTGTTGCAAATAAGATGTTTGTGTTTCCTGCTACCCAGATAAACTCATGCGAATTGTAATCAGGGACCTTCTTTATTTTTAAGAGCGCTTTCATTTCTGCGCGTTTTACTCCTCCGAACAGCTTTCTCTTTATTTCCAGTGAAAGGTTCCCGCGAGTCCACCAGCGTCGTGGTCTGGTCCTGGTCGTTAACGTCGGCTGGAGGAGGTGACAAATTACCGTGTGCGACGATGTGATTACCTGAGGGCTTCCCGGTGAGATAAGTGATCAGGTAATGTACCGGACGTGCGCAAGTCATATATCTACGCGGAAGAACGCTTCGTCATCGCTAAACGAAAAAAAAAAGCGTTCTACGGAATAAACTTCGCGTCTGAGTCAACAACTTTGGTGTTAGCGCTCGCGGCATTACGCTTGATGTGACGTGAAAGCACGCTTAAGATTCCTTGCCGGAACAGAATCTCTACAGCGATTAGCAGTAAATCCTTAGAGCAAACGCAGGTATAGCAAACATCTGGAAAGCCTTCGTCCTATGCAAACACAGCTTAGATACCTTTAAACGAGCCATACAATGGGGAAAGAAAAAAGAGAAAGCAACGTAAGGGTTCTTTACCTGGTTGCTCCTTGTAACGTTCGGAGAACGCCCTGCCTTCGGTCATCACTCTCCATAGTTTGACTAAGAGCTCCATCTTGGAGAACTCCGTTGTATAGTTTAAGCAATTAATGTAAATGTTCTATAAGGCAGATAAAGAAGTAAATTTTCCGGCAATGCACCATTGGGCGACGGAAGTTCTATGACCGTCGCTGATTAGCTCCCTAATCAACTAACAATGAACGCCTTCCAATTCCTGTCACACTTTGGGGTTGAAAATTTCGGAAGTTTCTTGTAATCGCAAGATTCGTAACAAGTAAGGGTCCCTGCCTTTCGTATACGGACGGGCTCAAATTCTGCGATTATCATTGTGTGCCCAAAAGTCAACGACTTTAAGATTCAGCCCATCAACTGGAGTAACTGAGGAGCTAACCAGCAATTACACCTCTTCCCCCCACCCCCCGCTCTTTTTCTGAACGTCCGCCTAGCTGATATCGGGAAGTCAGCTCGTCTATGCAGTAACCACTTTAATAACCTCTACTCCAGATTTGTTTTGCTACGAAGCTGTATAGGGGAGTTTGACTACGGATTTTGTGCGTTGGATACATGTTGCGGCGCAGTCGGCAAGGAACTTCGCCCAGGGAACAGCGAGCAGCGCAACCTCCGACGGAGTCCGCAGGCGGACGCCGGCGTTGGTACAGCGAGAGCAGCATACTGGAACATACGTTGGATATAGCGGAGAGTATAGGACTACTCAGCTCGCATGTAGCAAACAGTTTGCAAAGTATTGGGTGGATTTGCGCTCGTGGCAAAGCAGGGCCGTAGGATTTGAAAAAAATTTAGATGATTCCCTTCATCGATGTACGAGTTGCTTGGGATAGCACACGTTTGGAATGATCTCTTTCTTCGAAATTAATATCCTCGCTGGGGCACCTCGTGTGCGCAAAATCAATCGAGCCTCTCTATAAGAATTTCGTCAAGTAATAGTATTTCATTCGCATGCGCTTACGAGGCTGCTGTGGCGCGCTTCCCTCGGAAGTTCTTCGTATAATGCGGCAGCATTGCGCTTTTCTACATGATACAGGGGGTTGCAGTGTGAATATTTTTCTTTTGTTCTCGTTTTCCGTGACAGTTCGAAAGTTGAACGTGATGCCAAAAAAATTTTATGGACAATCTGTCTGAAAACTGGGCATAACATGGTTCATTTGGAAGTAAAAAAAACGATTTTTTAAGGGATAGTCAAAGGTGCCCCTTCACCTGTGGAACTTCCTACAGTTAATAATAATAATAATAATAATAATAATAATAATAATAATAATAATAATAATAATAATAATAATAATAATAATAATAATAATAATAATAATGTTTATTGTCACTAGAAATGCACAGCAACACAAACAGGCCGGTCTAAGCCTCAACTGGCTTAATTGTGGGAACGTGCCTATGAATATGATACACATGGTTAAAAATACATAAATTGATGAGACATGCAGAATAAATTAACATTATTATTATTATTATTATTATTATTATTATTATTATTATTATTATTATTATTATTATTATTATTATTATTATTATTATTATTATTATTATTATTATTATTATTATTATAGTAGCGCGCTGTCGTTCGTTCACCGATGGCATGCGGAGGGCGCGTCCACCGATACCCCATATGGTAACAAAGCACTGCATGAGTGGAGGTCTGTCTGCGGCGGCCGCTATAAATCGCGCCCCCGCGTCACCCAAGCGCTGCGTCTCGCGATCTCCCGATTAGCGAGGCAGCCGCGCAACACATCGCTCCGTTTGCAATTTGCCGCACGTGACACATTGTCCGCGCCGGCCAATATATCGCAAAATGAAGACAGGTATACATTTCGCGCAAGGGAGTATCGTAATCATCGGCTGCTTATTTACTTCAGAAAGAAAGGGTACAACCTAGGCCGAACCTGAAGGTGGCGCAATGTCACGCAGCGTCATCGCAGCGCTCAGCTACGGGGAAAGGACTGGGGACTGAGAGTAGACCCTTAAAGTGGAGGTGCAGTTTAACACAATGTCCCAAAGCATTAGCTGCCACGAGGCAATGATGGGACAAATTGACACGCTCCCGCTCGTGACGCAAGGAAGAAAGTCATTAATTTTAGAGGCTCAATGGAAGCTAGAGCGCACAGAAGTGCTCTAGCTCGTGTTATGTTGGTCGTAGCGAATACGTGCCAGTCGTGTCAAAGAAGTGTAATACAGTTGAACAAGTGCCTGGGGCCTCCGAAATTCTTCGTTATAGAGGTCACTTCATTGTAAACGTTGCGCAGAGAACAGCTCACAGAAGAACAGGAAAATAATGATTTCTTCGTTATACAGATCATTCTGTTCTAGATGCGTTCGTTGTAGAGGTGTATGACTGTAGTTTGCGTCGGCATGAGAGAAGCATGCGTGCGGTTTGAACATCGCGCTGCTGTGCCTGCGGCGTCACGCGTTCGATCCAATCAGGGACGTTAAAGCTGTGGAAATGGTGTCGTAGGAGCCGAATGATGCTCGCACAAGTCTACGTGCTATCCCTCATAACCACTGCAATCACTCTGGCGATCTTTGTAGTCTTCTGACAAATACTTTGTCATTGTGTGATTAACAAGGAAATAAGAACAGTCTTCGCGAACCGCTTTGGTAACAGCGAAGGCCTCTTAGCTTAATATGTGCCATGCTAAGCCCTTAAAGAGCACAAACGCGATGTTGAAGGTCATATTTGTCAAGAACACGCTTTTTGAGAGCCGAGCAACACTACAATGTCAACGCCGACACTCATTTGGAAGAAAAATCGCATTACGTGAGTGTCCCCATGAATGTTTGATGTTGTTGTAATACTTGCAGTGACCCAAGTTGACGTCAAAAAATGGTGATTGACAAGCGGCAGATTCCTGTTGGTAATGGGGCACATAACCATGCAGTGGCACACATTAAGCGGGCCCATGGATACACTTCCAGTGGTATGTATCTTATACATTTTTCATACACCATTGGCGATATCTTTCTTTTTGAGCTATTCCCCTATCTGCATGATTAAGTACCTGACAATGCTAACGTGCCCAGCAAATAACATCTGGAATATAAATGCAGGAGCTCCACATCTTGGCTTACAGCGGTGAACTCTGATGGTGGGGTAACTGTTTACATCGCAATTTGCACTAGTTTTCCACTTTATATAGTACCTGGTGCCATGAATACAGCCTGCCTCGTGCAAGTGGCGACCTTTCTCAAAAGCAGACACGCGAAAATGCGTTTTCCGGTACGTCAGGCCTTAAAACCCGCAGTGCAAAATCACTGGAGGCACCGTGATCGCCTTTGTCCCGTCGTCTGCTTTACTCTGACTTCTGCCGTTCGCGGCGCTGTTCGTCAGCGACGTGCTGACGGCCGCCCGGTGCCTATAGCAGTAGGCCCTCAGGAACTTGGGTCTCGAAAAATCTGCGGGGCAGGGGAGATCTTAAATGGCGCCTGTTGATCATTAAACAAAAGACGTTGTGCTGGGCATAGTACAGAAACAAGACCGTACAAAAAGAACATACCCAGTTAACCCTTCACATTTTTTTTTTTGCACTGTCTGGCTTTTGTAAGGAACGGTTAATCGATCCAATACCTGTTCCCAAACTCAAATATATCTAAGGATCCCTGAATTAGTCAAGAAATAGACGGATTAGGCAATGGGGTGTAAAAAAAAATTCGGCGAAGGCAAGACTGCTTAGGTGTGGGAATGCGAAGCGTTATACCGTTTGTAGACCACACAACGTTAGGACCTAGGCTTATCTAGGACCACCTCCTCCCCATTGGCTGCGCCATCACGTGCCCAATGACGCAAGCCCTAGGCCACGCCTTTAGTCAGCTAGAACAGTGGCGCCGTGGGGGCGTCGGGGAAGCGTGCACCGCGGAGACCTGAGCTCGATTCCCACCCAGACCGAAATGCACCAAATTTCCTTGTCAATACAATTACTTTGCTTTGTTTACAGGAATCTCCCTCAGAAAATTTTATGCCCATCCGTGCATTCTGACGTGTTTTTACTCTTTGCGCCGTCGGCCGTTTTCGGTGCGATCGCTCGGTCATGCCACCGCTGACGACACCGGATTTTCTCATTATGGAGCGTATAATGCTTTCGCAGTCAAAAAGAAAGCAGGCAGGCATAGAAGTAGCCAATAAGCGTCTAGGTGGCCACCGAAGGAACACAGACTCCGCGCTACACTCAATGATTACAACATAAACGCCTTCAATGTCTTCGTGGTGAAACAGCGCTAGAAAAACATGAACGAGAGACGATGAGCAACACGAGAACAAGGTAAAAGCAGGAGGCAACGTTTCGACAAGTGGACTTGTCTACTTCAAGGCTTCTTCTTCTTCAACGAGAGAAGAATCCAAGAACGAGCTCGTTCATGTCAAATATGAAATGCTTTTAGGTCCCGTTGTCGGCGACATTCAAGTGATCTTGAGCCAAAAGTCTGAGCTGTTATCCGGGCCCTCAAAGAGAACATCCGGGCAAGTCGCGAGAACAAAACGAGGTCATCCGAGCAGCCAGTCAAGACCGCATTAAATACGCTATAGTTACTACCAAACGAGTTACAAAAATGTTGCTGCCGAGTTCTTCCAAATGTTTGCTTATAATATCACTCAAGCTGTACCTTCTAGCACGCTGAAATTTTATTTGTCATTTCCAATAGCGATATTCAAAAGGCAGATACAGGGTTTACTTTGTTTACAGGAAACTCCCTCAGAAAATTTTATGCCCATCCGTGCATTTTGACGTTACTCTTTGCGCCGTCAGCCGTTTTCGGTGCGATTGCTCGGTCGCGCCACCGCTGACGACAGCGGATTTTCTCGTTATGGGGTATGGGGTACACTTGATTGTTATCTTTTGGCACCGAGACAAAGTTGCCTGCGCTCTTTTCAACGCCAGTGGTCCGTGAGGTCTGCGGTGCGTCCTGGGCGCCGGCAGCGCCTGTAGCGTCGTCCGGCAGCGTCCAAGCCGGTAGCGTCCAGCGTACGGCGGATGGCTGTTTGACCATTGCGTCCATATGGACCAGTGCACAGTATGGCGTGGTGTGGTGCGGTGTGGTGTGGTGGGGTGTGCCGTTTCGAACACGCACTACGCCCATTTTAAGAATTGTGGCCAGTATCAGCTCCAACCAATCTGCTTTGCCGGTAGCCATTTCATGCTTACATCTACTTCCGAATACGGTAGAGCCAGCATCTTTTTTCTAGTGCTGTTTCACCACGAGGGTATCGTAAGAACTAGCCCGCGCAAAGACCCTATTATGTTGCATTCGATAGACAACTTCACATAATTTAATATCACCGAAGGCAGAAACATGAAATGTCGCCTTGTGCATGACATTCCTATTGTGCAGAACATTAACTTTCAAGCAAACTTCCCCCTGCGCAGGGTAGCCAACCGGAACTACCTCTGGTTAACCTCCCTGCCTTTCTCTACATTATTTTCTCTCTCTCTTCAAGCAAATTTCAATTAATACCGGAATTTCTTGGCAGTATGGTATGATAACTGATATTGATTTGCGGAGTATGCAAGTATAAAAAGATCCGGTTTTTTTTTTCCGCTTTTACTGTCTCAATTTTTTTGCTTAACGCCAAGTATCAAAACCACGAAATTCTTACTACGGATCTGAAGTTTGCCAGAATGTGACGTTCTTAGGCGCACAATCTTATAGTACATTTCAGTGCTTCTAACACTCTCATGTTTTATTATGCCGGCGAACATTTTGAACGCCGAGTAAGAAACGCGGACCCCTGATGTCATGCGGGGTTGCGCTGTAGTGCGCAGCGGTCATTTGCATGCCACGTAGTCGTTAGGCGTTAATAAATGCGCGTGTCCACAAGTCACCCGCCCTCCTTGCGACAGCCCGCTCTCATCTCGCACTTGCATTGTATCGCACCACACTTGGACCAGCCAACTCGGACTTCCGCGACAGCCACGGTTCTCGTCTCCTTTCATAACTGCCTCCTCCTTTGTTCGAATAAATCATGTAGATGTAAAATTATGCGCTGTATAACGACTGACCTTATATTTTCTCAGCCGTCCTTTTACCGCCTTTCCGTGACTTCAATTTCAGCTGTTACATTCTTTTACGATGAAACCGTTTCTCGTATATAATCACCATGACGAATGGCTTGATGCTAGGGAGCTGGCAGTTCGAGCTAGTTGGTTTTAAAGGAAACGGTAAGGTGAACTGATGTAATGTAACGGTTCTACTTTAGCCTCATTCTGTGCAAGAACCAGTCAACTAATTGCAAGCAGGCAAGCTGGCAACTCCTACTTTCGCTTGCCAGAGAATCGCAAGGTGAAGTTCAAAATAATAATGACAATAATAAAAGCGGTTTGTTATCGTCTTGTGAACAATCGAAATAAGAGCGCACCTGTAGATTCACGTAATATAGAGTAAAATTTTATGCGTGCTGAACTTCTGGCGCAACTCTCGGTTGCATTATCTGAAGAAATGAAGCCGAGAAATTTTGATCTTCTGACCAGAGAGGGGGCACACAGTATGGTAATTTCTCATTTACGCAGCACTTCTGGCCCCGTATTCCCAAATAAAAGCACTCAAGCTTGACTATTCCCGTAAGCACAGGAATGCTTGTTAGGCCAATCGTAATGTTAGGCACATCGTTAGCGAAGGACGCCGGACAAAAGCAAAGACAACTTACGAACAAAAACTGCTTGAATTCGGTCCCGGTGTGCAAGCATCGTTGTTCCGCTTTTGTATTGTGTGCACCGATGCATACTTTTTCGTGTACGCAGAGTATGTGCACACAAGTATCCATATTGTTTGTGCTTCGTTGTTCTTTTTGCGATTCTCGAGTTCGCGTTTCGCAATGCGCGCGAAATTCCGCATTTGGTACCGTCAGTGCCAACCTGGGGTTCCTTAACGTGCACCTAAATTTAAGTACGCAAGCGTTTTGTCATTCCACACTCATCGAATTGCGGCTGCCGGGGCTGGGATCGAACCTGCCACCTCGAGCTCTGAAGAGCAACGTCATCAGAAAACATCAGGAATGGTAACTGGCGTCCTGCGCTTCTTAGAAAAAAAAAAACTTCAAGGAGATTCGTTTGAAGCATTTGACCATGAACTCTCAAGCCATGCGGCCTGTCATACGGCCTGTCATACGAAGTCGGGTGCGGAGCGCCTTTGCCTCCATCATGCATGGGCACCGTGCGCAGGATGAGTTTGGACCGGTGGCGCCTTCATGCGGTGGCGCCACGGATGTAATGGCATGTGACGACCGGGTCGGACCTGGCCGTACTCAGCAGGCGCTGCCGCCAGCTACGTCGATTTAATATGCTCCATCTTTCTTTCTTTTCTGTTGCACTGCCGAAATACAGCGTGAAACCAAATCTGATCAAACATGCGCTTTCGGGTGCACGAACAGTTAGTGAAACATGACTGAAGCTGGTTAGGTCATTCACTCCTATCGTTTTTCCCCCCGGCCTCACCGGATGGAACGGCGGAAAGTCTGGAGACGCATGGTCTGTACGCAACAGTACGTACAGACGCGATACTCGAAGCCCATGGTCGCCGGCGCTTTTTGCACTGACTGTATGCGCTGGGGACACCGAGCTGATGCATCGTAGTATAAAGTGAAAGCGAGAACCCTTGTGACGCATTGTGACTGCATTTGGTGCAACGACGATCCCCTAGACCTCACCTGTGGCGAAAAGAAAAGAAAGCGGTGGGCCGCCGCGGGCTCCGAATATTGCGTTTCAATCGCTGAACACTGCACATTTCCGAAGCTGCTTTGCTATGGTCTAGTAGTTCTAACATTATTAAAGGAGCCGTTCATATGCAAGAGCTTCGTGTCCCATGAAACCTTCGCCTCCGCAACTGTAACAGCTCCGGAGTTTTGGCTACGAAGGCGAACACTCAGATATGTAGTCGCCATTTTGCCGTCTTATCAGTGCATCAGTCTGCCTTCCTTTTAAGGTATATTTTCATTCCTCGCGTTTCCCAACTCTAGTTGCGTCCGGCACTAGACTGGTGGCTGTTCATCAAAGGCGAACGCAAACGCACCGGCGTGTTCACCCTTGCCGCCACTGGCAGCTCTCGTCGCGCTAAGTTGTGTGAAATGGACCATGACTGAAGATTGGGCTAGATTCTAAGACATTAAGAATGACGAATCATTGCAAAGGAAATATAATTGCAACGCACAGAGAACGGGAACTTACTGACACATGTGCGATCATCGAAGCAGCTCAAGGAACAAAAAAAAAGGGGGAGACGTACGTCTCCATTTTTTGTCCACAATTTTAGAGCGCAGCTCTTAGGCGCCCGTTCCTGCGTTGACTGTCAGCGTCGGTGTAACCGAGCTAACGAGCGCAGCGAAGGATGAAAGAGCCAACGCGGAGCGCAGTGGCGCATGAAAGATGGCGATATCAAAGAGAGCGCAAGAAGGAAAGTGGAGGAGGAGGGTATGGCGAAAGCGTGAGAAGAAAAGCGTAGTGCCGCGCAAGATGGGCTCTGCGGCGACGACCGCTACAAGATGGCGCCAGAGTAGTGCGCCGTTGTCTGTCCACCCAAGGCAGGCGGAGAGCGCGTCCACTGATGCCATATATGGAAACAAATCGCTGCATGAGAGGAGGTACAGCGAATTGCGCCGCAGACACAGAAGGAGCAAGCTATGGCGAAAGCATGACAAGAAAGGCGTAGTGCGTCGACGATGCCTATGAGATGGTGCCAGAGTAGCGCACGTCGTCTGGGATGTTTGTCTGCGGCGGCGGCTGTGAATCGCGCGCACGCGTCACCCACAGGCTGCCTCTCACGATCTCCCGATTAGCGGGGCAGCTGCTTCACATTTCGCTCCGTTTGGAAAGTGCCGCACGAGACAGATTGTCCGTGCCAGCCAATATATCGCGGAATAAAAACGCGTACAGATTTCGCATTAGGGAGTATCATAATTGCCGGGGAATTTTCGACTCCAGAAAGAAACGGTACAACCTTGGCCGAACGAGATGGTGGTGCAATGTCTCGCAACATCTTGGTAGCGTTGAGCTACGGACAAAGGACTGGGGAATGGGAGCCGACCCTGAAAGCGTGGGCGTAGCTTAACACAGTGTCCCAAAGCGTTAGCTGCCACAAGGCGAGAATGGGACAAGCTGACGTGCTCCCGATCGTGACACAAGGAAGAAAGTCGTTAATTCTAGTGGCCGAATGCAAGCACGAGCGCACCCAAGTGCTCTAGCTAGTGTTATGTGCGACGCGACGTATACGTACCAGTCGTGTCAAAGGAGTGTAATATAGTCGAATACCTTTATGACGAAGGGCATGGGGCGTCCGAAATCCTTCATTATACAGGTCACTTCATTGTAAAGGTAGTGGAGGGCACAGCTCACACAACAACAGGGACAGCGTTATTCCTTCGTCATACAGGTCATTCCATTCTATAAAGAGGTAATAGAATAAAGAACCAACTTTAGAGAAAGAAAACTGTACCTTCCACAGTGGTAAGAAAATAAGAAGTGCCAGCGCATGGAACATACCGGGGTGCCCGACAGATGGCACTGCTCAAACCAAAAGCGGGAATGCATTTTTAGTGCAATATTTAATATGACCGCTTTTTACCGTTAGCATATGTTTGTACGTGGCGTGCCCGCCCCACTGGCTTCGCGGCGTGCCTCAGTGCATTGGCTGCCGCTTAGCTGGTGCGTTTTAATTGCCAGGAGACCGAACAGTCTCTACTAACGCCCATGCAAACAAGCCAGGATTGAGCCAACAGGACGTGCGACTGTACTGGCAGAAAAAAAGCAGTGCACCATCTCGCACAGGAGCAGAAATAAAATTTCATGTCGAGATATGCTGGAACCATTAACGCGAGCTCGTAAACTGCCCAGTTTTGTCGTTGCACATGGCGGTCGGGTAACGAGCGACAACCAGCAATGCAAACAGCTTGCACATAACGTCCCACCTGTTTACACCGACAGTCGCCATTGAAGGTGAGTCAACTTGCATTGCGAAACAATCGGATGACCCAGGCACTTACTGCCGCAGCCAACACAGCCACATAGACTACCCGGCATTTCAGCGTTACTTCCTTTCCAACCTGCACTTTCCTTTTTGTTCTTTCGGGGGCCGCTAATATGTAGCTCACACTTGGCGCCCTACATTCTCTAAATGTGGGCATGGTCGGTTTTGCAGGCATCACCATTTTGCAGCCACGTTTGCAGGCTTTCCACTTACGTGGATATTGACATCATGCACTTCGGACCATGTAATCACGTATGCTTGTCTCCATTCACATCAAATCGCAGCTGCAGAAGACCACAAGCAAAATTTGCACACAGCTGCAGCTGGAAAGGACGGAACGGGGAGCACCAATCACAGTCCGTGTAAATTCGGAGTCTATATGTCTATGTGCGCACTGTAGAAGCAGGTGCTTACCTCGAGAGTTTTCCCAATGCAACTGACCAGACTCCCAGATCCGAGAAACGTGACATGGTGAACACGACCAAGTGGGACAGCAGCGAAACCAGATTCTGCTCTCAATCACCACAGTGTTGCTTGGGCAAAACCCCAGCCTCGATAGGTGCTGCTTTGTTGGCGTCAATGCTCAACCTTTGTTTATCTTCACGTTATCTGCTGATGTGCCCCATGGTTCCGCTTTAGGTCCATTTCTCTTCTTAATGTTAATCAGTGATGTTTCATCAACAATCAATAAGTCATCATTTCTTCTTTAAGCTGCCCACATCAAAACACTTAAGATACACAGTGTCGAGGACTACCGCGCTCTGTAGTCCAAGACTCCAAGATAATGTAATTCTCTGAATGATGCCAGTTAAACGGGGTTACTCTAAATTCACAAAAAAAACAGAATTTGGTCATATTAGCGTAACAAAAATAGTATAATTTTTCCTAATTGTGTTGGTCATGCAGTGTTGACGAGTGTTCTTGAAGTAAGCGACCTCCGTCTGTATTCTGATGTTACGTTAAGCTTCTCCGCCCGCTATAAGCGCGTAGCTTCACGAGGCCTGTGCGCACTCGGTTCCGCCTGCAGGATTACAAACAAATTTTTGTACCCCCATTCCGTCTAACAAATTACATCCATCTGTACCCCATAATTTCAACATCCCTCAGTGGTGTGGCATGGCACAAACCATTGAATCAGCATTTTTATTGAGCGTGTGCATAAAAAGTTCATTAGTATATATGTTAACACCATTTTCTGACTACAAGCACCAACAACATTTCAGGTCTGAGTAACCATCTCGCACTTCCGTCACTTAGCGGTAGACGTATAGTATTGTCGACGTCCTCTGCTTATACAAAATTATTCATGGAATTCTTACATGTTCGGATCTAATAGGATCTGTTTCACTGTGGGTTCCGCAGAAGACCACCAGGGAACATAGGCCATTCCATGCTCTGGCCTCTTTTTATGCTTCTTGATGACGACGGGCTTGTGTGAACGTCTGTGACTATTAGTGCGATTACCATTAGACCACACGG
The DNA here is from genome assembly GCF_038994185.2 of Dermacentor albipictus. Taxonomy (NCBI): domain Eukaryota; kingdom Metazoa; phylum Arthropoda; class Arachnida; order Ixodida; family Ixodidae; genus Dermacentor; species Dermacentor albipictus. The sequence continues at coordinate 76,085,251 of NC_091823.1, read as the reverse complement.
GTCAACGAACTCACCGATAATATCTTTCATTCCTTCGCTCCTCTCTCTCCCTGTCAGCTTTTTTTCCCCTTTCCCATTCCCCCGGTGTAGGGCCGATAACCGGAAGTTATTTTGGTTAACATTCCTGCCTTCTGCTCATCTCTTTCCTCCTCCTCCCCTTCTGCAGACACTCGCCTCTCACAGAGTGCAAAATCTTTACAACTGGCATTTTCTCCATCTTAATATCTTCGAAAACGTGTTGTCCTCTTTCTGTACCGAGCTGCGCACTTTCTCTTGCACACTTTTTCTAGCTACACTCCTCTCCTGACTTCCCATAGTTTCTCTCTCCTTTCGTACATGTTCTCCGTCTCTCAATTTTCTTTTATTGCTTTTTTGTTAGTCATTGTGTAGCCATACATTCCACTTCTACCTTCTTAATCTTGTTTCTCGTTTTTTTTTATCGTATAACATTTACTTGCAGTTCTTTTACATGCCTTCAGTATTGTACCTGCATTGACATATTTCAGAGTTCATTCCCTCTGTTCTGTATACGTGTTGATATTCCTGTTGTACGATTAACTCCCTTTTACGCCGTCTCCTCGTTTTCTGTTTACTTATTTGTTTCTCTATCTAGCATTATTTCGCCTGCCACACTTGTTTTCTCTGTATATTTTGTCTCGCGTATTATATTTTAGGCGCACCAGTGCGAAGCTTCTGTAGCTGTTCCTGGGTACCATAAAAACAATTTATTTATTTATTTATTTATTTATTTATTTATTTATTTATTTATTTATTTATTTACTATGAAGAAAACTCAATTTTCCAACATATTTGCGCAAGCGGCATACGAAAATCTGTCATCCTCAACTTGGAGACTCGTCAGTCGTCTGGAATGGGATTTCTAGATCCAACAATGAAGTTTTAAATCAGAGGCAGAAAAACTTTTGTAAGCCTATATCATCACCGTTTCGCTAGTATGGACACTGGACCTTGTTCTTGCAGTGTTGGAAGATTGTCATTGCCCTTACTTCGCTGTCGGCGTAATCGCGCTGACTTTCTGTTTCTCTTCAAACTCTTTCGCGGTATCCTCACCTGCCCCGAAATCCTCAGGTGCATCAAGTTTCGTATTGCGCGCAAGGTCGACAGAGCATGAACCTTTCCATGTTGCTCATAGATATTTGTGATGCTCAATACGTGCTACATAAGTGTCTTTTCCACACGTCAAAGAAAACCCTTAAAAGCAATTTTCGCTTGCTTTTGCGGGCTTTCTTCAGGCTTGACAAAAACCTTTATGCAGCCCGTTAGACCAGCAGAAGGATAGATCGGGAATTTTCCATGATGAGCTACGATTTTCTGATGGAGAATTTTGGTTTAATTAGAATATTACAGAAGTTAAGTCTTTCATAAGAAATAATCATGCAATTAGGCAAAATACAAAAAGCAGTCTCTGGCTTGCTCCAAGCGACGGCAAACAACATTACCTTGGACCTGTCGAGCTGCGTGGCACTGACAATTTTTTTCTGTGACAAGTTATATGCAAACGATGGTTGTCATCACCTCTGTCAGTTGCACTTCGCTCCAACGGAGCGCCAGGGCGTCTGTCGAGTGAGCTCCTGTACAACACTTTACACTGTAGTGGGCGGGGCTTAAATCATAGATTCGGGACCACAAAGAGGTGCGACGTGATGATAACGCATTTATTTCGCATTTACTGCTAAATCTCCACTCTCATTAGTTTTTTTCCACGCTTTGTGTTGTTGTTTCTTATTTTCACACGTTGTTGAACTGCTTTTCTCGTCTTTTTTTTTTGTGTGTGTACTTACCTTGCTTTTTTCATTATTTTCATAACTGTTATTTTTTATTCATTGTGTTGTTTTACTTACATTGTACTGTAACTTCTGTTTCGTTTTTGGTATGGTATTTGTTTTTCAATGCGGCGCGCCACCGCTCCGACCTTCGGGTTCTCCCGTGGCACGTTAAATAAGGCATTGATTGATCGATTGATTGATTCATTCATTCATTCATTCATTCATTCATTCCTTGACCATAATACAAATTATTATTATTATTATTATTATTATTATTATTATTATTATTATTATTATTATTATTATTATTATTATTATTATTATTATTATTATTATTATTATTATTATTATTATTATTATTATTATTATTATTGTTGTTGTTGTTATTATCACCACAGGTAAGAGGGAAGGAACTTCACTTGAGATGGTACGAAACTCTGTGAATTGCAGTTGATTAGGAGACAAGCGGTAGCCCGATCAAAGGAACTGCCGGAACTCGCTTTGCTGTTCTAACGTGCGCGCACGGAGGCCGTAAGAGACCTTTACCGCAGCTTGCGTCGTCTAGCTGCCCGGTGCCCCCTTTCCTTTCGTTATTCCATGGCCCTGTCGTCATAGTAACGCAAAGACACGCCTCATTACCTAAGGCATAACAGCAGTGCTGTCTTTCGCCAGTGGTGCTTAGATAAGCCTTTGCCAGTTTCGGGGAAACGCAGAGTGATCGACGCCGAAGCCGAGGAAAGATCAAAGAGAAACGTAACGAACCAGAAACTGACGAGGCCGCTCTTGCTGGGATAACAAAGTGCATTGCTTCTCTTGTCTTTTGCCTGTCATCATTTTATGTTTTGACGTTCACGCTTGGAATTACTAAGATGGCGAACATCCGCTTTCGAATAATGCTGATGTAACTCGTCGAGCAAGACAGCTTGGTTCTCACAATCGGTTCTGTGTTCATCGGAAAATTACATGGAAAGAATTCCAAGTTATGGCGAAAAAGGGCGTTCTGCAAATTCCAAATATGTCACGAGGTGGAATGGACGTGATTGGCCAAATTTCTGATGAAAATTTTTATAACGCAAGTAGTCACTTTTAGCTAGGTAATGTAAGCCACTGCTGTTCACTAACATTGCTCATGTATGCAGCTTTTTCATAGAGTCTTAGTGGCAAAATATTTAATGGTGGAGACAAACATCTTTCAACAAACGTTTGTTAAACTTTATATTTCCCTTTACGTCCTGTAGTGAGTGCTGGTTGAATAAGTTTGCATTTCGTTTTACGTCATCCATTTTTCCCTTCGAAAAAAACGGACATGAAAGGTATGGAAAGCATAATATTGCTTTTACACATTGAATACACTGTATTATTCCGCCCCCTCAGTACTGAACAAATTTTCTAAAATGCCTACCTGATTGGCTTCTACCGCCTGTTTTATCTCTCGGGGCTTCTCAGATAAGTTGCACGAAACCCCGTAATAAGAAAGAAAAATGCCGAAAGTGGAAGAAATTAAGCAAGGAAGAAGATTTCCTCTCTCTGGATCTCTCCCACTTACAAGCGGGTGCTGAGGATAGAAGGATCACCAGCGTCAAGCAATCAAGTACATTCACACCTAAGCGAAGCCTTCTCTATGCAACGCGAACAGCAGAAGGCACTAGGCACACGTTAAAGAATAAAGATAGTAAAGGTCTTTCCAAAAGTGAGAAATGCGGTGCGAGCGCTTTGTTGCTGCACAAGAGAAATTGGTCGACAGAGTCAACTGGCCAACCAAGTAAAGCAGACGATCTGTTTTACTGCGGCCCGGTCACGGAAGTTCTTTATCAGATCATACGAGACACGTGTGGCCGCTTTTTTATTTTTATTTTTTAAAATTGGGTCCTAGAGGGAGAAAGATTAATCTCCGTAGCTTTACAGACCACTCTGCAGTCCTCTTTATGTTTAGGGAATTTCAAGAAACGCTTTGCTGGGACTTCGAAAAAAAGCTTTGGGTTGTACTCAACGGCAATAACGCCAACCGCCGTCACAAAACATTAGAGGGCTGCCTTCTGATCCGTCATGTAGTCGCGCCTGTGCCTCTAATCCGCGGATTAAATTGAGTAAAGCGCATGTTAGGGTTCTTTTAGCACGAGGCACGACAAAACGCTTCGCTTGCTTCGCTATAGATCCATCGCACCTAATGACGCCTGTTGTGCACTGCTCTCAAAGACGCCTGCCCGGACCAGTGATCAGCAGCGCGCCGTTTGCCCGCTCAGGCCTGTTATTTGGCTCTAACCGTTGTGAAGGCGCCGTTTGCCAGGAGTCGGCAGAATAAAAAAAGAAGAAGGAATGGGATCGGCGTGCATCCAACCGCGGAGAGCACCAGGAAAAGTTTTATCTCCGGCCTGCAGAAACTTTCGAGCAGAAACGAGAAGGAACTGTAATGGGCACGGACAGCCGCCACCCCGTGGAGATCGCGGAAGTTTCTGGCGTGAGACTCAAACGACTCCAGAGACCTTCCTAACGCACTTGCACTTGACTTGAATGCGCGGCCTCCCTATACGTGAGCGCTGTTATTCCCAGGGCTCTCTTTCTCCTGGTTAGGTTTTACTGGCAATTTAGTAATGCTAATTAGCGATTGTCGTTCGAAATTTCAAACTCAGCGTGTATCCAGTAATTTTTCACGCGCAGGCTCCAAACCTCAGCACATGCAACACGTCTTCCGACAGGGGTAGCTAACGTTTGTTTTTATTGCACACTTCACGATGTCTCTGAACAGGAAAAAAAAGATAACTAATAAGTACGTTGAAAACACCCTAAACTTCTATAAATAATAGATCAAACTATTATCAGAAAGTGTTAAAATGGAGACACCCGTTGTTTTACGACTTGTCTAAAAGACTGGCTCAGCGAGACACCCACCAGACACCAACATGAATGAATGAATGAATGAATGAATGAATGTTTATTTTGACAGAAAAAATACATAGAATCTGTGTCAAAGAAGCTGACAAAAAGGCATGAATGCCTGACTAAGTGTCAGTCCTCTTCCCCGACCCGAGTATAGTTCTACACTTCCCGATTAAGGTGACGCATGTCGCTTTGCGACTGCGCAGATCCGTCCCAGACTGCACTGCTGGATGTTCTCATGGCCGACATTCCATATAAACTAAGCCGCCACACACTTCTCCCATCGCGCGGAAACCGCTATGGAACACTTATTTGTCGCTTCACAGCAAAACAAAGTCGAATATAGGCTATTAGAGCGGTGGATATTTTGGCGAGGCCCTTCCCCTTACCTGCTGGGCGGACATCGAAAAATGCGGTTAAATTGGTAATTAGCACCTCATCTACTAGCGTTGGCTGACTAAGCCTTAAAATTGATCACTTTTCGGCACACGTTGCAATTTAAGCCGGTCCGTGTTCAAGGCATAGGATGTAAAGGAGATTCAAGTTTCGGTTCCGTAAAGCAGTGGGCGAAGTAGAAGAGTGACGGTAACCTCGGGGAGGGGTATGCAGTACGGTTGTGCTCTCAATTGGGGCATCGGTATTAGAATACAGCCGAGCCATATATAATTACCTCTGTGACACCAAAAGATTACGTTATTATTATTTGCAATTTTCTGTGATTGATTTATTTCTCCTTCAATAAATTATGAAATTAGAAAATTCAAATATCAAGCAGACAAATTCACAGTAATAATATCAATAATACTATTGTTCAAAATTTAACTTAATCATTCTTTACTTCGACCCCTTACTTTAAGTGATTTTATTATTAACTTCGTGATACACTACCTGTTTATGCAAGGCTTATTATTGCGCCTACCTTATTTCAGACTATTTTATTTCATTTATTATCGGTTTCTTTTTCATCTCCGATTATTTATTTTCTCTTGTTTCTATTTTTATCATATTTATCATATTATCATATCATAGTGGGTTCGTGCAATTAAGTAAGGTTTCGTCGTCGCCACCATGAGGATCTCCATCATCATCATCAGTAGCAGCAGCAGCAGCAACAGTGGTAGCCGACTCCGCCCAGTCGCAAGCGCTCCGGACTCCGTGAGCGTGATGGTCGCACCGTGCGAGCGCGACTAGGCTTGTGGGACGACGCAGAAGTCGGCCTCGAAACTGCCATGTGTTTAAGGAGAAGACCTGGAGTTTGCAACACGCTTCTGGCGATGCAATAATAAGTGATGCAATAAGAAGCAACTCAACATCTCAATGACCGACGCTTCAGTCCTCGCAACATTTCGCGCATCAGTCGCCGTTCTTTTATGCACAGGCGACACTCATTTGCTGAAATTTGCTGACGTTGTCTAGAAAGAAGGCTACGTAAGATGATGTTGCTCACAAAATTTTGTTAAACATTTGCTACCTCTCCCGTAATCAAGAGTATATGTAAGCATGAAAAAGGCAACCGGCAATGCAAATTGGTTGGAGATGATAGTCGCCATAATTTAAAATGGGTGTAGTGCACGTTTGCAACGGCGCACGATACCACATTACAATACACCATTCCCATACTGTGCATTAGTCCATATGGACGCTGCACAGCTAGAAGAAGAAAACCGGCTGAAGGCGTCGCCACGCAGCGTGGCGCCATCTCTCGAGGCGACGCAAAACCCGCGTCGCGGAACTCGCGAACCACTGGCGTTGAAAAGAGCACAGGCAACCCTGTCTCAGCGCCAAAAGATGACAAGTGTATGGTGCCCTATATCTTGCCTTTTGAACGTCGCTATTGGAAATGACAAATAAAGCTTCAGCGCACAAGAAATCACAGCTTGAGGGAAAATGTGAACAAACATTATCAGGAACTCGGAAGCAATATTTTTGTAACTTCTTTGGGCAGTAACTAACGTATGTAATGCTGTTCTGTACAAAGTGTTGGGGACCAGATGCCGCACTTTCTTTATTTTTTACTGGTTACCCGGAGGATCTCGTTTTGTTCTCGCAAAAGCCACAGCCCGGATACGGCTCTGTCTTTTCGCTCAAGGTCACTTGAAGGCCGCCAACAACGCGAGCTTAAAGCATTTCAAGTTTAAAAAGTAATGCTGCGCGCGGTTATTCTGGTTGCACTCGCGTGTGGCAGACGAAGCGACCGCAGGAAAGGAGGGAGTCACTAGAGAGTTGTAGCTGAGCGGGCGAGCGGAGGCGGCAGCGAAGCGCCGCACGTAAGGAAACGTGTTAGCTCAGCGATCCCTCGGTCGAGCGGAGCGCTTTGCTGCGTCACCTGCCGAACAAGGTTGGAGTTGCGGTTACGAAGCGTCAGCTCGCAATCAACCGTTCACCTCAGGTTCTTGATCGTGGTCATCCACTTCGTCTTCAAACTGCCTCATTGCTGAAACCTCCCGCAGGATACCGAGGTCCTTCTCAGTGGTAAAAACACCTCCAAGGCATTTTCGGCTGCGGGCGAACCAGCGCCCCGTTTGAAGACATGCCACTGCTGTTCGTGCGGGTGGTCGACATGCTCGTTTCGCAAAAGCGCCGGTCCGCTGCGCGCGCTCCGCTGGGAAGAGGAGACAAGTGAGCGAGCGGCCCGCTCCGTAAGCACGCTGGCCGCTCCAGCGTACCGCGCATGCGCAGTGGCATCATCTCCGCTCGCCCACTTAGCCATAACTCTCTACTGTATCCCTCACAAAAGTCACTGTAGAAATTTCATTCTATTTCCATTTACTTCTTGCGTCTTCAATATACCATTTGGCGATAAGTTCAAGACTAAGTTCAGATTTACCGCTGTCTGGTGGGCGCTCGGGAGTCACGCATGCGCAGTTGCCGCTCTTGTCCCAGTGCCACTTCGGGGGCCGAGAGCATGGAAAAGGGCCTCTCGACAAGCTGCTTCCAGCTAGAACGAGAAAAGGTGGCTGCGGCTGACAATAAGAGCAACAGAAAAGAAAGCATAGGAAAGAAACAGTGCAGCCCAAGCGGAGGAGGGTGGGAGCAACGACAGAGCAAACGGCGAGAAAATTAGGCGGGCTGCTCGACAAGGGCGCGGAGGCCATTACCGCCAGTGGCAGCCAATTCTTTTCCGGGAACATTCGGCGGTACTCGGTCATGCACGTGTATAGCAGGAACGGGGGCGCGAACGGCTGCCTTTTCACGCGCCAACAGAAAGCAAGCAAGCAGGCATTGCGTTGGTCCAACCGAGGACAAAAGGGTGCGACAGGTGCAAGTGAGGGCGGAGCCGGAAGAGCGTTGCGGCAATCCGTCAACGTCGAGAACTTCCCCGTTCGCACCGCCAGTTCCCAGCCGGCACTTCTGTGCCCTTTGTTCTGGCCGCACGAAAAAAAAAAATGCGATGACATGCCGAATCCGGAGTGCCCGGAGTTGTGATGTCGGAAAGGCGCGAAGTTCTCCTGCGGCATTATTAGCACTTGTAGAAAAGAGGCATGACAGATACAAGGCAGTCGCGAGTAAGTTTCTTCGTGTGTGATCAAAATGAAACAAGCACTTGCCCAGGGTTGAAAGAAAACGAACATATATTCGCGTCTCGGGGCCGCTACGGGTCCGTTGTTCACAATGAAGAAGAGCGCGAGGGGGAACAATTATGTACTTCTTAGATTGCCGCGTGTTTATTGAGGTGCATATCTGAAGAAGATTGCCCCGCATTTTCCATGTGCGCGTGCATATGTGCTTGTTTAAGTGTGTTTGTGTGTGCGCGCGCATGGTGTCCATGCGTGTCTTGGAACACGGGTTTTATAATTCCTTGTCGCGTCACGCGTGATACTCGAAGTTTTGTCCCGTCTCGAGCTTCGCTCTTTGCTCGCTATAGTGGATGACTTCTTCTTTCGTACTCCCAGCACTAAGGGTAAATTTACTTCGCAGAGTTTTAGGAAAAACTGAAATAAAGCAACTTATTGATTCCTTTTTCATTCCATTTGAACGGCTTCGAGAGGTAAATAAGAAAGCTTCGACTTCTCACTGTCAAAGGAAAACGCGGCACACACCGCATCCTTGTTCATTTAACCAAGCATCGAGAATGGTAAGCAGTATACCCAAGCGAAGACAGAAAAAATTGTAAACGAACGAAATGTAAAAAGGAAGTTCTGGAATAAATAATGACGTAAGCTAAGGCAATACACAGAGGAATGCACATTTTATACTTTGCTTTTTTATACACGTAAGGCTGCTTGAAAACGCGGGTAGCACCTATAGCCTTGGTTCTAACGTCTAAATGCCACCCAGTCATTCATAACCCGCGCGCACGCACATAAAATAAAGGTAACGGTAAAGAGTACAGAGAGATCTCGTTTTTGCAGAGTGACTCCAACATAGCCAACAACAGCAAAGAGAAAAAAAATGAAGATGATAAAGGACAGGAGATGCTCGCTCTAGTGGAGCTTGTCCACCCCACCACTGGCATCGGAGCAACTGCCGAAAACACACTTCCAGGAAACAATCTTGGGGAACTAAATTGTGCACACCGAGGTCTGACCATCTGGATATGTCAGTTCTTTGAATACAGTCACGCTGCAGAGCTCTCCGAAATGTTCCACGTGCCAGTGACAGGCTGGGTAGTCGCAATGCGAAGCAGCGAGTGCCAGGATTGCAAAAAAGGCAAACAATACAAACGGCGCCCAACCCCCTCCTCTCCCCAGGGCGGCGACATACTCCCTAGCGGAGCAACACTCGTAACGAGCCATTGAACCCGCCGCCATTCGTCCCGTTAAGGCAACGTGTTTTAAAGTAAACCCAGTCCACGCCCCACTACGTTTGCGTGAGGTTCCGTTGCTGACAAAGAAAGCCCGGTTTCATAACGGATGTGCCATACAGAGAAGAAAGTATTCAAAGCAAAAAGCGTTTTGTAAGCCAATGCGAGCTCTGGTGTGAAGCCGGCTTTTCCCGCAAGTGTCAGCGCAGAGTGTCAGCACAAAATGCTATAATGCCCAGTTTGGGCTCTCGCGTTCATCGTCACTGCAATGCGCACGTCGTTAACGGCTTTGGCGCGCAAGGAATCACACTCGCGTGTGTGCACATGCACTCAAACACAACATCCCATAGAGGACCCCCCTTTCTCTTTTTCACACAAGCGCTCCTGGTATCGCTAGAGCTGCCGAAAATAGCACCTCTACCTCTTCACAATCACACACTATCTCTCTCGACAGGCGCTCGTGGTATGGACATAGTGGTATCGGTACCAACAAGTCCCAATTCAGTCCTTTCATTCCACTCTCTCAGTATGACTTCATGGCTTTCAAGGTATTTTCTCGTATTTCGGCGATGGTGGCTTCGTGAGAGTTGTCGAGGCTTGCCAATTAGTTGTAGTTTTGTTGTAGAGCAAGAAAGATCGAGCACAAGTACAGCAAGGGCGCACACACGTGCTTATGTACGTGTGCTCGGTCTTTTTGCGCGAGTTAAATACAGTCAGAATGAACCAACTCATCCAATTTTATTTTTTGCTGAAGTACATTGTTACATTCAGTCTTTGACTCCATTAGAACACAACGTAGTACATCTATACCGAAATAAAACAAACTCAGTGCCCTTCCACTGTGTGGAGAAGGATGCCCAGCGAAGCTGTGTATGTGGGCCCCTTAATGGCGAACTGCACCTCCGCCTAGGGTCGGGCCGGTGTTGCACTATCTTCGGGATTGACCAACGTATGGGTAGTTTTTTTTTTTGCTTACCACGCCAACGACACGAAAATTTCCTAGGATGGTACAGGCCTACAGCATCGCTGTAGAAATATTAATTGGGACCCAACAGGGGCCTTCAATATCACTGACGTCACGACAAGTTGATGCTGTAACTTCAAGGCGGCATTTCATTTTATGTCACATTTCACTTTCTCATTTTATTTTCTCGTTTATCAAGCCTTGTATCATGGTCAAATATGGCTTTTTTCCGGTATTGTAGAAGAGCAACTTTTTAATACAGCTCGTTGTATTTTTTTTCTCTTTAATATGCTTCTAAACACTATTTTTTGTTATCCATGTCGGGATAGCGGCTTGCCTTTCGTTCCTCCTTCCTGTATATACCTCATTATTTCCTTTCAATTTATTCTGGCACTGCTAGCCTTTCCTTAATCAAGTGAAACCTCGGCCTTATTCATTTGCAGCTTCGAAAAAAAGTATTCTAGTCTCTGCCTTTTTCACAAATTCTTTTACCAAAACAACTCACTTAAACAAGAATTCCTTTCAGAGCTTTCGTACATGTGATTACGTGTTCATCATCAGTTTAAGGCTGTCATTCCTTTCTGTCGCACGAATGTTTTATTTTATTCGTTTCCGCCCAGGACCAGCGTGTTGTGGCACCGCCTTTGCCCTTCCATCGTCTGCATCCAAGACGCATCATGAATCATGACTATCGTTACTAATTATGTCTTGAGTTTTTCGCCTTGAATACTCCTGCACAACCCATTTTTTATGTATATATTTCTCATCTATAGATCCCACCCTCTCCGCAACGCCCTTTTGTGTCCTGAAGGGACAAAAAACAATTAATTAACTAATTAATTAATTAATAATTAATTAATTAATTAATTAATTAATTGTTAATTAATTGTTAGCTTGATTAATCAATAAATAATTAGTCAGTTAATAAATCGTTTGCTCAGGGTGGCAGACTAGGGGAATTTCGGTAACCTCCCTGTATTCTTTAACTTCCCAAGACGAAGGTAGCGTGCGTCTTGTCGCCCTTCTGTTGTCCGCCTTGTGAAGGCTAGGCGATTGCTTCAATCGACACCAGCGGAACTCATCGCCCTGGCTGGCTTTTCTATACTAAGGGATTCTGGGCACAGCCACAGCGCAAAATGTGACTATAGGCCAAGATCAATTTCTGCAAAATCATACTGGTTCCTTTGAAATGTTTGTTACGGCACTTGTATATTCTATTATTTTCAAGCTTCCCAGCACGGGGCAGCACAGAGCCGAAGGATGATGACAACGAGGTAAAAGAATCGCTTTATCATCTGAGCGACACCGTCTTGTCGCACCGCCGCAAACGATATGCTTAAGCTTTGATTGAGTCGGTGTCCGCGAACTGTTGCTCTGCTGGAATGTATTGTTTCTCGTTCTGTCCCAGGTGTCTTGTCAGAGGACGAGATAGATGCTCGGTTACCGCGTTGCATGACGGCGCACGCCAGCAGCAAGCGCGACAGCATGGGACACACAGGTCCCCAACGTGACGACCAATTTCGCGGCCAGAATATATGAATGTTAACGTGGCCGGATATGAGGCGAACGCTAATCAGTCATGTGTAAGGAAGCTTGGACAAGCTGCGATGACTTATGCAAAAGCGGACGGGATTCATTCATGGGGTGCCTCGAACATGATGAATAACCGCAACGATGACGCTCGCAGCCATGCCGAGACGCTGCACCGCTACGGTGTAGGGAGGTGGAGAGTCTATTTTATTCATGCGCCCAAGTGTTGTGCCTGTGCATACTGGGCGATGCACGAGCGTCTTCGTCTATGCAGCGCGATTCGGAACGCGGTGGTCTAGGTTGACGTCCGATACATTACACGCGTGTGTACAGCCTGTTTTAGTTAACCCTATCAGTCACGAGTTCTCGTGGACCGTCGATCGTAATCGTAAGTTACGATTACGTAATCGGAATCGGAATCGTCGATCGTAAATTACGTAATCTTAGTCAAGTGCTACAGACTCCAGCGTAAAAAAAAATATTCGGGATCGTAGAATGATTCTTCCTGCATTTTCTCGCGAGTCGTCATATTTGTAGGGTAACGAAATATCCACTTATTGCGCAGTCACTCGCGCTGCGTTTTCCCGTAAAAGAATCGAGTATACACACTGAAAGCATATGAACAAGTTATGTATTTGCTCCAAGCATTACGAGGAAGGAAATAAATTACTCTTCAGCTATTTATGACGTGACGGAGCACGTTAAGTGTGTCGTTAAACGTGGAAGCAATACTCAGCACATTGAAGATAAATGCAACCACGTTGAGTACGGGGCAGGCTTGTATGTGACGATTTATTTATTTATTTATTTATTTACTTATTTATTTAAGATACCTATCTTAAAACATTTTAAAATAAAATGGGGGAATTGTGTAAGGGAGGTTATAAAATTACGTGTATATTCGAATGACAAATTACACTTAATTCATTAGTTATAATAAATTCCGTTTATTGGTAATCTTGTAGTTTAGCAATCACTTTGTTTATTTGGCAACGATCTTTGTAATTTAATTAGTTATTTTCAGTAATCGATTACGTGTAGCCAGTTAGATGGTTGACGAAACAAGCTCTGACATGCAACGCAGCCTCGATAACTTAAGCTTGGCGGGAACTTGGAGGCCAAAGGGATGAAAACGCGTACGTGGGTTAACTCCTTGCCACAACTAGGCGACCTGCAGCTACGCCTAGATCGCTTGAACATGAAAGGCTTGCATATTCGCACAATCCTCTTGCAGGTCCGACCTCTGAGATTTTCTCATATAGAGAATTTCTTCTTCTCTCCTGGAAGCGCTTATAGGCGTCATTCACGGTTGATAAGAGCTGCTGCTGAATTATTCTTCTCTAAGTGCGCATTTTACGACTTCTTCTATGTTTCTATCTGTCTGATATTACGTGACTCATCTACACCTATTTTTGTATGATTGTAACAGACGAACAGTATTTGTAGGGCTGAATAACGTGCAGCGATATATCAAATCAGACCACAGATTGGGGCCCGTTTTCTGGGAACGCGAACGTCCGCTGGGGTCCGTTACAATTAGTCGCTTAACTCTAAATGACCAACGAGTGAAAGTCGCTTAGAGGAAGTCTACCAGGCATTGACCGACAAACTGAAATGGCTCGATAGCGATGGCCTCGTGGGACGCTGATGCCAGGCTATCACCTAATAGACGAGGCAACCTAAAGTTTGCCCGCGCGGCACCAGCGCCGAATGCTCCCCTAGCGGACCGATGGAAGTTTCGAGGGTCGTCGCTGCGCTGGCGCGCGCCCGTGTTCTGTACGGCGGGAGCGCTCGTGCGCGTGGTTTTTGCGATGCCGAGTGCGACCTCATCAGCCAGGAAAGGTGGCACGCAATACTGATGTGTTGTCGATTGCCACAGCAGCCTCGAAAACACGAAAGGTCCTACGCCGCCTGTGAAGTTCTACAGATTTCCTGGGAAGTGGTACGAGACGGACAGACGACAAGCATGGATAACTGCAGTGCGCGGCCGAGTCAAGTAAGTCTCATACTTTCGCATTCGCGTGGAATATCTTGAAAGCGGAATAGTCATATGCCTGTTTTTAGTGCACGGCCGTTTGTTTAGTCGTGTCGCGTTGTTGAATTGTGGTGACATCCGCCGTTTGTTAACAGTTAATGCATGCGTGTTGCGTTGCTAAGCTCTACGGCGCGTGCTCGATTTCCAGCCACGGCGGCCGCATTTCGAAAGGGGCAAAATGCAAGAACACCCTTGTTACCGTGTGCTTTGATTTTTGTGAACGTTAAAGAACCCCCAGAGGTTAAAATTATTCCTGAGACTCCCCATTACAGCGGGCCTCATAATGATTTCGTGGTTTTGGCATGGTTTTGGCACTTAGAACCCCCGAATTTATTTTATTGCACTGTGCCTTCCCTCGCGATCGGCATGGACGAGCTCAAGAGAATTATTTCCCTTTTCCAAACGCTGCAACTTAAATTACTAGTTGTGCAGGTAACGAAAGGGGCCGCGCGCTACTTTTGTGTGGTAGCAGACCGTATTTAATGCTAGCCGCGGTCGTCGCGTGCGTCGGGAAGCGGCAGATCGCAAAGCAGCCGCTCGAGGCGTGCGCGTTATGTTTGTTGTTTGCCCATGCTTTCTAAGTATCTAAGTGTGCAAGTATAACTTGTAGTGGTACCACTCTTGTAGAATAATATATGCACACAATCACATGAACGTTACCTTTGCAAACATATTATTGGGAGTAATTTAATCCCCACAACAAATAGGCACACATACTGTTTCATTTATATGCGATGCAGATGGAAGCGGCACCAAACAGACCAATGGCAATCACAACAGTCTTCTCAGCAGTCAGCACCACCGGGACATGTGCTTTCGTACTGCAGCGACGCAGCTCTTGAGCAGCAGCAAGACACGTGTGAAACAGACTCCAGAACATGCCTTTGTGAAGTGACGGAACCGTCAAGAAGCAGCCCAATGGATCTGCAGTGATCGAGTAGTATGACAACAAAAGTTCCTGCTGCCAGTGTGACTTATGTTGTAATTGAAATAAAAGTGGCTAAATTTCTGAACATGGTGCGTACCTCTAACACGACGTCGTCTACGATCTTGTCGGACACCTGCGACACGCACTTGGCTTTCACTCTCACATCACCGTCCGCAATTTGTTCAACGCCGTACACGTTCGGAAGCAGACGCTCCTCTATCGTGAGGTTGCCGCCACGAAAAAAAGCCATCGGCGTCGGCAACCTTCTTGAAACCGCACGGCAATCTTTGCATCGCTGTTGCGCAAGCAGGCGATCTGCCGCTGTCGAAAACGGAGCGCCGTGAGAACGAGCAGCGAAGAAAAGCGCGGACGGCACAACGTAAACGAAGCGGAGACTACGCCACGACGCGACCGCGCTGCTTGGCGTTTCCACATTGGGGCGCTGTCAGGAGAGGCGCAGTAGCGCCGCCTGGCCATGGTTTTCTCGTCTATACGATTTTTCAGTTTTTCACTGGCCCTGTCGCGAGGGCCTTCCCTTAGCCCGACTCTAAGCGCTGCGCTTCACAGAGAACCCAGACCAGAGCGTTGCGGCATTGAGTAGCCACAATCGTTTGAGAAAGGTGTTCGCACGTTACTGCACAGCAATTCTCTCCAGCACTCACGCTGAACGAGCATGCAGTGTTGCTGAATATGTGTTCACAAGAAAACGAGGGAAGATTACCGAATAAAATTTTGAAAATAGATACTTAATGAAGGATGAACAAAGTGTGAGGTGCTGGAGAGGGCGCATTGATGAAGCCAGGCCACCTCGTTCTATTTATTGTACTTGTGCAATGTTAATAAATGTAGGGAGGAAAACAACGTTAAAATAATGAATAAATCTTTTTAGTAATAGCTCAGTTGCTTTCGCGGGGAAGTATTTAGTACCCGTAATCAATTACATTTTTGAAATAAGTAATTGATTGTAATCGGTTACGTTTCTTTTGTTGGTTGGTTTTTTTTCTCTGTAGCGTGTACAAGTCTGGTACAGACTATTCACTTTAGACAAAACTCAATGTTCCTGTTATTTCTTTTTACGCATACAGGTACACTGGGGGCAAGTTGTCATTTCGTCCACTTTCATTTCCCTTTTCTTTATTATTTTGCACATTTCCATTTCAACCACAGCTAATTTCGTCGATTGACTTCGTTGTCTGTTGGCTTTATACGGTCACAATTATCAAAAATCTAGCCGCTTCGGTTGTCCTTTTTCTCTTGTTCATTCACAGCGAGGGACTCGAATCTGGCAGCCTTGGTGTCATTATATAGCATACGAGTAATGTTCACCCGTATGGCTTCTCTCCTAAGTTCACATGTTGTGTGACGGTATCGGGTGACAAAGGATGTTCTACATTCGCCCACACTAGCTCTGAGTAGCGCAGGCTTTACCTCCCAGAACTAGATCTAGGGCACTATGACGTAAAACTATTCCAATCTGTTTTTATTCCAATTTCCTGACGTCAAATTAATGCAACTACTGACAAAAGGATCAGGCCTTACTTAACCCACAGCTTGTTTGAAAAGCACAGTCAAACACGCTTCTCGTTTATAGGATGTCACTTTAATTTGCTTTCAAAGCGAATAGCATTGAGTACATTGAGAAGTTTTTCTTATCTCATTGGCTGAAAAGAGGTGAGAAGCACGCTCAAGTGGAGAGAGTTTTGGTGAGACCGAGCCAGCGCAGTGAAATTAGATGGCTCAATGAGGAGGGTGGTGCCAGCGACTACGATTGGTGCATTTCACTTTGCTGAACTTGCGGTGGCTGGTAGAAAATCGCGGTGGCGTGCAACGGAAGGTTAAAAATGCTGTTAACACGGATCCTCAGCAAAGCAGAGTTGTCAGAGCGATCTCACATACGTGCCGAAAGGTCACGATAATCTTACATTTAGCCGCAAACGCAAATCAATGCTTGCTCCTCGGCAGCTCCGAGTTGCCAGTGACACAGCAATCGACGGGCAGCCATCTTCTATTCCTTTTGGAACGCAGCCGTCTCCGGCTATTCAGAAAAACTTGGAGTTTTGTTCGGCATTTTAATGCATCTTCAATGCGTGCACGTCACTTTGACGTGGTGAGTTTTTGTGGTTTTGTGACGTCGCGTGACAAACAGGTAAAGTGGGCGCAGTCCGAAAACGTTTGCCAATAACAATTGGTCAGACGACGCCCTTTTTTTGCTGATGCTAAAATAAGTGTCGAATCAAAAAAAATTTTTTTGTTCTGTCCAATCATGCATAATAAGTGTGCACATATCATATCAAATGGGGCGTTTTCGCGGTTTCAGTGACGTCGCGTGACAAACAGGCGCAGTGGTTGGCGGCTCGAAAATTCTTTCACCAATTGTGGAGGGCTGATGGACGAATTGGAATAGAAAAGTTTGGAATAGCTTTACCTTATAGCATCCCTAGTAAGCATAAATTCCGAAGTTAGTGGACGAATCGATAGCCGTCGTCAACTGGTAGTGCAACGGATACGTAAGGCCTAGGTTGTGCGTTCGGCTCCCACTAGCGGCAATTTATCTTTTCGCCCACTTTCATTATCCTTTTCTTTGTCATTATCTCCATCTCAATTTCAACCATACCTAATTTTCGTGATGCTTTGTCCTTGGCTTCATTGTTTGTGCGCTTTATGTGGTCATGATTAACAAAAATCAAGCCCCCCGTATTCCCTTCTTCTCCTAGACGCTGGGAAGTCACGAGCCTGAAGTAAAATGTCTTATGTTTCTCGAGAGAAAGATGGTGAGGAAGGGCGTGTGGCGGAGGCGATTCTCCTTTTTCTTATCACCGGAGGACGTCACAAAAGCGTTGCCACACTTGTATTTTCGTCTTCTTCCTTTTCTTTGTGTCGCAACCAAGTTTCACGACGAGGCGCAGAAATCACTGTGGCAGCCCATGCCGAAGTTCAATTGGCCACGGGTCACCACTGCGCGGCCTTCGGGCTTTCACCTTTACGGCTCACCTGGAGCTTCCACGCGAGACACGGGGATGCCATTCGGCTGTGTTCCCGCAAAGGAGCTACACGGAACTGCACTCTTGGGCCGAAGTGCTGAGAAGACAGGCAAGGCACTCTCGGGAGTTGTTCCGCCGCTAGCTTCGCCACTATTGCAGCCATTACTCGCGAAGAATAGCTATACGCCTCGCGACCTCCGTCTATAGTAGCGAAGCCTCTTAACGCTGCACAGGCAGCGCGAGTCCCGTGGAGCATAGATGTCGAACTCAATTAGCATGCCCTGTGATAGGTGTGCACCACGTACTCGTTGTCTTCAACAGCAGCGCATGTTGCGCTGTTTACTCCTTCTTCGAAATGATCACTTCGTTCTCTTGTGTTTCAGGAAACGTAATAAAAAAAAGGAGGTGTCTGTTCTAGCTGCTATATATCGCGCTGCCGATGTCCTCTCTTGCTATTGCTGATTGATACAATAAAGTTCTTCAAATCATTGACGGGCAGTCTGCCTTGTTGTTGTTGTTGTTGTTGTTGTTCTTCTTCTTCTTCTCATCGTCGTCGTCTTCGCCACCGTTTTCTATACTTCCCAGTAACACATCGACCCACCCACTTCCATGCCTCTCTACGTGAGTAAACGATCAAAATAGCTTCACTATTCTCGCATACTTTTCTAAGTGGTATACAAACTAGGTATTATTCATTATCTCGACATTTTGCAGTTCTAGCCAGGCCGTTCTCAAATTCCCAATATATATATATATATATATATATATATATATATATATATGTGTGTGTATGTATATATCGACGACATGGTAGTGCAGTGTAGAAAATGCGTTTGACAGCATCGCTTTAAAATACTGCAGGACACTCAGCTTAATTTACATGTTAGAGCAGGAGCAATGTCCATACGCACAAGAAATAAGGAAGCGCATCCCACATACATTGGGAATCATTGTTGGGCGAAATACTGTATTTTGCTAGTAGCTGGCTACTCAGCATCATTTGGTATTACGTGAAGCGTTATCAGCCAGATGGACTAACGTGTTTGTGTAAGGCGAGCAGTTTCGTGCCTGACGAAAGCGTGTGTGTGACGTCAGCAGCAAGACGGCGGGGACTATGAACGTGCGCCGCCGAAGGCACAATTGCTACTCCGGCCGTTCGACGTGAGCCTCCGGCATCCCGATTAGTGGGTACTATATAAGTATTGGGTAAGTGTGAGCGAGATAAATGTGGATTGTAACGTCAACAGCAACTGCTTGTTTTGCAATCGTACGCACCTACGGCTTTGTCATGTGGTTGTATGTTAAGATGACCATGGTGTTTGCACTGCGGCGATGAAATGTTCAAACCTGTTCAACATGGGCCGATCACATAAGCGTATATAGCGAGGGGGAGGGGGGGGGGAATAAGGCAGCATTGATGGGGATGTAAGGCAATTTGTGTACTTCCTCAGTGTCGGGAGTCGCCCACGTGCTTTGTGCATAGAGGGGCAGTCCACCCCCCTACAAGTCCGAGGAGCAATCGCTTGTGTTTTATGATGGGTCAGAAGGCCCGCGTGGTGTCGGGTGACGAGTCACGGCGCGCGCTAGGGGGGCGCGGTGCGTATTAGAAGACGGTACTGTGCGCACTGAGTTAGCACTCCGCCGACGGCCATAATAAGTCCCCACAGACAAACCTTGAATGGGACTGCGGTACGCGGTGTTGTGGCGACGGCTCCCGAGTCCCTGGCTGACTGGAGACGCCGCCGAGGTTTAGAATGGCCTAGCAATATTGACCACGTGCTGCACGTACGGAGCGGGGGTCTACTTTCCTCGCGTCCGGGAGGCAACCATCAGGCTTTGTTGCTGAGCGCTGCAGAGATGCAGTGCGCATGTGAAGAGCGCATTCGGGGAACTTCGTCTTGTAAACACGCATTCGGAGATAATAAGCAACGGATGACATGGACAGCCATAATTCTCCCACGCGGACAAACCTTCAGCGGAGCAGCGGTACGCGGTGCTGAAGCCCCGGCTTCCGGGACGTTTGCGGGGTAGAGACGCCACCGGGGTTTGGGATGGCCTAGCAATAAATTGTGCGGGCCTGGCGTGTTTTGCTGAGGCCGTCACTGACTACGTAGAAATAAGAGGGGAACGGAGTTTTAGGATGAAGTAAAACAGTTTAGTTTTCCGGTATGTTTACTTTTAAGAATAAGCTTATCCCTTTGGGTTGTGGCTTAACAAACTTTTAGCTCTCATTAGCAACTGCATTTGTGGGACAGGCCAACGGCCCTACCGGCCTTTTTCTTTGTATGTTTGAGCTATAATAATCGAGACCATATGCTGTACCACAGACTGGGCTGAAATCAGAATTGTTGATTGATCAGTGAGTGAGATAGATCAGTACCATGTACGCTAAGACGAGTCTGGGTTCTAACAGTCATTGAGACAGTAGAAGAATGATACTTTGCTTCTCAATTGTTCAAGTTGTAATGCATTTGGGTTATCTGCCATGTATAAAGAAATGTTTACTTATAAATATGTTTTGTCCATTTGATCTCCATCGCCTCCTGTCTGCATTCGATCAATAACTGCCGATCATCGTCCGAGAAACTTCACGTTCCAACGGGGAAGTAAGGACAACAGATGAATGAAAACTTAACTGTGGGGCACTTCTTTTATTTCGTCTAACTCTCTCTCTCAGTTGTCTCTCGCTCTCTGCAGTTCTCTCTCTATCTGTTTACTTCTTATAGTTATATAACATGCACCGTATAACATGCACCCTCTCCTGTTCCCCAGTGTAGGTTACAAAACCGATTTTTTTTCCCTGTTTCCCGGTTTCCTTTCTTCTTTAGTTCGTCCAACTCTCAGATCTCTCTCTGCAGTAATTGAAGGCATAGAAGTTGAGTGGTTGACTATGGACACGTTGCACCTCGTCCAAACACTGGTGCTCTCGTTCTGGCTTTCGCTCCATACTCTCCCACCCGACGTGTAAGACAGCAACCCGAATAAAGTCTTATTCACTTCCCTTGCCTGCGTTTACTTTCTTCCTCCTTACTTCTCTAACTCTTTCTCTCTCTCTCTTTCATAGGAATATGGCGCCCTCAGATGCTTTGGCGTAACAAAATTATTTTCTCACAATAGACGTTCGGAGACTGAATAATCAGTAATTCTTCCAAAATTTTCAT
This sequence comes from Dermacentor albipictus, assembly GCF_038994185.2. Classification (NCBI taxonomy): domain Eukaryota; kingdom Metazoa; phylum Arthropoda; class Arachnida; order Ixodida; family Ixodidae; genus Dermacentor; species Dermacentor albipictus. The sequence goes on along the minus strand of NC_091823.1, from coordinate 76,064,244 downwards.
AGGACTGACGCTTTCTTCTCGATCGCAGTTTGTAATTTTTTTAATTACTGTAACAACTATTCACTCACGCCCACTGTCAACGTGAGAATGCATCTATAGTTATATATGAAGCTGGTAAATTAACACCTGAATGGCCGCGCTAGATGAAACGCTGACCTTACCAAGTTTAGGTTTTAGAAAATTTATGCAACAGTTCCCATAGAAGGACGACTTCTCTACTACGACTTAATGAAGTAGGTAGGCAGCCGGCGTCATTCGGAGACGCGTTCATCTCGTTCATTCATTCAGACGCATTCATCTCCGCCAACTCCCGTCTCCCTGTGCCTGCCGAAACGCGAGTGCGTGGAACTTTGTTCAAACAACGGGGGCACTGCCCCCAAGTAGCCTACAGCGGTTGCCGGTGTCACCACGCGAGGCGAGAGGCACAGCACTATTCAAATGTGTCAACAGCTTGCGCAGCCGGATCATTCAAATTGTTTTAAGAATTAGCCCAACTTAAGTCATCAGGATTGACTTGAATTCGCTCTTACGAACAATTACAGCGTAAGAGTCTCTTTGTGAATACGCGGCTCAATTTATTTCCTTGTACAGTATATAGCCCCAAATTGAAAAGGAAATGTAAAAGTCGACTTTAATAATCTGAATATTGGTATTTTTTTAAATTCTAGCCGGAAAAGAAACAGTGCATGCTCACTTCGGCACTGGCGTAAACGGCTTTAACGTTAATTTGTGGCAGTGAATCAGTTTTTATATTGTTTTTGTATTCGGAACATTTTTTTAGTGAGCACATATCACAGAACAGTGCTGTGCTTGCGACAATTCTATAAGATTATTCATTTTAGGGTGCGTTGTATTGAGTAGATGTGAATTCCTTCCCCTAATTTGCGAGCCAAATGAACACACATGAGCTAAACTCAGAAACCTTTCAGCTCGTAAGTGCTCTTTTCAATTGGCCAGCCACCTGTCTTCCTTTTTTTTTTAATGTGTGATTTTTAGGTGATGTTGGAGCCTTTAATTGGCGTCGACTACTTGTCCTTATCACATTCAAACGCAAGTAATGAAGGCCACAGACATTAAAACATTACACAAAACCACACTCAATCTTAAAGTCAACTCATAAATTAGTCAAACACTCAGTCTTAAACTCATGTCATATAAAAATAGAGATAAAAAAAGAAAGTAAACACAAAGCCGAGTCATATAACTGTACTAATGTGAACACTAAGTACAGTCACATGACTAAAGTGAGGGCAGATAAAAAGCACGGAATACGTTAACGCGAAGGCGCGTGAATTCAGGCACAGAATGCAAGAATGTCAGGTCATATTAAACATATACTGTGAGCTTAACACAGATGATAAACTCTACTTAATATTTTCCTAGAATATCAGTCACTTTCAGAAATCTCTGGGGTGCCATTAACGCTCGCCTTTGGAATGAATATGTCAACCATGTACTCAGGCTCAAGTGCCTGCCTTTTGCTAATATTATGTTCAACATCAAGACTGGCTGACGTTTTCTCTCACAAAGAATTCTTAAAATAATTTTCTTTTTTTTTTCGTTTTGTGAGTATGGTCCCAGAAGCCGACTTCACAAAGCCTTTCGTTCCTGTGTTCTTTGTGATTAGCCAGAGGTAAATATATGCCCAGCATCGGGATTGCGTGGAATTGTTTCTTACAAATGCTAACAATAAGAACTTTCTGCGTATAGGGGCCCACATCTGTGCGCAGCGCATACGAGGATGTGACACAAAGAAACAATAGCTCAAGCACGCAGTGCCGATTCGTAACTTTCTTCGTGTGTCGCCATCGTGTGCGTTTCATTTATAACATCATAAATCACCAACTCGGCCAAGCCTCCATCCTAGCACACAACGCATACGCAAAAACGCTCATATTGTTGTTTTTCGTGTGCCTTATCAGTCCAGTTGTCTGGTTTGCGGTGTGATGGAGGAATATTGGCATAAACGCTATCTCACCAAGACGTTTTGTTTGCGTCGGCAAGGAATTTCTTCCCCACCGTTTCTTTTATAAACACGTTTTAGAAAACATATCTCCCTGCGTTCTCGCCGCAGAAAAAAAAAGGACAACTATTACAACAAACGTTGCGCAAAAAGCGCAACTAGCACAATAGATATGCTCACAATACGCTCAGTGTTTTTTTTTCTTTTTTTAACTAAGCCTGTCGCCATTTTCGGGCAGCAAGGATTAGCAAGACCGTACTAAACATCATCAAGAACCAAGACAGCGTACATTGTCTGGGCCCAAGGACACAAATCCTTGGTCGGAAACCAAGTGGCCCACGCCACCGCCCGAGAACATCTACGCCGGGCAACCCCATCAAGACATCGTCTACCGCCAGACCAAGACGAAATGATACAAAGTAAATGCTACAACATTCTAAAACATTACAAGAACTTACACCGCCACCACACTTCAAGCTTAAAAGAGAAAAAGCCGTGATATTACGCCGACTTCAGATGGGCAATTACCTCCACGGCACTCTACTAGACGCGATGTACTCCTCAACGTATACAAGAGACTGTCAATTCTGCAATACGCCAAGCACTCTCTACCACATGTTTTAGGAATGCAAAAAGAACCCGCGTAAACGATTGTCCAAGTGCGAACAGAAGACCAGAGGGAGGACCAGCTGACAAGCCCAAAACAGGAGGACCAGCTATGGCTGATGAACAGGTCTAGGCTATCAGCGCAGGTACATGGCTACCTGAAATAAGGTGGCCGTCCACCTTCGAACCTCAACAGCTTGGTCTCCGTAATAAAGCGTATTCACACACACTAACATCAACAGCAACGAGGCGCAATATTTTGCGGATGTGGACGTATAGTAAAAAGAATCCGTAATGTCAAAGGAAGATCGGTAAGGCCAAGCACATTTGCTCGAATAACAGTGCCGAGATGCTGCTTAGTCATTCGGGACAGAAAATGACTTCCGTACGCTCAACACTGGTCTCCTTACTACCTTACAATCGTCCGTTTGGGAAAGCGCCATCGCGTGAAGATGCGAATAAATCATTGAACGCACATCACCATCAATCATTCGAAGTAACTTCTGATCACTTTGCCGTTTCTTCCTACCTTCTTTCCTTTTCCTCCTCCCCTTTATTCTTCCCCTACACAAACAAGTATGCAAATGACGTTTACGCTTCATTCGCCTTTCATGCTACAAGGACCAAGTCTTCCGTTTTCCAGCGCTCACAATGACGTGTAGGAGAACAAGCGAAGAGCCGGAGCTGCTTCGTCGAAAGCCTTTGACTCGATAAAATACGCGCCTATATCTTATATTCCGTCTTATGCTGAGAAAAACGCTGCCAACGTGCGTTATCGGCAACCCGCGACGGCCAGATTACCTGCTTTGTCCGATGCTCTGTACAAAAGAGCTGCCCGATCGAAGCTGTTCATACGAACGACGAAGAAGTAAGCTCATGAGAATCAAAGGACCAAGCAGAGTGGCTGCAGTTACGGGCAGCACAGGAAACCATTGTTTGGTGTTCTTCCTATAACTTATATAGATATCGAGCGTACGGTAGTTGGCAACATACGTACACACGCAGTCGGACTTAACCTAAACAATATTCTAGCCCCTCTCCGTGTATCCTGCAGACGGAGGTAGAGTTTCACGGTTCCAATTCCTTTCAACAATGTTTCCAGCCTTATTCTTGCCAAAGAGAACGGGGTTTGTGCTGTTCAGCCACATTAAGCAAAAATGGCCGCTGGAAGCCCGTAAGGATGGAGAGGTGTGCTTTTCAGTGGTCCATGAAAATAGGGATGGTCCAAGAACACGACGGGGACAGGAGTATAGACACACAAAGCTAGGTTGGCTAGAACTGGGAGGTGTGAAGAGCGCAGGGCATTTTCCTTGCCCGGAAATGTCACCTTGCATGATCCCTCCGCTAAGTCAGGGGCGCCGGGAAGTGGTCAGCAATCGAGATAAGCCAGAGACGTTTGAGTATTCCGGTAAAAAATAGTAAGGAAGAGATTCACAGAAACGGAGCCACTACATTTATAGGTTACCGTACCAAGTTTTTTTTTCAAAACTCCCACGGGTTAGCGCTCCTTATTAATTAAAAATGCCGTTAAATAATGAAAGACAACAAAGAACTCAGGAATGGTGTTTTGGAAAAAAGTGTCTCTGTTCCGTTTACCGGCATGCAAATAGTAATTCACGAGGTGGGAGACAGCAGTCCTGAGCTGGCAGAGCTCTACAGGCGGCTTTCGTTGTGCGTGCAAAGTAGATTAGGTTCTGCAAAAAAAAATGAGCCTCGACATGCAGGAAGGCATAATGCTACAGTTCCCATGGAGGCAGCAGTATAGGGGCCGGGGAACGTATACTGATTACGCAGTGAAACGCAGCGATGCTCACCTGGTGTATTACATTGCAGGCAATGTGACGAGAAAGCGGGCTCTTCCAAGAAACTGCGAAATTAGCATTGATGCCTGCGATTGGCAAAGAGCCAGACAGTGCTGCATTTGGGCTTCTGATGACCAGAGATTTTCCAAAGCGTATGCGCTACGCTTTTTTCCTGCTCTTCATTTTTTTTCTTTTTATGCGAAGCATATTACGAGAGCTCAACCCAGCTCCTCAGGCGCGGCGGTGTCGCCATGAAACCACGTGACACCGTGACGTCACGACAGAGGAGAAGTGGCTTTGGCTCAACTCTTGCAAGACGGGCTGGGTGGGAATCGAACCAGGGTCTCCGGAGTGTGGGACGGAGACGCTACCACTGAGCCACGAGTACGATGCTTCAAAGCGGTACAAAAGCGCCTCTAGTGAATGCGGTGTTGCCTTAGAAACGAGCTGTTTCTAAGGCGTGCGTCTCTTGCTCAGGCGCACATTTCGTTGCCGCGCCGAACGCTGCTTTGCTCGACGCTCACCGCGTCCAATGCGGGGCGCGTAGTCGCTGCCCTGTAGCCCATTGTCTTACACCCCTTGGCGGGTCGACGGGAACGCTGTCGCGTTCCACTCTTGAAGGCGAAGCAGTAATGCATGAGTTGTTTCTTCGTCTAGCCGAACCAAATATAGCCAAGCAACAGCAGTTCACCAGGCTAAACAGTGGTTCAACAACTAAAATAAAGGCTAGTATGCTTCGCATCCTGGGCTTAACCTTACCTAAGCCACAGCCAATTTTTTTTTCATTGAGCTACTTTTCTCATTCGATAATATTTTATGTTTTCCTCGCAAGCAGCCTGCGGTCACGGTTCCTGGTCAAGTCAGTCACAGCTGCCAAAAAAAAAAGTTTTCTTTGTTGCTGTGGCAGTCCGTTTGAGCTCGTTTATATTACAATACGCGAAGAGCGGGTTATGGTGTGTGACGTCAGAAACTATGAAGACGTGCAAGTTGCCAGATTACCGAGGTGTTTCACAAGTGAATGAAGAAATTAGTATTAAGATTTTCGAGACCACCAAATCAACTCATATTTCACTGAGTTAGTCGTTTTGGGAACGCAAATTGCGGCAAGAGGGAAAAGCCCCTTGATTGTCCGTAGAGATTTAGCCCCGCAATTCCAATTCCGTAGCTGTGGAATCTGAAACTGAGACCAGGTCCGAAATGGTCCTGACGATGAAGGTATGGAGCACGTTGTCGAAAACCTTCTTGAGGTTATCACGTGACCAGCTTCCTGAATTTTACACACATGCCATAGCTTTTTTTCCACTTTGACACTTTTAATGCTTGCGCATTAATATATCCACACTCATCAACTACCTGCGACTATACTAGCGGGTAGAGTATTTGCAAAAAACATCCGCTGCAACGTGTCCTCGTTACTCAGCACATCCTAAGAGAAATAAATGGACTGCATGATAACACGTTGTGTGTAAAAGATTGCGATTTCAGGCAACACCGTGTGACGTAACCACGCCGCTAACACTATAGGTCCCGTTAGAAAGGTGCATTAGTGATGATAGGCCTAGCGATCGTGCCCAATGCTCCTGTCTTATCGACATTCGGATGTAGCGGGGATCTTGGAAGGCCGAAAATATTTTGGTCCAATTATTCCCGCCATTGCAACATGCACATTAGCCAGGGATGGTTCTGTAGAGCCCGTATAGAGAATCATTTCCTAATGTTCTATTTGGCAAGTTTTTTGAAAAAGAGACTTCTGACATTGCTCTGCGGAGACAGGACCACATAATAATATGTAGGCGGACCTAACTTTAACGTAAGGCGGCAGGGTATGTGCGAGAGAGTGTTTGATATACTTTAATTTTTGATAACTTAAACCTATGCCTTATGGCAGATAGCAGCTACGAACCAACCCCCCCCCCCCCTTCTTCCGCGTATATTTTTCTTACGGTTTACTAAAGCTTACCAAAGCTTTAGTAAAGCTTAAAGCTTTACTAAAGCTTGTTGTGTCGCTTGTGGTTGGGAGTGGCGTTCACGAACGCATACTCCTACCGTATGGGAATGGCCGAGAGCCCGATGTGCGACTCCTGTGGGTGCGAGGAGTCCATCGAGCACCTATTGTGTACCTGCCCTCGCTACGATGTTCAACGCCTCTCTCTGCGGGCAACTTTACACAGGCTCGACTCGAGACCGTTCACCGAGTCAAAGATACTCGGACCGTGGCCGCAACCATCACTGGCTCGAAAAGCGATTCGTGCACTAGTGCGGTACTTGAAGTGCACGGGCTTAAGAGACCGCTTATAGTGTCATTGTGTAAGGTGTCCCACATGTACTCAGTGCTGACTCTCTCCCTTTCTCCCCCTTTCCATTCCCCTTTCCCCCACCCCCAGTGTAGGGTAGCAAACCGGATGCTGTTCTGGTTGACCTCCCTGCCTTCCCTCCCCTTGCTTTCTCTCTCTTCTCTACTAAAGCTTACAACAGATTGGACACGCGGTATAATACGTCCATACATTCCCTGTTTTCGCGGCTATGCAGTGGTCTCTTCTATCATGAGGCGTTCTGTCGAATAACTGATTTAAATCGCCAATGTGCAATTGCTTTTTCACCACACCACGTGTTTTTTCTTTGCCGTCATTTCATCGGGAATCTTTACTGACACCAGTTAGCACTAGTGACATGTCAGAGAAAAACACACTAGATATTATGGAGTACGCGTGATCCCGCTTTCTATATCAATTTCAGTCGCGCATGTCGTAAGTATAAGCAATAAGAAGCGGATGTGCGAAAAGATTGAGGACGCGTGCCAGTCAGTCTGACGCACGAGCATTTCGGGGTGAGCGTGGCTACGGATATAACAAGTGAGACAAAAAAAAAAGGAGGAAAAAGCGGTTCGAGGCGGATGAGTTGCGGCAAATAGAAGCGCCACAGATGGAGCCACTCCGTCAAATTGAGTCGCAAGTAGGCTGATGTTCGCTTGGGAAATCTCTGCCGAGAGCGTCAAATCCGAAGAGAACAGGTGAAGCCATTGCGTCCGTGTGGATTCAAGCGCGCTCGCGCGCTCGCTTCATTTCCGGCTTTCGTTGCGTATAGATCTAGACATTGACCTACGTAATTTCCGACGATTCCAGACGTGCGAAAACAACGGATATGGCTCTAGGTTTTCCTTTATAACTTCTTGCTGTTTCCCCAAAGTTAAAAAATTTGAACGGATATATATATATATAAGTGTACGTACACACGCAAGTTTTTTTTTTTCATTTACTCTTATAGCGGGATTTTACAGCTTGGAAACGGAACAACCAAAGAGAGCCGTCTGTCTTGTCTCATCTGTTTGGCTGCCTCGTGCCTGCGTTGTAATATATACAGCACTACGTTGAACCAAGCAGCCCAACAGCGCATTCTTGCCAATTTATTCAGTCAGTCCTTATTTGACTCTCGGCTACGCCATGGTCTTGCCACTGTGACGTGAACCGACGTCTATACAGCGCGACACGATCCCATTTGGTTACCTCAATCAAGATTGCTTCAGTGGACCTATGGAACGCTCGGACTTCGTGCTACATCTGCAGAGTTCGGCGTCGCCTGCTGTATTGCTCGAAGGCGCACGCGAATCAAGCGCCACGCTCTCCACCACGAGAGCGTCCTGCTTTTTGATGTTGTCCTTCAGTTTTTCTCTTCGCATGCGCTCAACGTTGCTGGAGCGCAGTATCTGGGCAACGCCTGCGCTGCTAGGCCCTGCTATGCCACGCGCACCTCGCTCTGACATCCCGTTCCCAAAGGGAACATGGCAGTTGGGAGTCTCTCGTTCAGCGAGCGTCGCCTACGCGCACGCCACGGGCTCCGCGCCCTTCGAAGCGAGTGCGGCTGCTGTTTCCTTAACGCATCGTGACAGCCGCGACACTGGAACGACGCGGAGGCGGAAGCGTGACCAGGAAGCGGCCCGATGCAAAACAAAGTACGCAATCCTGAAGTGCGTGTCTGTCGCGTTCAACTATCGTCACGGGACGCATCGCTTGGTGGAAGTGGGCTGGAGCAAAATCCGATTGATTGATTGATTGATTGATTGATTGATTGATTGATTGATTGATTGATTGATTGATTGATTGATTGATTGATTGATTGGTTGATTGATTGATTGATTGATTGATTGATTGATTGATTGATTGATTGACTGACTGACTGACTGACTGACTGACTGACTGACTGACTGACTGACTGACTGACTGACTGACTGACTGACCGATTTATTTATTTATTTATTTATTTATTTATTTATTTATTTATTTATTTATTTATTTATTTATCTTAATTGTGCAAGGGCCTGCTCTGACCAAACAGTGCCATCAAGAAATCCTTGCCCGTGTTAGACCTGCCCGGCTTTGCGATTTGCTACGCGGACACAAACTGCCAGTCGATGATGAGTCGTTCCTCGGTGTGGGCGGGCAGCTTGTTTGCGACGCGGAGCGTACCAGCGACGTCTGCGCAAAATTTACTGTGTTCGTATTTTGTACACGCGACTCGAAGGTTGCGACGCACTCAGTGGAATTCGAAGGTTTGAGAAGGGGACGCGGGCTCATTGCGAGCGTATCAACCTTAATGTCGTTAAGACAATGCGCGCAGCGGTGAAGCGTGAACGGCAAAGAAGGCGGGAGGGTATGAGACGTATGTGTTAGGGTATACACAGAGTGAAGCGAGTGCAGTCAAATGGTAAATGTTTCCGCTACGCGTGGTTGGTTCGCACGCACAATAAGAGCGGCGCACAGGAGCACGGAACACACTACATACCGCATTTGCACAATTCTGCAGTGCGCCTCCGTTCGTAACGCGCAGTTATATTACCGCCAAAATATCTCCAAATGTACCTTGGCACCGATTCTACCGCGCACATCAAATAACAAAACCTGATTACGCATATCGTGTTGAAACGGTTTTTTGGGACATACAAAGGCACACAGACATACACACAGCTGAATCTCAGGGACCAGTCGCTATTGGAGTCCGACGACACCTCCTTTTAGCTGTCTACCGACCACAGAAGGTCATCTTCAAATCCGCCTAGTTCATTAGAAATGCCACACGTACAGCAAAACGGTACCGCAAACCATGGCAGAAAAAAAAAGAAAGAACGTCCGTTCAATGGAAGTGTGGCTATAGTCACCTTGCATTGCGCTTTTTTTATTTTCGTAAGAATCGGTTTCGTTTTTTATCTTGACTAGAATTAGTTGCGATTGTAACGCGCATGCAAATTTGAACGAACTTTATGAACTTTTTATCCGAAAAGGGTACGCGTTAGAATCGTGCAAATACGGTATGTGCGCAAAGTTCTCTTGTGTAAAATTAGGATGCCTGTAATTTGTTTTCTAGATGAGCGTTCGTGGGCCACCTATAAGGATGGCATTTGTTGTTTGCTGGTCACTATTATGTGTAGAGCGGTTCCTCAATGCATGACGGGCCATAATTGGTCGATATGCATAGCTGAAAACGGAGGTGAGCTTATAGGGGGTGCGGAAATGAGCGAAACCGAACAGTGCGCTCCGCGTGATTTATAAATAAACTTAATCAACAAAATGCCCTATAACGTAAAACCATTCCACTCTGTTTTTATTCCAATCTCCTGATGTAAAAATTACTTGACCACCGACGCAAGCGTCGAGCGGTAACCGGCGGCATTGTTTGAAAAGCCCACTGAAAAGCGGTCCTCGTTTATAGGAGGGCACTTTTGTTTCCTTCCAAAGCGAATAGAATCGCCTACATTGAGCGCTTTTTTTGTATCTAATTGGCTGACAAGAGGCGAGGACAACGCTCAAGTGGAGAGAGGTTTGATGGGGCCAAGCCAGAACAGTGAAAGTAGATAATCGGATGAGGAGGGTGTTGCAGGCGTCTGCGATTGGTCCGCTTCCCCTTGCTTTGCTTGGAGTGGCTGGTCCGAAATCGCGGCGGCTTGCAACAGAAGGGTAAAAATGCGCCTAAAACGGATCCTCAGCAAACAAGAGTTGTCAGAGCGATGTCGTAAACGTGCTGAAAGCGCTCAATAACGTTATACCGCCACGCACAGAACAAAAAGAAAATGATTAACGCGCAAATAAATCCATCCTCATCGACATCTCCGAGTACCCAGTGCCAGAACGATCGGCTGGCAGCCATCTTCTATTCCTTTCAGAACAGGGCAGTCTCCGGCTATTCAGAAAAAAAAACTCAGTTTTTGTCGGCATATTAATGCATTTTTAACCCGTACACGTCACTTTGACGCAGTTAGTTTTCGCGGTTTTGCGACGTCGCATGGCAGACAGGCGAAGTGGGCGTGGCCCGAAAACTTTTGTCCGATAGCAGAGAGCTAATGGCAAAAAAAAAAGGTGTCGAATCGGAAATAATCATCTTTCTTTCGTTCGGTCTACTCATGCATAACCAGTGTGCATATGTCATATCAGATGGCGCGTTTTCGCGGTTCTCGTCACGTCGCGTGACAGACAAGCGAAATGGGAGTGGGTCGAAAATTTTTCCACCAGCCGTGGGGGGCTGATTGCAGAATTGGAATAGAAAAGTTTGGAAGAGCTTTACGATATAGGGCCCAAAGATACATTCTTTTTTCCCTTTTCCTTTCTTTCCTTCTTTCTTTCTTGCTTGCTTCTTTTTTTTTTCGTACGGATAGCATCAACGTCATTTCGCTGGCGTTCCTCTTGTGTAATGTTAGGAGCCACCCGCCCGCCTGCCGCCTCATTGATTACCTGTAATAGCATGGACTTGTGTGTCTATATCACAGGGTATGGAGATGAGATAATAAGGCATCCTTATATAGTAACGCGACAACTCTGAAAGCAGCATGCTCACAACGCGCCAGTCCTGGAATAGTGTCGGTCTTAACTGAATCACGGTTGTTACGCAGTTGAAAACATCAAACAAGTGAGTGTAGTATACTGCTACAAGGAAGATAGGAATCATGTAGTGGTGTTAAGGAAGGCAGTGGGAAGAGAACTTTTGCAAGTCTGGTCACGACCGAAGTGTCCGCGATAACTATACAGAAGAGATAATGACTATTTCGCGGCTTCTAATTTGTTGAGGTCACTTGCAAAGGTCCCAACGTTGAAATTATGTTCGTACACGATGTAGCTGATTGTACATGTATGGCGAGACAGCGAACTATGCATTCAGTACATTCATTGAGCGCGCGTATAGAACGGACGTTTGGTATTTCTGCCGTAATGAAAGCCATGCAAATCCCATAACAAAGCATCTTATTATCATGTCACACACACAAGAAGATCCCCTTTTATGTTGACTGTTATGAAGCGAAGAATTTGGGTAGTCCATTAATATCGTACTGAGAACCACTGCCAGCCAGATGCGCTCTGTTTGCCGAAACAACTTAAAGAAGAGTAGCGCGATCAGTAAAATGGTTTTCAATAATGAAAATGATCTCGCGAAGCCTTATCAAAGTTTTCAGTCGTCAGTCCGATTTGTCGTTGCAGTTAATTTTTGTGCACACGGCCTTGTAAAAGCTATCGATTTCCATAAAAGCAAGACATCGGTGTTTCTGTCGTACGAGGATCGCATTAGCGCGGCTTTGTCTTGTGTCGTGCATGTGGTCGTTCATGCCGTTCTTGTATATATATCTTAATGCTGGATCTTTTTTATAATAGCTTGGTCGTGAAGCAATATCTTTGGGGGCATTGACTGGCATTTGCAATAGCCGGCTCATGAAAGCTACTAAGCATAATACTGAGGCAAATTTTAAAAAGCAGAGAGAGCAAAGGCACTGATTTAGAGAGAGACAAGCGCGATCGCAATTTCGACCCAACATGTATTGTTACGAAGCAATGGGCGCCTCTTCGGCACACTTGGTCTTCCACAATTTTGTTAGGTGCTTATTATTTGTCGTGTGGTCTCCTCATCTTCTGTCATTTTCTTAGTGCATTCTTTATTAACAGCGCGTTAAGACAATGACTAAGATTAAGCACACAAGATCCTTTGTCATTTTTGAGACAAAGGCAGATTCACTGAATATGCTGTCCTTCCTTTCGCTAAGCATATAACATGTGCTGCATTTGTGCCCTACGGCAACGCAACCGTTCTCTAAACTCACATTCTAGTTCGTATTCCTTTCCTTTGTGTGCTAATTTCCTTTAGACTCTTGCGTCATAAGCTTCAATGTGCCAGAAGCAACGTACGAGCAACTTTGTACGATGTCGATAGATTGAGTCCATGTTGATGGGCGCACTCCAACATTCGCACTTTCACCTTGGAGTAAACAAGCAATTTTTCAGTACCACTATAGTGCCTAGAATATACTGGCTAGTGTGCCGTCCGTGGCCTCTCGGGTGGCACCAAATGCAATGAATGCCGGCGGCTGCCACTAGGGGCGCTGCAGTGCAGGTGGGTGCTGCGGCACCATCCGGTCTTCGTAGCCCGCCGTGTTTCCACAGCATCGGCAAGCGGGCTGCTGCGCTTTTTGTTTTTATTAAGCTGTAGCAGCAGCACAGTTCAAATGTGGGCAGCTGATTTATAAATCAGGGTTTGTTTTGATTACAACAGGCTTCTCTAGCGCTTGTCGCTTGCGTGAAAAGCGTGTGCTAGCTCAGCTGGGCTTCGAGCGGGAACCTGATGTGTTTCTATGCTGGCGAAGAGAAAACGTAATTTCTAAGGCAAATGCCTTGATCTGCATATTCCAAGACCGTGTTGCGAGGTACAGAACATATCACACGATCCAAGGAAGGCCAGAAACGAACCAAAGCATGTCCAGCCGTGTATAGGAGATGCTAAATGATTAGCAAATTTAATTATTAATTATAGTGATTGGATTAAGGGGGATAAGGCTGAATTAGAGGGATTAAGGTGTATTAATTAAGGAGGATTAGAGTGAATTAGAGTAGGCTTCACAAGGCGTTCGCCTTCGTGTCTCTTCAGTGACAGCTAAGGACACTTGTTTTTTACTCTAGCCATGATGGCAGCGTAATTTTTTTAAGGGTAAGTTTTAGGTTACATTTTTCATTCTAATAAACTAAAGGAATTCTAAGGTTACGTTACTGTTCTGTTGATGTTATATTAATGCATAACCATTGAAAACCGCTGTAACAGATCATCTTTTGAAATGACTTGAATTTCGCTGTACTTTCTTTTTATTTTATTTGCTTCTATTTCTGCCTATTATCTTATTGTTGTCCTCATAGGTTTGAATGTTTTTAATTGTTTGTAAACCATGTACCCATCTCCTAATAATGCCCATTGGGACACGAGGATAGGATAATAAGTAAAAAAATTTGTCTGTAAAATGGACTGCACGCGGTGTTCTGTGTACTATTCATTTTTTAATACCTGGTACACACGTGCAGATTTCTTTTTATGTCTGATATAAGTGAACGAAAATGGGAAACAGATCTTTAATTTGAGCGTAACAAATATTTTATTCTCGCGTAACAACAGTCAAACGCGGGCATATAAGACAGGCCTAGATGAGATAATGCACACATACATGAAGAAGATAGATCTAGTGGCAGTGACGCAGTTTAAAGAGCTTCTGTCGTTGCCTTTGCGCTTCCCTCTCTTTGTTGATGCCTTTAAAAAAAAAACGAAACCTCAAGAAAACAGAACTTCACAAGTGTTGTCAAAGCTGCTTTTTCATGCTCTGGGCAACCTAGTTGGGGAAAGGCCAGTGCCTGCAGCTGACCTGAAAAATCAGCTAGACTCGCTACATCTAACTTGTTTTTGCTAAAGAACACAGTAAAAGCATCTTCCACGGCCTTCACAGCGGTTCAAGGTCTGACTAAGATAGACAAGGCCTCCATTGTCAAAATGCGTATTGCAATAGTGAAGCAGCGTCGGCACTAGCTTCAGCTTACGCAAAGGAAGCCTGCACGCTGTGGTCAAGAATTTTGGGCAGTGATCTTTCGTGCAACATAACAGTATAGTAGATCAAAGCACTACTGCTCCTTTTTTCTTGTTTTTTTTTCCTGGTACTCACGAAAAGTAAGGTGCATGCTTAGGATACTCAGGAAATATCGTGGGTATAGCGTAGGGTTTCAGGCGTGGTTTATCGCGGGGAATCTCGTGGACACGCCGTTCACGGTGATAGAGAACGCGCGTCGAACTAAGCTGTTTTCGAAATGTTTTTCACAAACCACAGCAGTTGGTACTGGCCTCCTGTCCGCTCTCCTGATCATTCTTGCCCATTCTGCTGCCGCTTCGTATCAGTGGTGGAGTGAACAAGGATACACGCCATTTGTTCGAGCGGTAACCGCTTCGACACAACGGCACAAAGCAGCTCCTCCAGCTCCTCTCCTTGCACTGTCTCTACGGCATTTTTTCACCGCCGCCGCATAGTTCTTGTAATGACAGGCACACGAACACAGCAGCGACGCACTCACCCTTTGACAACACCAAGAACAAACATGCAACGCTGTAATAACACTGAAAACGCCAACATAGATACCGACGCAACAGCTGCGAAACTGATATGCGAAGCAGACGACACGCGCAGTCTGCACCCACCCGTGTGGCAGCGACCTCTGTCGGCCACCATGGGCATTCATTGCAGGCGGCGCCACGCTCCTCCATTGAAAAGAGCGGATGCACGGCACACTAGCCAGTATATTCTAGGCACTATTGGCCTCGAGCTCCACCACTGGAAAATCTGGCGCCACCGTCGGCGTGACGTGTTATTAGGGATCACGTGGACATAGCGGCCGCGTCGGCTGCTTCGGGAGCGCCGAAGCGAGCTGAAAACGAGTTTAAATTCCCTCGTACGCTGCGGTCCTCATTTAGTGGCGAAATTTTCTCGCTTCGAGTGTCTCCTTTACAACGCTTGAAAGCACTACAATAGGTAGTGGCTGCCTTTGAAGGCGCGCAACATGGTAGGCTACTGCTCGGTGCCGCAGGGCCGAACGCACGTAACGGAGGCCGGTGTCAGCCTTATTCACGCCTAGCCGCAGGACAAGAAGCTGCGTGAAGCTTGGCTCGCGAAACATAAAACCGGCAAACAGTCATCGGCTACAACTCGGGTATGCAGCAAGCACAGACGCGAGGAAGATTTATGCTACGGCGCCCGGTCTGCGGTGTTCTGAAAACGCGCACTGAGGCGCTCGCCCGAGTCCGCTGCCCGAGTAATGTCATGACGGTTTGGTCTATGATCGAACTTGTCGATGCTATAGATACTGGCAAGTTGAGTGGAGTGGAAAGGCAACGGTAAGAAGCACATTAAATAAAAAGAATGGCATATGGTCATGTTTGTGTTATAAATTAATGCACTGGATTACAAAAAAGGAGCAGCGGGAAATGGCACGCTTAGAACACCGATAAACATACAGTGCGAAGCAACTCGAGAAATAATATTGAAAGGTCAAAGAATTTAGAAGAAAAAAAAAGGTTGAATCGTCGCGACGGCACATCACAGTCCCCGTAGGTGTCGAAGTCTCTACAGTGAAGTTATTTTTTAACAACTCTGGTAGCACCCACGCAACAATGGTTGCTTGCATACTGTCAAATGCTCATATTCTGCGGCCTAAAGCTCTTGGCACGGTGCGAAAACGCGCGCGCGGAGAAAGCGAAACAGTGCGCGGACAAGCTTGCAGACGCGCAGTCGGTCGCTGCGAATGTACGCGATCGCTGCATTGAGGCTTCGTTCTATTACGATCCATTTAGTTATACAAACACTATAAGAACATATTTCACATAGCTTGCTCTCAGCGTTTACCTACCTTTCACGCAAGAAGCCGGTTCGTGAGACTCCATCGCGGCGACCGCGCGCAGTGGCGTTCACTGTACGTATTCGGTAAAGAGGTAGCGTCTGTAAACGATTGTGTGCTTTCAGTTTGCCCAAGATTGTTATTTAGACAGTAAAAAACTTCTATCGTTTCGAAAGTACTTACAGAAATGTCCGGGAGGGCTCGCGCGTGGTGTTTTCAGTGAGCGCTGCCAGCAAAACCTATGAGGAGCGCGCCACGTGATCCCTCATACTACGCCAGCGAGGCGCTTCCGCTAGATGGCGACTCCGTAACTCCTCGCCGCCAATAGTACCACTGCCACTTCAGCGTGTAATTCTTAAGCAAAATCAGTTAGACCAAAAAACGTAATGCTATAAATGAAAGGGGCGGTGGCGCCGGCTATCGAATGAGGGCGAAACGCCCAACACGACGGAGACGTGATGGGATGAACGGTTGCGCTCCCCTAGAGCGGCAGACGATGCCATCGTTTCTCTCGCTCTGAGTGGTCTACAACTTTGGTCTGGCCCAGCCGTACGTATACAACAGGCACTCGTCATCTGTTCGGGTGGAACAGGTAGTTACTGATTCTCATACACATTACTGAACTGCAAAAACTGTGCAACTTTACCTCAGTGCGCAATATAAGCTAAATAAAGTCGGAGGCCTTAACCTGAAGATGCCGTTTGACAGGGTCCCATTGCCGACGTAGAGTCCCAAACTGGTGCATAAACGTGGTCAGTGTCTCGGCTATTCGGTCATTGCTAAGAGGCACGTGCACAACATTTGAGGTGCGTCGTAGGGCCTTTTTTTAATGCGCAGTAATGTGCGGGATATCGGTGAAAGCAAATAATATTTGCTCTATGTTTCGGAATAATGGTTGGTAGTAGAGGAATATAGGTTTGATAGCACTGGGAAGTCGGTGGAACCTGCGTTCGCTCATCCGATGGTATGGTATGAATAACTTTATTTAGGTCCTGAAGGATCAGTCTGGGACTGATGCGGGCCGCTCCCACGTCGGTACAGAGAGGCCGAGCCCCTCTGCCGTAACACGGGCCCTCTGGACAGCCCTGAGTTGGTCCGCCAGCACTTCACTGTGCAGCATCCGCTGCGGTCATCCGATGCCGAGGAAATGGAAAAGGCGAGTGAGGCTCATTCCTCCATCCCATTACAGTTGTTGACGGCGAGGGATGCAACGGAGGATCGCAGTGCAAAACTATTAGGTTTACGCATGTGTTTACCACGTTTGTACAATGCACTACATGAAGAAACGCGTTACGCGTTCCTGCTAGTTAACTGATTTTCTCGGAGAGGCGGTTAGAGCATGCGAAAGTGAAAAGCATTTAGAATCGGGGAACCTAATTCTGGCTCTACACAAGCTATAAGTTGCGCGGAGAAAGGACTTCAACTTGTGAAAATGAAAGACACCGTAGTCTGGCGAAACTTATTGTCGGGCGAGTTGGCGTAGTTTGAAACCGTGCAGCAGATTCGGCGTGGAAACATACATAGACACGTATACAAAGATAAAGTAAGCAAACGGGGACCAGCTCGATCGTTTCGTTTCGTCCTAATCTCACTTCCGTTAGCAAAACTTTGCCCGCCGACAGTATAGGAGCGCGCCTTAATTCAGCGCACGGCAATGTTCAGTTCATAAGCCGGTATATATCTATACAAGTTTTCCCCCCTCAGCAGCCCTGCGCTCTAAAGCCCTCTGCCGCGAAGCATTGCCAGTCTATGGTCTCGTGTTTCACCTACGGCGTTTTCCTGAGAGAGAGAATGAAAAATGTACGTACGTGTTAACTACTCTCTATTTTCCAGGGTGCTTTATGGAAATTTGTGGCTGCTCGTACCGGCGCCTTCGCAAAATATAATGCCGTAGTTTCACAAGTTTAGACTCAGTCGCTGTTTAAGTATTCTCGAGTTAAAACCGAAAGCATAGAATGCGCCTTGACTATGACTAAACTGCAAGGTTTCAATCTAGGCAGCGCTTGCCCTATTGCTGTTGCCTGTCCATGAAAGTTAGCCGCGGTTTGAACTGCTTGTGTTTAAACTCAAGGAGCGAGACAATAGACCTAATCCAGGCACATCACCGAAAGCGCCACATAGGCTGCCTTGTAGTTATTTATTTTATAATGAGTCTCTCTCTCTCTCTCTCTCTCTCTCTCTCTCTCTTTCTCTCTCTCTGTCTCTCAGGTATAGCGCATGTAAACGTAGGCCGTGTTACCCGGATCGCACTATATGGTCAACTAACATCGTGAAACAAACGCAATAGTTACAAAATATATTAATAATCTGCACGAGGGGGTCTTACAATAAGTTGCGAGGAAACGTTATATTCCTAGCGATAAATGTTGAATAGGCGTGCACAGTGAAACGCACTGCAAGCTATATAAGCACAACGGGGGAGTTCTGAATTCCTATCAGCAGACACTTTTCACGGCGCGGCAGTATACCATTGTTGCGGCCGGCACTTGTAGTGTACACTAATATGCGCAATTTTAACGCAGGCTGTAACATGTTAAACGTTCGCATGGTTCTGTGCTGAAAAAAGCAACAGTTTCGCCTGACAGGCGACGCATTTCTTGCGATAGCAAATTGTTAGACAGCTGTGCGAAGTAAAGCTGGTCGTTTTATCAGCTGCATAAAAAAGCATTCGCTTGCTAACTAAATTAACAAGCACGTTATCTCGCGCGCACAGGCAAGCTTAAACGCATCTCACTCGACGACCGCGGGCACATGCTGTCAGAGCACTGGCGGGATGAAGAGCGCCAGCAGCGGCGAGCGCATTCCCTCTCGTACTGCCTCTCGTTTGAAGGCGAACTATATAGGTGCGTGAGAACACAGTGCACACGAAGCCATCAGCTATATGCGACCGGTTAGCCTTTGAACCCAGCACAGATTGCCTCCAGACAGGACGCGCATGACCGGGCACAGCCGCCGTTGTTGGAGTAGAAGAGATGTGCACAACCTGCCCCCTTCCCCCTCATCTCCTAGCGCGTGCATATGTCCCCACCTACCGCCCTTGCGAGCACGAGAATTAGACACCACCGCATCAAGCCACCGTACTTCTCGGCTCAACCTCGCAAGCTTTCGCTGACACCTACAGCATAGGGCACGCGGCCGCGATGTTGTGGCACTTGGACTTTATGAGGAACATTACGGCAACGGCCACGGTGGGAATTCGTCTGGAGTGTCCATACGTTTGCTATAAGAATAAAAATATATGAGCGTGTGAATCATGCGGAGTAGTGGGCAGCAACTAATGAACACAATAGCAACAACGTCCTTTTTCTTTGTTTTTTTTTCGAAAGGCGAACTTTGAAAGGAGAAATTTATTCCAAAATTCAAATACGCATTTGCGAACTTGTCTGTAATGGTCTCAGAATGCTTCTAAACGAGACCATGATAATTTTTTTTTCCTTATCGTATTTGCCTGGTGCCTCATGGGTAAGGTTTCGACTTTACTTTGTGGCCCACGTACAATTGCACTGATGCGCCAGCTATCCAAGCTAAGAATAAGGAGGCTTGCTTCTTTCCCATACCTCGTGCCGAGTTTATGTATAGGGTCTGGCGAAAATGCTCTGAATTGTAGGTTTCGTTATTTTACGTAGATGTAAGTAGAAGATATTAGAAAGCACGTGCCTGCTCTTTCAGTATAGTTATAGGAGAGTCTTGAGAAAGTGTTCTTATTTTGTAGCGAGTTCCAACAAAAATGACAACGTGCTCACGGGCTGTTAACAGACAGAAAAAAAGACTATATAGTGACGATACACAGCCCGTGATTGGCGAGATTGTGTATTATATTTGCATTGAATACTTGGCCTTCTTGAGTGAACACTTATTGTATATTCTCATAGACAATGTTATGTAGTTCCACCTCAGCAACCAGAGGTGGTGCCACAAAATATTCTTTTATATTTTACTTTTTTTCATTTCGTACCAGTAAATTGAATGAACGAGAAGAAAGGGGTTAACCGAGGGGACCGATTTTTATTAGTCTAGTATTAGTCTAGTATAAGAAGGTTGTGTATCGTAAGAAGACGTAATGCGAAGGTTGTGGGATCGTTCCCCACCTGCGGCAAGTTGTTTTAACATCCACTTTCATTTCCATTAATTTATCGTTTCTTTATTTCATTTATTAAGCCTGTATTGCCCCTGTCTTGCCCTTCGTGTCTGTGTTTGTTGGCTTCTTATGACACGGTTAATTATATGTGCGATAACATCGCACTAGAATGACTGATAATCATAATAATTGGGGTTTGACACCACAAGCGGGCACAGTGGCCCTTGAGAGACGCACAAAGTAGAATGCTACGGATTAGTTTACCGTCATTAATAACTCGAGTAGCACGTAGCGGGCTCTTATAAAAAGTACCTACGGGTTACTTAGGGCCGTATATATAAGATTGATGATCGCACCAAGTTGAGAGCAATTGATTTAATTAGCTCGAAATTTTTACTCGATTCGATTTATTAGATTTTCGGCACCTGGCTCCCTAGAGGGTGGCTCCCTTTCGTAACCGAGTCATATTTTTTTTTCTCTCATTACGAAGTCAATAGCAGCGCTTTGAAGTCGTACGTGTGCGGCATACTGATTGTCGAACGGGCGCTTTAATTACCAATTAATTCCAAGATATCGCTCCTTTTTGAAGAATATTACAGAAGTGTGGAGAAAATTAGCGGCATTCCTAATCAGACACCGAGCAGACGCTTTGTGACACTATTAATGTCATAAAGCTTCCGACTGGTGTTTGCTGACGACGGCACTAGGGTGTGGGCGTCGCTTGCTTCTTGCTACTCCGAGCACAGCCAACTTTGGAGGCCGTGCTGTGAGTCGAGAATGACGTACTGAACAATGGCGAAGAGCACGCAAGTCATGCGAAACAAATCAAAGATCATGCAGCTAATCAAATCGGAACAATAAGGTAAATTACCGACCCGAAGTTTTCTTTTTTTCTAGTATGACGCGACTGCAATAACAGTGATATATATATATATATATATATATATATATATATATATATATATATATATATATATATTCATGCGGACGCGGAGCACCGTAATGCGCATGCATCGATTGCTGATGACTGCCGTATCACGACGCGCGTCACCTTTACATGAATGAAAGCGAATATTGTCATCCGACCAACTATAGCACGTGGGAACAAAGGAAACACATGATTTTCTCAGAAATATTTGTCATATTTAACGTTTCCATAATAAGCAACTGCGGGAACCGCTTCAGTATTTCCGTTGAAGTGTTTCCTCTACCTTGGAAGATCAATTTCGAACTACTTCGAATGTCATGTACAAAAAAAAACAACTTCGAAGGTTGCCTTTATGGTGTAATACGTATCTGTGTATGCGTGGTCGAATACAAATGAAAAACGAGTTGTAGAAATAAAGTAGAAACAAAAATAAAACAGCCTTTTATTGATTACCCTGAGGAGGGTGGGTGTGTATGTGCGTGCGTGTGCTTGTGTGTGCGCGTGGTTGCTTGCGTGGGTGCGTGTGCGTCCATGTGTGTGCATGTGCGTATGTATGTGTGCTTGCTTGTGTGCGCATGCGCGTGCGTGCATGTGTGTGTGCATGTGTCTGTACATGTGTATGTACCTGTGTATGTGCGTGTGTGTGTGCGCGTATGGGTACGTGTGTGTGCGTATGCGTGCGTGTGTTCGTTTGTATGTGCGTGCGAATGTATTTCTGCTTGTATTGTATTTGTATTTCTGTGCGCGTATGTATGCACGGGTGTGCGTGCGTGTGTGGGTACGCGTGTGTGCACGTGCTTGCATGTGTGTCAGTGTGCACGTGCGTATGCGTGCGTGTATGTGTATGTGCATGCGTATGCGTGCGTGTGTTCGTGTGTATGTGCGTGTATGTGAGCGTGCGTGCGTGTGCATGTGCATGTATATCTGCTTCCGTGCGTGCGTGCGTGTGTGTGTGTGTGTGCGTGCGTGCGTGCGTGCGTGAGTGCGTGCGTTCGTGCGTGCGTTCGTGCGTGCGTTCGTGCGTGCGTTCGTGCGTGCGTGCGCACGCGCGCTGGTGGCTTGGAGATAACTGAAACTTCGGTAAGCGTGTACAATGGTGCTGCCTTTTCTGGGTTCATATCATAGTCCCTGATCTTTGTTTTTTCGCGCATCTTTTTGTTCTCTTCCGAGTTGCACTATAAGAGCATAATATTTCAATCAACCTATTATGCAGCATTTTCGTGATGGTAAGTTGGCTGACTCTCTTTTGTATTTATTTATTTATTTATTTATTTATTCATTCATTCATTCATTCATTTATTTATTTATCTGCTGCCTCAGTCTCTCCCTTGCATGCTAAAATAAAACTGCCATCCTGGCGTCACACTGGCACTCATTCAGGAAGACGGTTCAACCTTACGTATTTCTATCAAGCTGTAAAGCTCACAACGTGTGTAGCGAAGTCTCTTTTTTTACTGATAACTTCCGGGGACAACGAATACAATAATCGAGTTATGTTGATAGAAAACAATGTACAACTGCAAAAAAAAAATTGCATTAGCAAACTTCTCTTGTGTGCTGCGCAGGAGAGCAGCAGGTGTCCCAATTCCGCATCGATGCAGAAAGAGGCCTGCCATCCAAATTAACGCAAGTTCCCACGAGGAAGCTTACGACGGAGATCTAACAAAAACACAATATATACAAATCTGTCGTGCTCAGACAAAGGGGTATCAACACACAGTCCGTCACCGTGCATCATTTACTGCGTCTTGCAGTGGCGAGGGCTGTCTCATCGATCTCCTCTAGCTAGAGCGTTGCCAAAGGTATTTTGTGTAGACCTGGCGCAGGCGTTTCACGATAGACATCATCAAGATGCCGTTGTTTGAGCTCGGTTAGCGTTTTCAGTATGACTTCAGTAGTTAGCGGAAAATGGTAGCGGAACTTCAGGTAGCGGAAATATGTTTGCAGAACAAATGGCTGCTCAGCTGTATACGAGAACTCCTGGGAAGGTCTTTTGACCACCTAAAAAATAAATTGCGGGGTTTTACGTACTAAAACCACGGTCTGATTATGAGGCACGCCGTAGTGGGGGACTCCGATTAATTTTGACCACCTGGGTCTTCTTTAACGTGGACTGAAATCTAAGTACACGGGTGTTTTTTTGCATTTCGTCCCCATCGAAGTGCGACCACCATGGCCGGGGTTTGATCCCACCACCTCGTGCTTAGTGGCGCCACACCAAAGCCAATAAGCAACCACGGCGGTTTTTAACGCGACAGCGTTAAGGGCCCCGTGTCGCAGAAAATGCGTTGTTGGTGTCGGCGCTGGCATCGTCATCGTCGGAGTCGTCCGTGAGCGAAAATTGCCGTATATATTTAGGTATATGTATATGACGCGCCTTGCTATATGACGGTATAGGCGGGTTTTATTGCCACACCATTCAATTAGTAATGTTGCTGATACCTTGTCTTACATTGTTGACGAAGTTATTCTATAGGAATTTCGAGAATGAAAGCTCACAAATAAATGCCATGAAACGAAGCACCGACGGCGCATGCCTCTTACGTTAAATTTTCTCATACTTAAATATTAAAAGTGCGAGGAATTACAGAAACCTGAAAATTATGCAATTTTTGGGCGCGGCTCTGCACTACCTGAAAGCTCTCCTTCGTGCATAGCATTCGCCACTACCGTTTCCCTTTACCCCTTTCCCCAGCACAGAGTAGCCAGCCGGTACTTACACTGGCTAACCTCCCTGTCTTTCCTCCCCTTTGTCTTCTCCTCCTCCTCTTACGGTTACATAAGCTGCAGTTGCCGGGAAGCGTGAGAAGCAGTCAGGAATCTTTGAATGCTGTCGTGTTCCACGCTCAAAGGCGAAGCTTAAGCGTCATCCATATTTGTTAACCACCTGGTGCAGACTCACGCAAAAGAAAAGGAAAAAAGAAACAGCCGGCACGAAAAGTGAAAATGGGTTCCTGCTCCTTCCACACGATAGTCAGATAGTTAGTCCAATTATCTGAGTGGAAGCGCCAGAACCTAAATTGACTGGCACGCAATGAAACTCAATTTGACGTATGTGCGTACGTCGCATCAGTGTTGACGACTCTTCGGAGATTATGGCCGATATTCGCAAAAAGCGCTCACGCTAACATTGTTCGTAGGAGCAAATTCCACGCAATCCCGATGCTGGGCATACTGCTATAGGGAAGGCGGCCGTCCAATGACCAAGCGCACTTACGCTATCTGAATCTGACCCCCTTTTCATAGATATGGGGCCCTATAACGGAAACCTTTTCCAATATGTTTTTATTCCAATCTCCTGATGTCGAATTTGCGTAACCACCGACGCAAGCATCGGGCGGTGACCCACAGGTTTGTCTGAAGAGACCAATCAAACGCTCTCCTCATTTACAGGATGTGATTTCTGTTTGCTTTAAAAACGAATAACATTGCCTATATACACTGAACGGTTTGCCTTATCTAATTGGCTGACAAGAGGCGAGGAATACACGCTCAAGTGGAGAGGGATTAGATGTGGCCGAGCCACTGCACTGAAAATCGATAGCCGGATGAAGAGGATGGTGCCGCCGTCTGCGATTGTTCCGCTTTGCCTTAGCTTGCGGTGCATGGTCGAAAATCGCGGCGGCATGCAACGGAAGGTTAAGAATGGTACTAAAACGGATTCTCAGGAAAAAAAAAATAGTAGGCGGAGCGAGGTCGTAAACGTGCCGAAAGTGCTCGAAAATGTTACACGGCCACACTAACAGTTTTATTACACGCAAATAAACCCATGCTCTCCGGCAGGTGCGAGTAGCCAGTGCCTCAGCGATTGGCAGCAGCCATCTTTTATTCCTTTCGCAACGTGGCAGCCTGCGGCTATTCAGAAAAAAAATCAGTTTTGTTAGGCATATTAATGCATCTTTCACGTGTGCACGTCACTTTGACGCGGCGAGTTTTTCGCGGTTTTGTGACGTCGCGGTACAGGCGGGTGAAGTGGGTGCAGCCCTAAACCTTTTGACCAATAGCCGAGGTCTAATGGCGAAAAGGCGTCGAATGAGAAATAACTATTTTTTCGGCAGTTCGGTTCGATCGTGCATAATCAGTGTGTACACGTCATATCAGATGGAGAGCTATCGCGGTTTTGGTGACGTCGCGTGACATACAGGTGAAGTGGGGGTGGTCCAAAAAATGCTTTTGACCAAATTCGGAGGGCTGATTGCAGAATTGGAATAGAAAAGTTTGGTATAGCTTTATACGTTATAGTGCCCATGGTGTTGTACAAATTCCGTCACGATCGTTTCGCCTTCTTCTAGCAACGTGCGGTTTCTTTTTTTTAATGCGAGTACATTCTACAGGAGGGGTGGCGGTGCTTCGCATTTGGGTTATGGGGAGAGGAGGGTGAGAGCACCCTGTGTGAGGTAGAGCGCTGCCGGAGTGGAAAGGATGTTGAGCGCCATGGATTGATTGAAGGAGGATAAATAAGGACGGTGGATAGAGTGCGGGGGCGGCACTGATTGATTAGAATACCACGCCGACACTGCTTGAAACGCTGCTTAGCAGAACAGGAAATTGGACTAGTTGGTATTTATTGAGCGTGATGTCCTGCCGCGCGATAGACATAATATACAAGACGGAGAAAACACGTGATCGAACACTTACGCACCTCAAGAACGTTGGGTGTATTGATAGAGGAAACATGGCAAAGAAATACAGTAGAAACATAAACTCGCGACAATATCAGTGGCGTCTGTAAAGGTCGTTTCATTTTGGCATAGTGATACCGAAGCCTTACTTACACATGTGTCGCGGCTAGAAGGAATGATGTAATCTTCCGCGATCTCCCTTCTGTTCGTGTCCTGATGCCGATGGAGAACACACGTGCTTTCAGAGTGGCTGACATCAACACGTAGAGCAGTGCTGCACCAAATGTGAACACGAGGAGAATAGCGCAGCGAATAGCTGTGTTCGAGCAAGCGCCCCTTGAGGCAGCGCCCGCACGTTAGAGGTATACCTTATGAGCATCGCGCCCTAAGGCAGATATGCGAAACATCACCACTAGGACTGCGTAAACCGTGTGACAACATGCTGCAGGCGTGTTTATTTTTATCGTACTCCCGTACTGCCTGCATTCTGCAGCGCTAGACACTATGTCGTGTATTTATGGCAGACGATGCTAAGCACCACTATACAATTCTCTGTGATTGTCCCGCTGAAAACACGCTCAATACAGAAGACGCGTGAAAAGAAAGATCACATATTATCAGTCTAAGTGAGTAATGAAAGTGGCAACATTTTCAGGCTGCAAGCTCACCTGTGCACGTAGTATTGCGGAACAACGTGCGAAGAAATATTTTTGCTTGACGCCTTTTTTCGACGGCGAAGTGCCCGCCTATAGGTTGCCCAATACGGCTGACTTATAGTTCTGAGCCGATTGCCTCTACGGGGCAGTGCCATCCGATTCTTGACCCATCCCTCACAGTTCACATACGCTACACCTGGATGGAGATCGCATCGAATCACCGCATCTTGGTGAACACACCGTAAGTAGCTGTGCACTGCATGCAGGGCGCTGAGATACGGCACACGAGATCAGTCCAGCCAAAATGCATTGCCGTTTGTCAGCGGCGAATGCAGTTAATTTCGTGTTCACTTGCGCAAAGCGGCCATGCTACATAGTGCTTATAATCACTGACTTGAAAGCGCGAGATCGTTTGTTTTATCGCGGACATCACATTTAACGTCACATTGTGTTCTGCCGACCAAAGCGGGGCGGCTGAGCGAGGACGAACGGCCCAACAACTTAGCTTACAACTGCCGTTCTCAGTAATTACACACCTGTTGAAATCTGAGGTCCGAGTGCACCGTGCGACTGCACAATCAATCGGTTGTCTTGTGCAGCGGTGTCTCTCACAGTCACGATTCATCTTTACGACTAAATATTGAATAAATAATGTTACGACGATGAAATACTGAAGGCACAGCACTTAGGGTTGAAATCAGATTAAAGTGAGAGTGGAAATGCGTTTTTTTTTACATATACCGTAAATGAAACGCAAATAATTATTCAGCTTGTGTATGTGTATGCGTGTAAGCATGCACTACACAAAACAATCTCATAAAAATATTTTCTTTCCTAGAATCTGTGAGCTGCCATTTTTATTCATATACGTCACAGCAAGCGAAAAGCTAACGTGTGTGGACGAAATAACAAAAAAAATAACATAAAGACAGCGAGTCGAATGCGACCGAATAACCGACAGCGTTAGAACCCCGTGCGACAAAACTACTGGGTCGAGGTGAAACACCTGGGTCAGATATGCCGCCAAGTCATTATTTCTCCAAGCTGACGTGTACAGCCCGTCTACCAACGAAGCCCTCCCAGTGATTCAGTCCCTGAGGACGGACGATGTCAGCCGTGCACGACTTTGTCAGTGTGCATTCCGCCCAACCGTGGGCACTTTCTCAAGAGTGCGCTTTCAGTCGAATCGCGCTTGAATTGCACCGAGAACGAACTATACTCGCAAAGCCGCGCTCACTTTGCGCGACGCCCTGGGGGATTTGGGGGCGCAAGACAATTAGTGGTGGGCCCCTTCAGGCTCGCTCGGAACATGCCCTCAAGAGGGTGAACACAGAGTGGAAGGCCACGTGTAATTTGGATGCACCCGTTCCTTCGCTCGCCCCGTCCCTCGCCATCTCGTTCACTTGGGCAATCCTTCCGCATTTCGAGTGGCACGATTGTAAATGAGGGCGCGCGTTAAGAAGGCGCTTGGCTGGTGCGCCGACGAGATTCAACAGGCAGGTGCCGCGTAAAGCCATTATTGGGCCGTTTTCGGAGGAACAGTTTTAACGCGAACGGGATGGTTGCGGACTACGACGTTGACCGCAGAACACTCGATGGCCTAATCTTTCCTGAACTGGCGCTGTGTACCTTCTCTGAAGTCTTGACGTGTGTCTTGTTGTTGGTATGTCGCCAGCACTGTTTTAGGCATGCTCGGATGGTTGTGAAACGGCGAGGGCATAGCCTCGCCTTGCGTCAGCCTGTTGCGACGCGCAAGTGTATATACAGGCGAGCCCGCAAATGCTCGACCTCTGTACTCGAAACAGAGCGAAATATCAGCGGAAAAGGGCAGCGGGGACCAGACAGCGCTGACTACCAATTGAATTTTATTTTTATATTTTAATACTGTTACTTACATAGCGCTATCACACACAACGCACACAAGAATGAAGGGAGCGAGAATGCGCACAAATTACAAAAGTGTCATCTTTTATTGTGTGGGAACAAAATTTTTTTCACCAGTACGAACGATGGCGCACCAACACAGCTTTACCATCTGGTGCAGCTTCGGAAGAAAAAATAGGGGGAGGCACCTATATTAATTAAATAAGAATAGGTAATAGTTGCTTGGCCAAAAGGGACGACGTAAAATAGATAGTACGACGTCAACTAATGATATAGCGCTTAAGCCGCCGCGGTAGCCCAGTGGCTATGGCGTTACGCGCTGTTGAGCTCGAGGTCGCAGGTTCGATGCCCGCCGTGGCGGTCGCATTCCCACAGGGTCAAAATGCAAATAACGCTCGTGTAGGTATATTTAGGCGCACGTTAAATAACTCCATGTGGGAAAAATTATTCCGGAGTCCCCCCCCCACTATGGCGTGCCTCATAATCAGATCGTGGTTTTGGCGCGTAAGGCCCCAGAATTCAAACTTAGATATAGCGTTTCAAAGCTTGAAATGCGTATATATGGTGTGAGTATAGCATCGCTCGAAAATCTTCTCACGAAAAGCCCGATTTGCCCAAACATAGGCACATAAAAAACCGGGGAAACTGTGGGAATAAATCTGATCTCGCTGGTGGTGGTGATGCTGGGAAGAGATAGGCGAACGAAGAATCTCAATCTTTCTGTTCACCTCCGCAGGAGCGTTTTTGTTATTGTTGTTTATTCTGCCGCGGCTTGCGTTTTCGTCTCTCTTTCCTGACACTCGTTTCTTTTCGCCTTCTTCTCTCTCCGTCTCTCCGGCAGAATCGAGTCGACGGGATTGAGTTACGGCGAATAAAGCGATTTCAGAGGCACTGTGCGCAAATCACCGGTTCTCGTTTCCTCTTACGGTCTCGATTTTTGTTTTCTCTCTTTCTCTCTCTCTCTCTCTCTCTCTCTCTCTCTCTCTCTCTCTCTATTCAGCGGAAAACGAGACGTGGACATCAGAACGCGCCGGAGGATCGACACGACCAAAGACAAAAAGAGCAAGAGAAATCTGACGCTTAGCCCCGCTTGGCTGAAGCCGGAAGCACCGTTGCTGAAAATCTATCCGCCCCCCTAGTCCGTCTTATATGATGGCCCAACTGCTGGACGAGAACGGATTCTTCGAGATCGAGGCTCCGGTGGCGCCTGCTCACGTTTTATTATCCTTTCACTGTCTTTTTTTTTCTTTTCATTCTTTACATTATCTTTACTTTTCTGCCGGCTTCTCAAGCTTGTTACCGCTTTTTAAGCGCCTTTATTTCAACGCTTACACGTGAGCTCTTTTGCTGCCCTTTCTAATTGCATGCAATGAGCGAGGCACCTAATTTCCCAGGAGTGGGCCGTCCAGCAGGCCAGGGCCATTGCCGAGGATCTCGGAAGATTTTCCTCGGGCGATGGACCCCTGGCAGCCTAGCCTCGGGCACCAACCATTTGACAAATAAAGTTTATTCCTATCCTATTCTAATTTCCTCAGCTGTTCACGTATTTGAGGCCGTTTTCCAAATCTTGAGGGTACAGAATGGCTGACATCACACGCAATGCGGAACCGCCGTATTTCCATCCTAGAAAGCTTCAGCAACTGTGCGCTCTGGATCTTGTGTTTACGGGTCAGAAAGGGCGACTCGCTTCTTTCTGATTGTGTGGAATTCACTCATCACTTATAGATTCCAGGCACTGTAGCTGAAGTGATAATGTCATGAAGTCATCGTCAAAGGCAACAGCACCATCGTAAGTTGTTTATTTAGGCGACCGTAATGTTTTTTTTTATATCTTTGAGCAATTTTCTCGAGTACAACCTTTAAAATTTACGTCGTGTCTTGTTTTGCTTTCTATCTTTTCCGCCGTTAGGCAGCCCAAGTTTTATATAAGAGATCAAGTTTTCGCCTTCAGGAAGGCTTCTTTGAGCCCGCTCCACTGCACAGGTAGAGAGGGAAAGCAGAGCCAAAGTCATTGGTTGGATTACGCGTACGTGATTGCGCGTATCACACGTACTGCGGAAATCAGGGGACGCAAAGTTGTCAAATTGCTTCCACAACGTTCTCAATACCGGGACGCTGTTGGCCTCACAATGTAGGTATAATTACAACTACTGGTGGGTGAAACGTATAACGCTTGTCACTTAACGCGAGTGGTCGCGTTTCGATTGGGGCGAAGTGCGTGCAAGAACGCTCGCGTACTTAAATTTAGGTGCATGTTAAACAACCCCAGGTGATCCAAATTAATCCACAGTAGTCCCCCATATCTACGGCGTACCTCAGAATCTAATCGTGGTGCCGGCATGTAAAATTCCAGAATTTATTTTTATTTTATTACACACGCGCACCGTCCGTGGCCTACATAAGCGTGTGCCACTACGCAAGCACCTACTCTCGAAACTCCTCTATGCTGCCACAGGTGTTCGTGATTCTCCTCTCCGGGCCTCAGGTGCGTTCGAAACCTCTAGCTACGTTATTACTCGGCGAGACACCAACGCGAAGCCCAGAGCAATAAGCAAGCAAGCTATAAATCCTTACGCTGCACCTGAGCAACTGCAGTGCGATAGCATTGTCAGGATCTGCCCGTCTACGTCTTTGGTTGCACTGCCTTCAGCATAGGCCCGCGTTACGAAATCAACTAAACCCTTTCGAGAGCACCCATCCTGCGCTTGTGTCAGGGTCGGCCCGTATCGCGATCGGCCGGCTCACCTTTGATTACAAAGATTCCGAAAGTGGTCCCGTTTTGACTTCACCATCTCCGGTACCGACTGTGCTTGCTATTGCGTGTCTCCGGGACCGGCCCATTTGACTCGGTGAGACGCACGGCACGCTAAACCCCAGGGACGTAGGCAAGGAAAGCTTTGCTTTAAAAAATCTGCACGTGTTCTCAATGTCATGCGCGTCATTCCACGCGTACTCAGTCTTGTTTTATTAAAGTTCCGCAAAGGCTCATGCCCGCTTCACATAGGGCGATGTCAGCAAAACAAAATGTGTGCGGCAGTTTTACTTTAACAGTCCTTAACAGAATAAACAACGACAACAACAAACAGCAGTATTTGAACACCGACAAGCTTCCCTCAGAAACAAGCCAAACGGGATAAAAAGACAGGGAGACAAAAAAAAACGCTGGCACTACAAAAAAAAACGAATTCGAGAATTCTTATATTTTATAGGCGTGAACGGTCAATAACCGCTTCAACCCTGTCATAAATGGGCTGTGATTTTATACTAATAAGATTTGCTTGCATCGCTTGCTCCAGTGACTACTACCAAAACGGGGTAATTGACGTAGCAGATTAGTGCGCTCATATATGAACTCAGCCTTCTTCTAATGATCAAGGCACAATACGCTCCACTGAGCTGGCTTAATATCGCATGCACTGAAAAAACGACGTCTTGTGATAAAGCTTATGGATATAAACGAGAGCTAACAATTAGCTTTCATCTCTCTAGCGAGAATAAATACAAAGACCTATCAACATCAGTAATATTGTATGTTGCGAATAAAACATCGTTATAAAGACGGCTGTTTGTTCTGGATTTATTAAAGCTTACACTCAACTGATGAACGAAGAGGCTTCAAAAATAAAGGACGCGTATACGAATTTTGATTGAACTAGGGTTTGGAACAAGTCTGATAGGCCGACTTTCTGAATAATAAGTTTTGTTTGATGAAACCGAGTGTTTTGTAAGTGTTGCTAGCTATGGAATTAATGCGTTCATTCCAGGAGAGATTTTGAGGACAAATCCCTTCCCAGATATTGCATTGTGGGCACCCTTTTAGCACATTAACTTTGTCGAATGAATAAGTTGGCTCAACGTTAAGAACTCTGCAAGGTAAACGTGATAGTTTCAGTTTCAGGAGCATTTATTCCGACTATCTATTGTTCTCGGTAATAAGCGATTTTGCTCCAAAAAATAAAGGACGCATATACCAATTTTGATTGAACTAGCGTTTTATATGCTACAAGTTTGGTACACCGACTGTCCGAATAATAAGTTTCGTTTGACGAAACTGAGTGCTTTGTAAACGTTGCTAACTATGGAATTGGTGCGTTCATTCCAGGGGAGATCTTGAGGAGAAATGCCTTCCCTGATATTTCATTGTGGCCACTCTATCAGTGTAATAACTTCGTCGACTGAATATGTTTGCTGAACGTTAAAACCTCTGCAAGGTAAACATGATAGCTTCAGTTTCAGAAGCATTTATCCCGACTAGCCTCTCGGTAATAAACGATTTCGCTGAGGTACGACTGCACGGTACTAGTATATAAATAGTAAACTATTCGCTGATAAATAATACGACCATCAGCAAGCAATGGAACCGTAGAAGCCGGGCTATTGTTTATCTCATTATTATACATCTGGAATATAATTGGCCCTAGTACTGGTCATTACCGTATGCCGGACATTAATAAGATGCGAATTCATTTGCAGGCACAAATTGGTTCGGGCCAGTAAATAATTAAGTTTGCCACCTTACCATTTATCATTAATTCAGCAAGTCATATTAAACGGTTACGCCTAACTATTCGATAATACCGCGTCTAGTTCTATTCATTGATGATTTTCTCATTGAAATTACATCACCAGCTCAAATAATTGTGTCTCGCAGGACCCACCATTTTTGAGCCCGTCGCTGCTTTAATAAAAAGACGATTACGTGCTGTCAGTGGCATATTTTGCCATTGGGAACAGCACAGCGTATTCTAGCAGCCTATTGATATGCTCGTCGGCTAGATGGTCCTGCTGAGGGGTCACAAGATTTGGAAAAGTGGAATGACTGCAGCGATTTTCCGTGCAGCAGGAATGCGCTCTAAATCAATAGATAACTTTGAGAACCAGCGAAACACCGGCCGCGGTGGATCAGCGGCTCTGGCGTTGGGCTGCTGAACGCGAGTAGCCGGGTTAAATCCCGGCCACGGCGGCAACATTACGGTAGGGGGCGAAACGCAAAGAACGTTCCTGTATACCGTGATTTGTGCGCACGTTAAAGAACCCCCTAGGCGGGTCAAAATTACACCGGGAGAACTCCACTTTTGCGTCCCTCAAAAGCCGCTGTGCCGTTTCCGAACGTTAATCCCTAAAATTTAATTTTAGAAACTAGCAGCAATATGAGAATCCCCTTATTCAATTACATTCAGCAGCTTTGGACAGATTTCATCTGTGCAAGAGAACAGCCTGGGCAAAGTTCTTTCGCAACAAGACAAGTTTGCTACTTTTCGTGGCAGGAGACTAAATCTTTCTTTCCAGCACAGCAAAACTTCTTTACCGCGTGAGGCTTCTAAGCTGTCTCAATTCCTTCCGAATAGGTAGGAGCAATGCGATTGGCCGCCCCTTGTGACGGAATTACAGTTCCAACTGATTGCGAGGAAGTAGCAACTTTTTCAACTCTTTCGATAAAAAAAGAACTATAGAAACGAGGCAAAGAAACAAATTGTTGATTGCAAGTCGCATTCTTTGCAACGAAGTCATTCTTTTTTTTCCCTCGCTGGCTTTTATTTACAGTGATAGAAAAAAAAGTAAGCGCGAGAAAGGGAGAGAAGCAGCTCATTTTTGAAAAGGTGGGCTGTAATGGATAACCTCTCAAGAACTACACGATGAAGATGGCTACAGTGCTAAACTCGCTGCCTCCTACGACGTTCTCACGCTTGCACTATCCTTGCTCTTATTATTTTCACAGCGACCATGACAGCATCCACGAATTCTACTCGACGCCTTTTCGTTTAACTGACGACGTGAACACCGGGAAACACCGCAGGTACTCGACCGAGATTGCGGGAGGTTTTTGGTCGTTCAGTTGGTACTTTGACAGGAATGAAAGGAAAGTAGGACGCTCTTGGTCGCCGAAACCTTTTTGTTTGTTATTTTTTGCATTTTCTTCATTTATTTCTTATTTCTATAGCTTCTACACGAGCTAGCTGTTTTCCGACTGTTCCTTTCAGAAATTTAGGATGACTGCCAGCTGACGCTTCGAAATAAAAAAATATCAAGAAAACATGCCTTTTGATAATGTGTTGTATTCACAAAAACAGCCATCTGCTGAACGTCCACTCGCTTTGGTGTGCAGTTTTTTAATGCCAGTTTGCGTTGCTTGAAAAATATATTCATACGTCATTTCCATCTTCATCACTGCTACTTATGCCCTTACATCACGGAGAGCTTTGTGAATGCGCCCACCGGTTACCTCATGACGTGTCTAGTACACCCACTGCATAAGGCGCTTTTCATGAAACATTGCATTATTTTGCGACAACGTGGCTTAGTTCACTTTTTCGCACATGGTAGCACTACTCTACAATTTTTACTTTGACTGTATCACGTGACTGCAACCCCATGTGCTTTTCCTTCGGAACCGGCCGAGCCTCAAGGGATATGGCGCCGCAAGAAATCCTGCATGTTGAGCAGACGTCTGTCTGTCTGTCTGTCTGTCTGTCTGTCTGTCTGTCTGTCTGTCTGTCTGTCTGTCTGTCTGTCTCCCTCTCTCCCTCTCTCTCTCTCTCTCTCTCTCTCTCTCTCTCTCCTCTTGCTTCTTCCTGGTCTGCTTCTGCTGTGTGGCGAGACACCCAGGAAGTGAGGGCTCTAGAAATCATTCATATTGTTACGGGTCGTAAAAAAATCAAAAGCGAAGCACGGTGTATAAATAGACTATTTACAGAGATGCCCAAGATGGCTGAGCAAGTGCAACGTCCCGGTGATCGTCGTCTTCGTTAGTCCAAGGAGGTGGCTCATAAAATCTAACCTCCCCGGCAAGCGGAGCGCCGTCTCGGCGTAGACTAATCACACGAGGGCGAGGCGGCGAAAAAGCGCTGTTTCAACCGAGATACGTGCACGGCTTCGCGAGATGACAGGGTAGATGGTGAAGAGCTGTTCAGTGGCGCGATTTCACAGTTAAGGTCACTAAGTTGCCGTAAAACTTTATATGGTGCGGTATAACGCGTCAAACTCGTTTCAGAAAGACCTACACGACGAGATAGAGTCCAGAGAACTACAAAAGATCCCGGAGAAAATCCAAAGTTTAGGTGGCTGTTGTCATAGCGGTCCTTTCGAAATAATTACGAGGAGGAGAGCCGCTCATGAGCGATACGGCGTGCCAGATGGGCTCGATCGGCAACATCGTGGGCATACTGTGCGCTTTGCTAATTGTACAACAGCTGGTAGCAGCGTGTCGAAAGGCAATGCTGGGTGGTGACCGAACAGTAGGGAAGACGGCGAAAAAGTGTTGGTGTCGTGACGGAATGGGTTGTCCCAGTGATGTACCAGCGAGTACCCGTTAGAAACAGACATCAGAGGCATATTGGTTAAGGTGCCGTTCAGCCTCTCGGTGAGTGCGTTGACGCGTGGGTTGATGCGTGGGTTGTGCTGTAGCGGCCTCGGTCAGTGAGCTATTGCCTAGGCGCACCATGACGAAGGATAACGTCACGACGTGGGAAATCGGCGACGTCAGTGGCGCATCTAGTCGGCAACGCTCGCGGAATGGCATACCGCGTAGCGTAGTCGGTCGCAACTGCGACCCACTTGTTCCCTGAGGTAGACGTAGGCATAGGTCGAGGAGGTCAACACCAACGCGGTAGAATGATTCCTTGGGTATGTCATTGGGCTGCAGAAGTCATGCAGGCAACGCTGAGGGTCGTTCACGTCGCCAACAAAGGTCACACGCAGCAACGTAGCGTCGAACAGATCGGTACTGACCAGGCCAGAAAAGAAAAATCATGAGCCATTTCACTCTGCGAAGGTCCATGACTATTGAAGCTGTTTAGATTAGTCTTAACTTCCACTGGGCTCAGTACAACGGAGTTCAAAGATGTGGCTGACAGAAGGTTTCCTGTTGTGCTCCACGAATCTGTGCAAGGTTTTTCCCGGTGATTGTCGTCTTCTTCGTTAGTCGAAGGAGGGGGCTCGTAACAATATGTTGTAGTCCCCTGAGGCAAGACACGGTTTCCGTGTCCTAGTCGCTACTTCCCTTTTTGCGTGCGCTTAGCGCCGACAGACTGGCAAAATAAAAGGCGCACAAGAATGTCGACACGAGGCACTTGGTCCGCGGAGAGCATCTATGGGCCCAGTCTAGCGAGACCCCGTTACCAGTGAGCCGGAAATGTCTCGGTGCGCCAGAAAGAGGAGAAAGAGGAGACATAAAAAAGACGTAACTAGGTGGAAGAACCCGATTCCACATATCGACCCGCGCTGCAGGCCCTTGTACGTGCTCGTAGTTCCATGAGACGCAAGTGGTAGCGTGCGGCCGAATGAATCAATAGGCAGAAACGCATGCAGCGCATTGATCGGATTTCTAGTTTGTTTGTTTGTTGTTTTTTTTTCGTGCACTATAGCTTCCCTGCTGGGGACCAGTTTGTATATTCTTTAACAGGCGTTAGCATGTGAAGCGCGAACTGTTGCCGTCTATGTCAACATTCGGCCTTAAAACAATAAAAGACTCCTGTTTTGAGGCGAAATAACTTGCTACCTGTTAGCAGGTAGTTCAGTTGTTTTGAGAATCTGATACCGAAATTTTCGACAAGCATTTGTAAGAGCTGAATGAGGCAGCACGAC
This sequence comes from Dermacentor albipictus, assembly GCF_038994185.2. Taxonomy (NCBI): domain Eukaryota; kingdom Metazoa; phylum Arthropoda; class Arachnida; order Ixodida; family Ixodidae; genus Dermacentor; species Dermacentor albipictus. The sequence goes on along the minus strand of NC_091823.1, from coordinate 76,027,453 downwards.
AGGACGAGGACAAAGAAAAAAAAAACAGACAGCACATGTGCTGTCATGTCTGTTCCATCCATCTTTGTCCTCGTTCCTGTGAGGCTTTATAAGTCAGCTCTGTACCTGCACCAACTCGCCCACTTATTTGTCCTTTTGCATTAGCGGGCCGGGCCTTCGCCAATAATATCACGAATGTCTGGCCTTTGTTCCAACAAACTGTTGTAGAGTACATGCGTCTAATTCGCCTTTTGCCGATTTTTTCTTCTGCGTTTTTTTTTCTTTTTTTTTTCACCGTGAATACCACATGGCGTCATGGCCGAACTGAACTGAGTAAAAGCACATGGCCCCGTTTCAATTAGGCAGTACAGGAGCGACTGATTGCATTCAATGTATCCTTTCTGTTTTGCTTAAGACGTTCAGCTCAATGCGTTGACGTTTGATCCATACTGTGACTCCATGAGCGTTCTTATAATCTATGCTGGAAATAGCCATTTATTTGTTATTTTGTTTGCTTGCTTGTTTGTTTATTTGTTTGTTTGTTTGTTTGTTTGTTTGTTTGTTTGTTTGTTTGTTTGTTTGTTTGTTTGTTTGTTTGTTTGTTTGTTTGTTTGTTTGTTTGTTTGTTTGTTTGTTTGTTTGTTTGTTTGTTTGTTTGTTTGTTTGTTCTATACTCAGATCGCCAACGAGGCGTTGCAGTGTGCGTGCGGGGAGGGAGGAGGAGGGTTACAATTTGCAAAACAATCATGATGATATTGTCACGTTGTGGCGACGGTGAACTGCCACAATCGCACAACGCAAGTCACGGAACTAACAGCTTGTTGGGCGAACCTGTACCGAGCAAGGCAGCTGAAACTCAGCACAATGACAGCGGACTTGTCGATCGTCGAAAATCTGTAGCGCGGATCGGATGCGTAGGCTGTTTGTACGTGACTCAGTGAACCTTCCAGCGTAATCGCTGCAGCTTGCGCAAGTTCTAGAATGTACACCACCATCCTCGTCGCGCACGCAATCTGATTACACAAGACTCGGCCACCAGATAAGCAACAGATAGAACCAGCGATAACATCCGAGAAACTTCCGATACAGAAAGGCTCGCCTTGCGCTGGGCGATTACTTTGAACATTTCTTAGCCGGTGAAAGAGGGTCACAGGGAAAGGTAAACAAATACACGTGGCAATATCAGCCAAACTTCTTTGGAAACAGACCTAAACAACGTTCAATAACATTGTGGACACCAATAATTTGTGGACACCGGGCACCAGCGTTTGTCTGGTTTTTCATCACCCACAACAGTAATCGTATAACATGCGCTAAAAAAAAAGCTGTGCCCAGAATCAGGACATTAAGTTGCTCTAAATGAAAGCGAGCACTTACTGTCATTATAGTAATAATTTATTTTAATACAACAGCATCACTAGACGAAACATCTTATAAACAAAACGTCTTATGAGCAGCGCTTACGTGAATGCGACAGAAGCGCATCACATCAACTTTGGCTGCTACAGTTCATCGTAACATGGCTACTATACTGGACAGGTGCGGTACGGTAAGTTTTGCTACTTCTGGAAAAAAAAATAACAGCATCATTGTTTGCCCACGCGAACGACAATGGCACGCAAAGCAGCATTAAAGAATATTTGGGCCAGCTGACAGTCATTGCGCTGCACTTAGCGACCCATCACCAGAAGCACCTTCCCCGGAGTGAGAGCACGAACTTTCAGATGTGCCACTGGGCGGCGCTAGCTTGCTAGACCACATTAAAACCATTTAAACTTCGTAAAGTAGTGCCACGCTTTGAAGAATGCCGCCTCCTCCTCGCGCGCTCTGGCCGAGGCCAGCGCCACGTCGCTATTGGCCTAATAGCATCACGTGGGCCCTCGCGCAGTCCTTCAGCGCCATTTTTGCTCGAGAAGCGTCTAAGGAGTGGCGAATAGCGCATGTTGGCGCAGCTGCTACGCTCGAGCAGTGTAGGCGGTGCCATGGGAGAGGAGGGAGCGTGAAAGAGAGGAGAAACGAGGAGGAGTGAAGGCGGAGGAGGGGACTGTCGCTACTTTGCGAAGTTTAAGAGGCTTTAAGACCGCATAAGACCCAAGCTGCGCATTGCTGTAAACATCGCGCATTCTTCGCTCGTGGCACCTGACACCAGGGCGGCACCACAATCCGCAGCAGTTTTGTGAACTCCAACACGAAATGGCACTGACGTGTGCACTGAATACAAAGCACTGAACAACATCAAAATTTGCCATAAAATCGGCGCCAATTAGTGTCACTCAGCACAAACATTGCAGAAAGCTTCTCAATTAAACCAATTCCCACGGTGCATGGTATCCACATAATTTTTACTTCTCCTTAAGTCAAACGCCGCGCTAACTGTCGAAACCTTCACGCTGCTATCTTTTCTCCAAATCGTTTTCAGTATCGATGTTAGCACATTTCATGACAACCGGTAGTCGGTGTTCTTGCACTTCTTTTTTCTGCTTTTCTCCTGGCATGACTAAATAGGGAAGCATTAGTACCAATAAGTAGTGCTGGCTACTTTAACATGGGGGACATGTGAATGCAGGGCACAATATCACAAAAGTAAAATAGGGATTTTAAAACGACTCCATATGAAGTAACTGAAAAGCGTCACAAACACAACAGAGAGTTAAATATACACCAATTCTCACAGGAGAGAGAAGTTTATGATTGTGATGATCGAAGTGCGTGAGACGGAGGTTGTAGCACTGGTGCCGTGAAGAAGAAAAAAGCGACGACTGTGCGTGCGGATGCAAATAGAGCCCTTTCAGCAAAGACGGCGACGACGAAGAGCGCCAAGCACGAGATCATCGCGGCATGCAGTACAAGAAACAAATAAAAGAAAAGGGAGCCAACCACGGAAGTCCGCGAAGCCCCAGCCAACCAATTGGCGAAACACGCTAAGTTCGAAAGAATCAATCGTGAGGACTTACGAGCCCCAAGGGGAAAAGACGAAGCGCGTTTGTAAAACGTGAAAGGACCCTTGGCTTTTTTTCTGTTTTTTTAACCTATTTACCACCCGGTTCGTGGCCTATTCGGCCCTGTGGGTTTGTGCCAGTAAATAAGGAATCATCATCATCATCATCATCATCATCATCATCATCATCATCATCATCGTTCTTGGCGGTATACATAATTCCCGACAATGTGACACACATAAAAAAGCTCGCAGAGTCTCTGTCAGTTCTTATGTCGTTAGAAAGCACAAATAATTGCCTACTCCGCCAGTCGCTGCACTGTATCATCCCACCTCAAGTTAAACTGTGGTATAAAGGTTATAAAAAAGGATAAGGTGCCTCAGAAAGGCTCGCCAACGTTCCTATAGGAGGACCTATCTTCGTCAAAGGCGGCCTCATCATCCTCGGCATGTTAGTTTCAAAGGGTTAGTGGAGTGACGTCACGTGTGGTTGTTGACAACCGCACGGTTCTATCTCTCATTTTATTCAACATAATAATGAGCGCTATTCTAATTTACAAGGACGTACGAATATTTGTTGACGTAGATTATACCGCACTTTATTTTTGTCTGCCAGTGCCATTTGCACACTTTGTCAGAAATTGCAGATATACAGAGTATGATTAAAGTATCTATTTGCATGTCAGTAAATGTGTGTAAAAGTGCAGTAGTAGTAGTAGTACTAGTAGTAGTAGTAGTAGTAGTAGTAGTAGTAGTAGTAGTAGTAGTAGTAGTAGTAGTAGTAGTAGTAGTAGTAGTAGTAGAAAACTTTATTTTTTATTTTGCAATGAAGTCCCAGAGGATGGAGCCCTCAGTCCAGACCCCCATTTGCTGCTGCTATCCAGCTGGCCCGGTCAATCAGGTATCGCTGGCCGTCCAAGGCTGTAGAAGGAGCGGCTTCCCACTGGGATGAGGACGCGATGGGTATTCCAGGAAGGCCGGGTGGTTTGGAGCATTCCCATGTAGAATGATAGAGGTTTGTAAAAGCGCAATCCTGACGTTCCCACTAGCAGATCCTGTTTTCATTTCAATATCTTACAAACAAAAAACCATTCCCTCGGTCAGATCTCTTAAATATCTGCACGACACATGCAATGCAAAGCTCAAGTAGAGTCCGCACATCGAGCACGTAGCATCTAAGGCAGTCGGCACCTTATAGGATTGCTTCGCAGACTCGTCAGCCGGTGATACGGGTTACGTAGGGACACCCTATTGATACTCAATAAAAGCAATGTGCGCCCAATATTGGGATTCGGGCACGTGCTATTTCCTGGCAGGCCTGCTTTTAAAACTAAGCCTATGGTTCTTTTAGAACGTGACGCTCTGCGTGTGAGCCCTGGGCTTCCTATAGGTTCGTGGCAAACCATGTTGCATATCAAGAAGCGCGCCTGCCAACATTACCCTGCAGATTCCACATTTTAACAGTCGAAACATTTTAAACGTTTTGCGGCTTCTCGCTCAGACAGTCTGACGATGTCCTTAATTTAACAAAGATAACGTTTTTCGGACATTAGCCCCAATTTCGCACTCTACATATCGTTTTTGCACCGAGGCAATAAAAACCTTTAAATGTGCCTTTCCGAGATGTAATTCCATCAAACAACTCAAATCAGAATGTTAGGACTGAAGTTAACAATATTTTTCCCAGTAACTCCAAATTTCGATCATTCAAGTATTTAAACAGCCGTTTGAAAGATCACCTCACGCACGTACAAATGAACAACTTAATAGGTACTGAAGCTTCAGTGTGTGGTGATAAGGCAGGTGTATGTATTTTCTCCCCTTCACTTGGCTGGGGGCTATTTTCTTTAAGACTTCCAAATTTCACTCCCGTCTTTGAAGTTGAGCTTTTGGCAATGATTCTTGCAATCCCTTTAAACGCATGACTGCGCGATTATAACACATACTCTCTCCTACTAAACTTCACTAATAAAATCGTCAACTTCACCAGTCCTAAAAGAGTTCCTATCGTTAGTTTCCTCGTAGCTAAATCTTATTCGGTTATTGTGGGTAACGGGCCACTGTGTGTTACATTTAAGTTAAATGGCCGACTCATTAGCGCGAGTATCGCTGAATGAACCATTAATTTCTATTCTCCCAGTATCAGCATACATCACAGCGATTAGGTGCCGAAAAAATGATCCGTAATGATCCATCGAATCGATAATAGCCTGGACAGAATTCAAACAGCTCAAGTTTCCCTGGAAAAACCAGTGGCGTCCATCAAGACAATCAGGGGTCATATTTACCAGGTTACGGTGCCATATTCTCCCGCTAAACCTATACTGACACAGTTCTGGTCTGGTCATATTGCCTTTATGCCAATTCCGTCAGGAAATACTAACTATTCAACGTTATCTTCTACTCTCTTGTCTGTTTGTAATACAAAAGCAAATACTGCATGAAGCGTCGCTTGGTAAACGTGCTTTGATATTATGCGCTGAAATATTACTTTTTTTTTTTGGTGCCACGATGCTAGATTTTAGTCACTGGGACGCAGTGAGTGTTTGACGCATTGTGTGCTTTCATCTATGCAGCAAGACGCACACGATACTAATTCCTACTTCCCTTACTATTTCTATTGTATTTATTTTAAACTACTCTTATTCCAAATTTTGCCATCAGTCTTCCTAATTTTTTTTAAATTTCATCATCCGTTTATCTGGTCTCACTGCTCAAGTACAAAAAAATTATTTCATTTGCATTCACACATTTCTATTAACTGTTTTATTATTAGCTATTAACAGAACTATCCAATTCCTGGCCTATCCCCCATTGTGTGTACGTGCCATGTTTTGAAGGCAAAACAACAATAATAACACGGGGGGAGTTCCAGGAAGCGACGTGGGAAAACGGTCGGCCACCGGGCCGGAAGCTGAAGACCCAGGTTCCAGACCCGAGCCAGGATTTCATCCAACCGGGGCAAGCTGTCAGCATGTTCCTCTACTCCGTAACTTCACCAGGCCACGGAACTCTACCCGGAGACCTGTGGACGCCTGCACAGGGTGGCAGAACGTGAGCGGTCGGCCTACAATACGGGTCCGTGCTTACGTACAGGTGCCTGGCCAGGACGCCGCGGTCTCCTGCCACTTCTCTCCTCAAGGTTCCCAATGCGGCGCCTGCTTCCTCTCGGCCAGCCGGAACTACTGCACTCCAGTCACCTTCGATACACCACTCAACACGTCTACTGCATTGGTGAACTCGTCACCGCTTGCCTCATCGCCTCGTCCCTCCTGTCACGCCGGTCACCCAATGACGAAATATTCTTGAGTATACTCAACTGCATGCAAGTGTATTGTTTCGCACCGCCTTGTGTTCTAGTAGCCTGTTGAGATCGTTTAGACAGGGTGTGCTGTTAGCTGTGTGTTTAATACTTTGCTCTTGTAGTTTGATTTATGTGCCTGCTAAATGTACAGTGTGGACAAAACGACTCTCTCCTTGATATGGTGCTCTGACGTTCAGCTTCAGGGGCCCGCCTGAAGCATTAAAGAAAACCAGCATCACAATGATAAACGTTACAAACACTAAAAGTGCAGTAGAGAGACACCCTATATTCCATGAGAGAAAAATGCATGCAGTACACAAATGTCGTATATATCATACGTTAGCGTCTTGTCCTGTCCTTCCTGTCCTTTACCCCTCCCCGTCTAAGTGTTTCCCTTACGCTGTTTAACCACCCTGAACACATATAGGCATAGCTCGTACTTGCAACGTTATTTTCGCCAGGCAAAAATCACATTATAGTATTTCTTTAGAATCTCAGTGAGCTCCAAAAGCACTTTAAGAGCAGCCAGCGCACGTTTTGGATGAGTAGTCGTTGACCACGGACCCAGCAGCTCCTTTAGGCTCAATGGCCTTCGATCAGGTCTCATGAACTCTTCGTTTTGATGGTGTTACGCGTCCGAGACACTATCGTCAGTTCAGATAACTCGCACATGCAGACAGCAGCGTGCTTAATAAAAGCGCTATGCAGGTAACGGTGGCGATGTGTACAGGATCTGTTGAAACTTTGACAAAGTGCTTTGTTTTAAGACTCGTTCTTGGTTTGATCGTTATGTCCCTACTCTCTTTCGCATCACTGAGCACGCAGCACCACCTTCTCCGGTTCCAACATCGCCTAACACGCCCACGTGTGTAAAACAAAGGACCGGAGCACAAATAAAAAGTTCTAATGGTATTTTAAACTTAGATGGGAAATTTTTTTTTTAATGAGGGGGAGAGGGGAAGGGCGATGCGTGTGAGGAGTCGAATAACTTCAGCAATGATTTAACATGACATCGTACACGCAAGGAACTGGCCGTCTTTTGTAGCGCTAGTATAAAACGAAAAGTCTTAAACCCTTTGTACTTTTATTTTCTTCTGTTCTTCAAAGTGTTTATCATCTCCTTGCTGCGTGTAGCCTCGACGTGTACCGCTACAGCGGCGTTTTACGAGTCCCTCGTTGCTCGTAATCGCGGCTCGCTTTACACTGAAGCACCACTTGACTGCGCTGACGCAAGCGTGACGCTTGCCCTGAAACCACACTCCAGGGCTTAAACACTTTTTTTCTTTTTATGTGGCAGAAACAATATTTATATGCCCCTCCCTTCGCCCACCCCGCACGACATGGAGAAAAGTATTTACAGCGCGCTAATAAAAAACTTTTTTCGTCCTTTTTTTTTTGTCAACAATATTTGTTCCTTCTTTATGACTTCGAATGTAATAAAAATCAATGGTGAATGGTGCAGTCATCTTTTTTCGGGGAACTAGGTGCGGGGTATGCTCTGCTTTGGAATCGTGTGCCTACATATCGTCTGTCTCTCTATCCTGTTCCGTTCTTTGCGCTGTTTCCGTTCTAAATGTCATGTACCGACTAGCCCAACAGCAGACTCCCCTGAAATTGTAAGCCTTTCACGGAAATCACAAAGCGAGTATCGCGAGAAAACCTCGTGCACTGGGACAGTAAAGAGAGCACGGAAAAGACGTGCCGCTCGTTTTCGCAAACAATGATCGTCTTCGTGGCGCTACTTTAGAGGGGTTCCCTTTCCTTTTTCTTCCTTTTTTTGTTTTTATGAGTGAGTACATTGTACAGAGTGGCTGACTTCGGATCCAGAGCCTACCATTGCTGACACGACACTCCATCAAAAGACCTTGGGCGAATTTTTAAAAAAAATGCAGTGATAACGCGTACCGGTGCGCGTGGAACGCGACGTCTCCTCGCATAGGGAAGCTACTGTTGCTGGCGCACAACAACGGCGGTGTTTTTAACAGCATCCCCATACAGCGTGACACACACCCAGGCCGCAATAATGTAGCGATTCTATTCCAACCTGTCTGCGTTTCGTCATTGGGCAGAGTCACGCTCAGTTTACGTTGTCGCCATTATCGGCCGGCTGGCAACGGTGGATGATAGTAAAGGAATACGCTCCAGCTAGGCGAATCTGTGTATTGCACCTGCCATATGAGGCGGTATACACCGACGACATCGATGCCGCCATATTATTGTACAGCCGCCATAGTGAAAAGGTATCTTCGTTAGCTGCAAGCTCTTAGAACATGTTGTAGCCAAGTCAATTTACACGTACATCGAAAATGCGAACTCATTCTTTCCCAACCAACACGGATTCCGACAGCGCCTTTCCACAACAACACAGCTTCTTGGAACAATCCATGACTTTGTCCGCGCATTAAACAATAAGAAACAGATAGATGCCACCTCTCTTGATCTGTCGAAAGCATTCGACAGAGTGGTACATGCAGAATTGATTGTGAAACTGACTAATATGGGAATAAACGCGAAAATAGTAAAATGGATAACCGCGTACCTCCGGGGCAGAACCCAATACGTAGAAGTGGAACACATTAAATCAAAGCCGTTGAACGTAACGTCTGGTGTCCCACAGGGGTCTGTCTTAGGTCCTGTACTATTTTTAGTATATATTAATGACATTTCCTTTGCAATTGACGAAGGTATCCCGGTGCGACTTTTCGCCGATGATTGCTTACTATACAAAGAAATTAATAGCGCTGAAGATCAGAAATTGCTCAGTGACGCTCTTAGGGCTATATAAAAATGGTGCGACAAATGGAAAATGAAAATAAATGAGAGTAACACTGTTGTATTGCGCATAACGAATAAAATAAATCATATTTTTGACTTTAATTACACAGTAAATTGGAGTAAATTACACAGTAAATTACACAGTAAAGGTGGAGTAAGTGATGCATCACTACTTGATCGCCAGCACCACTCCTTGTGTGTGCATTAGCACTTCCCTTTCTTAAACAAAATAATTTGTTATTTCCCTATTGTGGTTACCTTTATAAACAAGGCATTAGCGTCGTATTGATGTTTTGGCAGATGAGTACGATCAGCTGCGAAACTCAAAGTACGGTGGTCGTCACTCTTTTAGTCACTTTTTTAAAGCCATTATATTAAAATAATTAAAGTTAAAGCTGGTTACAGCGCTATTAAGACTTAAAAACCAGAATATAGCTCTAAGACAAAAATAGAACAGTGTAACCTTCCTATATCAACAATACAACATGTGCCGCTTTAAAAGTTTAGTTATAAGAAAAAATATCTTTGAAGATACCCACCCTCAAAAAGTTGTTCGAAAGCGTTTTGCACAGCAGAGTTACTAAACGCTAGATGTTTATCTTGGTCGACTCTGCAGTGTTCCCTCTGCTTTTGTAACTGATGTCATGCTTGAAATTCTCCGTGCGACTTATGGTCAAACCGGCCGCCAAGTCGCTGGCAGAAGCACCGCCTAATATTCTGCTCTTCCTTTTACTGTGGACTCATTTAAACTGTACAGGTTCCAATTAATCATGGAGCGAAACAGCCATCCTGAAATCAACGACTGCAAAAGAGTTTTCTCGCGTTTCTCTGACACGGAACACATTGGAACTTATTAAGCCCTGAACACTCATGTGCATAAAGCGAGCCTCGTCACAACGGTTAAAAAAAAAGGTTAAGATGCTCAGTTTTCAAACGCTTATCTCCACATGCCCTGCTTCCGGCACATACCATGCTTCTCGTATATCTTTCTGACCTTCGGTGGAGTCTGTAACCTCCCTCCGGTAGATCTCACGTTGCTCTTACAGCTAAACTACACCAACATTTCGGGCCACGTGGGAAGCATAGTCTGATTTATAGACGATATTGTAGACATAAAGGAGCCCCCGCTCGAAATTTTACGTTTGAAATACGAGTTTATACCATTGGCCAAACTTTCGGGATAAAAATAGAAGTGAATGCATCGGGAAAAGTTGGCAGAAATAGCGTTTTGAAATAGCCGTTCCGTTTTCTTTCCCATCTCCCCCTTCCCCCCACCTCCGCGAGATTTCCTCTTACCTACTGGCACAGTATCCGTCTAATCCTCACAAGCGTGCTTGTTAGTACTTCTTCTAAGCTAACCTTAGCTAGTGGATCTCATGAACAAATTTTTTTCGGCCATGCACCGATGTAATACCTTCCTCATTTTCTCAGTTCGATAACACGCAGTTCGAGCGGAGGCACGTGGCCTATATATACATATATATATATATATATATATATATATATATATATATATATATATATATATATATATATATATATATATATATATATATAACTATATATATATATAAATATATATATATATATATATATATATATATATATATATATATAAATATATATATATATATATATATATATATATATATATATATATATATATATATATATATATATATATATATATATATATATATATATATATATTATGTGTGTGTTATTCTTATTGCTCGGGAAGCTCTCTACCTCATTCAGAGTGCTGAAGCCTACCGGAAATCTTAGCGGCGGTCTCCTCCTACAGATGAAGGCTTAGCGATGCACCTTGCCGAGGTGAACCGTGCAGCCTACAACCACGGCAAGCATATTAGACCCGAGCGCAGAAAGTTCCTGCAGTTTAATGAAACCCGTTGGAGGTCTGCAAAACACCAGGCGGTACGGGGACAGAGAGGAGCAAGCGCAAGATTGCGCTGTTCCAGATGTTTCGGAATTTCCAGTAATGGTCTGTGAGCATCATTAAGCCAAGAACTGGTGGTTCGGGTTGCTGCTAGTTATCTCTCGTGTTATATCATGCGCACGTTTCAATGTGCGCTTTAAAGCGCGCGCTACAAGCCACAGTGGCCTAGCTTGGTCGAAATCCGCGCTTGAAACTTCCAGCGGTAATAGGTTCTTTCAGCTCTTGATGTACCCGTAGCATATACCGTTACCTAACTTCTTCGATTGCTTCGGACACCTGCCTAGGTGTACGGTAAATGTTTATTCATTGCTCGAAATAGTTGTAAGGCCACTAACAGTAGCAATAAATAGTGTTATTGAAAGCGTATTTCACGCACATGAATACCGTGCATGAACAGCAAATCATATTGACCACTAATAAGAGACGAACATCGAGAAAGAGGAACACAAGACGACAACACAGGCAGTATACGACACGGGCAGTCATGACACGTACTAAATACCAATTAGGCCAAACTCGAGTTCTTCTCATGAGCAACAAGCTTCTCTATAATCTGCGCGCTGAAAAAAGGCCTTGATAGTCAGGTTCTGAATGCTGCAGCTTATTTTTTTTGCGTTTTTGTCAGTGAACTGTAATTTCAACAAGAATATAATCCTACTAGGCTCAGACACGTACGTACCGTGCATGCAGCAGTGCAACTTTCGCTGTACCCTTTTTCGTTTTCTTTATTTTTTTTTGTGTGTGTGTACAAGCTCTTGCAAAGCTTGAACAATGCGAGCCTATAGAGGTCAAACTTCACACGCTAAAGGACAACAGTAACGATATGAACGAGGTTCGAAGTTTATTCCAAGTTTCCGTTAAGGGGAAGGGAAAACTTTTTTTTTCTGAGCTCTTCAGTAAATTTCAACTTGCGCTTCGGCCTTCTTCCACACGCTTCCAACAACACTGTAGTGACAATCAAGGCAGTATGAAGACGGCTTCCTCAGCGCCCTTCGGCTTGGCTACGGTTCGTAAGCCAACGCATCGAGAAGTCCCTTGCAGCTGGTTCTTGAAAACGTGAGACCACAGAAAGTGAAAAGCCAATTGGGCACAACACGGCAGGTATTTCGGGACAAGACGCGATCCTGATAGAAAGAAGCAATACGAAACACCGTCTCACACGTAAGCTGTGGGACAGCGGGACCCCGGCAATAAACGCGGCCCGCCTAAATAGGGGCGTCTGGTCGGACCCCTCAGGCTAAGATCACAGGTGAACCTCTGAGCCTACACCACCAAGATTGTACACTATTGTACGTTCGCAAGCACCCGTTCAGCGAAACCACCAGTTTTCTTGACGCAACGGAACCGCATGCGACAAAACGAAATCCATTTGCGTTGGAACATCGGGAAATTATCGTCGGCCGCGGATCAATCACAAATACGGAGACCACAGTCGATTTCGGAAGAGTGGATGGATGATGTGAGCGGCCCCTTTAAAACGGGGTGGTGCGTTGCACCACCAATGCTCTTCTCCTTATTTAGCCAAATGTTTTACCTATCCATTTATTTTTTTTTAGACAGAAACAGAATTCCCGACATCAAGCTTTCTGAAGTGGGAACTTTGTTTTTCTACGCGTCCGTTGTTCACGGTTTTCCTGCCTTTCTGCCAACAAACCTCGGATCACGACATCGACCGATCACGACACGACAGCGACATCGACCGAGAATAGTATATATATTGTTACGTAGGATGACGCAGACTAAAAGCTATGTACAAATATATTTACAAGGAAAATACGCTGCGCTAGGCCAAGAGGCAACAGCCCGCGCTAGCATCTAATCGTCGTCGTCGTCTTCACACTGCTGGCCTTTCGTGATCGCACATATTGTGCCGTAGCACTACCCCCGGCGGCAAAAGCGCCGTCCCGGAGCGACTAAAGATCGGACTCGGAAGCAGTGTAGTAGGCCTTGAGCCTACTGACGTGTACGACATCACTAGATGCCACAGGAGAGGACGAGGTTGAGCCCACAGGAGCAATTTCGTAAGTCACAGGCGTCACCTGGCGCAGCACGCGGTAGGGCCCTGTGTATCGCGAAAGAAGTTTCTCTGAAAGTCCGACGTGACGAGAGGGCGACCACAGGAGCACGAGCGCACCAGGTGAAAACTGTACGTCACGATGGCGGGCGTTGTACTGACACTGCTGAGTGGTCTGTGAGGCCGTAAGTCGAGCACGGGCAAGCTGGCGTGCATGGTCGGCGAGGGCGATGGCGTCGCGCGCATACTCGCTTGTTGAGACCGCAGCAGGAGGAAGTGCCGTGTCTAGGGGCAAGGTAGGTTCGCGACCGTACAGGAGATAAAAGGGAGAAAATCCGGCGGTGTCGTGCCGGGAAGAATTGTACGCAAATGTTACGTAAGGAAGGGCAATGTCCCAGTCGTGGTGGTCCTTGGAAACGTACTTGGCCAGCATATCGGTAAGAGTACGGTTTAACCGCTCTGTCAGGCCATTGGTTTGAGGATGGTATGAAGTAGTCAGTTTGTGTTGAATGGAGCAGGAACGCACAATGTCAGCGATAACTTTCGAGAGGAAGTTTCGACCACGGTCAGTAAGCAGCTGTTGCGGGGCGCCATGAAGCAAGATAATGTCACGCAAGAGAAAGTCCGCGACGTCAGTGGCGCAGCTGGTAGGGAGAGCCCGAGTGATAGCGTATCGGGTGGCGTAATCAGTCGCGACGGCTACCCATTTGTTCCCAGAGGATGACGTGGGAAAGGGACCGAGCAGGTCTAATCCAACACGAAAGAACGGTTCCACAGGGACGGAGATCGGCTGGAGATGACCGGCAGGTAGCACCTGAGGTGTCTTCCGACGCTGGCAGGGATCACAGGCAGCACCATAGCGTCGAACGGAGCGAGCGAGACCAGGCCAATAGAAGCGGCGGCGGACGCGGTCGTACGTGCGGGTTACCCCAAGATGTCCTGCAGTGGGTGCGTCATGCATCTCAAAGAGCACAGCCTGTCGTAGATGTTTTGGCACGACAAGAAGAAGATCAGGGCCATCATGGAGGAAGCTCCTTCGGTACAGAATGCCGCCCTGGAGGACATATCGTCGAACGGATGCGTCGGTAGGTGTAGAGCGCAGACGCTCGATGAGTACTCGCAGCGATAGGTCTCGGTACTGCTCATCGGCGATGTTAGCGAAGGCAGACACAGAGAAAATGCCGTCGGCGGTACTACTGTCGGCGTCGTCAGGCTCGTCTACCGGGTAGCGAGACAGGCAGTCAGCGTCCTTGTGTAGTCGGCCAGATTTGTAGGTGACAGAGAACGAATATTCTTGGAGGCGTAAGGCCCAGCGACCAAGTCTTCCTGAAGGGTCTTTCAATGAGCATAACCAACAAAGCGCGTGATGGTCTGTGACAACGGAAAAGGATCGGCCATATAAGTATGGGCGGAATTTCGCAACCGCCCAAACTAGGGCCAGACACTCACGCTCAGTGATGGAATACTTGCGCTCCGCGGGTGAGAGGAGCCTGCTGGCGTAAGCGATAACACGGTCGTGGCCACGCTGGCGTTGTGCTAGTACTGCTCCAATTCCGTGACCGCTGGCATCAGTACGGACTTCGGTAGGCGCAGAAGGATCGAAATGGGCCAGAACGGGAGGCGCTGTGAGAATGTCGATTAGATGAGAGAATGCAGAGGCCTCGTTATCGCCCCACTGGAAAGGAGAGTCTTTTTTCAAAAGGTCGGTTAGTGGTCGTGCTATGGCGGCGAAATTCCTCACGAAACGGCGGAAGTACGAACAAAGGCCGATGAAGCTGCGCACATCCTTGACACACGTCGGAACAGGGAAGTGCGCAACAGCATGGATCTTGCCTGGGTCCGGTTGCACTCCGTTCGCGTCAACGAGATGTCCAAGGACGGTAATCTGGCGACGGCCGAATTGGCACTTCGATGCGTTGAGTTGCAGACCGGCTCGCCGAAAAACGTCCAGGACTGCTGAGAGGCGCTCGAGGTGCGTAGCGAACGTTGGGGAGAATACGATAACGTCGTCCAAGTAGCACAAGCACGTGGACCATTTGAAACCGTGAAGAAGGGAGTCCATCATGCGTTCAAAAGTGGCAGGAGCGTTACAGAGGCCGAACGGCATCACCTTGAATTGATAAAGACCGTCGGGTGTCACAAAGGCAGTCTTCTCGCGGTCGAGATCGTCCACGGCAATCTGCCAATAGCCGGAGCGAAGGTCAATAGAGGAGAAATAGCGAGCACCGTAGAGGCAGTCAAGGGCGTCATCAATCCGAGGTAGGGGGTACACGTCCTTTTTGGTAACCCTGTTAAGGTGCCGATAATCCACGCAAAAGCGCCATGAGCCATCCTTCTTTTTTACCAGCACAACCGGTGACGCCCAAGGACTACATGACGGTTCAATAATGTTCTTGGCAAGCATTTTGCGAACTTCTGCGTGAATAACTTGACGCTCAGCTGGTGACACTCGATACGGGCGGCGATGAATAGGAGGGGCATCGCCGGTATTAATGCGATGTTTGACAGCTGTAGTTTGGGCTAAAGGACGATCGTTAAAGTCAAAAATATCGTGGTAGGAAAACAGAACGCGGTAGAGTTCACGAGCGTGCTCGGAGGGCAAGTCGGGAGCAATCATTTTCCGGAAGTCAGCGATGGTACAATTTGTCGACTGCGATGGTAGAGAAGTATCGGATGAAGTGTCGTCTACTGCAATGGATGCTACTGAATGATCCTCGAACGAACAAAGCTGGGCCAAAGACATCCCACGTGGCAGCACTTGTGTCGTCAAGCCAAAGTTGACCACTGGCAGGCAGACGCAATTCGCCGTAATAGATAAAACTGTATGGGGTACTGTGATCCCGTGTGTAAGGAGGACGTCTTGCATAGGAGCCGCGATGTAGTGACCGTCGGGGACTGGTGGGGATGACACTAGGTCAACGTAGGTCAGTGCCGAAGGTGGCAAGCGAACGAAGTCGGCGGAACTGAGGCGACTGGGGTGTGGTTCAGTAGGATCCAGAACAGGCAGGTCAAGGCGGAGAGTACTGGCGGAACAATCGATGAGAGCAGAATGTGCGGAGAGGAAGTCCAAGCCGAGGATGATGTCGTGGGGACAGTGGGCGATGACTGTGAATAGCACGATTGTTGAGCGATCGGCGAAGGAGACGCGGGCGGTACACATACCATTTACGGGGGCTGTGCCGCCATCGGCGACACGGACAACAGGCGTCGTGGCGGGCGTGATGATTTTCTTGAGCCGGTTACGAAGGTCAGCGCTCATTACGGACAAATGCGCCCCAGTGTCTATGAGAGCAGACACGGAAACACCGTCGACGTGCACGTCAAGAAGGTTCAGATGAGTGGGCAAAGCCAGTAGAGGATTTGGCGGCGTAGGGAGCAATGCAGCGTCACCTCGAGGCGCTGCATCGTCTAGTTTTCCGGCTGGGAGCGGCGTCCGAAGGGAGTCGGCGAATAGGAACGACGGGGCTGGGGAGAGCGAGATTGTCGTCGTTGGGGCGAAGGCGAACGAGAATAGGGGCGGTTCGTTGCAGGAGAATCAGTGGCGGCATTATCGGAGCGTGCGGCATAGGGACGAGAAGGGCCACCTGAGGGGTGAGCGTAGGCAGTATAAGTAGACCGGATCGGGGAA